>NC_084587.1:39172516-39811266 GCF_033807715.1 Cololabis saira
CTTTGCAGCCCCAAGACAAACCCTCTTGCCCCGCTTTGATGTCCCCCCAGCCACAGAGCCAAGACACCAGGTATACCTATCGGATGACAGTCCACCAAGCGTGATGCCCCCCTCAAGTGCCCCGATAACCCATTCAGCTGTGCAGTCTATGACGGGCTACTCCCGCCCACCCCAAGCTCACCTCCATGGGCCCCCTGCGCCCCTGTCTCCCCAAGGGCCTCCAGCCCATGCCCTTCAAGATGTACAAACCATACCGCAGCCCACCATGGCTCATCCATCTCCCTCCCACTACTCCCAGACCACCCAGCCTGGCCCCCAGGGCTACAGTGGCTACTCACAATCTACCCCAATCTATCACAATCCTCAGCTAAGATATCAAACCCCTCAAACACTCCACCAAATGAATACCACCCCTCCTGCTGGGCCAACTCCCCACGTGCAGCCAGGACCAGCCCCCGCCTATAATTCTCAAGACTGTACAGTCCCCATACCCCAACTTCCTGCCCATACATGGGACCCAAACTCGACAACGCCCAGCCCCCTAAATGCGGCAGGTGCAACCTTCGGTCACACAGCCCCCATTCATACCCCTATCTCTGTGTACTATCAGACACCGGCCAATAACCCTCGAGCTGCCACACTCCCTGGTGACTTCAGACATTCCACGCCACTGCCTCCTCCTTCTGTCCCACTTTGGCACCCATACCAATCCAACCCACCCCCGAAGACCTCTGCCATCACCACTGCTAACTCAGGCCCCCCCCAGATGACATACGGTGGGTTCATGCAGACCCATCAGGTCAAGAATGTCCAAGTGTTTACAGGTAGTGCTGATAGCAAGATGCTGGTTGATGATTGGATACGGGACATGCAGTATCTCCTGGAAGCAATAGAGCTTCCTGCCCACCTCCGCTTCTCTACTGTGGTGCGACATTTGAGTGGTGAGGCCAGAAAACTGATTCTTAACCTGCCCCCCCACGAACAGATCCCAGAGAAGGCATTTGAGGAGCTCAGGGCAGAGTACAGTGATGCACAAAGCCTCTTGGATCCACTAGCTGACTTCTACGAGCGTAGTCAACGGCCAGGAGAGTCTCCATGTTCTTATGCTATTGCGCTAGAGTCCACATTGCGGGCTGTGGAAGAAAGTCAGAGAGGAGGTGAACCCTTTTCTGATCGTGACAGTAAACTCACCAGACAGTTTCTAAGAGGGCTTAATGATGAGGAGGTCTATGCGAGAATTGCACCAATGAAGCCCAGGCTTCTAAGCTTCAGAGAACTGCAGGCTGAGCTAAGAAACTTGGCGAGAGAGGCTAAAAAATTTCAGTCACAACAGAAGCCAAAGAAAACGTATGCCCAAGTCCATGTCACACCGGCATGTGAGGCAACTGTGAAAGCAGAAAAAACAAAGCATGCCTCAGACTTATCAGAACTGACTGAGATGGTCAGGAAGTTAGCCCTCAATCAACAGGAACACATGGCCAAGCTGTCTCACCTTGAATCGAGAATCTCTGCCCCACCTCCCATCCTCCCAGCGGGACCCCAGCCATCTCCTGTAAGGCCCACCCAGAGTGCAAGTGTTACATGCCACCGGTGTGGAAAGCAAGGACATATAGCCCGGGTCTGTAGAGCAGTTTTCTCAGGTTCCCACCCAACCTGGAACCCTCAGCCCCAGCCAGGGACCCCTGCAGAGGGTACCATCCATCAGTCAACCCATCCTTTAAACACCTAAAGCCCATGGTAACCGGGGCAACCATGGGCCAGCAGCGAGGTCCCCTATCGCTGGACAGAGAGGACATTGATGGAGGAGAGGGCCCGTCCTTGGTGGGCCCCAGGAACGAGGGAGAGGTGGATGTCAATGGTATAAAATGCAGAGCTCTCATAGACTCAGGCTCTCAAGTAACCAGTATCACCCACAGCTACTGGCTTCACCACCCCGCCCTCCGGGAGCAAAAGCTTCAGCCCTCTAAAATACCCATTGAAGGTGCCGGAGGGCAGACTGTGCCCTACTATGGTGTCCTACATGTTACACTGAAGGCGCTGGGAAAAGAGTTCGAGACTGTTCCAGCTTTTGTTGTTCCAGATTCCGATTATCGCTCAGCGGTCCCCCTACTTATAGGGACCAATGTCATTCGGGCCTCTATAAAACACCTCCAAGCAACTTTTGGCCAGCAGTATCTCCACAGGGTCAAAGACAGCCACCCAGAGTGGTATTCGGCTCTACAGGGGATTGGTGGCACAGAACAGGGTGAAATAGATGACATGGTGGGCCCAGCTGTGTACACTGGCCATAAGATTCGCATTCCTGCAGGAAAAGAAATGGACTTAACTTGCAAAATTAAAGCTGGCCCACAGAGAAAGACTTACACAGCCCTGATGGAAGGCCACCCCTCCCTGCGCCTCCCCCACGACCTCTTTGTTGCCAAGGTCCTTGCCGACGTGAAAAGAGGCTGTGCCCCTGTCAGGGTGATGAACCTGTCACAGCGAGTGATTACAATCAAGCCACAGACTCACCTCGCTAAGGCTTTCCTGGTGGAAAGTGCTGTGGAGGTTCCTGATGGGAAGCAGGAAGAAGGTGACAAGTTAGAGGATGACAAGGCTTGCCTGAGCTTTGGTCAGGTGGTCACAGGCTGTCCTGTGGACCTCAGCGAGGCAGCAGTGGAGGATGAGCACCAGCGCTCTCTCCTTCAACAGTTGGTGGAGCAAAACACAGGTGTATTTTCTCAGCATCCCACGGACTATGGTCACACGAAAACAATTCAGCATGAAATCCCGCTGGTCGACTCAAAGCCCTTTCGGCTGCCATATCGCAAAATTCCCCCCGCCCAGTGGCAGGATGTCAGAAGGCTGTTGACAGAGATGGAGTCTGCAGGTGTCATCCGGCCTAGTAAGAGCCCATATGCATCACCAGTGGTTGTTGTAACAAAAAAAGATGGCTCCCTAAGGCTGTGCGTAGACTATAGGAAGCTTAACTGCTGCGGCACAAGGGACGCATTTCCACTGCCGAGGATAGAGGAGGCTCTGGAGGCTCTGGGGCAAGCAAAATACTTCTCCACCCTCGACCTCACATCTGGTTACTGGCAGGTGGAAGTAGCGGAGCAGGACAGACACAAGACAGCATTTAGCACTCCTATGGGGCTATTCGAGGCTAACAGGATGCCGTTTGGGCTGCAAAATGCTCCATCCACCTTTCAGAGACTAATGACCTGCTGCTTTGGTGATCTAAACTTCACCCATCTCTTGATCTACCTGGATGACCTCATTATTTTCTCTAAAACCTTTGATGAGCACCTGGAGAGGTTGCAGCTGGTGTTTGATCGGCTTCGGCAGCATGGCCTAAAGTTAAAGCCGTCCAAGTGCCAGCTTGTGAGGAGGGAGGTCCAGTATTTGGGCCACTTGGTGTCTGCTGAGGGAGTTAGTACAGACCCAGAAAAGATCTGCAGGGTCAAGGACTGGGCACGACCTACCAACCGGAGGGAAGTGCTTCAGTTTTTGGGATTTGCGGGATACTACAGGCGATATGTGCAGAACTACTCCACCATGGCTGCCCCACTGTATCGCCTCACCAGTGGCGACCCCAGGAAGAAGAGGAGAGGGAGAAAATCGGGTGCAAATCCAGACACGCCCTTCCTGTGGACGAGTGAGTGTGAGGAGGCATTTCAGTCCCTTAAAGGGAAGCTGACGACTGCGCCAGTGCTCGGCTACCCAGACTACAGTCTGCCATTTGTTCTCCAGACAGAAGCCTCAGGGGGAGGACTTGGTGCTGTTTTGGCTCAGGTGCAGAATGGGACTGAGAGGGTCATAGCTTTTGCCAGCAGGGGTTTGAGCCCAGCGGAGACGAGATATCCTGCGCACAAACTGGAATTCCTTGCTCTGAAATGGGCTGTGACTGATAAGTTTTATGACCATCTCTATGGCCGCAGATTCTCTGTCCAGACTGATAACAACCCTCTCAAGTATGTGATGACCTCGGCAAAGCTGGATGCTACAGGCCAGCGGTGGGTGTCTCGTCTGTCTGCATTTGACTTTGATATCCAGTATAGGAGGGGTCGGAATAACGCAAATGCAGATGCCCTCTCCCGTCTGTCTAATCAGGAGGTCACCCAGGTCTTGCAAACTTGCCCCCAGCGGGTGAGGTTGGGTGGAACACCAGAGCCAGAGAGCCCCCCAGTTGAGAGCATTGCAGCGTCTGAGGTACCTGACCACAGGCTGCCTCTGGAACCCAGCGAGCCCTATGGTGGTGTGGGGACGGAGTCGCTCCCTTCCATGACAACACAGGAACTTCGTGCAGAGCAGAGAGGAGATCCTGTCATTGGCCCTGTCATGCACTTCAAAAGCCGTGACCACAAACCAAATCACAGTGAGAGAGTCGGAGGTGGTAGGCAGGTCTGCCTTCTCTTAAAGGAGTGGAGGAGGTTGGTGATAAGGGATGGCATCATGTATCGCCGTATTCAGGACCGCCAGAGAGGTGCAGTGGAGCAGCTAGTACTGCCAGAAAAGCTTCGAACAGCAGTGAAAACTGCTCTGCACGACGACTCTGGACACTTTGGATTTGAAAGGACATTACAGATGATAAGAGAGAGATTTTACTGGCCAGGAATGTTCCAGGAAATCAAGGCTTGGGGTGAGCAGTGTGAGAGGTGCTGCCTTCGGAAGACCCCCACAGCAGGTCTCAGGGCTCCCCTGGTCAGCATCCACAGCAGTGCCCCCATGGAGCTTGTATGTATTGACTTTCTGACTCTAGAGAAGTCCAAGGGTGGTATTGAAAATGTGCTCATTGTTACAGATCACTTCTCCCGCTTCGCCCAAGCCTACCCCACTAAAGACCAAAAAGCCTGTACAGTGGCCAGGGTGTTGTGGAGAAATTTCTTCTGTCGTTTTGGTTTCCCAGCAAAGCTGCATGCAGATCAAGGGCGCAATTTCGAGAGTGCTGTTGTGAGAGAGCTTTGTAAGTGCACTGGCATCACTAAGACCCACACAACCCCTTACCACCCCCAGGGAAATGGGACCACTGAAAGGTTCAACAGAACACTCCTGAACATGCTGGGGACTTTAGAGCCTCACCTGAAGCCCCGCTGGCATGAGTATGTGGATGCTATGACTCATGCTTATAACTGCACCCAACATGACTCCACTGGTTATACGCCATACTATCTCATGTTTGGTAGACATCCCAGACTGCCTGTTGACCTGATTTTTGGTCTCCCCACTAACACTGAGCCATGTGGGTACAGTGAGTATGTCCAGACTCTGCACGACTGTCTGTCACAGGCGTATGCCCAAGCCAACCAGATGTCTCGACATGCTAAGAGCCAGCAGAAGAAATATTATGACCAAAAGGCAAAGAGTCAAGTCTTCAGCCCAGGAGACAGGGTCCTCGACAAAGTGTGTCATGTGGAGGGACGACAGAAGCTTGCAGACAGGTGGGAGTCTCGACCATACATTGTGGTAAAGAAGCAACCCGGCATACCTGTGTACGTGCTGCAACGAGAGGGTGGTGAAACACAAAGAGTGGTGCACCGTAACCTCTTGACACAGTGCATGTTTCTCCCAGTTGAGCAGGTTGACGAAGCGAGAGAAGTTGTCGAGCTGGATTTGGATGCAGGAGAGGCAGAAACAGTGTCGGATACAGCAGAGGGTGTGTGGATGGACGATACAGAGGAAGATGTGGATAGAGCACAACTGGAGGCAACAAATGGACAGGATGAACGTTCAGAGGATGAGGATGTGGACCTGGAGGCAGGGCAAATGAGTGACGAAGGAGAGACAGATGGAACTGTCCGTGGTGCTGACACACCAGAAAGTCCCAGTCCCCCTCGGAGAAATCCCCCAAGAAATCGTCGTCCCCCAAAGAAGCTGTCTTATGAGTCACGGGTGAAGGAGTTGGAGAGTGACCAAGAAAAGATAGAGAGAGGATGGAAATTATGGCAGAGGGTGAAAGCAAAACGAACAACAGGACTTGCCTAACACAACACATTTTTTTTTGCATACACTGTGTTACAGTGGATGTGCATATTGATGGTAGAACACCTTTGTGAATCACCAACCCTTCTTTGATTCTATTTTAGATTCTTTCGGTTATGCTTTATTCAAGTGCGTTGGGTGGTTTCTGTTGCAATTAGTTGGTTCTGATGACTGGGACGCCATCAATTAAAGAAGGGGCAGATGTAGGACAGTGGTCTGAGTGTGTCAGTAGGTGTCGCTGTTGCACTGTCGGTGTCTCAGTTCTCGCGGTTCTGAATTACGTCCCGTGCGGGCCGCCATTTTTTTAGTTCATCTTCCATGTGCTGTAAGGTGAGCATGGTTTTTGGGTCCCCGAATTATCCTCAAACATCAGTGCTAAAAACCACCCATCCACTTAATTTGTGCTATGATTCTGTTTGTTTACATTGTACACTACGTTCTGCCATGACTTTGAATATTTTTTAGATGTGTTTTGTGATGTTTAAGAGACATGGTAATTTCGGCCAGCACATTATCAGCTTTTCTGTTAGTTTGTATCTCATATTTTATAATTGAGTCCTTTCTAAGGTGTATTTAATTTAATTTGACAGTAACCCTTATTTTTATATATTTTTTATATATTTTATATATTATTTGGGGGAAATTACATTATTATTGTTTGAGGGATTTATTGATTTATTTCTAAAAGTGAGTTCATCTTCCATGTGCTGTAAGGTGCCCTGAAGAAGGATTAAAGCGAAGCCAGTCTCAACCACAATCCCGAATCCAGTGTGTGGTGCCTCCTTCTCTCTACAAAACACCCCACGACGACCACATTAAAACACAACGCAGAGTACAGGGGATGTGTAGAGAGGCCACGGTGGTATTCTTCCACTTCAACGCTGTGGGTTACATATACATTGGGTAACGTATTGCGTCACGCATCGCGTCACTTCCTGGTGTTGCGGTCTGTGCTGCTGCCGTCTCACGGCGTTTGCAGGCTCAGATCTCTCCCGACTTTTTATCTAAAACTTAGACTGTTTTCTGGTAAAATAGCACTATATCTGGTACATTACTGTCTTTATTTCAACACTCGCTCATTTTCTCTTCCGTAACTTTCACTGTCACCAATCACCGATATATTTTCTGTCCGTTAGCCTCCGTTAGCATCTTAGCATGGCCGCTCCGGCTCCCACCGCTTCACCTCTTTCCTGCTCAGTGTGTGAAATGTTTAGTTATTCCTCTGCCTCCTTTAGTGAAGACGGTAAGTGCTTAAAGTGTAGCTTATTTGCAGGGCTGGAGGCGAGGCTCAGTCAGTTAGAGGTCCGGTTTGGCCAACTAAACCATAGTCCGAGAGCCTCCTCAGCTAACCAGGCTAAGCTAGCGGCGGACCGGCCCGTAGCAGCTGAGCGTAACCGCTCCCCTGCAGCTCCCGAGCAGCCGGCCAGGCAGGGCAGCTGGGTGACGGTTCGGAGGAAGGGTAGTCTTAAAGGGCTCACGGAACACCACCCGCTTCATGTGTCCAACCGTTTTTCCCCACTCAGCGACACATCTGTTGAGAAACAGACCCTGGTGATTGGAGACTCTATTGTGAGACATGTGAAGCCGACTCCAGAGACCTTAGTTAGGTGTATCCCGGGGGCCAGAGCGGGCGACATAGAAGCAAATTTGAAGCTACTGGCAAAGGGTAATCGTAAATATGGTAAAGTTATCATCAATGTCGGAGCTAATGACTCCCGTCTTCGCCAGTCGGAAGTAACCAGAATGAATATTGTCTCGGTGTGTAACTTCGCCAAGACCATGTCGGACTCTGTAGGTTTTTCTGGCCCCCTCCCCAATCTGACCAGCGATGACATGTTTAGTCGCATGCTCTCGCTCCGCCGCTGGTTGTCTCAGTGGTGTTCAGAAAACGACGTGGACTTTATTGACAACTGGGAGACATTCTGGGGAAAGCCCGGTCTGATTAGAAGGGACGGCATTCATCCCACCCGGGATGGTGCAGCTCTTATGTCTAGAAATCTGGCCAATGTTATTAGACACTCCCCCTGACAATGCAGGGTCCAGGCCAGGATGCAGAGCTGTAGTTTAACAGGGCTGGAGGCGAGGCTTAGTCAGTTAGAGGTGCCTAGCAAAATAGAAGTGGTTGCAGTTCCCCGCCCTCCAAAAGTTCACCAGGTGCAGCGTTATAGAGGCGTTAACCAAGATAACCTTGTAAAAATTAAAACCAATGTACATTTGGTACCAATTACAGACCTAAAAATTTGATGCGGACTACTAAATATACGATCATTAAGCTCTAAGTCTCTGTTAGTAAATGATATAATTACAGAGAGCAGGAGTGATATTTTCTGCTTAACAGAAACATGGTTACAGGAGGAAGAGTATGTTAGTTTGAATGAATCAACTCCGCCCGGCTACTTTAATCATCACATTCCTAGAAGCACGGGCCGAGGCGGAGGAGTCGCAGCAATTTATAACTCCGATCTCGAAACAAAAATTGAACCTAAGTGCAACTATAATACATTTGAAAGCCTCATGCTTGGTCTGAAATTTCCGAGCCGGAAATCAGAGAAGCCAGTTGTGTTAGTGGTAGTGTACCGGCCCCCTGCTGGTGCGTATCTGGAGTTTTTGTCTGAATTTTCAGATTTCCTTTCTGGATTATTGATCAGCACAGATAAATTCATCATAGTGGGTGATTTTAACATTCATATGGATGTTGAAAGCGATAATCTTAAATTAGCCTTCGATTCTCTTCTAGAATCAATGGGTATCTCACAAAAAGTGGATAAACCGACGCACTGTTTTAATCATACTCTCGATCTCGTTCTCACCTACGGTGTTGAAACTGATGGTCTGTTGGTGTCACCTGTAAACTCCCTTTTATCCGACCATTACTTAATAACGTTTGAATTTAATTTTGTTGATGTTGAAGTGCAAAATAGGAGGTATTATTTTAGCAGATGTTTGTCTGATGAAGTTATTGTTAAATTTAGGGAGGCCATTGCTTATCTTACGACAGTGCGAAATAGTGATGTAGTCGAGGCCAGTGACCTGGGTTCTACCTCTGCAGATGTTGATTTCCTTGCTAGTAACACTGCTGATTTGTTGCATTCAGCTTTAGATGAAGTTGCTCCTTTGAAAAGGAGGGTTTCTAGCCACAGGAGCTTAACTCCCTGGTATAATTCAGATATCCGCATGTTGAAACAAAACGTGCGTAAAATGGAAAGGAAGTGGTACTCTTGTAGGTCTGTAGACTCTCATCGTGAATGGAAAGATATTCTAATAGTATATAAAAAAGCCATTCGCAAAGCCAGAACAGCTTATTATTCAACGTTGATAGAGGATAACAAAAGTAACCCACGTTTTCTGTTCAGCACTGTAGCCAGGCTGACAAAGAGTCACAACTCTGTTGAGCCGTGCATTCCTGCAGCTCTCAGTAGTGAGGACTTTATGGGCTTCTTCAACAGTAAAATCGCGAGAATTAGAGAAGAAATCAACCAGCCGGTTGTAGGTGTTTCTTCAGCTTTAGCGACTTCCCTAGGCTCTGACTTGTCTCTAGACTGTTTTGATCCTATAGACCTCCCTGAGCTGACTTCACTCGTTAATAGAGCTAAGTCAACCACATGTATGTTAGACCCCATCCCGACTCGACTATTCAAACATATTTTTTCTCTTATTGGTACGACAATACTGGACCAAATTAACTTATCCCTAAGTTTAGGATATGTACCACAGGTTTTCAAAGTCGCAGTAATTAAACCTTTACTTAAAAAACCTTCTCTTGACCCAGACACCTTAGCTAATTATAGACCAATTTCCAACCTTCCATTTGTGTCTAAAATTCTGGAAAAGGCAGTTTCAAGCCAGTTATGTGACTATTTGTATAGAAATGATCTGTTTGAAGTCTTTCAGTCAGGGTTCAGAATGCATCATAGCACAGAGACAGCACTTGTTCGAGTCACGAATGACCTCCTTATGGCCTCAGATAAGGGATTAGTGTCCATACTGGTTCTACTGGACCTCAGTGCTGCTTTTGACACTATAGATCATGGCATTTTACTGCACAGGTTAGAGCATGTTGTTGGGATTAAAGGGACAGCTCTATGTTGGTTTAAATCATACCTATCTGACAGGTTCCAGTTTGTTCATGTACATGAGGTTTCTTCAGAACAGTCAAGGGTCTGTTATGGTGTTCCGCAGGGTTCAGTGCTAGGGCCAATCTTGTTCAGTTTATACATGCAGCCGTTGGGAAGTATAATCCAGAATCACGGCATACAATTTCATTGTTATGCTGATGATACGCAGCTCTATTTGTCTATGAAGCCGGATGAAACAGAACCGTTAGTTAAACTTCAGGCATGTCTTAGGGACATCAAGGACTGGATGTCCAGAAATTTCCTGCTTCTAAATTCAGATAAAACAGAGGTTATCATTCTTGGTCCAGAGCATCTTAGGAAGGGATTAGATGGTGTTGCGATGGCTTCCAGTGCAACTGTGAGAAATTTTGGTGTTATTTTCGATCAGGATTTGTCGTTTAAACCATATGTCAATCAGGTTTGTAAAATAGCCTTTTTCCATCTCCGTAATATTGCAAAGATTAGGAAAATCCTCTCACAGAGTGATGCAGAAAAACTAGTTCATGCGTTTGTATCTTCTAGACTAGATTACTGTAATGTGTTGTTAGCAGGATGTCCAAGTAATTTGCTGAATAGGCTCCAGCTGATCCAAAATGCAGCAGCACGAGTACTGACAGGAATTAGCAGGAGAGACCACGTCTCTCCAGTGTTAGCGTCGCTCCATTGGTTACCCGTAAAATTCAGAATCCAATTTAAAATTTTATTACTTGCGTATAAAGCCCAAAACGGCTTAGCTCCGCATTATTTGCAAGACCTGATAGTGCCTTATGTTCCTGTCAGAGCTCTCCGTTCTCAGAGTGCAGGTTTACTCGTAGTTCCTAGAGTATCTAAATGTAGATTTGGAGGGCGGGCGTTCTGCTATCAGGCGCCACTACTATGGAACCAACTTCCAATCTGGGTTAAGGGGGCTGACACCACCTCCACCTTTAAAACTAAACTTAAAACATTTCTGTTTAGTAAAGCCTATAGTTAGTGTTTAGTAAACCTCTAGCTGGTGTTGGTAAATCTCTAGGTAGTGTAAACTTTAGTGTGTCAGAGTCGCTCCTGTGGTTTCTTGTGCTGGCCCCCCCTTCTCCTCCCTTTTCTCTCTTTTGTCCATGTTGCAGCATCCTTTGCCGGACACCGGAACCTGCAGTGTGGGAGTGAGGGGGGCAGGGTAACGGCCCCTTTTGGGCGGGGGAGAATGTTCGTCCCTCAAGACTCCTCTCCCTGGCCCTGCCCCTTCTCAACCTTTCCCCGACCCTGCACCCCAACCTGGGACTTGATGATTGGGCCGGAGCTTCGGGAGCTGCGTGCTGGCCTGCGGTCCCCACCCCTGGTCATCCCGTTGCTGGCCCCCCCTTCTCCTCCCTTTTCTCTCTTTTGTCCTGCAGGTGGCCGTGGGTGGCTTGTAGCTTGCATTACGGAGCACAAGTCTTTTCCTGACCCTGCACCCCAACCTGGGACTTGCTGACTGGGCCGGAGCTTCGGGAGCTGTGTGCTGGCCTGCGGTCCCCACCCCCGGTCATCCCGTTGCTGCTTCCACCTGCCTGCTGTGCTGTTGCCGTCCCTGACCCACCAGTCTGGCCCTCGGCAGGAGGGTCCCCCCTGATGAGCCTGGTCCTGCTCAAGGTTTCTTCCCTCCTAAAGGGGAGTTTTTCCTTGCCACTGTTTGGCTTAAGGTTTTTCTCCCACTAGGGGAGTTTTTACCTGCCATTGTTTATGTAATAACTGCTCGGGGGTCATGTTCTGGGTATGGGTCTCTGTAAAGCGTCTAGAGACAACTCTGTTGTATTAGACGCTATATAAATAAAATTGAATTGAATTGAATTGAATACATATACACATACAAATGCATACCCACATACATATGAGATAAAGAAAGAAAAAAGTAAATAAATAGGAAAAAGAAATAATGTTGCTCAAACTGGCCTATCTCGGCTTAACAGCATCAAGATGTGCTTACATTCATCCACATGTACCAAACCCACTTATATATACATAGCTGTGCATACATACATATATATGCACTTATTTATACCTGTATACACATACATACATGTGCACTCATCTACACATACATGCATACATAAGCATTCATATACATACATCCACATGTATCCACATCTGTATCTCAGTGTCTTAGCTCAGTGTTGTCATTAACATCAAAATCCTCCCCTTGACGTTTAAGGTCATCCATAACCCCGCTCTCCCATCCCTGTCTGCCCTCCTATGCACCAATATCCCCACCCGGTCTCTTAGATCTGCCTTCTCACAGCCTGACTGTCCCTCCAGCATGTCTGTCCACCACGGGGAGGAGAGCATTCAGCCGCTCTGCCCCTCGTCTCTGGAACTCCCGGCCCCCTGACATAAGAATATTGACTCTGGTTCAGTTCTTAAGACTGATTTCAAAACCTACTTATTTAGACAGGCATTTGACCTATAATATCTGTCTTTTATGTTCTGCTGCAAACTCTGCTGTTGTTTAAATTGTGTTTTTATATTTTGATTGTTGTACGGCGACCTTGAGTGCCATGAAAGGCACCTAACAAATAACATGTATTATCGTGATTATTATTATTAATAAACCACCATCATCTTCCATGCTCACTGGACACACATGCACACAGACGCACACACACAGACCAGTGAAAACCCAGGCTTCAGACTGTTCAAACGTCTTCCCTAGACTTAGTCAATGTGTTATTTTTGTGTGATGATTGAGTGATTTGTGCAAGTGTTCTCATTTTATTGCTCTTTTATGCCTTTTTGCCTATTCGTGGATATAGGCAAGAAAACTATATAGCACATTTAAAATTGAAGCATGCGAGTGTTTTACTGGAGTAATCCCATCTGCCATCTGATGAAAGGCATGACACACCTGGACAGGTCACCAGTCCATCACAGACTTCAGACTAGAATCAATACAGTGTTTTGATATTCGAAAGGGAACACTGGAAGACAAAGAATACGCTTGTTCTTTAAGGCGTATATTGCTCTTGTCCGTATGTGAGTTGTGGTCCAGTTTGCTAATGGGCCTACAGTGAGCTCGGCTTCTGAGATACATGTAGGTTATTTGCTGTGAGGTTTTTCTGCCACCATGTGGCCAAAAAGATGGTTGAAATCGTAGCCATAATATATAGGGATGCAAAACATAAAATCAAAACCGCAAGCGTGTTTTGGCTCAGTTCTACATTAACAACAATAACAAAATCAACACACTAATTACAATTCATACCTGTGAAGCCCTTTATTTATTTAACTCATACAATGTAAACAGATGCTGTGATTTTCAATCTTATTTTACTGAACCATAAATAAGACAGATAGATAGATAGACAGATAGATAGATAGATAGATAGATAGATAGATAGATAGATAGATAGATAGATAGATAGATAGATAGATAGATAGATAGATAGATAGATAGATAGATAGATAGATAGATAGATAGATAGATAGATAGATAGATAGATAGATAACTATCCTACATTATTTTCTTGGAATTTATGTGTACATGTTGGCATTCCTACACATCCCAGCATGCAGAAATAAAAACAGCACCAACCAAGTAGAAAAGATTTCACTGAGATGTTTTGTCAAAACTACTGCACAAGTGAGTCATTCCAGAGGTGGGCAGAATAACAACTAAATGCAATATATTGTGGCCTAAAAAGCCTACAATCTGATGTATAGCAAGAAGCATTAAAACAAGAAAAAAAGCTTACTGAAAACAAATAAAGACTGTAAACAAAAATGATAGATTGCCATTTTTAACTAAATGTTAATATAAATTGTGATGAGTTTCATGGTATTTAAATATGGACTTCACATTCAGCCCTGATTCTCTTGTTCCATCACCATTTGAGGGAACCTTGTATAGTTTGTTACTTTGGATAGTAAATGTATATAGTTTGTAACTAAATATTAGTTTTTACTATTCGTGCAGCAGTGCATGCTTATAATGGTTGAGAATTGATTAAGGTGCTTTTTACTGGAAGATACTGCTGAGTTAAAACAGCATTTGGGCTTGACTGTGCTTGGTGGCTAAAGCTGAATATGTCACAATAAGGTTGCAAAATCAAGCCTAATAGTGTGGCTCTCAGTGAGTATTTGTGTACGTGTCTGTATAATCTACAGCACTCAGGCATATAAGGCTTTAAGAGATAGTAAGACATTCTGGGGTTATGGGTTTTTCCAGTAGTTTTCCTTCTTGGTTTCCCTTTGATCTTTTGGCCATTTCATGTGTTTGTATTTTCCCTGCTGATCTTTGCTTCCTTGTAGGCTTTTTGCATAACGGGAGTTCCAGTCTCTTTCAAATGCAGCCTTAATGTGATCCAGGACTGTTTTTCCTTCATCTTCACCACCTTTCATCTTGACAACCAGCCCGACTCCTGCATTAACTGCAAAGTCACTTCCAACCCAGTCGTGGTTTCCTGTAAAAAGAACATCAAACTTTAGATATATTACTTACAACAGCTTCAGGAAGACTGAAACAGGTTTGGGCCCAATGCTCATCAGGGTACGACGATTGTAACATTTATAGTGGTCCTGTGTGTAGAGTGGATATATCATGTTGTTTGATGAGAGGGTTTTTGTCAATGGGTAAATGAGAAATACATTATTAAATTCTTTCCTAGAACTTACATGAAGTTGAAAAGGCACTAACATATATGAGGTGCTGTGAAGGACACAATTCTGAATTAGCGTTCATAGAATCAAAAAACACAGGACGAGATGTTAAATTGTCCCTTGTGCCAATAGGTGGTGAGCACTCATTAAAGATTTGCCATGTTGTTGGGAGTGATATGTAATCAACAGATCGGGGTTCTCCGAGTTGTGTGGGAGGTGAGTCTTGGCCAGGGTAGAATTTCAGGACAGCCGGGCAAGAGACACATCTTCAGTAGTGTATGCCCTTGCATCATTGGGTGTTTCGGCCTTCCAACACTATACACCCTCCACAAGGGTGGCCCGCCACAGGATGGTGGTCTCAGTCCTCAGCTTGTGTCCCATGCTCAGCCGCCACCATATGAAACCAAACTCTTTTACATACCATACTGAAAACCTCTCACACTCACATGTGAACCCTCTCACACACACAAGTGAAACGCTACATACAACTGGAAAATGTATCAACTCACATACACAACTGAAATGTGCTCACAGACACTACTGGAACGCTTTTACACATACTAGTGAAATCTGCTCATATATAGTTGAAAATGTTTCCCTCATACACAGACACTGATGAAATACTCTCACACACACAACTGTAAATGCTTGCACACTAAAGGTAAGTCCGGCCCTGCTCACACATACAACTCGAAATACTCCAGAAGTATGTTTGATCAGTGTGACAAGAGGACTGGTGGAGGACACAAAAACTATCAACTGCTGCAAGACTGAAATGCATATATACTGGCAAAAGGTTTCTGACAATTAAGGCATTAACCAAATCTACATAAAATACAAAGTGTACTTTGCCTACCGAGATAAATGGCATTGTCAGTCACCATGTACTTGTTGTGGTTCAGTCCAAGTTGGAAGTCATCTTTCTGCTCCTTCTGACTGAAAAACCTCTGTTAAAAAAAAAAGGAAGGTGTGACATAACTTGGATTAAAACCTGTGTATGAAGAATGGAAATGTCCAGTGGTAAATAACTGCAACTTTGGTGATTCACATACCACATCAAGGGAACAGTTGTGAAGTTGCATGCATAGAGACTTGAGGGAGGTCACAAAGTTAAACGTGAGAGGGTGAGTTTTCTTCCAGAAACTTATGAGCAGGCGAACTCTGATTCCTCTCAATACCGCAGCTTCTCTGATCACCTCATCGATTGGTGACCAATACCTATGGACACAGCCACTGCTAGGTGAATTATTTGTAGTCTACTGTAGACCACTTTTGCAGCTTACGTCTCATTCCATTCCAGCACAGTCATACATCTAAATAAAAGGCTACCACAAACAGAAACACACCTTGTGACCGAAGTTCCTCTGAAACTCCTCTTAACCAGAGGGAGGTAGTCTGTCACAGATATGTAAATAAAAGTTTTGGCATTCTGGATTACTTGATAGATGGCCTCTACATCTCTGGTACGATCTTTGGAGCAGAAGATTTCAGGAGAGGTCTACAGAAAGGATAAACCATTTAGACATGTTTGCACTGATGATTCTATGAAGATAGGGAAAAAATGTGAGAACTGTCAAAGTAGACAGTTGTAGAATTCAGATTCTTTTTACATGTAGCCTCATTGAAAATATGGGTATGCTCATTGATTTTAAAGGCAAGTTTATATGTATAGCACAATACATCTACAAGATCATTTAAAGTGCTTTACATAAAAATATTTTTTTCTAAATGCATTAAAAAGTAAAAGGAATTAAACGGGGGCAGTGGTAGTTTAGTAGAGGACCCCAGGTTCGAGCCCAAGAATCTCTACCAAGATGAACCACCTTGGACCCCTGAGAAAGGCCCTTAACCCTAATTTTCCCCATGTGTTTGTTCCCTCACATGTAAGTCGCTTTGGTTAAAAGTGTCTGCTAAATGAAAGTAGTAAAGTAGTAAAAGCGGAAATTAAAGACAGACATGAGTTAAAAAGAATAAAATAAATGAGATGCAAGAAATAAAGGTTGTGTTATGGTAGATTATTGAAACGCAGCAGCAAATAAAAAGGTTTTCAACCTTGATTTAAAGCAACTGAGAGTTTCTGCAGCCCTGGTGCATTCTGGGAGTTTGTTCTACAGGTGAGGAAAAGCTTTTGCTTCAGCATTTGGTTCTAATTCTGGGTACAGAAAGTAGGCGTGACCCTGATGACCTGAGGGTTCTGGTTGGTTCATCATGGACCAGGAGATCAGAGATCTATTTTGTCCCTAGACCATTCAGAGATTTATAAACCAGCAGCAGGATTTTAACATCTATTCTGTGACAGACAGGAAGCCAGTGTAAATATTTAAGAACTGGAGTTATATGGTCTTAGTGAGGACTCGGCAGCAGCGTTCTGGACTAACTGCAGCTGTGGGTTGGCTGTTTTAGGGACACCCATGAGAACAGTGTTACAGTAGTTCAGTCTACTGGCGATGAAAGCGTGGACAAGTTTTTCTAGGTCTTGCTGAGACATCAGTCTTTTAATCTTCGATATGTTCTTTAGGTGATAATAGGTTGACTTTAAAACTGTCTTAATGTGGCTGTTAAAATTCAGGTCCAGAACCAGTCCCAGATTTCTGCCTTGGTTATTGTTTTTTAGCTTTACTGCTTGAAGCTGCCTGCTGACTTTTAATCTTTCTTCCTTGGCTTCAAACACTATTATTTCTGTTTTATCTTCATTTAAAGGAGCTGTATGTAAGAGCAATAATAAAACGAATTATAAAATGACCCCGATATGTCAACAGACATTTAAAAATCATGTTCATTTCAAATACTTATGTCACTGACAACAGCACTCAAGCCAGGATATTCCAGTTTAAAAAGAGGAGTTGCAGCCCTCAACTGATGTTTATGTTGTCATTTTTTGTTTTGGCCTGAAGCTCCACCCTCCACCTATCTCCCAATCACCAAGTCAGTATTGTTTCTGAAGCTCCACCCTCCACCTATCTCCCAATCACCAAGTCAGTATTGTTTCTGAAGCTCCACCCTCCACCTATCTCCCAATCACCAAGTCAGTATTGTTTCTGAAGCTCCACCCTCCACCTATCTCCCAATCACCAAGTCAGTATTGTTTCTGAAGCTCCACCCTCCACCTATCTCCCAATCACCAAGTCAGTATTGTTTCTGAAGCTCCACCCTCCACCTATCTCCCAATCACCAAGTCAGTATTGTTTCTGAAGCTCCACCCTCCACCTATCTCCCAATCACCAAGTCAGTATTGTTTCTGAAGCTCCACCCTCCACCTATCTCCCAATCACCAAGTCAGTATTGTTTCGGCATCCGGGTTGCCAGCTCGGCTCTAATTATGGCAGCCATGGCAGCCTACGTTCCTCCTGCATTCTGCAGCCTACCTGGCAACCTCTGGTCGGGGGGAGGAGGGGGAGGGTACACGCCGCTCAACAATATTTTGAAAGTGACTGCAGTACCAGTTTTGGCCATTTCTTACAGATGGCTCCTTTAACTGTAGAAAGTTCTGGCATATCCAATCTTTAATTTGATCAATCTATTTGATCAATTTTTGAATTGGATTAAAGTCTCCTTGCAGAATGGTTATATAAATGTGTGCAATCTGTGAAGTTACGGTAACACATTTTTTTTTTTCATAATTTGAACTAGTGGGAGGATATAGATGTTAAACAACCGAGGCCCTAGAATTGAACCTTGAGGAACTCCACATGTTTTTTTTTTAATTAGCTCCAAATTGTAGTTACCTAAAGACACAAAATAGTCCCTGTCTTTAAGATTGGACTCCAACCAGGCAAGTGCTGAGCCAGAAAGTCCAGTTCTTCCATTCAATCAAGATGTTATGGTCAACCATGTTGAATGCAGTACTGAGATCCAGTTAGACCAAGACTGAAATGTTGCCACTATCCGTATTGGAGCTGATGCCATTGAGGACCTTTACTAGAGCTGTCTCAGTGCTTGGATGTTGCCGGAAACCTGACTGGAAGACATCAAAACAGTTTTAGTGACAGGAGGTTATGCTTTCTCTATGATTTTACTACGAAAGGGCAGGTTTGATACGGGCCTATATCTGTTAATAAGTGAATTTCCCTTTCAATTCTAACAGTAAAAGGGCAAGAAAATAACAAGCTCCTTCTAACAGCCATGTGTCATTATCAGAGAAAGTGGGGCCCAGGAGCAGTTTGGAGCTGCCAGCAGCCTACGACAGCATGGCTCCATAAGACCCTATAGGATGATAAATGTCCCAAACAAAAAAAAATTGTTTTTGCTACAAGAAGTTTCATTACCATCAAATTAGGCCAGGCCATGATGCTGATCTCTCATCAAAAACAAGGAAAAAAAACAGTCTGCTTTGATTTGTTAGCTCTAGTGATCTGATTAGGCTCTACCCACAATTAATTTACAATTGACATAAAATTAATAATTTGGGAAAATATCACATTGGCTGTATTATCTGTATCCATCACAAGTTCAGTAGTTCAGTTGAAAATGTTAACCAGTTCAGCAGAAAAAAAACAAACAAACAAAACAAGAAAATATAAAATACAAGTAAGAGAAAAAAACATTTTTTTTTCTGTTTATGTTTAACAGAAAATTTGATTTAATGAAAAATGAACATTTACTAAATACTGTAATCAAAAAAATATGTTCCTCACAGACAGGTAAGCAGTGGCTGGGGTAGCATTGAGCTGTAGCTCCAGAGCATCCTGCTTCCCGTAGAGGGCTGTAACTCTCTTCGACCAGATGGAGGGGATGTAGTCCTTGTCATGGAGCTGCCAGTAATATAAAAAGACTCTGTGGAGGTCCAGGGCCAGACAGCTGCAGTTATAAACTAACACCCCAAGTTCTTTCCTCTGTGGGAAGAAGCACACAGGAAGGCATGATGCAGCAAAAAAGTTTTTTGCATTAAGAAGACATGAGATGACTGGAGGCTGACAGATATTATGCAGTAAGCAGTAAGGCTGAGTTACAGTATTTATGTTAAATATTCATAGTGAGTAGCAGTGTTCTCTGAGGATCTGTTACCGTTAACAATCAGATATATTGCAGTTTTAATGTTTACCATGCTAACTGGCCTTATTCATTCTGTTTGTGTGCTATAACCAGTAGCAGGAGGAATATCTAGATCTTTACAGAGGTACCAATACAGCTGTTTAAAAATATTGCATTCTACCATACCCCTTACCCGACACAATAATGTAATGTAAAGTAAGTCAACTATTTGTTCGTCAGTCGTTACTAACAAATAACTAGTTGTCATTTGCTTTTTAAGAGTAAATTGGTTGGGAATGTATAATACAAATGCATTTACAAAAAAAGTTGAAAAAAGCAGAATACAATGATTTGTAAATCTCAGTTGCTGGAGTTTCAGGAGAGGGCAGTGAACTCTGAAAGTCTTCATGAGTCCATGCAATGATTTCCAGTCGAGAATCATGGCTGATATACGGTAGTGCCCTCGGCCTTGTAGATTGCACAGAGATTCTTCCTGATTTTCTGCATCTTTTGACGATATTAAGCACTGTGGATGGTGGGGTCTTTGCATTTTTATATTGAGAAACATTTTCCTGATATTGTTTCACAATTCTTTATGTAGTTTGTAGCAGATTGGTGAACATCTGCCCATCTTTACATCTGAGACTCTGCCTTTATAAAATGTTCCTTTTAAAATGTTCCTTTTATGTTACTGGGCTGTTGATTAACAGTTAGTAAAATAAGCTGTCAAATACTCTTCCAGTTGTTAGAGATTGGTGCCTTTTGTTGCCCCTGTTTTAGCTTTTCTGAGAAGTGGTGCGCCCATCAAATTCAAAATGAGCTAATATTTCCCATGAAATGGCAAAATGTCTCACTTTCAACTAGGGGTGTAACATTTGCTATTATAACACCCCTAATTACAGGCATATTTAGTGTGTTATGTTTTTTAATCGCTTAATATATTTTTTAATCTCTAACTTTACTTTTTCTGTTTGCGAGTTGCCTTTATTATGAAATCTGTGTTTGGGCTTAATTGTTAGGGGTGGAAAACAACGGTCAGTCCCACATTGAAGTTGACATTGATTGGCTGTCCCTGTGTTTGGGTTTATTTAGCAAACGCTGGTAGACTCCCGTTGTAGCTGGACAGGCATGGGGAGGAACGGTGAGAAGCGGAGAAGAGAAGTGAAAATGGAGGAGCATATGAAAGTTGTCAGTCCAATGAATGGGGAATTTACATTTTTAAAATGTCCCGATGGCAGCATTGATAAAGGTACACCTTCACCAAACTAAACTCAAGGAGAAAACTCCACGCATGCGCACGTCTGCGACCGAGAGGTTGGTGAATGTTCTTGCCAATCTTGCCATGTAAATGGCATCTGTTCAGGTCTTTTAAAAAATAAATAAATGACTTTAAAAAGCCACTTTTTTTGTTGTTATATAGCCTATCAATGTTTTAATCTGCCACAATAATATAATGAATTTAAAGGAAAACACTTCAAGTTGAGGACTTTTCACAGCAATTTCTAGGTGAGATTAAAAAAGAAATTAATTAATTACAGATCTTAATTAAATCATCTCTCTTTTTTTTTAATCGCTTGACAGCACTACTTTCAACATCTGTGTTCTACTGGGAATAAAAAATGGGTTTAAGAGATTTGCAAATCACTGCATTCTGATTTTATTTTAGATTTGACACAGCCTCCTAACTTTTAGGGAATTGGGGTTCTTGATTTGCAGTCCTAGCATATTGCATCATAACATTTATTAAAATAAAACAAGGTTTAGTGAGGGGAAAAAACAACACAATTTTGATAAGCTCATGAAAGTTCATTAGCTTACCATCTGAAATGTGACTCTGAAAACACTACTCGTTCTCAGTCATCTTAAACCAAGAAGGTTCAAACTGTATTTACAAGCTTCATCAAATTTAACTTTTTAATCTTGTGGGGTCAAAATTAAAAGCTGCCAAAAATGGTCATAAATAAGTTAAAGCAAGACTCTCCAGAGAGTGGACATGCACAAGTACTTTCACAAGAATTCATCCTGTATAATGTTGTCTTGGCAAAAGTCTTTGCTTACAATCAAACTAATCTTGTCATCCACAGAATCACTAAGGATAATAAAATAAAGGTGAATATCAGCCAGATATATCCATCAATCTATTATCTATACCCACTTATTCAGAGTCACTAGGATGTGCTGGAGTCTATCCCAGCTCTCTTCAGGTGAACGGCAGGGGTAGTCCTGGACAGGTCGCCAGCTCAGCCAGTTATTCTAAATATATTCTTGCAAGGTCATTAACTACATGACAGAGCTTTGTTTTGTGTTTATTCTGTTTTAATTTGTGCCCCTGAAGAAACAACACTGTTTCCCTACCCTGTTGGTGCTTTTTTGAATACACTTGATTGCGCTTCCACCTCCATGCGTTGCTGGTCCATAAAAGAGGCAGGTAACCATTAAATATTACAGTATGTGACACTAATGCTTTCTGGGCCGTCCTCTTTTATGAATAATTTAGTAAATGTAAATAGGAATATTACTTTTCTTTCAGGACCACATCTGAGAACAATCTTCAATCATCCCCGATACCTTTCAGGAGCTACTGTAACAACTGCACACGAACGTGCAAACAGAACTTATTTATACCTTAGAGGTGCCAAGTTTTATTTTATTTTTTAGATGAGATATTATGCCTATCTTTTATTTTCTGAGATCTAACACTACTGCAGGCCTGCTGACACCTGACTAGAGAGGTCTGTCTATTCTGATATTGGTCGTTACCTTGGAGAGCGACCTCCAGTCCATATCAGCGCTCCCGATGTAAATGTGCTTCCGATCCACGATCCAGAATGAAGAATGTAGTCCTCCTCTGGTAAGAGCTTTCATATTAAGAAAATGAATCTCAGCATCTAAAATGTATGAGAAACAAACAGAGAAATGGGAATATGAAAAGTATGAATGAGTAGCATGGAGAGAACTGTGGAAAACTGCCAGCTGGCTTTATGCTACAGCCGTATATGGGAAACAGGGGCAGGCAGTCATTACTGCCACTGTCATTACTGCTACCGTTACTAATGCTACCGTCATTACTGCTACCTTTATTAATGCTACCATCATTACTGCTACTGTCATTACTGCCACTGTCATTACTGCCACTGTCATTACTGCTACCGTTATTAATGCCACTGTCATTTCACAGGCTCCTTAAGATGGTTTGAAAGAAGTCTTTCGCTGTTAAGAACTACTTAACTGATCTGGGAAACCGGGCCAATGTCATTACTGCTACTGTCATTACTGCTACCGTTATTAGGCTACTGATTCTGTCATTAGTGCTACCGTTATTAATGCTACCATCATTACTGCCACTGTCATTACTGCCACTGTCATTACTCCTACCATCATTACTGCCACTGTCATTACTGCTACCGTTATTACTGCTACTGTCATTACTGCCACTGTCATTACTGCTACCATCATTACTGCTACCGCTATTAATGCTACCATCATTACTGCTACTGTCATTACTGCTACCGTTATTACTGCTACCGCTATTACTGCCAATGTCATTACTGCTACTGTCATTACTGCTACCTTTATTATGCTACTGATTCTGTCATTAGTGCTACCGTTATTACTCCTACCATCATTACTGCCACTGTCATTACTGCTACCGTTATTACTGCTACTGTCATTACTGCTACTGTCATTACTGCCACTGTCATTACTCCTACCATCATTACTGCTACTGTCATTACTGCTACTGTCATTGCTGCCACTGTCATTACTCCTACCATCATTACTGCTACTGTCATTACTGCTACTGCCATTACTGCTACCGTTATTACTGATACTGTTATTACTGCCACTGTCATTACTGCTACTGTCTTTACTGCTACCGTTATTAATGCTACCGTCATTACTGCCACTGTCATTACTGCCACTGTCATTACTGCCACTGTCATTACTGCTACCATCATTACTGCTACCGCTATTAATGCTACAATCATTACTGCTACTGATTACTGCTACCGTTATTACTGCTACCGCTATTAATGCTACAATCATTACTGCTACTGTCATTACTGCTACCGTTATTACTGCTACCGCTATTACT
Source organism: Cololabis saira (assembly GCF_033807715.1). NCBI lineage: Eukaryota > Metazoa > Chordata > Actinopteri > Beloniformes > Belonidae > Cololabis > Cololabis saira. The sequence continues at coordinate 39,196,268 of NC_084587.1, forward strand.
GCCAATGGCCCGGTTTCCCAGATCAGTTAAGTAGTTCTTAACAGCGAAAGACTTCTTTCACAGGCTCCTTAAGATGGTTTGAAAGAAATCTTTCGCTGTTAAGAACTACTTAACTGATCTGGGAAACCGGGCCAATGTCATTACTGCTACTGTCATTACTGCTACCGTTATTAGGCTACTGATTCTGTAATTAGTGCTACCGTTATTAATGCTACCATCATTACTGCCACTGTCATTACTGCTACCGTTATTACTGCTACTGTCATTACTGCCACTGTCATTACTGCTACCATCATTACTGCTACCGCTATTAATGCTACCATCATTACTGCTACTGTCATTACTGCTACCGTTATTACTGCTACCGCTATTACTGCCAATGTCATTACTGCTACTGTCATTACTGCTACCGTTATTATGCTACTGATTCTGTCATTAGTGCTACCGTTATTACTCCTACCATCATTACTGCCACTGTCATTACTGCTACCGTTATTACTGCTACTGTCATTACTGCTACTGTCATTACTGCTACTGTCATTACTGCTACTGTCATTACTGCTACTGTCATTACTGCCACTGTCATTACTCCTACCATCATTACTCCTACTGTCATTACTGCTACTGTCATTGCTGCCACTGTCATTACTCCTACCATCATTACTGCTACTGTCATTACTGCTACTGCCATTACTGCTACCGTTATTACTGATACTGTTATTACTGCCACTGTCATTACTGCTACTGTCATTACTCCTACCATCATTACTCCTACCATCATTACTGCCACTGTCATTACTGCTACCGTTATTACTGCTACTGTCATTACTGCTACTGTCATTACTGCTACTGTCATTGCTGCCACTGTCATTACTGCTACTGTCATTACTCCTACCATCATTACTCCTACCATCATTACTGCCACTGTCATTACTGCTACCGTTATTACTGCTACTGTCATTACTGCTACCGTTATTACTGCTACTGTCATTACTGCTACTGTCATTACTCCTACCATCATTACTGCTACTGTCATTACTGCTACTGTCATTGCTGCCACTGTCATTACTCCTACCATCATTACTGCTACTGTCATTACTGCCACTGTCATTACTCCTACCATCATTACTGCCACTGTCATTACTGCCACTGTCATTACTCCTACCATCATTACTGCCACTGTCATTACTCCTACCATTATTACTGATACTGTCATTACTGATACTGTCATTACTGATACTGTCATTACTGCTACTGTCATTACTGATACTGTCATTACTGCTACTGTCATTACTGCTACCGGTATTACTGATACTGTCATTACTGATACTGTCATTACTGATACTGTCATTACTGATACTGTCATTACTGCCTGTGAGGAACCAGAGCGGCCTCCCCACGTACAAGGGGACAAAACTGGACCTGGGTGATGAGGTGTAAAAAGAACCTTGCAGAGCGTAGAATGCCAAAAAATAAGGCTTTTTATTTTGTGTAAAAAACAGACATACAGGCGGAAGGCAAAATCTGTATTCTGGAAAAAGACACAATGGGGCATAGCCTCGCCACAAGCTTCCTCCATTCAGCAGCCCCTTTTCTGGTATACAGCTGCAGTTTATAAACCCAGGCAGGGCGGAGAGGTTGATTGGACACAGGTGTACCACAATCAGTAGAACCAGGCACACCTGTGTGCCGCTCCCCCGCAGACCACGCCCAATCCTCCACTCTGCCACACACATTAAAAAAATGTCCGGTGATGGTGAGAAGGGGAGGGGTTGCTCACTTTCTCACACTTCCCTCCCCCTCTGGAGTCTCGCCAACCCCGTTGCGAGACAGGAAAACGGCCATTTCCTCCGGTTGCCGGCCGCTTCCTCCCAGTTGCCGAGGACGCTTCCTCCCGGTATCCGAGGACGCTTCCTCCCGGTATCCGAGGACGCTTCCTCCCGGTATCCGAGGACGCATCCTGCCGGTTACAGACCTCCTGCTGGTCACCGGGTCTCCCAGACTCCTGCTGGTCACCGGGTCTCCCAGACTCCTACTGGTCACCGGGTCTCCCAGACTCCTGCTGGTCACCGGGTCTCCCAGACTCCTGCTGGTCACCGGGTCTCCCAGACTCCTGCTGGTCACCGGGTCTCCCAGACTCCTGCTGGTCACCGGGTCTCCCAGACTCCTGCTGGTCACGGGTCTCCCAGACTCCTGCTGGTCACCGGGTCTCCCAGACTCCTGCTGGTCACCGGGTCTCCCAGACTCCGCCAAACCCACGGCATCGCTTCCCACCTCTTCTCTCCAGTTTTCAGGTGGCGCCAAAGATCCCACTCCTGACACCAAATGTGAGGAACCAGAGCGGCCTCCCCAGGTACAAGGGGACAAGGCAAAACTGGACCTGGGTGATGAGGTGTAAAAAGAACCTTGCAGAGCGTAGAATGCCAAAAAATAAGGCTTTTTATTTTGTGTAAAAAACAGACATACAGGCGGAAGGCAAAATCTGTATTCTGGAAAAAGACACAATGGGGCATAGCCTCGCAACAAGCTTCCTCCATTCAGCAGCCCCTTTTCTGGTATACAGCTGCAGTTTATGAACCCAGGCAGGGCGGAGAGGTTGATTGGACACAGGTGTACCACAATCAGTAGAACCAGGCACACCTGTGTGCCGCTCCCCCGCAGACCACGCCCAATCCTCCACTCTGCCACACAATTAAAAAAATGTCCGGTGATGGTGAGAAGGGGAGGGGTTGCTCACTTTCTCACACTGCCACTGTCATTACTGCTACTGTCATTACTGCTACTGTTATTAATGCCAATGTCATTACTGCTACCGTTATTACTGATACTGTCATTACTGCTACTGTCATTACTGATACTGTCATTACTGCCACTGTCATTACTGCTACTGTCATTACTGCCACTGTCATTACTGCTACTGTCATTACTGCTACCGCTATTACTGCCAATGTCATTACTGCTACCGTTATTATGCTACTGATTCTGTCATTAGTGCTACCGTTATTACTCCTACCATCATTACTGCCACTGTCATTACTGCTACTGTCATTACTGCTACTGTCATTACTGCTACCATCATTACTGCTACTGTCATTACTGCCACTGTCATTACTGCCACTGTCATTACTGCTACTGTCATTACTGCTACTGTCATTACTGCCACTGTCATTACTGCTACTGTCATTACTGCCACTGTCATTACTCCTACCATCATTACTGCCACTGTCATATTGCCACTGTCATTACTGCCACTGTCATTACTGCTACTGTCATTACTGCTACTGTCATTACTGCTACCGTTATTACTGATACTGTCATTACTGATACTGTCATTACTGCCACTGTCATTACTGCTACTGTCATTCCTGCTACTGTCATTACTGCTACTGTCATTACTGCTACCGTTATTACTGATACTGTTATTACTGCCACTGTCATTACAGCTACCGTTATTAATGCTACCATCATTACTGCTACTGTCATTACTGCCACTGTCATTACTGCTACTGTCATTACTGCTACCGTTATTAATGCTACTGTCATTACTGCTACCGTTATTAATGCTACCATCATTACTGCTACTGTCATTACTGCTACTGTCATTACTGCCACTGTCATTACTGCCACTGTCATTACTGCTACCATCATTACTGCTACTGTTATTAATCCTACTGTCATTACTGCTACTGTCATTACTGCTACCGTTACTAATGCTACCGTCATTACTGCTACCTTTATTAATGCTACCATCATTACTGCTACTGTCATTACTGCCACTGTCATTACTGCCACTGTCATTACTGCTACCGTTACTAATGCTACCATCATTACTGCTACTGTCATTGCTGCCACTGTCATTACTGATTCTGTCATTACTGCCACTGTCATTACTGCTACTGTTATTAATCCTACTGTCATTACTGCTACTGTTATTAATCCTACTGTCATTACTGCTACTGTTATTAATCCTACTGTCATTACTGCTACTGTCATTACTGCTACCGTTATTAATGCTACTGTCATTACTGCTACCGTTATTAATGCTACCGTCATTACGGCTACCGTCATTACTGCCACTGTCATTACTGCTACCATCATTACTGCTACTGGTATTAATCCTACTGTCATTACTGCTACTGTCATTACAGCTACCGTTATTAATGCTACTGTCATTACTGCTACCTTTATTAATGCCAGTGTCATTACTGCTACCGTTAATAATGCCACTGTCATTACTGCCACTGTCATTACTGCTACCGTTATTACTGATTCTGTCATTACTGATTCTGTTATTACTGCTACTGTCATTACTGCTACTGTCATTACTGCCACTGTCATTACTGCTACTGTCATTACTGCCACTGTCATTACTCCTACCATCATTACTGCCACTGTCATATTGCCACTGTCATTACTGCCACTGTCATTACTGCTACTGTCATTACTGCTACTGTCATTACTGCTACTGTCATTACTGCTACCGTTATTACTGATACTGTCATTACTGATACTGTCATTACTGCCACTGTCATTACTGCTACTGTCATTACTGCTACTGTCATTACTGCTACTGTCATTACTGCTACCGTTATTACTGATACTGTTATTACTGCCACTGTCATTACAGCTACCGTTATTAATGCTACCATCATTACTGCTACTGTCATTACTGCCACTGTCATTACTGCTACTGTCATTACTGCTACCGTTATTAATGCTACTGTCATTACTGCTACCGTTATTAATGCTACTGTCATTACTGCTACTGTCATTACTGCTACCGTTACTAATGCTACCGTCATTACTGCTACCTTTATTAATGCTACCATCATTACTGCTACTGTGATTACTGCCACTGTCATTACTGCCACTGTCATTACTGCTACTGTCATTACTGATTCTGTCATTACTGCCACTGTCATTACTGCTACTGTCATTACTGCTACCATCATTACTGCTACTGTTATTAATCCTACTGTCATTACTGCTACTGTCATTACTGCTACCGTTACTAATGCTACCGTCATTACTGCTACCTTTATTAATGCTACCATCATTACTGCTACTGTCATTACTGCCACTGTCATTACTGCCACTGTCATTACTGCTACTGTTATTAATCCTACTGTCATTACTGCCACTGTTATTAATCCTACTGTCATTACTGCTACTGTCATTACTGCTACCGTTATTAATGCTACTGTCATTACTGCTACCGTTATTAATGCTACCGTCATTACTGCCACTGTCATTACTGCTACCATCATTACTGCTACTGTTATTAATCCTACTGTCATTACTGCTACTGTCATTACTGCTACCTTTATTAATGCCAGTGTCATTACTGCTACCGTTAATAATGCCACTGTCATTACTGCCACTGTCATTACTGCTACCGTTATTACTGATTCTGTCATTACTGATTCTGTTATTACTGCTACTGTCATTACTGATTCTGTCATTACTGCCACTGTCATTAATGCTACCATCATTACTGCTACCGTTATTAATGCCACTGTCATTACTGCCACTGTCATTACTGCCACTGTCATTACTGCTACTGTCATTACTGCTACTGTTATTAATCCTACTGTCATTACTGCCACTGTCATTACTGCTACTGTTATTAATCCTACTGTTATTACTGCCACTGTCATTACTGCTACCGTTATTACTGATTCTGTCATTACTGCCACTGTCATTAATGCTACCATCATTACTGCCACTGTCATTACTGCTACCGTTATTAATCCTACTGTTATTACTGCCACTGTCATTACTGCTACTGTCATTACTGCTACTGTCATTACTGCTACCGTTATTACTGATACTGTCATTACTGCCACTGTCATTACTGCTACTGTCATTACTGCTACTGTCATTACTGCTACTGTCATTACTGCTACCGTTATTACTGATACTGTTATTACTGCCACTGTCATTACAGCTACCGTTATTAATGCTACCATCATTACTGCTACTGTCATTACTGCTACCGTTATTAATGCTACTGTCATTACTGCTACCGTTATTAATGCCACTGTCATTACTGCTACCGTTATTAATGCTACCATCATTACTGCTACTGTCATTACTGCTACTGTCATTACTGCCACTGTCATTACTGCCACTGTCATTACTGCTACTGTTATTAATCCTACTGTCATTACTGCTACTGTCATTACTGCTACCGTTACTAATGCTACCGTCATTACTGCTACCTTTATTAATGCTACCATCATTACTGCTACTGTCATTACTGCTACTGTCATTACTGCTACCGTTATTACTGCTACTGTTATTTAGCAGATGCTTTTTTCCTAGGCGACTTACATCTGAGAGAACAACACAAGCAAGAAATCAAATAGGAGGGTACAGCACAGATAAGTTACATTTATCTAAAATAAAATATGACAGCCACTCACGGTGTTCCTGCAAGACCTTCAGCTCACTGGAGTTAGTGTTAGTACTTGCAATCTTCAGTTTAACCCCACGAGACTTCAAACTGAGCAGTTGCTGGAACAAAAGCTGACCCTGAGGAAAAGAACGAGTAAATGTATTACATGAGCATTTGAGCAGCGTTTTCAGATGTCTCTTGAAAGACCTATACTTATACTTCAACAAGACTAGTATTGGTCAATGACCGTATACAAATTTAAAGATATTTGCATTTGCTCCAACCAAGCTTTTTGGAAGTGCATTTCAGTGATTTTCTGCAGAGCCATGTGCCATAACTTGTACCTGTTTGGCATTGCTTGGTATTGGCTCCACATCCCAGGAGTTTAAGTCCCAGACAGATGACACCACTTCAACTGAGTGCTTTGCTTGGTCCAGCAGCAAGTGAAAGCCAGCAGAGAGAGGAAAATGCAATCTGCCATCCATGTGAAGAGAGAGCTCATCTGGAATATTCTCCACAAGCACAATTCTGAAAGAAAAAGTCTTCTTAGAAATTTACAGTACAACTTTTTTATGGCTCTTGAGGGACCTGCATGCTTTTTTTTTTCTAATGATTTCATCTTTTTCAAACATAAAAAAAGTTCAACGGATGAATTTGTTGATGTTAACAGATGGAAAGATGGATGGTGGGAGCTTAGAGTTATGAGCACATGCCACATTGGTGGAATTCCATTGTTCTCTTAAATGTGTGTGATGATTTTATGAAAATCATTACACAAGAACTGTGAACTAATGGGAACAGTAGCCTATAATTAAAAAAAAAGATTTTTATTATATTTTATTGTCTGTCATGCTTGCAAAACATCTCACTGGCAGTTCCTGCTGCAGTTTTCCTCTGTGATCCCATCTTCATCATCCCAAATTTCCACAGAGGAGAAGATCAGTGCCAGCAGCACTGCAAAGCAGCAGACAAGGGCAAAGATCGCAATGCACTTCTGCTGGGTCTGAAAGGTGAGTTAGAGATAAACACATCAACAAAAGTCAGACTACATCTTTAGCTCTGGATTTGTGCACAAATGAAAACGATCAGCCCTTAAATGCTAATGTCCTCAGTCAATAGTATTCATCAGAGGTTAGGAAACATGATCAATACGACAACGACTATGTCACAGCAGAAACCGTTGAACTGGCAGAATTCCATGTTCTGCAACAAACCCAGCTATCCTGCTTTTGATCACAGAGCTACCTGAAGAGTAACCTGTCTCCAGCTGATGACTAATCTATACAACTAACATGAATATGCTCGAAAAATGTGGTTTATGATTTTCTGTAGTCTTACTTCTTTGCTGTTCCTGCAGGTCCCAGCTGAAATAGATTTTATGAGCTCTGTGTCGCAGAAGTCGCAGGCAATGTTGCTTTTTTTTTATAAGCAATATCAAAGCCTATATTTGTGGACACGTGTGTGTGCAGTTGAAAGTCGGGTATATCGTGCCTGCAATATGGATGGAGTGATAGCTCGTGTGGTCAGAGCTTATGTTGCTATAGCCCTAATTCAGCCTGAGGAGGTTTGATTTTCACAGTTTTAAAAGTGCAGTAAGGCACTTCTGTTTAGCTTACAACGGCAGATTCTCACCATCTCATTCTCTACCTCATTTGCCTATTTGCATATTTGTCAAGTTGTGAGTTGTCAACATCACATATTCTCTTTTATGTGTTTGATCAATCAAGTCAATTGCATCCCAGTGATGTGTTTGTACATGTAAGCAATGGATGTTCCATTGTATAAAAAAATGACACCCAGCAACAACATTTATTTCAGTGAAATTAAGATAAAAAAAGAAAAAAAAAACAATTTAGCATACTAGTAGCAGATCATGAAGATATGGGTTCAAAGATCTTTATGGACTCTCCTCCCCAATCATCTCCACAGTCTGCAAGCAATGAAGACTAACAAGTGGTGCCAGCCAGATGCACCTTACACTGCTCCGATGACCACTGAGGCCAAGTAGCTCTTCATTACATTTATCAGACTCAAGGACCTTGTTTGAGTTATGGATGTGTAAATGCTGCAAGGAAATAAAACTTGATATAGAGCAAGACTGACAGGGTGAGACTGTCAATGCTCACGTAGCTCTGAGAAATTTCAAAAGCCCAGAAAAACATTTAGAAAAGCCGGTATCACAGCCTGAAATGGCTTCTTTGATGCCTTGATGTTGATAGTGTTTCTTTGTCTTCTGTGTGTTTGATGAGTATGTTCTTTATCAGACTTAAACAGCATAAACCAGATTCCTAGTCTCTTAATTATATAGCCCTGCTTTGGTTACAGAATTCATAGCAATTCTATCAATGTTAAAATATATAAAAACTGATTTAATATGTAATTCATTTAATTATGTATTTTTTTCTTATCTTTTTTCATGATCATAAAAAAAAGAATGTCAGTCGTGATTCTTGAAATAATTCTATTGATATATATTGAGCAATAGATGCACCTCACCAGGCATAACTATTCCAGTTGTCAGGTGCAAAACATTAAGACATTAAGTTATGAATCAGTAATCAATTTCATCCACCAACCCAAAGAGTTTGTTTTATCATTTCAATATCAATGAGGATGCAGAGAGGGAAAAGTTAATACAAATGTTATGAAAGCCACCATTAAGTATACTTTTAGGATATGAATTCTGTTTATTATTTCAGCACAAACATAAAGTAACAAATTTAGGTCTTTCATATCACAAAAGCTTTTCAATCTCTAAAAAATGAGAGAGAAAGAGTCTTGCAGGGCTGTGAACATCACCTTCAGGGGCTCCTGTGTGGTTGGTCCTGCCATGAGAGTAGCACTCCTCCGAACTTCTGTGAATGATGTGAAGGAGCCGCTCAGTCACACATGTCTGTCTGTCAGTCTCTGCTTCTTTGTGATCCACCCTGCAAGTTCCAGCCTTCACTCTTGCTTGCTTTCTTCATCTTACCGGTTTCTCACCGTCCTGGAAGGTTTGCGTGCATACCTCAGCTCCTGCTCTATGACGAGCCCTAACATGATTATTCCAGCCTCTGAGTGTGCGCATGTTTACTCTCCCTCTGCTTCACAGTGGAGGAGAGAAAGATAGAGAAGGACCAACCCTTCTCATTCAGACAGCCAATGCAGAGCTATGGCTCTGCACTTCCCTCATTCTCTCATCCTCCCTTCTCTTTATTTCTCTTCTGTTTCTCCCTCCCACCCATAAACACATTTGGCTCAGAGAGGAAGGGTGTGCGACAGTCATTGAAAAAGTCCCAAATCTTGACAGGAGGAACTTGGATTCTATATGAAAACAGATTAAACGCTATACTCGTTTGAAAGAAACTAAATCATTTTCCTCCCGATAATTACCTCAACTGATGCCATGCACATCAGCTATTCGGCATCATTTTTATTTTTATTCACATATTGTTGTTTTGTTTCTTAATTAAGGACAAAATACCAGTGCATGCAGTCCTGTTTTACTTTGACTGCTTTGCTTTTAAATGTTGGCAATTATTGCACAGAAGCAAATTAGAGGAAATGAAATTAAACAAGATTACGTTTTGTTTCACCATTTTTTGACGACAACAACAGCAACAAAATGCTGCTGACTGCAGGCAAGCTGCAGCTCTGCCTGCAGGGATGATGGCAATGTGCAAGGAAACCTATTTACTGGTTGCAAGCTGGCCTCATAACTCACGATATTGTGAGATGTTATTTTGATTTCTTTGCCAGTTATTGACACAACAATAAGTTTAATGAATTCATTCTAACTTAGATTCAGCTTTTTTACTTGTGGAAAATCAATTTCACTGAAAATGCAAGTAAGGAAATTCAGAGAAAATGAATTACTAACTGATGGTGAAAAGCCAAGCAGATGAACCGATGAGCAAAAAATAAAATCCACAAGGCCAAATACATCTGCCTTTGAGTCATATAAGTGAAACAAAACTTATAATAATGTCACGTGTATTATTACTACCATATGGATTTACAGTAAGGTCTCATGGTTGTATATGAGACATTTTCTGAATACAGACATTCAGAAAAGTGTTTTGCAAAAAAAAGTTTGAGGGAATGCTATGACTGATTTGTACTCTGACTTTTGCCCATCGACAGCTGCAATACATGCAGTATCCTTAAACCCTCACTGAAACCCTCACTGAAGCATGAATAGATAATGGACGGATGGGTGGTTTGAAGGCACTCAGTTCTCTTGGATGGCAACCATGTGTAATACAAGTTGTCTCTAGGCAGTTTCCAGCGACCCAGAATATGACCCCCAAGCAATTATTACAGAAACAATGGCAGGTTAAACCTCCCCTAGTGGGAGAAAAACCTTAAGCCAAACAGTGGCAAGAAAAACTCCCCTTTAGGAGGGAAGAGACCTTGAGCAGTGGATCATGTTGGTGTCCCCCAGCAGCTTAGGTCTATAGCAGCATATCTTGAACAAAGCTATTTTTAAGAAGAGCTGCTCTAGTCTTGTCCTGTAGCTGCAGCTGTGACTTACAAACCTGATTAATATGCTGTTTAAACAACAAATCCTGATTGAAAATAACACAAAGGTTTTGCAAAGTAGTAATGGAGGATATCCCAACACCATCTAATCCCTTCCTAAGGTGTTCAGGACCAAAAATAATCACCTCGGTTTTATTGGAATTTAGAAGCAAAACATTAATGTCCTTAAGACATACATGAAGTTTGGCTAGTGGTTCTGTTCCATCTGGCTTCATAGACAAATACAGCTGCGTATCATCAGCATAGCAATGAAAACCAGAAAATTACGGGAAATTCTGATATGCGCATACTGCATATTTGTTGCTTCTTGCTGCTGCTTAATGAAAACCTTGCTTGCTGCTGCTTGTGTTCAGGGCGGTTCTGTTTCTGTCTAAGGTGGTTCGGGCTGATTGAAGAACCACAGCCCCTGTTCTGGTTGTGTTTGGTGTGGTTCCGCTTCTGGGTTGAGTGGTTCTGATTGTATTTGGGATGGTTCTATTTCTGTTTGTAGTGGTTCTTGTTGTGTTCAGGGTAGTTCTGGTTCTCTGAGGTCGTTCTGGTCATGTTCGGGCTGATTCTGGTTTTGGGTTGGATGGTTCTGATTGTGTTTGGCCTGGTTCTGTTTTTGTCAGAGGGGGTTCTGGTTCAGGGTCATCAATGGTGGTCAATGATAATGTGACACCCTCATTTACATAAACTGTATATTGTTGCATTTGCTATTTATCTAAGTCTGGTTCGGGTGGTCAATGAACCACACCCCCTGTTTGCAGAATTTGCAGGGGGTTGTGGTTTTAGTTGTGTTTGGCGTGGTTCTGGTTATGTCTGAGGTGGTTTCTGGTTGTATTGGATTCATTCGTATGCTCCCCATATGAAAAGGTTTTGTGTCGCCATGGTAACAAGCCCCAATATGACGTCACATTTCTCAAAAACTGTAAATTCCAGCCTAATGAGGCGTGAATATGTTGTAGTCCAAAGCGTCCCAAGTCTTTGAACATTTGAATGATGTCTCTATGGTAACCTGTTGCGTAGCAACAAGGCTTCAAAATCAGATCAACATTTTTTTTTTAAAGATTTTTTTTAAACTTTAGTGGCCTTTATTCAAGGTGTAGATAGGAAGGGGATAGAGAGAGAGAATGGGGGTGACATGCAGCAAGGGGCCACAGTCAGGACTCGAACTTGCGACTGCTGCACGAGGACTGTAGCCAGAGCCGGATTAAATACATGGACTACACTAGGCAGACTGTGATTTTTGGGCCCCCCTCCATCGATGTTATTTATGAATTGAAATCTTACCAAAGTTACTAATAAAAGTTAATTCACATTTTACATAGCATAGTCATAGTCAAGTTAGTTCTTTGTATTCCAAAATAAGCCATGTGTTGTATATTAAACAGTCTATCAGACTATCAGACAAGTTTTTTTCTTTTTTCATCCCCTGATGGAAATTTCCTGAATCTGTCTCGTTCTCTCGACATTGTGTGACAGTTTGTTCCAACTCCACCGTCTGGATCAGAGCAGCTTGTGTCTGCGCTTGGTCTGATCAGTTGTATTGAACAACAGACACATATATTTATTGATATGCACAGACTAGTACACAGTTAGGTCTGTAATGGAATGTGACTGTTGATATTTATAAGGGAAAAAAGGAAAAAAAATGAAAAAAAAAACGGCCCATAGCGCGAGGCCCCGTGCGGTCGCACGGTTCGCACACCCCTTGTGGCGGCCCTGTGCTTATGTATGCGTATATATATGTATGTATACTAAATATAGTAATAATGAACATATATATATGCCTTAGGTTTTTACCGGCATGGTATCAACCATTAATATGTGTGCAGACAAAAAAAAAAAAAAAAAAAAAAAAAAAATTTTGTCCCTCTCTCTGGGCCCCTCCACTGTCAATCGGGCTCTAGGCACATGCCTAGTTTGCCTTTGCGTTAATCCGGCTCTGACTGTAGCCTCAGTACATGGGTCGCTTGCTTTACCCACTGTGCCACCCAGTGGCCTGAAATCAGATCAACATTTTAATAGAATTTAAAGTTAAATATCTAAAAAACAGTCTTTTTTTGAGTTGTGACTTTGTCAGCCTGGCTACAGTGCTGAACAGAAAATGTTGGTTATTTTTATTATCCATTATCCTCGGTTATTTTTATTATCCTCCATCAACTCATGAATGATAAGCTGTTCTAGACCATCTTTTCATGCATGATAAGAGACTACAGACTTACAACTTGCTCAAAGGAGTAACTGCATCTAAAGGTGAGTGCAGCACATCTGCAGTGTTACTGAGAAGGAAATCTGCAGAGGTAGAACCTACGTCACAGCCCTCGACTGCTTCACTATGTTCCACTGTAGGAAGATGGCCTTCCTAAATTTAGAAATAGCTTTATTGGATACAAATCTGCTAAGGTAATACCTTGTATTTTGTTTGTCAAAGTCGACATGGTTAAATTCAAATGTTATTTAATAGGAGGGAGTTTACAGGCGACACTGGCAGATTTTTGGGTTATACACCTTAGGGGAGGACAAGATTGAGACTGCTTCCAGCTGCTTAATATGAAGTGCTTGACCTTTGGTCAAGCACTTCATATTCTTTATTTCTCTTCATTCTTTATTTCTGTTCTACCACCAGTTATGTGTTTCATCCCAAATCATTTGGGCCAAATGCATATCAGTAGGCGTTTATTTAAGTATTTCTGAGCCTGTATACTACAACAGTATAATAAAATCCTGTAATGATGGCTTTTAGTTTCTGTGTCCACCCCAAGAATTTAAGTGGCCGCATCCGGCCACCCCTATGAAACATTTTTGGAGACGCCCTTGTTCTCCTCGAGTCTAGTTTGGTGAAGAGCGTTGCTGTGGCTTGATAGATAGCTAACATCGTTGCTGCTAACGTTAGCTGTGGCTGCACTTGCGACCGGGTGCTTTGCGTTTATGGGGCTAAACTTGAGCTGGCTTGGCTGACCACTTGAGGTGGTCAGCAAAGTCCTTTCCACAAAGAACAGATATCACTCTACCTTTATCAATGGTGCCATCGGGGCGTTTTAGAAATGTAAATTCCCCATTCACTGGACCGACAACTTTCACATGCTCCTCCATTTTCACATCTCTTCTCCGTTAAAAGTAAAGTTAGAGATAAAAAAATAAGCGATTAAAAATTATAATGCGCTAAATATACCTGTAATTAATTAATCGCAATGAATTAATTAATTAAAAGTAAAGTTAGAGATCAAAAAATAAGTGATTAAAAATTATAATGCCCTAAATATACCTGTAATTAATTAATCGCAATGAATTAATTAATTTGACACCCCTAGGATATTTATCAACATGAAAATCACTACATTTTCCCATCTTACAGTATTTTAATGAATCATGAAAATAGCACTTATTGATTAAAATCGGTTTTAAGTCAAATAATAATTTTGGTGACTTGCAGCTGAGCGAACAGATTTTGCATCTTGCTGATTTAATTTCTATACCTGCTTCAGTTTATAAATCACTTCAGTTACTTCAGTTTCTACTCCCTTTTACGGTACTTTCATTAGCTGTTAACTTTAGTTAAGACTCTGAGAACTAAATGCTTAGATTCATGCGTTAGGGTTTGCAAAACAGTGTGGTTTGCTTTAAAAAAGATCCTTACAGTTCACTTTGTAACATTGTACGTTGCTGACGTTTAATTTTAATGTCAGTTACTTTTTCAGTGAAACAATCTTTACTTTTATAAAGTCTGTATTCAGTTTCCATTTAAATATGTTACTGAGCTACTGAGTCAGGCCAACAAAAGATTTTAGGGAGTTTCGTGAAGAACTAGATAAGGACAAAGTCATGTCGAGGAAGTCTGTTGTGTCTTTCGAGGACATGTGCCCTCTGCACATCAAGCTGTCTGTGAGAGGGTGCACAGACAGAGGCCACGGAAGAGTTGGAGTCACTCCTGACAGAGAGGTGAAAGTTTGTAATCCCTGACATATGGAGCCAAACAAATACACTTTCCAGAACAGAGAGAACCACAGTGGCAAAGCAAGTTGAGGTTTCTCTGTCTTTGTGATCATTATGAACAGACTTTTATCTTTCAAAGAATGATAGGACTATTTTTAGAGCAAGTCCACGACTGAAATCACCTGCCTCGGGTCGAGGATAGTCATGTTTGTTTGTTTCATTTTGGTATAAGCAATTTACCAAAAGCATTGTGACTGCAAAGAATATGGACTATACCTTTTTTGTTGTACAAAGAAGGTTTTGTTTTTAGAACATTGGCTCTGTACGGGTTTACAAATGAAGATGCATATAGGAAGGTACAGAGGTCACAACAGCCTTAACGGACCAAATCATCCCATTCCTTTGTGACTCTCTGCTACAGACTTCATTATCTGATAACATCAAACATAAAATGTCAATTAACAGTCTTCCTTTATAAGACAGCACTGCGAGACACATCTTGAGTACTCACTCAAGTGTAAAAAGTAAGATATTATTAGCCTCCACTGGTAGCACAAAATAGCTGTGTTTGCCTACCGCGATACATGATGGAGAAAAAAATCTCAGGAGATGTAGTTCAGCCAGTATTTTTTTATGATAATGTTTCTTTACCATAGAAATGTGACTTGAACCCCTGGGGTTTCCTTGCTTATGTTTTTGCCATTCTCTGTGGTTTGATTATGTTATTTCACTTCACTGATGATATGTCAGCAAACACACAGGCTGAAACAAATGCAAGTAGTGATAGCATGTATACATCCACTTAACATCCTAATATAGTCTAATTTCATACATCAGTACACTAAACTTTCCACACACACTTGCATTTATCACACATGCAGCGTTCACTTTAGGTAGTGGATTTCCAAGTGTGGTCAGGCCCTGGTGATTCTGTGATGTCATAGAGTAATATATGTTGAATGAAAGCCAACTTCGCTCTGCACCACAGGGAGACCACTAGGCAACAAGCCAGTGAGACTGCACGTGGCATGTAGAAAGCAATCCAGCTGTGAAAAATGATTCTGTTGGGCCATCTCATACATTGGTGAGTTTGAAATGTCAATTTTCATACAACTGGGGATAAGGGCTAAAACACATGGGGAGAACTGGGTTTACAGCCTTCTGTTGCTTCTGATAAATATAATGAAAAAAGCAGAGAGTAAATCCCAAGACTACGTTGGAGGAAATCATATTCACCTTAATTTATCAGTTTGCTGTGGCCTTATCCATAATCACAGCTCAGACATGACCAGGTGTGTAACCAAGTGATCAAAATCCTCAACTAAAGGTCAGTGGCAGTCATGTGAAGTGTGAACATAACTCACCAACTAAGGTTTTTGCGAAATAAATGCTTTGTATACTGCTGAAGAAAATGTCTATACCAGTCAATTTTGTTAGAGCTGTTGTTCAAAGGTTTTGTTTTTTAAAAATCTGTACCCTTTGGAAGCAGTGCTGTAGGATTCAGAGGTCACAGCAGCCACCGCAGGTCTGCTGCTTCCTCCTGACTCCCTGTACACAGTTAATTATCCAAAAAAGTCCAGCACAGCTCTTCCACACTAATTAAAAGATGTTAAAAGTCACAGGAGGTGGATGTAGAGTATACACAAATCAGAAAATGATGATACAATGACTCTGCATGTGATAAAAAATGAAAATTCAATAGCCTTTAAGATAATATTTTTCAACTGGTTCACATGGTCCACACTGAGCTTTCCCAAGTTGGTGTCGAACCCCACACATGACACCAGGCTACACACAAAGACAATGGTACATTTAGAATCTGCATTAAATAAAACATGCATGTCTTTGAGGTGTTAAGGGAAAAACAGGCAAGACAACATGAGATATGTACACTTACCATAGAGAGACCAGAGCCAGTAGTAGCTTTGGAATGCTAGCTTTGTGGCAACCATGCATCATGCTGTAATATCAAATGACTGAATACATAGCTGGCTGGGAAATCGGTGCAACACGATGGTTTGCATGAGTATTCAAAGAACCAAAGCCAAACTCTGAGTTAACTTTATATAAGATACCTGCTTTAGGACTGAGGAAAATGGTACTTCAGGATCCAACAGCCTGAGGAAATATATTTATTTGCAGTGTTTTATGGTCATGCAAACAATCCAAATCCAACAATTGTTACCCGAGAATCATTTCTTGTGGTCACATTATGCTCATTTTCCGCCACCGAATACAATAGTTTTTTTACCCAGCATAACTTCAAAAGCCTGTGCATATTATTCGAGTATGTGGCTACACTGAATAAGGTGGCAATCCATTCTCTTTAGAAACAATGGAGCTCAGCTCCATGCAGCCCCATTTCCAGACACTTTGCACACTGGAGTGCAACTAAAGCTTCATTTTATTCAATTTCACACACATACAATATATTGCATAAAGAATGTCTTGCTATATTGCATTTTGAATCCTGGTCAGGCATTGTTTTCACGTCTTTTATTTTTGTTTGGTTAATTCAAACAGAACAATTTAAGTTGCTAAATTCACTCTTTCTCTCCACGAGAAGTGCATAGCCTACATGGTTGCCATAGTATCTGAAAGACTCTTGACAGCTGGCTCACCCGTTCCTGTTTCTCTTTGCGTCTTGGGAAGATGGATGCAGAGTAGCCCTGCTGCTGGACAGCACTGTAGCTACTGCGTTTTGGTTGGGACACACAGGCCAGCAGTGTTGCAGGACCTCCGTCTTGCCCCCCCAACTGTGGATCAGCTGACAGATCCATTGATGACCTGTGGATTGATGCTGTCTCCAGGGAGGAAGATATGCTCTGATGTACACACACAGCTACACAGTGAGGCACACAGAAAGGGGCTGTCACTCCCGTCTGCCCTTATTTCTTTTCAATCTCTCATCCAGAAGCTGAATCAGCTACTGTTGGTCTCTGTGCTGTCTGAGCTGTGTACACCCTGGCGGTTTGTGACCGGAGCACTAAAACCTCTTCACATTCTTACATTCACTGGGGAGGGTAGGTGGTGTGTTTGTGTGTGGCTGATGGTGTATAGTCTCCTGAGTGAAAGGGGGAGGGGTAGACATTGCACTTCCATTGGCTTCTGGACAGGATGGAGGTGCAACAGGAGCTGTTACATGGTTGCAGATTAGCATCCTGAAGGAGAGTGATCTGATTGATAAAAGTGAGAAGACTATCTGAGGTGGAGAGTGTCAATCCGTCTCTGTCTCTGTCTCTCTCTCTCTCTCTCTCACACACACACACACACACACACACACACACACACACACACACACACACACACACACACACACACACACACACACACACACATACAAAGAACTAGAGGGAGAGAGGGAGAGAGGGAGAGAGGGAGAGAGAGAGAGAAGGAGAGATTTTTAATTTTCCTCTTTTGCATGGCAAATACAAAATGCTGACATTAGCAAAGACAGAGCACCCTGAAGTACTGTAGCATCACCTTAGGAAACCTTTCGTTCCAGTTGTGAAACACACCGTATGCCTGCAGTGAAATAGGCCCACATACTCCTGGACTCAAAAAACAGATTTCTGAGGAATTGTATTTTGTTTGTTTGTTTCTGTTTTGTTTTTTTTGCACAATGACAATAACGTAAGTCTAAGTCTTAGTATTTGCCTGTTTAAATTTGTGCAGTAGATACATAAGATGCTAATGCGAGAAAGAAATGACTTTGGGCTGGTCAACTTAAAAAAAGATGAAAGTCAATGTTACGAAGACAGTTTCTTAAATTATTTTAAGATCATTAATATAATTAATTCTTGAATTATGTTATGTAATACCAGTTGCCATATTTTTTAAAGAAACACTGATGCTGTTGTCACATATACAGTCAGCAGCCAGTAGGTTTACTTTATAGTTTAAAAGCTTTAAATACATAAATACAATTGAATTGAATTGAATTAAAACAGATAGTGGAGTTGGATGTCCTTTAGGTTAATTACATCAGTGTTTGAAAGATTGTTCTGTCACAACTGCTTTGAATTTGGTCTGAAACGTGTCTATCGTCTTCAGATTTTAACACTCACTTGACCTACATTTATTGCTCCCACTATGAGCAAAGCTCCCCATAATATAATACAGCTGAGCCTCTACCTTGTCTTAAAGATCACATTTTCTCAAAAGTACCTCTACTTCAGACTTCTTACATTGCAGATTCTCAGGGAAGGTTTTACAAGCGTAGTATTACCCTTTCTTTACTTTTTTAAATCAATGGAGCCCATCTTTATCTTACACCATGAACGCCTTGTCAGTTTGGTGTTCAGCATATGGAAAGGTCTGATACCCCCCCATTAGAATGATCAGCTGAAAATAATTTTTCTTAGCCTCACAAACCTGAACAAACTGGGTTTTCCCCCTAGTTTTTTCTGAAGATCAATTTTCTGGAAGTATTGAAGCAGCTTTAAACATGAAACTTCCTAATAAGATTTTAAACTGTCCAAAAATGGACTTCAAATTTGAAAAATATTTTTTGCTATATTGCATTTTGAATGCCCTTTTTTTTAATTATTATTGTGGAAAAATACTCAAGTCATTAGTAAATCCAGTTGTCATGGTTTGGGTTTTATTTAACTTCGAAACTATCCATTGTCCCCTTTGTTAGTTAGGTTTCCATTTACTTTCCTCCTCTTATTTTAAAAATAATTTTTATATTAGTTCATTCATGTTCCATTCTGATTTTGTTCTATTTTTGTTTTAGCTGATTTCTACACTGCTCAGTATATGTACATGGTGAGCATCGTTCCGGGTGGTTGGGTGGCTGGACACCCCCTTAGTGTGGGAAAATCAATCATTCGGGAGGGCTTGGGTAGAGTTGCTGCTCCTCAAAAGGGATCAGTTGAGGTGGTTCAGGAATCTGGTGAGGATGCCTGCCGGTGCCTGCCTAGGGAAGTGTTTTGGGCGTGTTCGACTGGAAGGACGCCCAGGGGAAGACCCAGGACCTATTGGACAGACTACATCTGACAACGTGTCAGGGTAATGTAGGACCCAAATGCAGGAGACTGAGGAAGCAGATGTTCCAAACTAAGTATTTTATTGAACTAAAACTGCTGCTGCGCAGGATACTAAAGGAATCAAACTAAAAGTCTAAACTATAGACAAGTTGTACGCGCCAAGACCTGGGCGCCGCCATTACCCTACACAAATGCATTTCATTTCCGCCAGCAGTGGTTTGCGCAGCGTCTACCGGTGTAAACACAGCGTTGTGGATGCTAGCCTAAAGCAAAGACTCGCTGCTCGTGAGCGAAAAATGAAAAGAAAAATTGAACCATACGCACTCCTTTATACAGCCGACAGCTAGCATTATCAATGACCGTGGTGCTAGTCACAGAAGGACTCTGCCTCGCACGCACACACACACACACACACACACACACACACACACACACACACACACACACACACACACACACACACACACACACACACACACACACACAATAATGTAGCTATGGTGGGCATTGTTTGTCCCATCTCCAAAACCATCAACTGCCTTAGCAAAATACCAGTAGCAATGTTAGTGTATGACAACTTCGTCATAATTAACAGTATTGTCAGCTTCATAGCTAAAGTTGCTGAACTTACCCTCAGATTCAAGTCTGCGTTTTCTGCGGGAGGCAGTGGTCCTCCGGGTGAGTTTACGCCTTTTTGGCACAACTCAGGGAAAGGATTATCCTTTGTTGGTTTTTTGTCAACAAAGTGATGCGAACAGACAAAAATGTTGCAGTGTTTTTTTTTTTAGATTCAATGCCTTCAGCCAGGTCCTTGATTCCGAGTCGGTATCAGGCTTGCGAAAAAAAGTAAACAACGGAGCTTCGTAACTGGTTTGTGGTCGTAGCACTCTCTATCTGACCACTTATTCAGGTGCTTTCTCGAGTTCTTACAACCAACCACCGCACACGTCGTTCCCGAACCACTTTTCTTCTTTGAAATATCCATGTAGTTGCTATATCCTCTTTGTCAGTGCTATGTCGGTACTCGGCAGAACGCCAGTGCAAGCTAGCAATACAGAACTAGTCCACCAGAATGGGAGTGGATTGCATCGACGGGAGGACTTCAGGAAGTAGAGTGGAAACGGCTCAAAAACTTGTCTATACAGAACCAGGAACAGACCATAATTGGGGAGCAAACAGTCCAGTAACGACACATAAGGAAACAGTCAGGAAAAAAACAGCATGGACCAGCAGGGAGGACGGGGAATATATAGTTCTGACTAGCAGGCTAGTGTGTGCTCTGGAACAGTCACATTATTCCTGTGAGTGTTTGATGAAGGTGACACCAGCGTGGAGGGGCTAGCTGGAAGCAGTAAAGGGTATAAAAACCGGGCAGACCAAGTCGAGAGGGAGCAGACAGGAGGATTGTCGTGGACGGGCAAAGGGTCGGGGCAGAGACAAGAGGACGTGATCAGGTGCAATCCGGAATCGAAACCAAGATGTCAATCCAACAATGAGTGCTGGAAAGTAGTGCATGCTGTGAAGGCAATCTAGCCCAGATTGAGGCCTCAGTGTCGCTTAAATGCTGCCTGGCTGATGAGTAGTGATGAGCTGGATCTGGGACCAAACAGGTGTGGTACATGTACACTGTAGATGATGTGTGGCAGGGAGGTGAGTGAACTCACTCAACACAGCATGGGCCAACAGGGCAGTGTACCAATGACCAGATATACACACAGGGCTGACGAGACACAGGTGAACATAATCAGGGAGACAAGGCCAAGAAAAACCAGACAAAGACAGACCTTTAAATTACAACAAGAAATAAAGGTAATAGTAACCGCTGAGGACAGGGGCAAGAAAACAAGACAAAACATTAAGCCGAAGCCAGAACCTAACAGCAAAGAACAAAAATTAAAAAACCCTTAAGAACAAAACAAACTCAAAAACCTTGACATTGTCCTGGAAATGACTTGGTATCCACCTGGAGGAGTTAGTGGAGGTGGCTGGGAAGACGGAGATCTGGGCTTCCATGCTCAGTTTGCTACTCCCCAGATACTGTAAGTGGAAGGTAATGGATGGATGCATGGATGAGTACCTCGCACACACAAGGACTATTATCATACATCTTTTTCAGTCTATGGCCAAAGGAGTACTCAATCATCAACTGCAGTACAAATTACAATGAATAGTGCATGAGGTACTTCTTATACACCACCTCACAAATGCATATACATATTTTCATCATTTCTATTGCATCTGTGTCAGGCAATGAACACGTTTGGTTTTAAAGAGGCCCAGGGAGGCATCAGAGATTTAGAAATGATTATGATTATGTATTTTTTCTTTTTTGATTACTGTAAATGAAATCAGTAAGAACATAATAACAATGTCCAAAGGGGACCAAAAAAACCTAAAATTAAATACATTTAACTAAGTGGGGGGAAGATGGAAAGAATAACTTGAACACCTGCAAAAGTGCTGATGTGTACCAGCCGCCCGGAGAAAAGTTGTTCGCATGGGATAGAAACCCTGACACAGCTGTAGAAGATTAAGCAAGTGGAGCAGAATATCTGGAGACCTACAATTAGCAGTGCACTAATTCTGGCAGTGTGGCCTCTAAAATCTAATTTGTCGTGTGTACTTTCCTTTGCAAAAGGTGAGTTGAAGTCATACAAGGAGAGGGATTGTTTGTGGTGGAGAGATAGAGGCTCATAGCATATTCTAAAGATAGACAGATAGATAGATAGATAAGGATAGACAGAAGTATGAACTTAAATGGACTAATTAGCTAGTCAATTAGGTTTTGACTTCAAATCTGATCAAATTATTCATAAAGTGAATACGTACAAAAAGTTGAAAGTAAAAACCCACATTGGAATTTCATTCAAAAAAATTAGCTCATTCTGAATCATTTGAGGAGGGAAGAAGGAGGGAACATGCTATAATATTTCCCTCTTACTTTATATAACAGGCCCTGACTTTAGAAACTTTATGATATGATGTGCCTGGATTTCCTTTAAATAAGTAAGATGCCATACATGTGGCTTATGTATGATACTGTAGTGAGGTGAGGGTGCAGAGCGATAAGCTAGCCCCTCCCTCTAATCGCAGTCCAATCAGGGCAAGAGTATAAAGGGTTCTGGCAGCACTTGCTTCCCACTTGCTTCTTACTTTCTTCCTGCTGTGGCTGGCTGACCTAGATTTGATCGTAAGTAGGGTGACCATTTTTAAACAGGTTTTAATATAATGGGAGGCTTTTTTATCTGATTTCTTTTTCAGGTCCAATGTTGGTCCTGCTGTTTTGCCCTCTAGAGTTAAGTTTCTTCTGCTCTGTTTTCAAGATTCTGAGTTATCCAGCTGAGGTTCCTTAGTCTATGTTTTGAGTAACTTTTGTTGGGGGCACTGTGGCGCAGCTGGTAGTGCAGCCGTCTCACAGCAAGAAGGTCCTGGGCGCTGAATGCGTGTTAAGTTTCCCCATGACTGTGTTCGCATGTTCTCCCCGTGTTCCCTTGGGTAGCTAATGTGAGCTACCCTCACAAAAACTTGCAACAGTCCTGGGCTATACATGCTCCCTCTGGCCAACTGGGGTGCCAGATGGGGTGGGGAGGATCTGGCCGTAATATCGTGATCCTTCCACGTGCTACGTCCGGCCAGAGAAGCCCCACCCTGTCTGGTGAAAAGATGCGGCCTGCTCACTCCTCAGGATAAGGAGGAGACCTGAGCTCAGTGCAGGGCCCTCCTCAGGGATTGGTAGAGGATGGCAATGCCCAGGACTGTCACTTAGGTAGAGCACTGGGTGATAAAATGGGGAAAAAAATCGGGGATAGAAAAAAATAAAAATAAAAAAATCGGGATAAAAATATACAAAAAAAAAAGTAGTGTTTCCTGAGTGCTTTGTTGTAGGTAGGCTAGGCAAGGATGCATGTGAGTAGACATCTGGGGCATCTGTTTAATTAGAACAACTTTGCTGTGCTGCACTTCAAGTGAGTGCAGGTAGCACCCCTGGGCACACTCCAAGTTAGTCTGCCTCTCAACACACAGCCTCAGTTCCTCTTGGTTTTGTGGCTTGCCTGTGTGTGTGTGTGTGTGTGTGTGTGTGTGTGTGTGTGTGTGTGTGTGTGTGTGTGTGTGTGAGAGAGAGAGAGAGAGAGAGAGAGATAGTGATTTATATCCTTATGTTCTTTTCCTCAACAGCTTTTTATTTGCATACATTTTATAGTTGTGATAAAAAAATAAATTGTTCTGATATAGTTTTTGAACCCATGTCTCCCCATCTAAATTTGACCCTGTGTGCCTGTTTCTCTTAATTTGGTTGTTTTACACTCACTGGGCACTTTATTAGGTAGGCTACACCTTGCTAGTACTGGGTTGGACCTCCTTTTGCCTTCAGAACTGCCTTAATCCTTCGTGACATTGATTCAACAAGGTACTTGAAACATTCTTCAGACAGTTTGGTACATGTTGACATGATAGCATCACGCAGTTGCTGCTGATGGTCGGCTGCAAATCCATGATGCGAATCTCCTGTTCCACCACATCCCAAAGGTGCTCTATTGGATTGAGATCTGGTGACTGTGGAAGCCATTTGAGTTCACTGAACTCATTGTAATGTTCAAGAAACTAGTCTGAGATTATTCATGCTTTATGACATGGCGTGTTAGCCTGCTCTAAGTAGCCATCGGGAAGATAGGTACACTGTGGTCATAAAGGGATGGACATGGCCAGCAACAATTGGCACAATGCTCAATTGGTACGAATGGGTCCAAAGCGTGCCAGGAAAATATCCCCCACACAATTACACCACCACCACCAGCATGTCTTTCCAATCTTTATTTGTCCAATTTTGGTGAGCCTGTGCCAATTGTAGCCTCAGTTTCCTGTTATTAGCTGACAGGAATCGCACCCGGTGTGGTCTTCTGCTGCTGTAGCCCATCCGCCCCAAGGTTGGACGTGTTGTGCGTTCAGAGATGCTTTTCTGCATACCTCAATTGTAACTAGTGGTTATTAGGGCCCGAGCACTGACAGTGCGAAGGCCCTATTGTATCTATAGGAAATGTTTTTGTTTTTCTCGTTTTTCTCGTTTTTCTTCCGAGGAAATGAGGGCCTTTTTGCCCCCTAAACGTGCCCCAAAAGTCACCAAATTTTTGGCACGGAAGCCAGGCCTGGCGAAAAATGTGATATTTAATGGTTTGCATTAATGGGCGTGGCCTAATGGCTCAACAGGCCCCCTAGCAAACTTTGTGCCTCAAGCCCCACAATACGGTTTGACGTACATGCACGAAAATCGGTACACACCTGTTTCATGTCGCAACTTAAAGAAAATTCTCTTGGCGCCATACCCGAAACCGAACAGGAAGTTGGCCATTTTGAATTAATCATGTAATTTTGGCGCAATTTATGCTATTTCTTCGGTCGTTAATGCGGCCCGAACTGTAACGTGCACCCAGGTGTGTTATACATCAAAATGTGCGTTGATGGGCATTACTTTTCTCAGTCAAAAGTATTACCCTGGCGACGATAGACGCCAAAAAGCGCCCCCCCCCTTCATCTGATTGGTCCATATTTGATAGTTCCTACTTTCTGCCATAACCTTTGAATGGTTTGACATAAAGACTCGTGGGTGGTGTCATCGGACTCGGTTTTGAGTCCTTGAACATAATTGGTGAAAATTAGCCCCTTCTTCTGATTGGTCGATATTTAATAGTCCCTATTTTCTGCTATAACTTTTCAATGGTTTGACATAAAGACTTGTGGGTGGTGTCATCGGACTTAGTTTTGAGTCCTTGACTTTTATTGGTGAAAATTGCATGCGCGAGGGGCCCGTTCATCGCTTCTTGCAGCTTTAATTTGAGTTACTGTTGCCTTTCTACCAGCTCGAACCAGTCTAGCCATTCTACTCTGACCTCTGGCATCAACAAGGCATTTGCACCCACAGAATTGCCGCTCACTGGATATATTTTCTCTTTTTCTGACCATTCTCTGTAAACCCTAGAGATGGTTGTCTGTGAAAATCCCAGTAGATCAGCAGTTTCTGAAATACTCAGACCAGCCATGCCACATTCAAAGTCACTTAAATCAACTTTCTTCAACCATTCTGATGCTCTATTTGAACTTCAGCAGATCGTCTTGACTGCGTCTACATGGCTAAATGCATTGAGTTGCTGCCATGTGATTGGCTGATTAGAAATTTGTGTTAACGAGCGGTCGGAAAGGTGTACTAACGTGACCGGTGAGTGTTGTTCCACATTCCAGGGGTGCAATTCCTCTGGTGGCATTGTATGGTCCCTCCTTTTCTTGCCCCTTCATTTTTATTAGCCATTTTGCCTTTTAATTAGTTTCCTTGCTACAATACAGCAACAAAAACAACACAGACAAAGCAAACATGATAAACTCTCTTTGAACTCAGATTTCTTTTTGAGATTGCGAATTCATTAAATTTAAGAGAATCCACAGATTATGTAAAATGATCATAATTTGCTGCCTGACATTGGCTCATAATTATGAGGTCCACTGTACACTCTCAATCTACAGCAACAGTGAGATATTTTGTTCATTGTTTATTTATTAGATAATAACAGATAGAAATGGGAACAAGAGCTGTTAGTCCTACAGAACTAAAGAACTATTTTCTGTTTTATTTCTTCAACATCTGTCAACTAATTGTCAACTAGTTCAAAAATATGTTTTCCTGGTCAGGATGTTACTTAAAGGAGCATGAGGCAGGATTAAGGCAGGATTTATGAAAAAAATTCGTACACGTTTTAAGTTTTCTAGTAATAATGTCAGATGAAGCGTTCCAAACCAAAAAGAATGAGCCCTCTAGTGTATCTCTCCGTTGCCTTGAACAGGCTGTGTGCTGCAAAATGTGCTGCAATTGTGGGGCCGAATTTCCCGCGCTGTCCTGCGGATGTGACGTTGTGGCGAAGGGTGGCGCTAATGAGTCTCATTTCTTAAAAGGACCCTCATGCTCCTTTAACTCTGCCATGCATCACCGTAATCTCAGTTCATTTGAAGTTGAGATTCAGCTCAAACTACAAATATCTAAGAAAAATAAAATGAACACAATTGGTCCCCGACATGACTATGCCTGAGAACACACAATCGATTGTTTAAGGAGAACTAGACCTTTAAAGGAATAGGTTAAAATCTATTTTGCCATGCAGCTGACGGGACGCGATTGTCTTTTGGTCGTGAACTTGTGAATTTTATGATTAAGCACTGTGTCGTTCAGTTACATGTTCTGCCCCTGAAGGGGATGGTCTAACATGCTTTTATGTTTATTTTCCAACTAATGTGTGTCAAGTGAAATTTATAGTATACAAAAAGTGAAAGAAGACCTCATGGTAATCATGCATTTTATTGGAAATGGGACAAACAAGGCATATATTGCAATGTGAACATGTAACCTAACAGTTCATAAAGAAAACAAAAAGTCAAACAGAACATTAAAAAATAAATAAATTTTCAAATGATCAATCAGAATTAGACTACTGTAAGTATGCCAAGCACAAAAATGCAATTATTCATCTCTGGTAAAGTTATTTTGGCTAAAACTCTTTCAGCAGTTCTGATCTGGTTACATTCGATTGTAAACATTGATAAGAGGCAAGACATCAGAAAAACCTACGGTCATAAACACAGTCGATCATTTCATTGCATTCTAATCCAGAAGATGCATCTTTAGGGCTTGGATGTGGTTCCTGTGTCTGCTGGTTTTTACACATTTAGTTTGTGATGGGGAAGAAAATCATGAAACCTTTCATGTACAGATAACTGGTTCCTAACCTTTCTTTTGGTCAAATATATATGATACAATAAAAGGAGTGTCATTGGGGAATATCATGTCCTGTCGCCTCCAAAATTAATATCAATAAACATTTTATTTGAAATGTGCAAAAATTCAATTTTCACCTCCTTTCACTCATCTCCCATCAACTCCAGTGATTGTTTGAGCCAGGGCACTTGTGACAAAATACATTTGGAAGAGCTTTATCTTCTGTGGTAGCTGCATTTGAGTGTCTTTTAACAGACAGGGTATACCTTTGATACTCAGAGTTCAAATATTGTCTCCACATGAAAACTTTTGTTTTTTAATTGAGCCTTCGTCAGCATTTAAACTGGTATATACTGCGCACTCCCAGTTCTTCTTCCAACAAATAAGCACCATGGCTATTTCTGATGGAAAGTCATTGCTGAGACAGATTTGATGGTTGAAAAATCAAAAAAGATAAAAATATATACTGTATTTATTTTAATAAATCATTTTATGGCAGCATACAAGAACAGTTATCAAACATTTTTTTAGATCTGATATCATTTGTGTTTCTGCATTAGATTTTGGCTGACGAGCTTTTGTGCCAGTAACGAGGATTTTAAGGTTTGACATCGGCTCGGTCTTGTCTGTTTAAAACCATGACACGGAAATAATTTAAAGGGGGATTTCACAAAAGCTTAACCATAATATCTTTTTCTTTTACAATTGATTTTAGGTGTAATGGATGATGCAATGAATGAGCTGCAACACAAAAACACAGATGGGCTTCTATATACGTCATAGCTCTTTCACAAGGGTAGCAATAAATACTCCAGTGGTTTCTTAAAGTGTATCTGCCATCTCGACACCCGTAATCCTCTAATTTCACTTCACCTGGCTTTCTCACGAAAAAGGTATCACTCTCATTTCTTTGTCTTGTCTCAAACCTAATAGCAAAAAAAGTCCTGTAACATCATAATAAAGTCTGTTCAAGGGATTTAGGACATGTTTATGTAAAGGAGTCATTCTGAAATATTCCATTGGTTTTTCTTTTCTGTTAAGAGGATCTAGACACCTATTGGGGTGCAGACTTTCGCCCTGCCACTTCTGCGTAGTCTGATGCACGGGGTTTAGCAGTCATCTCTTCAGGCCCACGGTTTGAAAGT
This sequence comes from Cololabis saira, assembly GCF_033807715.1. Taxonomy (NCBI): domain Eukaryota; kingdom Metazoa; phylum Chordata; class Actinopteri; order Beloniformes; family Belonidae; genus Cololabis; species Cololabis saira. Next base: position 39,224,996 of record NC_084587.1, read on the forward strand.
GTGTTGGATGTTGCCATCTCTGTTTTGGGGTCCAACACCGGTGCCCCTTGCCGAGTCCCAGGGTTGATGTTTTGGCCAGCCAGAGGACTTGTCAGGCCTAGGCCGGAAAGGGCATCCAGGGTGCCATCGGGGTCCACCATCAAGTCAATTACTGTAAGTTTGGAGCAAAATAAACACGTTGCATTCAACAGCAACAGTAACGATACACACTGTTTACATGCCATTAATCTCTGCTCATTTGTGTAGATTTGATTTTACCCTGAATACTAAGGAGAGCCATCAGAAACACACCTGCAAGTTGTTTTTCCACCCTCTTCAGGTCTTGAATAACAGTTGAAATCTCCTGTGTAAAACATAAATCTTAAAATTTAAGGCAAGTTGAGAACGTGAATAATGAAGTGAATGCTCACACACATAACAAATCAACTCGATTAATCTCGTCATTCCTGCAAAAATAAGTCTGGAACTGACCCTGTTCACATTTAGGAATGCTTTTTGAGTCCTGCAACTTGTGCTGTGGTCCGACATATCTCTTCGGGGCTCATATGAGGACAGTCTGGATTATAGGCAGAATCTATCTCTGCCTCTTTTGGAGGAGGTAAGCGTGTTACTGTTTTCGCGAATAAAACAATCTGATTTTTTTTTTTTAAGAAGAAAGTTTGCAGTAAGTAAACTGACATTGTGGGGCTTGTAAAGTAAGGTGATAGATTAAAGCAATTCTATGAAATTTCTTTTACAAATTATGGAGTGTTTTCTTACAAACCACTCAGCACTCTATGAAAACCAGTTAATGAGTTGTTTTACAAGATTTAGTAACAATAAAGAGCATTAATCATCGTCTGCTCTTACTTTAGCAAGTTTTCAAAAACTTCAGGAGATAATATTCAAGAATAATTCTAAAACTCGTTCTCGTGACTGGATTAAAGACAAAATGTGAAAATGAACCTAAGAACACAAATTTTAAAAATCCATCCATTATCTATACCTGATATTTTCTATTCTGGGTCACAGAAAATAACACACATTCCAAAACAAAAGGAAAAACTCCAAAGGTAGAAAAAGAAAAAAAGCTAGATTTATACATCTTGGGAAGCTTTCATCAGATAGAAGAAAGTGTAAGAGGACATGCTCATCACCTTGTTGGAGCTCCTCAGTAGTAAGGAGTCATGCTCTGCCTGCAGTTGGGCTTCAATTTCTTCCCATTTTCGCTCTTTATTCTTGAAGAGGATCCTTGATGTTGCAAAAATAAATTAAAGTAAAAAACAAAAAATGTTTAATATAGGATTTTAGCCGCTGACTGCTAAAATAATTTCATAAAGGCTTTCTCTGCAGGTCATATGAGTAAAAGAAAAAAATCCTTTGTGTTATCATCATTGTGGGAAAGACTGTGTAATGTGCCACTAAAACTGTGCCAATTGTCCTAGTTTCAGTACAAAACAATGAGAGAAATCCTAATCCACTATATACTAAACTTTAAGATTAAAATCCTGATCTGCTACCACGACAGCAACCATACCACTTTTTTAGTGATGTAATGCACAGCTCACCTGATTTTGGAGGTGGTTTTGTCAACAGACTGACGTATCCTGGTTGAGAGTTGCGTCACAGATGCGAGCAGTAAGCTGTCCAGGTCCGCCTGATAAGTGATGGAAACAAAACAAACACATGATGTATCATTCTAAGACACCTTCTTCTCACATATCATCTCTACTGGCTTTTAGTAAGAGGTCGTAGTGATTTTCTGTCTGTTGGTATTGTCTTGGTTTTTGTGCTTTTATGGATTTAAGTTTTATTTGATACCTTTGTGTTGTTATGTGAAGCATTTTGTGAGCGTTCTCTGTGAAAAGTATAAATACATTTTACTCACTTTTACTTACTACTTATTTATTTACTTACTTGCTTACTGTTTTGTTTAGGCACAGCTTTTTCTTGAAAATATATTTCTATAACTGTAGCTAAGAGCTTTATGTTGATTAAATAGCAATAATCTGTAAAAAATTCAGTTTGTAGACCTAAAATATTGAAGTGGACACTAGAAAACACTCACACGTATACATGTAATAAATAAAATAGTGTGACAGCCAAGCAGATTAGATGATTACATGCACATAGTCGTATTGCTGAACTTTTTCCTTTGAAAAGTTGTAACCCTATATAAACACAACTATAAAGAAAACAAAGCCAAAGTTAAGAAGTGCGGCCACAGAAGACAGTGCCACAAATTTGGAAAAAACCAAAACAAACAAACACGAGATGTCAGCAGAAACACATCATACTAGCTGTCCAAAATAGTAGTAGAGGCATGAGGATTTGGTAATGTTTTGCAGTCACAGGATCTGGAAACCTTGCAGTCATTGACTTGTCCATGATGCCTCTGTAGACCAAAGTACATGTTGTCTGATGACAAAAGACTACAGATGTCATAAAAAAAAGAGTATTCCAGTCCCGCACTGCAAAAAGTGGTTCTACAACCTACTGAATCACAAGATGTACATCGTTTTCTCACACAGTTTAGGCATTCTGTCTTTGTTAAATAAATGATGGCACATTTTATCATGCAACGTTTTTAATTAATCTAAAGCCGGGGGAGTTTTTTTCTTTCTTCTCTTTCTTCAATGTTTAAAATCAAGTTCTGATTCAGAAAACCTTAAGTTTAAAAAGGGCTTTAATTAAATTAAAGCTTTCATTTTCCAGTGACTGCATAGTAAAAAACACTGGCTTTGTCTCCAGTTAGGCCCAACTTGACTTGTGTGAGTGTGGTGCTCCCTCTTGTGGCCTGCTGTGGTACACGATGCCTTGTTCATCAAAATTCACCAACATTAACCTATTATGGACACAAAAACGCACGAGGTCTTAAATTTTGATAAATACTCAGGGACTAGGGGTACGCAAGCCAGTATTCTCACATGCTGGTCCCAAGCATAAATGATTGGGAAGGAATGTGTCATGAAGGACATGAGATGAAAAGATGAAAATAAATAATAATAATAAGCCTGAGCAATATTATACTCCTCCGAAGCTCAATGGAGGAGGAGTGCCATGTGGCGCAGCCGTGGCACTCATACTATTGCTCAGGCTTATTTATTTATTTCTTTATTCTTCCGTAAAAACTTCGTTCCCTTAACTAGTCCCGCAGCTTTGAGAAAACGCGAAAAGTAAAAACGTAGAAACGTGCGCCTTAATCGGGAATCGATGGGTATGCCAAATCAGTATGAGGAAAGCGATGGCCCACTTTGCAGTCCCACAAAAAGGGAAATTGCTAACCTATAGTCAAAGTTATTCATTCAAAGAGTGGAGGTACTATAGAAGATTGTGTAGCTTGCATGACATTTTCAAACATATCTTTTAAGTATTAATACTAAATATAAAATGAAGTATAGCTGAAGTTAAAACCAAGCTGTTATGTAGAATTCTGGCACACACTGACCACTCATCGTGTTTTCTATACTTGAGCACAGACTCACATCATCTCTATTCCATGTCTGTCGGCGGATGGAACGAGAGCTCTGTCCACTTGATCTTCGCTGACGAAGCTCCACAGACTGTCCGTTGGTCCTGTGGCCGGTGGAGGGGACGCCTGGGTCTACGCTGCCATCCAGAGCAGACTCTTCCAGCTAAAGCACAGTCAAGATGTATAAACAAGAGAAGTTATTTCATCAGATTTAGCTATTTTTTTTTGTCAGCTCAACAGTATTTAATAGGAATCTATACATTATCAAGAACAACGTGAATCTGGTCAGCATCCATTAAATAATAAATCAAGTTATTTTGACATTTTCGCAAGCAGAAAGAAAGTAACGTGATGACCGTACCAATGCTCCGGGATCAGTTGCTGCGGGACTCACTGAGTCGATCTCTCCTGCCACATCATGGATCTCTCTAGCGAGCATGGCTAAGTCTTTGGCGAGATCCTGGCTAATCCTGGTCGACAAACACAAGTAAAACACTGTCTAATATGTTTAAAACAAAATGTTTGTCCTCTTAATAAATGTCATGCACACATGAGAAGCTCATGCTATCAGCCAAAAATAAATAAACAAATAAACCTTAAAGCAAGAAGTGGTTAACTGAGGTAACTAATCGCTGCTTCTCTCCTCCTTACCTGGCTATTTCCTCGCTGTGCGCTGTCCAGTCTTTCATATACTCATCCTGCTCCCTGGAGTTTTGCCGCAAGGCCACCCCACCAGCAGAACCGGGGGTTGCTGGCGTTGAACCTCCCAACTGGGCTACTCGGTTAGACGGGAATGGCCGCGTGTAACCCCTCTTGGACATGTGGCGATTTGAGCCATACTCATCCTCCGAGGTGGAGGCGTACTCCACTGGCACACGACGCCACCGAGTGCCAGCTAATGGAAGAAAAAGTTTCAGTTTCCTTTAGATACAGGATGATTTTTTTTTTCTAATAAAGTAAATGCTAATTCTTTTTAAAGGGGATCTATTATGGCATCTAATACCTATTTTAAACAGGCCTTGAATGTCTTAAAAACAAGCTTTTGATTGTTTTTGCTAAATAAATTAGAAATTCAGCCTCTGAGCCATGTCTTTATCTTCCCAGTCTCTAACCTCATTATCTATGCAGGATTCTGAGTGGGCGGGGCTATGATAATGAGGTACTGTGCTGATTGGCTGCCTGAATGATGCGATACACCGCTACAGAAAAATGACGGAAGCTCCGGCCGGCGGAGTTAGTTGTGGGCGTGGTTTCACACATCAGAGGCCAACCTATGTAAATTGCATTTTGGTTACGTAACGAAAGGGAGCAGAATCTGAACGGCTCGTAGAAGCCACATAACACTGGAAGGATCATCCGGGCGGCTGTACAGACACTGCAGAATTTGGTTGCTTTCCTCCTTCTCTGAGTTGGCAGGCTGCGGGGAGACCACTTTATATATGTTAAAGTAAGAAAAAACGTGTTTTTCATAATAGGTCCCCTTTAAGTAAGCGCAGTTTCTATTGTTTTGTGTTAATAGTAATCCACGTAATGTTTAGTGAGCATGAGCACTAGTTAGGATGTAAAACAACTACAATGTGTGACAAACAGAAGATTTCCATTGCACTTGTACGTGGTGAAACATTTTCCACTTACATGCAGGAGTAACGTGCCCATAAGAGGAGGTTCCTCTACTTTTATCCGGCAGCTTGGAAGCGCTGTTAGCTCTTGCTCTTTGTCCAGACACCGAGGTGATAGACCCTCTAAGCCCGTGTCTGATGGCATAATCACCCGCTGCACTGCGGGGCCCCAGACCTCTGTTTCTCGTCACGGTAGCCTCAGAGTCACTCTGAGCAGATGGGGAACCCACTCTTGGTCGCCTCGGCTGGGCCAGGGCCTCTATCCTGGACATTCCTCTTTTAGCCATCCCTGTCCTGGATGTGGAACTAGCAGTAGAGGCCTCTGACGCCACTGACATCCGGTCCAGATCAGCAGTTTCGGTATCTGATGAATCCCCCATCCTGGCTTTTCTCAACAGGGATGTCCTGGTGGGCCTAGGCTTGGGGGCGTTACTGATTTTACTGGGAGCAGAGGACGCTGGACCCTGGGTGATCTTAGCCCGAACAGATTTGGTGCTGGTTCCATCGGCTGCGTTCCCTGTTTGGGCTCTAGCATTTGAGCGTTTGGATCCTTGTATGGATGTGGTTTGTGAATCTGAAAGGAGTGAGTTTGAGTTAACGTCATCGTCGGTGAGGTCCAGGGAAGTCCAGGGTCGGTTCTGCTGAGGAGTAGCAGATGTTCTGCTCTTGACCCTCCGGTCCTGAGTCTCCCTGGCCCCGGCAGGGCCCTTGCTGGATGAGCACACTACCGTCTTCTCTTTCTGCTGCCCTGCAAGGGTCCGACGTTTCTGAAGTACTTTCCTCACTCCATCAGCCTGGCTTACGGTGCTTGTTGTGTCCACATCTGACTCTGGTGACAAGGAGCCTTCGATGGACTGACTTGGGGGATCGCCGTGGTCGGATACAGTGGTCTCCAGGAAGGCGGCCACAGCCTCAGAGTCTTTCTGCAGCGTGGTACTGTTGATGCCAGCCTCTCTACTCTGAGTTCTGCTGCCCGTAATCCCATCGGTACGTGGTATGAGCTCGATGGGTACGTTGGAGCTTGGTTTCTCCACCGTGAAACTCTCCTGCCTCAATAATGGTTTCCCAATACATTCCCTAGCTTTCTCCTCCTCCTTTTTCCTCCTGCGTGCTTCATCCACTTTCTTCTCCCCACTGGTCAGTGGGCGAGGGGGGAGCTTAGTCAACGCCGCTGAACGACCTGATTTCCCACCACCGCTGTCCTGTGATTTGGCTGGGGAAGAGCGACTGGGGCTGCCACTGTGGCTGCCCACACCTCCGGACTGGTTCTTTCCTCTGGAAATCCTGTCCTCTTGCTTCTCTTTTTCCTGTAGCTCTGTGTCCTGTTTTTCCCCCGTGTCCATGTGCAAACCTGCACCTGGGGTCCTCCTTCCTAAGATGAGCTCCTCGCCGGGCAGCTGGGGTAGTGTTCTCCTCTTACGGTCGGTAAACCCAGCAGAGGAAACTGAGGCAGAGTGGCTGGGTTCACTTACTTCTGCAGAAAGAAGAGAACAACTTTCATGAACGTGAATTATACATCAATAACGGTTAAAATTATGCACTGGTAGTGATGTGTGCCGTGGTTTTAATTATGTAATTCTTTTCTGTTTAATTAATTATCAAAAAGAGAGTCATTTTTTAATCAGTGTCAAAATATCTGTTATTATGATATAGAAAAAAGGGAAAAATAAAAACAAAACAAAACAAAGTGCAATGATCATTATTTAAAAAACAGCATTTAAATGTTTCTCAATGTGGGATAAAATTTTATGTCCCTAGTAGTGGCATGCTATAATCTGCAAGTATTATATTTCTTTAATGGCAAAAATCATTAATTACAGATATTTGGAATTATAGCAGTGCATCATTTGGCCCTCATCGTGTTGAGGGAAAAAAACAAAAAAATCAGATATCACATTACACAGCAGATATTATCTCAATAGTTGCTTATCAAAATCCTTCCCACTTTTTATGCTTATCAACTTCAGCCCTAAAGTGGATGGTACATTTGGCTGAAAAGGATGTAATCAAGTGACACAAAACCCCGCTGTGATGTAATCACATTAATTGGCTGCATATAAAAAGTGGACAAAGGCACGTTACGGTTGGGTGCTTCACTACATTCATGTGCAATAAAACTGATGGTCACCAGGCTCAGATGGCCATTTAAAATGTCAATTTCACTTACAAAACACTGGAAGATGGAAGGTTATGAAAAATGCAACCTACCCCAGCGACATTTAAGGCAAAGAACTCATTTTTTTTTAAAGTTGCTACTGAGGCTATTTCATGCTAGTAAGGAGGTGGAAGAAAATAATTATGAAATCATTTCAAACAGGTGACATCAACAGGTAATTTTAAAAATGACTTGTTTTAAAAGTAGAATCCAAACCAGACATTAGTAAGTACACAATAGTATGCGCTATCCATACTCATTCCGGAGAAATTTATTAGTATGGACAGAGACGTTCAATAACCGAGACAGCCCACTACGGTTCGGTTTCCTGTATCTGTGTCACGTGACTGCTCCGCCCCTTTAACAGACAGGAAGCAGGTCCTGAGTCTATTGAGTCCTATGGGAAAAGTGAACGTGAGCACAGATTATTACCAATTCCTTCGCCCCATAGTAACCTAAGTAAATATGGGACCCATTTTTCAAAAGCCACAAACCTTCTGAACATTCTGACACCAAAATGGCAATTTTCGGACCGATAGATTAGGAGAAAATGAAGAATCATCGTTTTCCCATCGGATAAAATGAAGTTTAAAACTAAAATAAAACTTGCTTCTTTGCTTAATAATACTGTTATTTTTATTATTTAAGTCTTTTTTGAAGAAAGTTGTACTGTATCTAGTGTTGTATGTTCCAAAACGATGTGGGGAGAGGGGCGACCACGCCCACTTAGGAGACAGGAAGTGTATACCATTTCATACCATTGGCAGTAACGATAATGCGCTATCTTCTGTATAGAGTATCTTTGGTATGAATTGATGGACACTAGCTAAGCAGAAACTTCCCACAATGCAATGCAGCGGTGTTCGGTTGCTAAGTTCTGCACAGATACGTATATGTCAAGTATAATATTAAGTATAATTAAAGCTGCAAGCAGCGATGAACGGGCCCTCGCACTCACGGCCACCGCCCCCCATAAGCATATCAGAAAAGACACCACCCACGACTTCCTATGTCAAACCATTCAAAAGTTATAGCAGAAAAAAGGGACAACCAATCAGAAGAAGGGGCGGGGCTAATTCAGGCCAATGAAGGTAAAGGAATCCATACAGAATCTGATGACACCACCCACGACTCTCTATGTCAAACAATTCCAAAGTTATAGCAGAAAATCGGGACAACCAATCAGAAGAAGGGGCGGGGCTAATTAAGGCCAACGAAGCTTAAGAACTCATTACAGAGTCCCATGACACCACCCACGACTTCCTATGTCAAACCATTCAAAAGTTATAGCAGAAAAAAGGGACAACCAATCAGAAGAAGGGGCGGGGCTAATTCAGGCCAATGAAGGTCAAGGACTCCATAAAGAATCTGATGACCCCACCCACGACTCCCTATGTTAAACCATTCCAAAGTTATAGCAGAAAATCGGGACACCAATCAGAAGAAGGGGCGGGGCTAATTAAGGCCAACGAAGCTTAAGAACTCAGTACAAAGTCCCATGACACCACTCACGACTTCCTATGTCAAACCATTAAAAAGTTATAGCAGAAAAAAGGGACAACCAATCAGAAGAAGAGGCAGGGCTAATTCTGGCCAATGAAGGTCAAGGACTCCATAAAGAATCTGATGACACCACCCAGGACTCTCTATGTCAAACCATTCAAAAGTTATGGCAGATAAAAGTATTCTAGGGGGCGCTGTTGAGCCGTTAGGCCACGCCAATTAAACCATGAAATATCAAATTTATCGCCAAGTCTGGCTTGCATGCAAAATTTGGTGACTTTTGGAGAACTATCAAATATTGACCAATCACATGAAGGGGGGCGCGCCTTTTGGCGTCTAGCGTTGCCATGGTAACACTTTTGAAAGAGAAAAGTAATGCGTGTAGTCGCAGGATGGAGACGCACATTTTGATGTATAACACACCTGGGTGCACGTTACGGTTCGGGCTGAATTAACTGCCGAAGGAATGGCATAAATTTCGCCAAAATGACACAATTTATTCAAAATGGCCGACATCCTGTTCGGTTTCGGCCATGGCTCCAAGAGACTTTTCTTTAAGTTGTGCCATGATACAGGTGTGTAGCGATTTTCTTGCATGTATGTCAAACAGTATTGTGGGGCTTGAGGCACAATGTTTTCAAGGGGGCGCTGTTGAGCCATTTTGCCACGCCCATTAATGCAAACCATGAAATATCAAATTTATCGCCAGGCCTGGCTTGCATGCCAAATTTGGTGCCTTTTGGGGAACTATCAAATATGGACCAATCAGATGAAGGGGGGATGCGCTTGTTGGCGTCTACCGTCGCCACGGTAACACTTTTGAAAGAGAAAAGTAATGCGTGTAGTCGCAGGATGGAGACACACATTTTGATGTATAACACATCTGGGTTCACGATACGGTTCGGGCTGAATTAACTCTCAAAGGAATGGCATATATTGCTCCAAAATTACGCAATTAATTCAGAATGTTCAAAATGGCCGACTTCCTGTTTGGTTTCGGCCATGGCGCCAAGAGACTTTTCTTTTAGTTGCGACATGATACAGGAGTGTACCAATTTTCATTCATGTACGTCAAACCGTATTATGGGGCTTGAGGCGCAAAGTTTTTTCTGTCTGAACCAACCAGATGAAGGGTGGGCGCGCTTTTTGGTGTCTAGCGTCGCCACGGTAACGCTTTTGAAAGAGAAAAGTAATGCGTGTGGTCGCAGGAGGGAGACGCACATTTTGATGTATAACACACCTAGGTGCACGTTACGGTTCGGGCTGAATTAACTGCCGAAGGAATGGCATAAATTGCGCCAAAGTGACACGATTAATTCAAAATGGCCGACTTCCTGTTCGGTTTCGGGCATGACGCCAAGAGACTTTTCTTTAAGTTGTGTACTGATACAGGTGTGTACCGATTTTCGTGCATGTACGTCAAACCGTATCGTGGGGCTTGAGGCACAAAGTTTTCAAGGGGGCGCTGTTGAGCCATTTTGCCACGCCCATTAATGCAAACCATTAAATATCAAATTTTTCGCCAGGCCTGACTTGGGTGCAAAATTTGGTGACTTTTTGGGCATGTTAAGGGGGGCAAAAAGGCCATCACTTTGTCAGAAGAAAAAAAAAAAAAAAAAAAAATTCCTGCAAATACAATAGGGCCTTCGCACTGCAAGTGCTCGGGCCCTAATAACATTATTATATAATATTAATATTATAATATTCGTATATAATAATATTATATAATGTCATCTTGTTTGGGCCAGGTTAAACAGGAAAGAGCGGAGCGGTGCTGCTACTGCTGCTGTGACAGGAGTTGTTACCATGGTAACAACTCCCTCTCCTAACGGCAGGAAGTGCCGTGTGACTCTGAGTAGTACATCCGAATTAATGCATACTACTAATATTTACTCAAAAGTGTGCCGAACTTAAGTATACATTTTGAGTATATACTGTTTAGTATGGCATTTCGGACGCACCGCATGTCTTATCCAGAAACACTGATGCATTCTTCAACAAGACAACATGGGACCACATTCTCCACTTGTTACAAAGGTAGAAGAAGATATGAGTACCGGACTGTCCTGCCTGCAGGCCTGACCTGCCCCCAATATGGAAAATGTTGAAAAATCCAGCACCAACAATGCTACACTGCTGTTGTTGTACAGCTTAAGACATATAGGAATGGGTCAAAACAACTACCAGCGGCTTTATGTCAGAAAGTCTTTTAAGTGTTGAGAGAAGGACTTATACATTACAAGGTGATAAAAGGGCACACATAGTCTCCAAAGAAATAATGTCACATTTCATTAAAGAATCATATTTATTAGTAGTGTTATTTATAATATCATTGCATTATCCATATCGTTACAATCTTTTTTTTGATGCAGGATAGTAACTACTTAAATCAAGTACCTCTATCATCTGTGACCATGATTTGGCTGTCCCCTCCCGATCCCTCAGGGTCAGTCCTAATGTGGCTGGCAGCGAGAGTAGCCCACTGTGAAACCCACCGAGGACCGCCCACCATCAGTTCTTCAGACAAGACCTAAACCAAGAAAACACTGAATATCAGGACACAGAAGAGAAATACTGGAGCATAAAGAAGAACCTGTCCAATATCAATTAGGATCAAAATGGTCCCAACTCAGTGCTAAAAACACATTTACAGTAGGTGTAGTTAGTCACTTCAAACCAGTGGAAAGTTGTTGTACCTCTGTCTCCAAGCGCCCAGGCTTCCCTCTGTCTCTGGTGCCGGATTTCTGGGCTGTGAGCCTCTCTCTCTGGTCAGGACCTACCAACCTGGAGATACAGTGCTCATCCACACCAAACACCTAAAACATACACAAAATAATAATGATAAAAGAAAACATTTATTTTCTCATATAATCAGAATATGACTGGATACTGAAGAATTCCGTAAAAATTCGTAAAAAAAAAAATCGTAAAAATTCCAATCCTGTAACTTTTGCAAAGACTCATATCCGGCACTTTACAAACCTCATTGTACATTTCTGTCTATACTTTTTACCTATCCTAAGTTCCTAAGTCACTTTTGTACAGACTCACCCGGCACTTTAAAACCTAATTTTGTACATTTCCGGTCTACATTTTTTTTTACTGTTTATACTTTTTATTGTTTATACATTTTATTTAATTTTATCTCGTACATATCGCTTTTATAATTGTATTGTGTTGCACCAATCACCATAACAAATTCCTCGTGTGAAAACTTGGCAATAAACCCTTTTCTGATTCTGATTTCTGATTTCTGATTCAATAAAATCGAACTGAACTCTTCCCCACCTTGTCAATCAGTTTTCTAGCTTCTTCCTCTTCATGGTCTCCATTCTCCAGCTCAATGGTATATGTTCCTCTGTCACTATAATCGTCTCTGTGGCGATAACAGTCATCTCGCCCACTCTGCTGATGTGGTGCTGATCCTCGTCGTCTCTCAATCAATTCACTTGCCACCTTGGAGGTCGAAGACTTGCGACGACGTGCAGGACTGTCCTCTTCCACAAAGAGGCCCTCTGGTACGTTTGCACGACCTTCTCTGATTTTCGTCCCAGCACCGCCCCAAAGTCCCCATGAGCGCTCCTCCATGGCTGCAGCTCGCCGCTGCTCTCCTAGTGTGTTTTCCGAATCGCTCTGAGTGCCATCTTCGTGTTTACTGCCTGCCATGTGTATTTTAAAAAGAGAGGAATACACATGGTTAGAATGTAATTAAAAACATAATGTGTTAAACGCCTACTGTTCACCATATACACTAACCTTTAAGACTCTTCAGTTGTACAGGAACATCACTCTTCACACTTTCCCCATCATCTTCTGCAACCGTTTCTTTAAGAGCCAATGGCAGCTCGTTCTGGGCTAACCAGTCAGCAACTTTAACTTCAGCTGCTACCATGGCTGTTTGAAGCGGGCTAAGCTCTTCCCCGATTGGCCTTTTAGGACGTGTCCGGGACTCTGGTCCTACTTTTGCCACTCGATCTTTGACAGAGACTTTAGCTAATGCCCCAGGGTCAAACTCAATAGTGAAGGAGGCATGACCATGGGCGGCTTCTGCACTGACAGAAGCACCAGCCTCTTGTTCCTGTGAGGGGGGGTCGTTGCTGACTTTACCTGATGAGGTGGTATCCTTGGTAGGGATTTCAAAGTAACTTGGTTCTTGGTTGGAGGCTGATACCGCAGCAGACTTTGGGATTTCTTCACTTCTCTTAGTATCTGTAAGCATACGTGCAAAGATTTGGTGTCTTCACTACTTTATCATAATTTAATTAAATTTAGAATTTGATGCCAGAAACACCCCCCCAAAAAGAGAAATAAAAGATAAAAAAGACAAGCTTTTAGAATATTCAAGTAACAATATTCTGCAAGATTCTACAATTCATCCCATCCCGGTTAAAACCTGCCGAAGCAACTTTGAACTCAACACAATAGTAAACATGCCCCTATTTATTTGTCTTTAAGTTTGTTGCATCTAATTCTGAATTTGTTAACATTTTCTAAAAACCATGACAATGTTCAATAAAGACAATGAGAAAAAAATTTGAACAAATTTAAAAGCAAATTCCCAGATATTCGTTTTTTTGTTGCATTTTAGAAAACTTCCTAATGTTTCTATTACCGAGGTTTCTAAAGCTAGTCTATCATCAAAATATAAACAGGACAAAATATGAAATGCTACAATTTTTTTTTTTTTTATATTTCAGACAACACACTTTTGACTCAACTACATGCTTCAGTAAGATCCCACACAGAGCTACATATCAAAACATCAATGTTCATACAGTACCTGCTTCAGCTTTTTCTCTCTTCCGGTCGGAGCTCTTTTCTTCAGGCCTTCCAGGCTGCTGGTCGGCAGCATCTCCATCTCCCCACCAGGCTGGCTGACCATAAAGGGGTGTACCTCTGTGCGGTATCGCTGTGTCTCCTGACAAAACCAGTCCATTTCTTAGTCTTACTACACTGAAATACAAAACTTGGGCTAACACAACTGTATCGTTTTAAACAGTACAATGGTGGCCCAGAGGTTAATGGTGAGACTGTAGTCTTTTTCACATATAGACACTAAAGAAATGTGTGTGGAGAATCAAATGCAGACCATTTGGTTTCCTATTTACACATCCTTTGTAATTCAAAGAAGGAGATTTTTGATTCTCTATTCTCACAACTGCAAAGTCTCGGTGGAATGTGCATTTGTGCATTGGTGCCTTGGTACAGCCCACAGGAGCCCGGACAGAATGCACAAAGTTTGCTGTGGAAATCACAATGTTTCACTTTAACAGCATTTCAAATGAAAAATGAGGCACCCTACATAAATACCAATTTTGCGCAGAGACTGATACACCTATTCAAATATATCCTCAGTATGAATAAGTGAGTGACAGAAATGTATGAAACTGGAACTGCCAGCAGTGCTCACTCATTTCCTGTAAATGGTTCCAAGCACTACTGGCTGTGTGCACGTTTGAGCTCACTTTTTCATTTTCTGGAGCTATTACCAGGTAAAAAGTGGGTGAACGCTGTTACAAACCTGAAAGGACTGTTGTTTTTTCATATCTAGCCCCTCCAAAAATGTCTGGAACTCATGTGTGAAACAATTGCTGCATGCTTTTTTATTTCGTTTTGTTTTAAATCATCCCATTGTCCACTGAAAATGTGTCCTTTGAACTGTGTCTTTAAATATTACAGCTCACCTGTTGTCTTCTCTTCTGATCTGCTGGCCTCTGAGGTTTTGGCCGAGGCCCCTTCAACTACCGGTGCCACTGATGTCTTGAGAGTTCTCGGATCAGATTTGGATGATTCTGCCTCTGTTGGTTTCTTCTGGTTCAGCTGAAGCTGGCTGCTCAATTTCTCATGCTGACAGATGAAGCAACAGCAGTAAGATGAATAAACCAACAAAAAAAGGAACAAACTGGTTTTGTCAAACTAATCAATGGCTAGAAATGCATATGGACTTTGTTTCTTATTATTATCCTTAAAATATTTATTGTGACATATAACTGAAGAGACATTCTAACTTAAAGTTGTAAGTGTATCTAGCTCGCTGAGATGACGTCCTCTTTTTTGCAGCTACCTTGGCAGCTTGCTATGATGAAACAGCATTTTCCTCAATACTGAAAAAGTAGTTTTTGCCCAGTTCAGCAATACTCTTTAATTTCTTTACCATGAAATCGTGAAAAAGTAAACTGTTCTAATCTGTAAACATATGAACTTTATATACTTATTTCACTGTAGAACATGTTGTCTAACCTTGAGGGCTTCCTCGGGAATATGCAGCTCTCCTCGGACCACAGTGAACAGGTTGGTATGTGAAGCAGGTTAAGATAAAAGATGGGGAGCTCTTTGCAGGGGTGAGAAACATGCACTGATAGCCTCATCCATTATGCAGCAGGCAGAGCTCCAATGAGCATCCACAGCTATTCGGCAACAGATGAAGTTACATTAGGTGTGTTTCCACTAGCAGGAGCTCCAGGTAAACGCGCCAGACAGGAACCTCTAACAGGACAAACCGTCTTCTCAGCTCCTTCAGCCGACATGTCTCCATAACACTGTAGCACCACACAAGAACCTTTGACTGAACAAATAGCACAGCCGACCACTAGGTGGTGGTAATGCGCATTGTTTGCTGTTCGCAAATGACCAGCAACATAGAAGGAGACGAAAATAAAGAATGCAGCAAAAGAAGAAAGAGAAGAAAGATGAAACAAAGAATACTGCTCTCACTTTTGTTTGCTTTTTAAAATACGTGTTGTTAGCGATTGATATTAAAAGGACCCCTCCCCCGACATCTAACCTCTACGTTGACGTAATATGCCAACGAGGCCAGAACCGACTGTTGGTGCATTTATTGATTTTTTTTCTTGTAATCTCTCAAAGTTCTCAAATGTACTCAGCAAAATGTTTCTGGTCCCAAAGGTTCAAATGAGTTGTGTTCACATGATTTATGTTCATGTAAAAGTGCTGAACATAATTTAAAAATCCTGATTAACAGAACTACCTGTAACTACCCAGCAGCCACCAGGCAGTTCCTGTAGACCAACCTGAGTGCCTTTCTTACTACAGGAACATTTTTTGCCACTTAAAGGTTCTTGAAGGCCACTTTTGTAGGGCCGCTCCTGGTTATGGAAATCACTCACTCACTCACCAACCATCCATTTTCTTCCACTCATCCGTTCCCGGGTCGCGGGGGCAGCAGTCTCAGCAGGGATGCCCAGACTTCCCTCACCCCAGACACTTCCTCCAGCTCTTCCGAGGGGAGTCCGAGGCGTTCCCAGGTCAGCCGAGAGACATAGTCTCTCCAGCGTGTCCTGGGTCTTCCCCGGGGTCTCCTCCCGGAGGGACATGCCTGGAACACCTCCCTAGGGAGGCGTCCAGGAGGATCCGGTACAGATGCCCAAGCCACCTCAGCTGACTCCTCTCAATGTGGAGGAGTAGCGGCTCGACTCCGAGCTCCTCCCGGGTGACCGAACTCCTCACCCTATCTCTAAGGGAGCGTCCAGCCACCCTGCGGAGGAAACTCATCTCGGCCGCTTGTATCCGCAATCTCGTCCTTTCGGTCACTACCCAAAGTTCATAACCATAGGTGAGGGTGGGATCGTAGATTGACGGGTAAATCAAGAGACTCAGCTCCTTCTTCACAACGACGGTCCGGTACACCGACCGCATATCTGCACCTGGAACTCCCACTAGTGGAAATGTGCCGAATGTTGCTGTGTCACTGGATTTGAAGCATGATGGTACAAGGAAATATTTAAAGGATATCATATCCAAACCTCAATTTGTCATCAATTTTCAGTGTGGCATAGATTTGTTCCTGTATTCTGACATCGTTGACAAATGTCTGCAAACAAATGGAAAGGTATGAGGTTAAAATAACATACAAACTCCTTAATTTAAATATGAGACCATCTGACCATTTCAAATTAATTCTTTTCAAACATAGATACTGTTAATATGACAATGGTGAGACATCCACTTATAAAGACTGGTAACCAAAGCTTGTTGTAAGCTGTTTCCCTTGGGGTTTTTTTATGTTTCTTTGGTCAGAATTTGAAATTCCAAAATGAATTAGTCAATATTAAATTTACACAAAGCTCATTTGTAGAATGTATGATATAAAGACTGTCACCACTTCATCCCTTGATTTACGCTTGACGTGTTTGCTATAAAAACCCAACTTACGCCATTTTTCAAAGGTTTCCAAGCATAACACAGTTGCTGAAGAGGATGCCTAGCAATAGCATTTTTGTTCACCTGGCTTTTTAGAGAGTGCAGTAGCTCAATGTGGCATTAGAGTTCTGGAATTTGAGGGTAAAGTTTAAGAAAATTACCTTACAAACAGAATGTTACTAATATACTGTGGGGAGCTCAAAACTCTTAAATAAAATATTTAATTTTATTTTTTTTCAAATATGATAATTTCTTCAGGTCTTAATGAAATGTCTGATACACATTTTCTTCAAGCCACAATAGATGCAATAGAAAAGAACAATCTTATGTCTTGACTTCAAACTGTCTTCATTGCAGCAAGTTCTGGGAAGCAGAGCCAGCCACTGCCCCACTGTCTTCTGTGATATGTGGATTTTTTTTTTAAGTCACTGCGACAGCTTGGCACTACACTTCCAGGGTGGAGCAAGTGCAGCAAGATGTGAAGCTGGGTAGAGATAACCATGGGGAAACTCGATAATCAGATCTGGGTCTGCGATATCATAGTACCCTGCAAATCTGAAGGGCTAACTGAACACCTTCAGGTGTCAGCAGCTCTAAACAAAGTGACATGAGTCGTACCGTTTAGGAGATTTTGATTCACAGTTATTTCAGACCCCAAATATATGCACTCAGGCATCTGGAACAAACAAATTCTGTTGTTCTGTTGTTATTCTGTTATTGCCCCAACTGTTTTATGAAAAATTTCAAAACTTCTACATTCTCAACTAATGTCTCTTCAGTAATAAGAATATGTAATTTAATAGACATCCATTACGTTTGAGGAAAAGCCAAGATCTTTGTTTTTTTCTCTTTCAAATCTCAATTTGCTTTGCAGGCGTGTTTGGTTATCATCTGTTGGAGCTCATTAAATATGCCCAAAAGTCTTGGAGAGCCGATCAAATCAGACTGTCCTTGTAGAAAAAGAGAGAATCTCTAGGAGGGCTTAACATGATGACAACAGAGTGGCGATGTAATTTGGATGAAACAGGCTAGGCTTCAACCTCACAATTGCTATATCCTACATTTCCCATTATGCACTTCATCCAACTCTTTTAGTCAGAAAAAACATTCAGATATTTTATCCCCATGTCCAGTTTGTAGCCCAAGATATTTGTTTCAAACAAGGATAGTCTTCATATGATATTCACAACATGACAAGTATAGCACAGTCTCTGTCATCAGACAGTATGCGGCACAGATTCCAATGAGTAAATAAGATCTAATCTAAAACCGACATAAGTGACTTTAAGACACAAAATAGTAAATACATGAAACACTCACCCCATTTAAGCTGCCCAAGTCCTTCACTCTATGTTCATCTGTATTTGGGTCATAGTTGATGACAGCATGCTGTTTGTCCACACTGCGGGACTGAATCCGACAAGATCAAGTCAGTCACTGTAATCCACGCTAATATCAGTTTCAGATGAAGAAAAATGAGTGTTTAGGCCATTAGGAGTTCCAGTACTGTACCTGCAACATGAGCTCACAGTCATCTCTCCCCACAAAAATCATCTCTCTGGGAAGGCGATGGCGTGTCCCGCCACCGCTCACCAGAAACCAGGAAGTCAGACTCATTTCTGCATCACAAGTTCCCCCTTGACCCTCAATACATTGTGCTGAAAACAATGACAGTGTCAGAATACAGTCTGCAACTATACGTCTAATAAAGCAGCTACTTATAAGCCTTAAATCTATCAACAATAGGGGTTAATGAAACACACTGTTTAAAACAATTACATTGTGCAAATTCCTTATTTTTCTTACCAAGCAAGTTACTTCAGCATCTGTGCATGTGCTGGTGTATCATAAGCACAGTAGCTATTTCAGCCATCACCTGAGGACACTGAGATGCTCATTGCAGCATGTGGTGCTGTTACCAACATGAAACAAAACCAGAAGCCTGGAAACCAAGAGAGGAATTTTAACAGTTCCAGGCTCAATATCAAAGCCGATTGTTCAACTGTGCCCTCCCCCCCCCCCGTCATCAAATCCACGGACAGAGAATGTAGTGCAAAGAGAAGGACGAGGTTAGGATGTCACGTCCAGTAAGACATGCTGTATGATAAGTTTATTAAGCCTCCTAATTCAATTGGATGCTACTCCACACACAAACATTACAGACAGATCGGCCAGAAATAGGCCAGAGGAGTCAGGCAGCAATAATTTGTTTCTTTACAGTCCCACATCTATGCCCCCATGATGGTCTCATATGATTTCCATTCAGTAGTCGAAGTTCCCCGTGTATAAAAAAAAACTGCACAACAGCTCTTTTGACTGAAGCAAACATCCTACCTCTGCAGCAGCTCCAGGGCCTTGCTGACTCACGCTCGCGGATAACTAGGTGAAATAAAGGGATTTAATTACAGAGTTTGTCGTATCTGAACCTCCTGACTGTCAACCCAGTCCCAATGGAATTAGATCGACTGCTCGGCCCCTATAGAGGTCTGTCAGCACACTGACTCCCACTGGCCCACATTTCCTAATGTCACGCTTAAACACACACACGGCTGCATCCAGCATCAGATATCAACGTTCTCTGCAAATGACAGCGCATGAACTGTTTGTGCAAACGGCTGCAGCTGATGGGTTAAAGGCGGTCAAAGGCAGAGGCTGCAAATTAGCCCAGTCAGGCCATGTCTCCGTCTCTGGGCAGCGCGCATCACGAAGCCGCTTATTATTGATACAACACCAACGACAGGAATATCAGGTCGTATAATGAGATTCTAAATCATACAAAGATTACGTGTATGAATGAATTTCGCTTCTAAGGCTCAATACCAATTCAGGTTCAGAAATCCTTAGGCTACTCAGCATATTGTCAGGAATAAATACACGCAAATCCCCTCATAATAATACATCTCACGTGTTTTATTTTTAAAAAATGTAGTGGAGGCTGCTGTCTATTGATGTGCATCCGAGGATCTCGTCCATTATGGACGCCGCATATTTGTCTCGCAAACAGCGATGTTCAGGCGACTTCACCGCCTCCGTCCCCGAAGGCAGCAAAGAGCACCGCAACAGATCTGTCTTAAAAAATTAATTGAATAACATAAATGTGTCTCACCAGGTGCTCAAGGGACAAATAGCATCCGAGAAGTAGAGGATTGTGAACAGCGCTGCTGGTCCTGTGAGCCCACTGCCCAGCCCTTCAGCAGTAACGCGTCTTGGCCTCTGGGTGGCGCCGTGCGCCAGTGAAGGAAGAGCACAGGAGATTATGTAATACCAAAGGATACTGACAGAGAACGGCGTGTGGTCCACATTGTGTTTTATTATAGAATGAATCAATCCAATACAAAGGTATACATGTATAAAATATATGTATGTAAAAAATAAAAATCGTGTATGCATATATATATATATATATATATATATATATATATATATATATATATATATATATATATATATATATATATATATATATGTGTGTGTGTGTGTGTGTGTGTGTGTGTGTGTGTGTGTGTGTGTGTGTGTGTGTGTGTGTGTGTGTGTATGCGTATGTATGTGTATATATATTAATAAAATAAATATATGTGACATATTTAAAAAAATATATCATATGTATTTTATATCAAAATTGCACATATATATGTTTTAGGTTCTTACCAGCATGGTATTAACCATTAATATGTGTGCAGACAAGGTAAAAAAAAAGTTAAAAAAAAGATATATATGTATGCCAATTAATTTAAAATATCTATCTATCTATCTATCTATCTATCTATCTATCTATCTATCTATCTATCTATCTATCTATCTATCTATCTATCTATCTATCTATCTATCTATCTATCTATCTATCTATCTATCTATCTATCTATCTATCTATCTATCTATCTATCTATCTATCTATCTATCTATCTATCTATCTATCTATCTATCTATCTATCTATCTATCTATCTATCTATCTATCTATCTATCCATCCATCCATCCATCCATCCATCCATCCATCCATCCATCCATCCATCCATCCATCCATCCATCCATCCATCCATCCATCCATCCATCCATCCATCCATCCATCCATCCATCCATCTATCTATAACCCTCACCTTTTATATGGAAAAATAAAAAACTACAAAAATAAAAATGCTTCCAGTACAAACATCTAATGAGCAAAAGATGGCAACACTATGGATGGGTCACCAGGTCCCACAGAGTGAAACCCTTAGAAAGAGAGAGAGAGAGAGAGAGAGAGAGAGAGATTTTTTTTTTGATTTTTAAAAAACCCTTTATTTTCTATTCAATCATGACATTTCAAAACACTTCAGAATATCAAAAACAGAACTCATTATAATAACACACAGTTAAAAACCAACTGTCCCTCTACAACAGAGCACAGAGCCTCATTGAAACACCACTGTAAGATAAAAACCTCAACATCATTCATGAGTGAGTAGAACCCAAAGTCCACTCTGATTCTGGCTTTTACCAATGCCTTAAACATGGGCAAAAGCCCCTCCCCTGATTCATGCAACACCTGATTCTTCCTGCTTTTGTAAACGGCCAGTTTGGCCTGTCCCACAACAAAGTTCAATAACTGCCACTTCTTTGCATTTTCTTTTTTGTACCCAGCACCAAGAACAAAAGCCATTTTACACCACTCCTCACCACAGCTTAAAAAAATTATTTTCAAAATTTCAAACAGTTCTTCTAATCTGTAACATTCCATAAAACAATGGAAAATAGTTTCCGGCTCGTCACAGAAAGGGCACTTAGTGGACACTGAGGGATTCAACCTAGAAATAAAGCTGTTAACACCCAAACCTCCCTTCAATATCCTCCACTGTAGATCCCCTGATCTTTTGTTTAAGGGGGGCTTATATAGCACCCTCCACACTGGTTTGCAATCGACCTCCATCTTTAATGTCTCTCTCCATACAGTGTCGGTTTTCCCACTCAACTGTTTTTTGTTCAGAGCTTTAACACAGTGTTTGTACATAGCTTTCCCCCTCAGCATGTACAAATCTGTAGATGTTTCTTTTCGACTTCTCAAAGAAAACTCCATCACCCCAGTTTGATCCACTTCAAGACCCAATTCAGGGAACGGATCTCCCTCATCTGGATGCTCCGTACCACTGAAGTAGTCCTGTAGCATCTCCAGTTCCTCGTTGCTCAGTCTCCTCATCCATTCGTTCAGAATGTCTCTGGTGTGTCGCCTCGACCTCAGACCCAGCAAAGCGGCCACTGCCTCTGTGTTGTAGAATCCTGGACCCGCTACATCCGCAACATGTCTCAGTTTCAATGTCCCAGCTGACACCAACCTCTGAGTGAGCCCAGGTCTGCTTCCACTCTGCACATCCAGTCGGGCCCCATGTGTTAGAGGCTCCTCAAGGAGCCAGTGCAACGAAGCTGCAGGTTCCAGCCTGTTCCATTTAAAAAGAGTCCATGCCCTAAACAGTCCCTGATAAAAAGGACACATCACACACAATCTTATAAAATTACAGTCTGTTAAAAACAAGGAAGCATCTAGCCCCAAACCTGCTATTCTCCTTAAAATGAAGCCCATTACTGGCTTCCAAACAACATCATCATCTCCTGTGAGGTACCTTTGTATATGTTGTAATCTGAAAGCCGCTGTTCTGCTTTCCAGATGAATTAACCCCTGACCCCCTTCCTCTTTTGACAAATAAAGTACACTTTGTGGAACCCAATGCAACTTGTCCCAGAAGAAATTGACCATCACTGCTTGTATTTTTTTTAACAGACCAGCAGGAGGCTCCATACATTTTAGCCTGTGCCAAAGAGTTGATGCTACTAAATTATTAATAATCAGTACTCTTCCTCTGTAAGACATTTGTGGTAGCAGCCACCTCCATTTAGCCAGCATTCCCTCCACCTTTTCCACCACTCCTTCCCAATTCTTTTCTTCAAACTGCTTATCTCCCAAGTACACCCCCAGGTACTTTAAACCGCCCCTCTTCCACATTAACCCTCCTGGCAACTTAGGTAAACCTGCAGACCATGTCCCAACTGCTAAAGCCTCACTTTTGGTCCAATTTACCTTTGCAGATGAAATTTTCCCAAAAGTTTTAACTATGTTTCCTAATCTTGAAACATCTTTTTGATCTTTTATAATGGCAATAATGTCATCTGCATAAGCAGAAACAATAAAACGTGTATTAAAATCAGATAAACTCAAACCATCAATCTTAGATCGAATATTATGCAGCATAGGTTCAATTGACAAAGAGTAGAGCATACCTGACATTGCACACCCTTGTCTAATTCCCCTTGTTGCCTTAAATGGTTTACACAAACCCCCATTAAATTTCAGTACACTTTCAATGTTTTCATACATCACCTTAATCCTGGCAATAAAACCATCACTGAGGCCGAACCTCTGCAAAACTTTCCAGAGGTAACGGTGCTCAGTGCGGTCAAACGCCTTCTCCTGGTCCAAAGAAACCAGACCAGCATCAAGGCCCAAAGAGCTGGAGACGTCCAAAAGGTCTCGAATCAATGAAACGTTGTCAACGATGGACCTGCCGGGCACACAGTATGTCTGAGTCCGGTGGATGACCTGGTCCATCACCTTCTTCAGCCTATCGGCCAGGACTTTTGACAGCATCTTGTACTCCGTGCACAACAGAGAGACCGGCCGCCAGTTCTTTATTTCCTGAAGGTCACCCTTTTTCGGCAACAGTGTCAGAACTGCCCTCCTGCAGCTCTGAGGCAGAAAGGAGTCATCAAAACATTCATTAAAGACAGCCAGAATATCTTCCTTCAGCACATCCCAAAAAACTTTATAGAAGTCAGGTGGTAGCCCATCAATACCAGGAGCCTTCCCCCCTTGCATACTCTGCAGCGCCACATATATCTCTTCTGTAGTCAACTGACCCTCCAGTTCTTTATTGGTCTCCTCAGAGACTTTGGGTAGACCACTGCAGAACATGTCAAAAGCCTCCTCATCCTCACTGTACTCACTGCTGTACAAGTGAGAATAAAAATCCACGGCTCTCTGCTGGATGTCACTGGCTTCAGTGAGCAGTTGTCCTCCATCAGAACGCAGCGCATGGATGAATCTGCTCTGTCCCTTCTTTTTCTCCAGGCTAAAAAAAAACTTTGATGGTGAGTCCATTAGAGCTTCGGACTGGAAGCGGGACCGGACCAGCGCCCCCTGCGCTTTGGAACCCAGCAGGTTTGCCAGTACGGCCTTTTTGTATTTGAGGTCATCAATACTGCCTCGATTTCCTGTGGACGCTGCAGCCTTCTGTAGCTCCACTATTTCAATCTCCAGATCATTCATGGATTTGGTGATGTTACGAGAGACATTGAAAGTGTACTGTTGACAAAATTGCCTAATTTGCACCTTTCCACAATCCCACCATTGTTTCAATGAATTAAAATCTCTCTTTCTGGATTGAAAACCCTTCCAAAGAAAAATAAAACTCTCTCTAAAGTGCGCATCTAATAATAGAGCAGTGTTAAAGTGCCAATATGCAGATTTGTGCTTAACATTTGCAATAAATAAATTACACAACACCATGGAATGATCGGAAAACCCTACGGGTAGTATACTGCATTTTTTAAAAGTACTAAAATGATGTTTAAAACAATAAAATCTGTCCAACCTGGCCATAGAAAAAATACCTTCTCTGCTCTGGACCCAAGTATATTGTCTTTGCTTGTCATGCATTTCTCTCCACACATCAGTTAGCGTGTGGGAGTCCACCAGCTGCTGCATGGCTCGTTTTGAAGCACCATGAGGTTCAACATGATTTCTGTCAATCTGGTCATTTCCTGTACAATTAAAATCACCTGCTAAAAATAAAAACTCTTCGGGCCCACATTGATTTAAAATATTATTGAGTTCGTTTAAAAATTTAACTCTAACAGTTCCCAAGTTAGGAGCATAAACATTAATAAAAACCATTGTATGAAGCTCATATTTGGCCCTTACCACTATCAGTCTGCCTTTTACTATTACCTCCACCTCATAGGACTTCGGCAAAAAATCTTTGGAAAAAAGAAGTGCTACACCACCACTGTTATTGTGAAGATGACTTAACACAACCTCCCCCTCCCACTCCCTCTTCCAGTCAGTCTCATTCAAAGTGTCACTGTGCGTTTCCTGAACTAAAGTTACATTAATGTTTTTTAATTTAACCATTTCAAAAAAACTCATTCTCTTCCTCACATCTCTGGCCCCATTTAAATTAAGTGTGGCAACTCTGAAATCACTCATGACTTCTGAAGTGAGAAAAACAACCAAAACTAAGAACCACAGAAAACAGCCAGTCTTACAATGCATTGGTGCTTTCATTTGTCTAACTTGATTTTGAGTTTCTGTACCATTTTCCTCAATCTAAATATCTCCTGATCGGTAAAACCATCCTCGCCATCCTTTTTCCTCATATGAGATCTGACAGAATTTAAAAACAATCTTTCATCCTCAAAATGATCTCCAACTTTTACATTTTTCATGTTTTTGGTTGTTTGCAGGAATCTTTGAATTTGAACAATTTCATAATGTCTTTCCTGCTGTGACCCATCAGACTTTTGTGTGTCCATAAAAGGACCGACCGAAAGCTGGCTGGAAGAGCAAGAGAAAGACTGGCTGTCCTCATCACACTCATCCTCCCAATCTTCATCTCCTCCCTCCTCCTCCTCATCTGTGCCTACATTACTAACCACACACTCTGCCTGTTCATCCTGCTCTTTTCTCATGCCTTTCTTTGCCTGAGAGTCACTACTGCCTTTTCCCTTTCTTTTGAGATTACCTTTCTCCTCATCATTCTTCACTGTGTCTGTTTTTTTATCTGTTTCCATCTGATCTGCCTCTGCTGCCTCCTCACTGTTATTCTCCACATCTTCCATCTGACTGACTTCTGCAGTAGGCCTTCTCTGTTCTTGTGCTTCAGCTTCACTGTCCTTCTGTTTCTCATGTTCCTCTCCAGTCTGCGCCTGTCTGGTCTTCCTCTGAGCAGGCACCGGGGCCGTCGGCGGGGCCGGGGGAGGCTGCTCTCGCCCCGCACCATCCTGACCCTGCTGCGTGTCTCCCCCCACCTCCTCCCCCTGTTCATTCTCAGCAGACGAACCTGCATCTCTCTCGGGACAGGCACGGGCTAAATGCCCCTCTACCCCGCATCTAAAGCACTTTAATGAACCAGAAGTTGCATAAGCAGTATAAGCAAAATCGTCGACTTTTATATTAAACACCAGGTTTAGTTCTTCATCCTTCCTATTGAGAATCATAAGCACCTGCCGTCTGTGCGACACAACATGCTTCAAAAGCGGAGATTTGCACCCCGCCGGCATTTTTCTGAACGGGGAAATAATCTTTCCAAACCTGGACAATTCTCTGGCCAAATCATCATCATTAATGAACGGTGGGATGTTAGAAACAGTGACTCTCTTAGCGGGTGTAGAGAGAGGAGATACTGAAACAAATGATCCATTAATCACAACACCTTTCTCAACCAAAACATTCGCTTTTTCAACCTCGTCAACAAAAATCACAATCGCGCCGTTCATTCGAGCGGCGGATTTAATACTGTTGAAACCAATCACTTCTCCAACAGCTAAACCACATTGATCTACTGAACAGGGGGTAGTAGAGGCAATCTTAATGCCGTGCTTCCTTGTCAGCCCATTCATATTCACGTTCATGGTCGTGCTTACCAAACAATGCGCCCAGCACAGCGGCTGGCCGCAAACGCACACCAAATTAAACTAAACCCACTAACCCACTTCTAAACCAACAAATAAATATAGGGAAAATAAATAAAGAAAACACTCACTCCGTAAATAAATCTAACAAACACTTTCGCACGCTCCACACTCACATGCTCTCACCATCCACTCAGAGAGAGAGAGAGAGAGAGAGAGAGAGAGAGAGAGAGAGAGAGAGAGAGAGAGAGAGAGAGAGAGCAAGAGAGAGAGAATCCCAATCATTGCGTGTACAGTCAATATAATACCAGAGACACTAGATGGCATCAAAGTACTGAGTTGTGATGGCAATGCTGGGCAGAGAGGATCGAGAACAAATAGAGGAGGGGGCACATATTGTTAGAGGTATACAATACAAGATATAATAGCATTCATTATATGTTAGCAGGAGAATAGTTATATGTACATATTATAGATACATGGTTATTTATTGTACTCCAGAGATAACT
Organism: Cololabis saira; assembly: GCF_033807715.1. NCBI lineage: Eukaryota > Metazoa > Chordata > Actinopteri > Beloniformes > Belonidae > Cololabis > Cololabis saira. The sequence goes on from NC_084587.1 coordinate 39,252,049, forward strand.
ATATAAACAAATGTAGCAGACACTGAGGTGATCAGAGGGTGGGACTACAGGTCAGCATGCAGTCCCTGACACTCTGGCCTCCAAACATGTACAGAAAAAAAGGAGGGGGCAGAGCAGCTCAACAAACTACAAAAACAATGGAGAACCATTATGCTTATGAGATACTTCTAATTAACAACTTTGGATTGAGCTGAAGAACTCTAGGAACTCTAAGAACTACAAGTAAACCTGCACTCTAAGAACAGAGAGCTTATTATGGAACATAAGGCACTATCTCTTGCAAATATTGCGGAGCTAGAGCATTTTGGACTTTATACGGAAGTAATACAGTAAGCCAGTGGAGTGAGGCTAACACAGGAGTGATGTGCTCTATCTTGTTGAATCCTGTAAGCACTCAATCTGCTGCATTTTGGATCAGCTGGAGCCTATTCAGAGAATTACTTGGACACCCAAGCTATTACAGTACATTTCAGTAATCTAGTCTAGAAGATACAAATGTGTGAATTTGTTTTTCCACATAACTCTGGGAGAAGATCGTCCTAATCTTTGCGATATTATGGAGATGGAAAAACGCTGTTTTACAAACCTGATTAATATGCTGTTTAAATAACTATTCCTTATCAAAGATTACACCAAAGTTGCGTACAGTAGTACAGGAGGTCATCACAACACCATCTAATTCCTTCCCAAGGTGTTTTGGACTGTTTTATCGGAATTCAGAAGCAAAAAGTTAGTGGACATCCAGTCCTTGATGTCCTTAAGACAAGCCTGAAGTTTGGCTATAGGTTCTGTTTCATCTGGCTTCATTGCCAAATACAACTGCCCATCATCAGCATAGTAATGAACATTACTGAGGTTGAGTAGTGGCTCAAACCAGCGCTATTTCATTGCTATGATGCATTCTGAACCCTAACTGAAAAACAAATAGATAATTTATATATAAATGGTCATATAACTGGCCTTTTCTTTTCCAGAATTCTAGATATAAATAGAAGGTTGGAAATTTGTCGATAATTAGCTAAAATGTCTGGGTCAAGAGAGGGTTTTTTTAAGTAAAGATTTAATTACTGCAACTTTAAAAACCTGTGACACATAACATAAGGCACCCACTATGATGACTTTGTGTGTACTGATCAATAAACCAGATAAGAAATGTGAAAACTCAGACAGAAACTCTAGATCAGCACCAGCAGGGGGCCGGTACACTACCACTAATAAAACTGGCTTCTCTGATTTCCAGCTGGTAGTTTTAGACTAAGCGTGAGGGTTTCAAACGTGTTATGATTGCATTTAGTTTTAGATTTTTCTGAAGACTGGAGTTATAGATTAAGGGTACTCCTCTGTCTTGGTGGCATCAATTAATTTAAACTAACAGCCTACTGTTCTTCCTGTAGCCAAGTTTCTGATAAACAGTAAATATAACTCCAGGTCTCTGTAATTAGATAGTTTACTAATAAAGACTGGGAGCGTAAAGATTGTTAGTAGTCCGCATCTAATTTTTCAGTCTCTTAATTGGCACTAAATGGGTAACATAGCAAGTCCATGTAAGTTTTTTTTAGTAAGTTTTTAATTTTTAGGAGGTTATTTTGATTCACGCCTCTATCGCGTTGAGCTTGGTGAACTTTTGGAGGGCGGGGAATCAACACCACTTCTATTTTGCTTGGCACCTTGTTAGGATCGCCAATTACATAATTTCTTCCTACATTTTTATTGGCAAAGAAGCATGTAAGACTGCAGCTCTGCATCCTTGCCTAGACCCTGGATTGTCAGGGGGAGTGTCAAATAATATCAACCAGATTTCTAGAAATAAGAGGTGCAGCATCGCGGGTGGGATGAATGCCGGCTCTACTAATCAGACCAGGCTTTTCCCAAAACGTCTTCCAAACATAGCTAATACATGTATTAGCTATGTTATTAGGACTGTGGACCTTGTTTGTTGGACTTCAGTAACTACTAATTGACAAACTATTTATTGTTTCAATGCTCCAACAGCAATCCTCTTTTTATAATTTGGTCTTATTTGAAATGGATCAGACGTGTCGAGTTGGTGGAGGGAAACAAATGGTGAGCAGGATGTGGCACAGGAGAGTGTCAGTGTCCTCCCACCACTCCCCTGCCCACTCTGACACTCCTTGTAATGCAATACCTATCCTACTCATTGAATTTGGGTATGCAGGGTTTGGTAGCACCAAGCGCCAGCCATCTAACTTCCGCATTGAGGCTCATGCATGACTAAGATTTATTGCTGTTCCTCGACTTACCAATAGAGGCTGATCGCAAAGGGGAGCCAATCTCCACTGACTCCCATGTTAAAATGTCCAACTTTAGAGCAGATATAGATATTAACAGCCTGGTTCAAAAGACCATATTGGTGTCAGTTGTTTGATTTCACAGCCATGACAACTCTGACAGGGTTCAGGATTTTTTGTACCACACCAGGAGTGTTCATATCAAGCAATACATTTATTTCTAATTGAATTGATTGACAGTTGGCTCAGCCGATGGCTAACCGTTTTCACTTCCTCATCCGTCATCGTCATACTACTGTGCTTAGCGAAGCATCCAACCGTTTTTATTAATCCAGGGTCTGCTAAACGTGACAGTCATTTTAATTTTGTCGTCGAGTCAACATGTTAAACGATATAGCTGAAATAAATGTCTGATGGCAGCTCTGCAGATATTTTGGCAGAGTTTGGCTGAAGCTAACTTTTATTGACATGCAGTAGCAACATCAACACCATCAACAGCTACTGTGGGGAGGGGGGTGGCCCTTGGTTTCTTTGATTATTTCTTATTATTTCTTTCTTCCTTTCTCCCCATTATCCCCTCTCTCGCCTGCTACAGTTGGTGGCTCGTCTCCTGGTGGGTGCTGGTGAGGTGGGTTGTCTCTGGAACCTGGTTGTGCGAGTGGTATGGGGGGGGGTCACTGGCCGGATCCCCATGGGATGTGGTGATCCCGGATGCCGGGGATCGATGTGGGGCAGCTCTCGACTCTGCCTCATGGGTCCGGTTCCTCCTTTCCGCCTTGTGCATCCTGGGCAGGGGGGCGCTCGGGGAGGTCTGCTATGACACTGATCCAAGACACCAGTACCAACTGTGATTCAGCCCAAAGTTTTGGTTGCTTAGTTGTTGCTGAAATCGTGTTGGATGTCAACATCACTGCTTTATGTGTCTAATCAGCTCTGACTGTTACAGCTCTTGCACAAATTGGAAGGCTGTTACATCCAGCACAACCACAAAACATAATACACTGATTTACACTCATCACACCACACTACACCAACGTCAATGCATTATCAATAACACAAACAACATCCATCACAATCTTCTGTTTTGTCTTTCTGTGATGCGTTGTCTGTGATTTTAGTCCTGACATAATCTGTCTCAGGTACTAATAAAGTTTTGATAAATTAGACTGTCAAGAGGTGAAAGTGCCTTACACCAGTAAGGCACTTTCACCTTCAATCTCACATGTGCAAAGAAAACTTACATCTGCTCCAACATCAAATATATATAGAAATATAAAAAGTGTTTCTTTTGCCAGCGTCGGCACTAACTATACGCGCAGACAGTTGTAAAAGAAATAAAAAATTGTTGCATATGCAGAAATGTAATTAATCAATGTAAAGTTCTAACTAAACTTATTACAAACTTTTAAAGATGTGGTTTGTTTTGTTTTGTGTTGAATTCCAAGTTTCAATTTGGCATGATGGTATGTGCTTATAAGTTCTGGCTTCTGCACATTTTAAGATATAAAGTAACAATTAGACCCTGTCTGAACAATAAAAGGTCAAATAATGCACATAAAATGATGAGAGAAATGTACAAATATACTTCTGAAAATTACAGGTAAGTTTCCAGTGGGAAATTCACTGATGTTGCACATGGTTTTGAGTGACAATTACAGTTTAATTTGTAATCTGTTCCACTAATATTTCTAGTTTGCAATATAGAGCTGGAGGTGAAAATAAAAATGACAATAATGACAATTTTATAATATCAGATTTTTTATTTTATTTTTTTTTTACTTATGTCAAACCACAGATAGTGGTTATTGCTTAAGGGATATTTTCACATTTCTCTTTTTGTAAAGGTGAGTTTTACATTCTGGTACCCAGAAAGTTTATTAGAAACAAAACTAAGATTTTGTCCCATTCTCTGTGAGCTTTTACAACAAGCCAGAAAATTCAACAAAAAGGCACTATTTATTATTTTATTCATAGAAAATGAAACAAAAAGAAAGTAGGTGTATTATCCTATTCATTCATAAGAGAAAAAAACTGTTAATCAATGTATCTTTAAAAATTTCGCATTTCCCTCCATCCACTCCAAATCTTCAAGTCTGCATATTTACATACTCTGTATGAATAAATGAATGAATGAATGAATGAATGAATGAATGAATGAATGAATGAATGAATGAATGAATGAATGAATGAATGAATGAATGAGTCTTATTTTTTGTGTCATGTCCGAAGACCCATCCCTTACAAGATTAAGACATCAAAAACAGAAAATAATCAATATACAATATCACACTCACTTAATTGGGAGCTACACAATGTACACCAGAAAAACAAAACAAATAAATCAAATTAAAAAATAAATAAATAAAATAAAAATACTTAATATTTCTTTCTCCCCAACAAAAACCAGAATGGATATTTTCACACATAGCCTATGTTACTTTTCTTCGTTTATCCCACGCTTTCTCTAAATAGTCAGCAAGTGCAAATACTTTATAATCAAAAATCCATTTGAGCCTCTCAGCATCACTTACCCACATCAAATCCAAATTCTTACACCTATCAAATAATTTCTGACGCAACTCATGTTACAGAGTACAATAAAAATGGAACTCATTTTCAATATCATTAATATCACAGTAAGGACAAATCCGCTCTTCTTCTGCAGCTATATATAATATTCATATGAGCACAATAGCAGCGCTGAGTTTATCCTCCTGTGAGCCGAGAGCTCCGTGCGCTTCTCGTCCACAACTTGTTCTCTCTCTCTCTCTCTCCCTCTCCCTCCCTCTCTCCCTCCCTCCCTCTCTCATAGCCCGGCCCCCTTGATCCCCTCCGTCCATTGGTGTCTTCGGGGTGTCTCCTCTCCTCTCCCTCCATAGGTAGCCCGTAATGAGTGTCCATTGGTTTCCAGCGAGGCTGGCCCCCCTCCCTCCCACTGGCCGGCTTCGCCCTGCCCATGTTTTGTGTGTCTCAGTCCGTCCACCGCCTGACGTTCAAGTTCGCAGGAACGTCACGTCCGCACTTGAACTTGCAGCTCAGGGGGCTCCGCCGTTATACCCCCCATCACTCTCTCACTCTCTCCCTCTGTCTCTGCAAAAAAGTCATGAGGAGCTCCGCACAGCCCGCAGCGCGTTACGCATCCCGCTCCGTGTGATCCGCCGCTCGCTTTTCTTTTCCCTGTCTGGATGACAGACGCATCAATGAAAATATTTCATTTGGAGTCTACCTTGTAGGAACGGATTTCCCAATGTGAACTCAGCTGAAAAACGCCGCCGCTGATCCAACTATGTCTCGCCGCAAGCAAGGCAAACCCCAGCACTTGAGCAAACGGGAGTTTTCGCGTAAGTGGAGTTAAATCTTCCTCTTGATTTAATTGCTCTTGTTTCCCCCCTCTCTCCCTGTCTCTGTTTCCCCCTCTCCTCCTCCTTTTTTTTTCTCTTTGGTTTGGAACAACTTCCACGGGGATTAATAGGCAGGGTCTGAGAGACTCACCGCTGTCCTGAGTGAAATTACAATAGCGATACATGTCAAAAACATATGTTATCTTTTAAAACAATGAAGGCTCTCCGGGTGAAAGTTTTGAAACAACATGACAGACAACTTAAACTTGAGCTGGTTAACGTGTTGTATAACGCAGTCTTCAAGGTTTCTTTCGCCATTAAAGGGCATGCATGAGCTTTATGGCCAGAGACCTTTGCCTATACGTGAACGCAGCGCAGACCAGCAGCTGCATGCGCTCATTCCCTTACAAGTTTCCATATGTAGCTGTCGAACCGACTCCAATATAGCCTCATGTTCGTGTCCAGCCCCCCTCCTGCTTCTTTTATTTCTATAAAGTTCTTACCAAAATCTTGGGCAGGTTTGAACACAGGAAAGTGGTGTCCACATGAACCCACTTTTGCGCAGCTCACAAGATTGGAGTTTCTTTGCCACAAATTTGTCAATTATGTCTAATAATCACCTATTCACGGACTGTTATGTGGCTTTATCAACAAAAAGGTATCACATTTAACATTAAGATTTAACATTAGTCTGAAAGAAAAGCGTGGAAGTCGTTTTTACGCACACGTGTGCGTGAGAAAAACGCAGGCGCTTGCCCTGGATGGCGGGGCAGCTCTAACGCAGAGAGGAGAAGAATTGATGAATGTGGCAGGATTGATAACCCACAACTCTGCGACTGCCAGCAGGAAGCCTTGATCTGCTTTTTCCACGCACTCTTCCCGCGTCTGTGAATGTGGACACATCTCCAAATGTGCGGCTTGATTTCCCGTCACCTGTGTCGGTGGTGGACATGAAGCCTCGGCGTGTTTTACTTTCACCTCATCGAAGCTCTTCTTATTATGTGCATGTTAAGGTGTTTTGTTTCAGTTTAAAATTCGGTCGAAATCAATTATGATCTGGCAATATGAACTCCCTCATTTTATCCGGATCATTGTCAAAGATGTTGCCAGTTGGGGGCGCACTATGATTGTAGTCCTAAAGGCCCCTTATGATCATGAACTTCATCCACTTTATTCCGATACACACACACACACACACACACACACACACACACACACACACACACACACACACACACACACATATATATATATATATATATATATATATATATATATATATATATATATATATATGTGTGTGTCCATGTGATTAGTAGTTAGTAATCAAGACTGCAATATAGGATTCTGTACAGTTTTCCTTTGAGGCATAATTTTCTGTCATGAAGCTAATAGACACAAGTTCCTCTTAATACGGGCAGATAGAGCGCATGATCCGTGGATAATTTTTTGTTAATTAATTCGAAAATGAACAGAGCAAGTCCCTTTGGCCATTCTTAGGTAGTGAGTGGAATAAAAATATTGATCCACTTTTATTACAAAGACTGGTTTTGGTCTAAAATGCCAAGTGAAGAAAGGCCGAATGATTTTCCTGATAGTGAAGCAGTTGTGCTTTGTGCTTCAGAAGCCCAGTGGGACACATTGGCCTAAACTACTTAAAATTCTGGCACAGTGAGATCTCTGAAAAAAGGATTATATTTTAGTTTTCAAAGTTATTCCCATCGCTCTTGCTTGGCATCAAAATGAGATTATTTGGTTTGAAGAAAATCTTTCCACCTCACCCAACGTCACACACACCTCGCTTGTGTGTACGGCATAAGCTGGTTAAGATAAGGTCCAGTAAAATATGAACGCCTTCCTTCATCTTTAATGGACTTGAACATACAGGTAACGGGACCTATCTTGCATAATGCTTTCCCATCTTCTCATCTGACACGAGACAGAATTAAAGGTTGAACCGGTGGCAAGAAATCATTGCGTCTTATCTCAGCATCCCAGTCAGGGCACCCAGTGTCGTTTACTATGTGGCAAGATGACTTCTTTCAAAATGCTCCCTCTCTCCTCTCAACTCCTTCCTCTCTCTGCCTTTACTTCAGGGACCTACTCCACATCCAACCCCTCAATGTCTAACCTTGGTTCACGAGATCCCAGCACTTTTGACGAAATGGGGTCCAATCATCTTGAACTCAAATTAGAATCTATTTTTTGATTCTCTGAGGTGTTAGGTTCATTAAAAAAGTGAGATTGGCAGCACAATAAAGAGGGTCAAGCAACTTAATCATTTGACTGCTGCCTGCAAGCTGAACATGTCTGTCCTTATCGAAACAGTGCGTGCAAGCGTTCTTTCTCTGATTTCTTCTTTCTTGCCAAAAAAAGTACACTGGCCACACTTATAACCTGACCTTATTCCTGCAGACATAGCAAGTGTATGAGACAAAGTGATGCACCTTTGCGCAACATTTGTTTACAACTTTCACCCAACTTGCTGTCTCTCGCTGCATTTTATATCAATGTTCTCTCTTTTGTCTGCTTTTTCAGCTGAGCCACTCTCAGGTGTTTTACCAGAAGAAGACTCTCAGGACTCCCCCAGGCTGGGAGTGGCTCAGGACGAGCCCCTAAAAGGGGACCAGGACCTGCTCACTTGCGGCCAGTGCCACTCCCGCTTTCCCCTGGCGGACATCCTGCTTTTTATCGAGCACAAACGGAGGCAGTGCCACGGCAGCCTCTGTACGGACAAACCTCTGGACAGGCCGCCGTCCTCCCCACTTGCCTCACCCCTCTCCACGTCCTCCTCCACGCACTCACGAACCCAACACCAGCAGCCGCGGAGGCTGCATCAGCCCGTGGAGGTGGCTGTCCAAGTGTCGCCGCAGGACGAGGATTGTTTATCTGCACCTTTGCAAGGAATAATCCCCAAGCAGGAGCATGTCACAGGTAAACGCGCTGGGAGCTTAAAATGGCTACCATGCAAGAGTCTACAGATGAGCAGAGAGAAAAAGGTGTGAAGTGAATCTTTTAGGCCTAACATAGTGGGTCACACTTTCGGAGGTTCTTAAGAGGGTTTAGTCCAGATCAAAACAAATACTCCGTGAAACATACTTGTTTTGCTTGTGGTTATGGGGAAAGTATCCAATCTGCATAACCAGGGTGTGAAATATCTGCTGCTGCATTTAGGAGCTGTGAATTTTCCTGAGCTGAGTCATGAACCCAAATTAGGACCATCTGACTTAAAAATGACTGTGAGAAAAAGGATGCATTTGCACACAGTGAAAAGCAGATACATACAGTCAGACAACCAGTGAAAAAGAAGATATGAATTTCTCTTGGTTTGTCCTGCATCACAGATGTGCTAAGATCCTGTGAACCTCAGATTCTCTCTCATGTGGTTGTGAGCGATGCATCTCTGTCCCTCACAGGCTTATTACACTGTCATACAGTATCTTTTGTACCCTCAAATATGCGGCTGCAAAGGCTCGCTCTGATGCTAAAATTAAAAAGCAATAGAGAAGGTAATTATCCGTCAACAAAGAAGTGTTTATTTGAGGATCTCCACAGCCACTAATTGTCAGTGTTTTTCTTGATTTGAGTAATTAGGGACTTCTTAAGACGGCTTGTTGGTTTGTTGGTTGTCCACGGGGGCTAAATGAGGCCTCGGCGAAAAAACACGGGTCGCCATGCAAAACAAGCATAAGTCCCATATGACTGGTTTTATAGAGTGGCGTTTGATTTTGACCAGCCCAACTGAATGTTTGTTCCTTTCCTCTAACAGAGCCCGTGGCATGTTCCAGATTGTGCTGATTGTGTGGGCAGTTGTGATTTAATTTGAAACCAATTCAGGCTAAACACACAGACTGTACTCCATCATTTGCACTACTGCACCACATTAGTAAATGCTGCAGCTTTGCAGATGGCGTCGTAGGCATTGTATGGTGCTACTCTTATTTTTCGTTGGTTAGTTAGCCCCCTGCGACACAGAATAGCTCCCATTCATTAGTGTACAGTTTGTTAAACATCTGTGTGCGCTCACACACACACACACACACACACACACACACACACACACACACACACACACACACACACACACACACACACACACACGCACACACACACACACACGCACACACACATCTGACATGCCTCTTGGCTTTGTCAGCTGTTCAAACATGCTTTTCTTTGCTCATTTAGCTCATCATGCAGTGAAGTTCACATGATATCATAAGGTCATTGGCATTGTGAGCAGAGCTTTATTTATAGGCTTTATGTCTGAGTACTTTGTGTAAGAGTCTGGATTTGCTTGAGTTGATGATAAATAGATTTATTTGGATGTATGTTAGGAGTAAGACTGCTGTGTCAGCTCATCTGATTTTGTTGTGGCCCCATTAAAGCATCTCAGGTTGAAATAGTCCAGATCCGTCACTAAATTAACTTATTTAGATGTTTGGGAGTCAAACGGAGGGGTCGCTTTCTCTGCAAGACAAACTACCCATCAGTTAAACACAGTATGCATATAAGCCAGCCTCCCCCCGACTTGCTTTCTGCAATTGAGATTGATATATTCAATTCAATTCAATTTTATTTATATAGCATCTATTAAAACAGAAGTTGTCTCTAGGCGCTTTCCCAGAACCCAGAACATGAACATGGCTCTGCCAGTCGGACACCCTGCACTTCATGCGCTATCTACCATCTTCTGCACCCCCTGCTTGGGTGGAGGCTGACACCAGGCTGAGGCATCTCTTTGCATACTGTCCCAACACTTGCCTTAATCACAATCCATTCCAAGGGACGATGCTATATGTTACAGACCAGCACTTAAAAGTGGCCCCTCCACCCCCCCCCCCCCCCCCCACCTCCCCCTGAACTATCATTTGACACAGATGGATTTCCATACAGACAGCAGCTTTAAAAAGCAAAGGCTCGGACAAGGTTATGGAAAGAAGCTGCTGAACCAGAGGAAGCTGACAACTGGGATGGTTGAACTTAAAGGGAGGGGGGGGGGTTGTCCATCTGTAATGGGCCCAGAGCTGGAGATGAAGCTGTGCCTTTCGGTCTCTGTCTAGGGGGCAGCTGAGGCCGTCTGGGAGTCTCATGACTGCAGCTGCGGTTGGGGTCTGCTGTCTGGGGCTGTGGGCCGTTAGGAGAAGGCAGAGCAGCCTGTGTGCCATCATTTGCATGATAAACAATTTAAGATATGCATAGAGACATGGACGCTTGTCTGCAGATTATGGATGGCCCAGAAAGAAAGCAGATGATGGTTTCTCAACCCATGACTGCTGCATCGAGTGACAGGATGGGACGATATAATCAGTAGTATAGAGGCATACTGGTGAAATTACTTCCTTTGTATTAATATTCATTATTTCATAACCATGATAGTAACGGATGTGTTTAAGTATTTTTTTTATGTTCTTCTTATACAGAATAATTGGATCAAGAGGCCTTCAGGTCTAAATTCAGATATACACCATTTAATGTGGGTTTATTTGGGTCTCGATGATTAATATTTCTAAAATGATTTCTCCTTTCTAGATTTTATTAGTGTGGTTTTACATCTTTGCGCTTGTTTTGCCACAGTGTTTTGGCTCCTGTCCACTTATCTGTGCCAGCGTTAGCACCTCTTACATTCTTACCAGCAGAGCCACATGTGTTAATGAGGCCACTGTAGCTGTGCAAATCAACCACCATCTCACTCTTTTGCTTCTTTCCGGCGTGCTGCATCCATTGTAACGTGGACTCTCAATCAATACTGAGTCAATTATGGCGGCCACCTTTCCCTTTTTTTTCTCTTTGTGGGGGAAAACATCCTAACAACAGAGCAATATTTCTTGTAACACTTCTCTGTGGCTGAAGCGAGTTTTCCTGCTGCGGCTTGCCAGTCCTGTTTTCTCCCTGTGTGCTGAGGAGACAAAGGTGTTTAGCAGGCTTCATGTTGGCACTTTGCCACCTTTCTTCAACCCCCCCCCAACACACCGCTACCCTGCTTTACGTATGCATACACACAGGATGTCTATAAGGCAACGCTATGGGGGTGTATTGGATGGAGGGGGTCCTTGTTCAGGGTATCTTGTCCAGTGTTTAGCCCACATGTATGTGCACAGGCATATGGGGCATTGTGCAAGTTCACATGCAGGGGCCTTTGTTTCAGCGGTTGCTTTAATTGATACTGAAAAGCCACAGATGCACGCTGCTGTAATTATTGGACACCGGCTATTACTAATACTTTAACATAAGCGGTCCATTGTCTGCGAAAACTGACTCTAACTTGATCCAGCAGTAGATATACACTTTAAGCTCTTATAGGTCTATTTTTGGCCATGAGCTTTGGTAAGTTTTTAATGAAGGTGAACAGAAATGGTTTTAAGGATGAATTTTTCATAGAGGAAATGTTTGCATTGGAAAGCCAAGCTCAAAACACCCACCAATGTTGTCGGAGGAGATTTTGTCAGCCTTTGTTGTAGGATTAAATAATGGTGTGGCTCTGACTGTATTGAAGAGCTGAAGACTATTGACTGTTTACACCTTGCATTTGAATGTGATGTTAATACATGTGCATATGAGAACATCCATGAGTGGATATGAGTGTAGTTTTTTTACCACATAAAAAATGTTTTACAGTTTTTGAATTGCGAATGTGAGACAGAAAAAGTGTGTGTGAAGTGATGTTTGTCAAGGCTTTACTGCCCTGGGCATGCGGGCTGAACATGAAAGTGTCTCTGACTTGGCAAGCTTTGCTCGAGGACACCCCTCAGTGGACCATGCCAGGCCACACTTGGCACACAGCGGTCGGCCCGTAAGACGGCCCGGGCTTAAATGTGTGTGTGTTTAGCAGCAAAGCCAGAAAGGGTGCATCTGCGCTGCGGTTCCATAAGACAAAACATACGCTGAGGTGGTGGTTGCATGTACGCGAGTGACAGCGGCGAGTGTATGCGTGTACTCAGGGGTAGGTATGCAGTGCAGAGTGTGTGTTTGCATATGTGTGTGTGTGCTATCCTCAGGGGTTTCTGGCTCGGGCTTCCTGTGTCTCTGTTTGTCTTTTAACAACCCCAACACTACAGCCTCAGGCCATTCAGGTGGAGGCCAGTTGAAGTATGCACACAAACAGACTCACACAAACACAAACTGGCACACAAGGGCACAAAAAGTGGCTCGTACAAATGCAATCACCAAATGCACTCAGAACCAAACCTGTTTTACGAACATATGAACACACCTCCACCCCTTGCGAGTTACACGCAAACACACACGATGCCGGCTCCCTCCTGTGAAGCTGTTGAGAACAAATGTGTTCTGGGAGAGGCCCCATGATGTGCTTTGAGATGATGAGATCTGTCAGGAACATATGATTCTTATTATAGCCCTCCACCACCACCACTCATGCTGTCTTCTCCACACATCGCTCCAGTGGGTCGGGTTTGGGAACCTGGAAACTAAAAGTTTTGGCTGCATTAGCGTGTCTGCACCTCTTGAAAGCTTCTACCCTATCCACCCTGGAGCTCATTCTCACTTTCTCAGATTTGGCTGCAGAGTGAGACAGACACACTCACGCTGCCTCTTTTTTATCCGCTCCACCTAACTGTCGGACGACGCTATACTACAGAAAATGTTCCTGTTTGTCCAGAGCTACGTCACACAGGATGAAAAAGTATCCTCAGAAATGAGCATGTCCTGCCGCTGTCCTGTCAGTGGCGTGGCAGGCAGACCCATCTCTGGGTCAGGGGTCGTCTGACAGCGCCAGTGCCTGTCATACCATCCGCTGGCCGCACCACCTGCAGGTTAATGACTTTATTTTTAGACAGAATAGAAACAGAGAAAAAAAAATGGCTTTGATACAGCTGCAGCTCAGGAAGTGACAGATCAGAGAGAAAAACTAGAGATGTGTTATTTTAAGAAGTAGGCAGGTTAGTTTGTGGGTGAGAATGAGAACAGAGATTTACTGGGTAATTTTCCCTTTGATCGTTTCTTTAAAAATCCACTTCTTGTCATAATTCTGTCTTCATCCAGGTCAATGAAACTGGTACAGATTTGATTAGTTTGTGTCTGTATCACATTATTCCAACCTGTATCATTGTTCAGTGTCATCTCAACCTCTGTTATTTCTGTTGTGACTTTTTTATTGCCGTAAGACAGTTGCTTTGTCTTTCTCACACCCATTGTGATAATGCAAAGGCCACACGAGAGCACGGTGACAAGGGCATCATGTTTGTCTGAACTCGCTGATCCTGCTCACCATGGGTCTCGCTAGTGTTTCCTCCATGTAAGACGGATATAGGCTCTCAGTATCATATGTATTTTGTGAGTCTCTTAGTACCGTTTGTATGTCTCACCTGCCTTATCTTAAAACTGAGCTATACAGAACAGGGGGCCCTTGTGCATGTGTTACATTTGTGAAAAATCACTACCGCGTGTCTGTAAAAGTCTCAAGTGCTTCACAGCTGCATAAGTTAAGTGTGCATTTGATGTTAGATTCAAATCCCACATCTTTAAATGTTGTTCACAAGATTACACCTTCCATTAATTTGAAGGAGTCTTCATTTTTTTTAGAATCACTTTAGGCTAGAAGAGGGTATTGGTGCGGCATAATTTACTTTAAACAAAAGCTTTCAGTCACAAACTGGCACACAGATGAGATTGGCATGCAGACCGACGGTGATCGCGTATGCTCAGATGCACACATGCACACACATACTTGCACTTCCATTCCATCCCCCATACCAAACTGACCCCCCAGCCCTCACTCCACGCAGACACACGTGTACACACATTTATAAATCCGCACTCCTGTCCCAGGCACCCTTTACTTTTGCAGGCTGAATCTCACTGATAACATCCTGGCACCCTCATTTAAATTTGAAGCGCTTCTTTAATCTTCAAAGGCCTGATTGCTTTATGAATATGCATGGTCTGAGCTGACTCTCAGTTCATTACCTTGTTGTAAATTCTAATGACCATTAGGGCCTGGTGCGGTAATTGCCAATTGTTTTGCATTTTTGATTAGCCCATTACTGAGGCACATTCTGAACATGTATGCCCTGCTTGCCTGCCAGGCCACAGCAAGAAGCAGAAGGAGGGATGCAGATTGTTACAAGGAAGGTGTGATGGGCAGTGAAATACAGTGTTTATTTTGAAATTTAGCCCACAATGTTGATTTGAAAGCAAAAAAAAAAAAAAAAAATGGATAGCAAAAAGCTTAAAAGATTCAATACAATAAATGTCAAATTGGATCTTGTACAAACAAGTTCTGCCCTGGTTGTTTCTGCAGAGCTTGAGTGCAAGAGCATGTACCTGGTTGCATTTACGTCAGCATGTGTATTTGTTTGTGTCAGGAGGACTTCCTTATGTGTCCATGTTCAAGTTTGTGTGGACTTCTGTTTGTTGGATGGGATAGACTGGAGTTCTGAGAGATTCTGATAGTGCATCCGAATGCACGCTATGTCTTGGACTTATGAAACATTGATGGTTCCAAGCAGCCCCGCAGAATGGCACTGGCATGCTACAACTTGATAACATCTAATGGATAATTTAGTGCTCTAAAACCAGCCGACTAGTACCCCCCCCAGCAGCAGCAGCAGCAGCCTGGAGAGGTGGAGAGGACAGCAGCTGGAGTGCAGGGTGCGGATGTTCATTGGATATACAGAATGACAAAATGGGAAGTAAAATATGCCTGAAAGCATGAGGAACACAGAAAATGTGTGGAAAAGTGTGTGGTTTATCATGATGCGAGTACTTGGAATGAGATGGTGATGTCAGCAGTTGATGGACTTATCTCCAAGCGCTGTCACACCCCACTTTATGGATCTTAATTTGTAAAGTTCATAAACTAGTCTTTAATTATGTTATGTGGAAACATAATATTGAAATCAAAACATTTAGACCACAGGTTTAGTGGAATCCTTTTATGTTACCATGATTTCTTGTTTTCCTTCTCGCTGCTGTTCTCATGTCCATCTCCTGCGCAATGGGCTTCTTTATACTGTAAATGGCTCTCATGGTTTTAAGTTCTGAGTTACAGCAAAAACAGCATGATGATGATGCTGATGCTGCAGGCTGGCGATTAACATGCATCTTTTTGACAATTCTAGTCTAATCTTGGACATCAGACTAGATTAAATTATTGAAATATATATTTCATTAATTAAATCATATATTTTGAGATTTAGCTGACCCAGAACAAAATGACACAGGCTTGTATTAACTGATTTTATTAAAATGTAATTATGTATATTGTCAATTACATACAATTTATTTTTTTTCAAATTGTGTCCCTTTTAATACTACAGGGTCATGGTGGGAAATTAGTTTCTTTCTTTCGGTTTTCTGTCTGTTTTTTTGTACTGCTCATTAGCTCCGTGGAGTCTACTACACACAGCTTCCAGGCCCACTGTCACTCTCTTGGTCCCAGACTATTAAACAGTTGACAGTTCTGTAAATCGTCCAGCAGTTTGACCACAGGGGATTGAGTGAGGGGTCAGCAGATGCTGTCTCCAAGGTATGGGACCATTTGCATACTGTTTTTTGCTCTCTGTTGTTCCTTCATGTTCAGAGTTTTTTCTCCTTTAGGAGTGGAGGATTCACACTGTTTCTTGAGGTCTCAGAGGGTTAGGGGACTTTAAGTGTGGAAAACTGTCCTAGCGAGCACTGATCAGTAAGCGCAAGTGGCTACTTAGAGTTAGCAGGCTGGCTGGCTGCTCTGTGTCTGGCCTGTGGGTGTTCACACTCACATGCACACATGCAGACTGAGAGACAGACCTACAAGCTGGCCTACTATGGCCAAAGGAGGCTCAGGCAGACAGCATGATAGATGGCTTTGTTAAAAGGTCCCAGGGTGTCCCCTGAACTTGAAGCACTCTGTTTATCTTGAATAGGAGAAGCACAGAGTGTTGGGGCCAGCAAGGAGGAGGAGAAGAGGGAGGAAGGGAATGATATAGCTTTCAGAGGAAGACAGAAAATGGGAGTGAAGAAAGAGGGAAAGTGTGTTTGAGCAGGCCTGGATGGGGGCTGGTGGAGAGGTTAAGGGTGGTGGTGGCGGTGGTGGCGGTGGGGGTCCCGGGCAGGCAAGGCTGCTTGAGAGACACCGGCGAGGAGAAGGGGGGGATGGGACAGCTCTGGTAGTAGCTGTCCATTAACAGATGAACTTGGCAATGATCCAGGCTTCAAAGGTCTTGGGAGACACACATACACACACGCACGCACGCACGCACGCACGCACGCACGCACGCACGCACGCACGCACGCACGCACGCACGCACGCACGCACGCACGCACGCACGCACGCACGCACGCACGCACGCACGCACGCACGCACGCACGCACGCACGCACGCACACACACACACACGCACATGCACACACGCACACACGCACACACGCTCAGAGATGCCTCCCTGGTACCTGCTGACTATGGTTGGAATGCCACCGTGGTTCTTTTTAGTCCATAGGTGAAAGAGTACACATCTCTGGTTCACCTATGTCAGAACCAGTTCAGACCGGTTAGCCAGTCAGGGCCGAAGGAGGCGAATGGGCAGGCCTCATCGCCCGGGCCCTCTTGTCTCTCCCCTCTCCTCCTCTCATCCTCCTGCTCTGTTTTCCAGGCTTTAGAGGAGGAAACAGAGAGAACCTCTAACCTGAGGGTACAGGACAAAGCAGAGGAGAGAAAAAAGAAGCAAAGGAGCGTGGGAACAAAGTGAGACACCAATGGATCTGGTCGTAAACAGGGTGGGAAAAGAAGAGGGAAAAGTGTTTGGTTGTTGTTGATGCTCCACTCTTGATGGGGCAACATGAGCTTAACACCACTATTGTAATCTGGAAACATTACAGTAAACCTGAGCATGGTGAAAACTGGGTGAACGAATTTGATATGGAAGATGTACATAATGAGCTGCTGTGTGGGGAAGAAATGTTTTATTAACGCCAGCTCTTCCGATAACAAAATCTCTCAAATGATATCTTCATATGGTTCAGAAATGGAAATTGTGAATACTTAGTTTCACTGTTGCATCTCATGTGCGTTAAGTGTACACACTAACGATGCACAAACATGGCAGATCACAAAGTTTTGTCAAGCAATATAGTCCAAGGTTTAGTCATTCATTTGTCTGTTCTGTTTCGCTGCTTCCTGTGATAGACTTTGTTTACAAATGCACATGGTCACAATGTTGACATGAAAATAATAGGATCAAATAACTTGATTATGAAAATGTGTTTATGACTAAAGCAGAAGGGACTTTGTTGCTAGTTTTGCAGGTTCATGACTGTTTCACATTTTTTTACGGAGCTGTATTTTTCACCATTTTTTTGCTCTCGTCAGATCCTTTGTGGTCTTTGACTATAGATAATACAAAAGTTAAATGTTTAAGTGCAGCCAAGTAGAACTTGTTTCATCTTTTATCATCTTTATTTATTTATTTATTTATTTTTTTAACATAAATGCCTGGTGGTTGTAAGAAAAAAAATACCCTCCTATGCGTACATTGGAAATATCAAAAGGTGTCCCATATAAAATTGTGTGTGCTGTTCAATCTGGGAACAGATTTTCTAACATCTTGTATCAATGGATGGAGGGAGTCTTTATGTATAAATCATACAGGCTCCAGGGCAAACATGGATAATGTATGTTTGCCTGTCTGTGTGCGCATGTGTTTGTGTCTCCATGTAAATGCATGCAATCCCATTTGCATGTATTTCACACATGCTCAGATTAGTTTATTATTTGAAGAGAGGATTCTTCTTTTTATCCTCCCACATTTCTTCCAGCCTTTCAAATCTTGCTCTATTTCGGAGAATTGCGTGCTTTCTTTTCCATAAAACTAGTGTGGCGACTTTGCTACCACTGAGTCTCTTGGTACCGTGTATGTGTGAGAGTGTGAGAGGATGGTTGTTTTTATAATGCCTCCTGCTAATTTGCATATGTATATGTGCAGATTGTATGAGAAGAGAGCTCTCACACTTCAAGCAGTGGGATGGGAAGGGTGTTGGGGGGCTATTGTAAGAGTTGAGTGTATGGTTTATGGGTGAGTATTAAAGGGGGGTCTTCTCGGCGCTTTAACCCCCCCCCCCCCCAGACAAAGCCGGCCACTACTCCCAGATGGTAGTCTGCTCTCTCCGGCCATGTGTCTGGTGTGTGTATATATGTATATATATATATATATATATATATATATATATATATGCATGCGTGTGTTTGTGCTTTGGATTGAGGCAGAGAAGGGAAAGAGAGTGATGGAAACATTTTAAGGCGAAAGTTGTGCACATGAAATTTTAGGGAGATGCTTATAGATAATGGGTATGTAATTGCCTGAACAAGCGGAGTATAAGGTTTTATGGACTTTCGCATCGTTCTTTGTATGGCTACACATGACGTAGGGCTGGGCGATATGGACCAAAAGTCATATCTCGATATTTTCTAGCTGAATGGCGATACTCGATATATATCGATATTTTTTCTGTGACATAATTGGGGTTTCCCGCAAAGCATTATAGCATAGCATCTCTGTTAGCTTCATGTTTTTCTGAGGCAAACCCTTAAAAAAAACTGTTTTAATACAATGCCTCGTGCCAAATGTCACACAGGTTCCTTTATTAAAAGAGGTCTGCACAATATCAAAATGAAATAAAAATAAACTGCCTGCATATATAGAATAAAAATGCTTCTTGAATAAAATAAAACAAATATCCCTTTCCTGCATAACAATTACATTAAAATACACTGTGCAATTAATACAATTCAGACAGTAACAGGCAGACTTTTCCACTGAGGTTGACAGTTGTGCAAATAACAAAACATTTGTGCAAATCTCAAATAAAACATTCAAGTCAATTTGTCACAAAATAAGCTATATCAAAATCATTAAAAAAAAAATAATAAAAAAAAAATGTAAATCGATATAAACGATATTGTCTCGTACCATATCGCGTTTGAAAATATATCGATATATATTAAAATCTCGATATATCGCCCAGCCCTAACATGACGTGACTAAAAGATGTCCAATGTGATCTGCTTGAGAGAGAGAGAGAGAGAGAGAGGGAAGGTCAGAAGAAGATAAAGTGTGGATGGACTGACAAAGGGTGACAATATGGTGACTGGTGACTCTTTGTTTTAGTGGAGACCATCTCTTATGAATTTCAGGAAAATTAGTCTTAAAGAGTGGGCATCAGGATTATGTTTGCTCTAACTATCCACTGGACGGTGAAAAAGTGACTGTCAAGACAGCAATTGAGAGACGAGGGCATTACCAAACATTCTAGTGTAAGGCATGTTTGTGCAAAGAGATTTGGCACCTAAAAGGAGATTTGGAGAACAATCTTTTGCTATGACTGTGTGCTGTTGAGGGGTGTGTATCTACAACGTCAGGTAAAAAGTATTAAATGTGTGGGAGGGGGTTTTACAGTGTAAAAGTTCTGATATACAAAAAGCAATCCTACCTAAGGGTTATGTTTCAATCTTGTTGCCCGTCCAGCCCCCGGGGGTGTATGTTAAAACAGGGCTGCAGCCGTGTTAAGAAGAGGCTATCCATCGCTTGGACAGACTCCAGCTCTTCTGACCTTGATGTTTGTTTTCCTTGTTTCCCCAGACATAAACATGGTTGTTGCATCCAGACACACAGACAGACAGGAAGTTTTCCTCTCTGATGTTTTTCTCTTGCATCTGGCTCGTCTGTGAGCATGGGGCAAGATGTATGAAGCTTAAAAAATGCCTTGTGTGCATGAGTACAATCTCAGGTTATCTCAAATGGTGTGTGAATTTTTCAGTGTGCATTTCCTCAGTCCCATAACAACCTTTCTCATACCTGTCAAACTGGTTTTCTCTCCCTTTCATTAAAGCAAAACGCTTTCTTCTTTTTCTTGACCAGGTAGTATTCTGTTATCGCACAAGAAACCAGACTCTCTTATGACAGCCCTTTATCCCATAGTTCAAAGTGCCAAGATAACCATTCTCTATTTATACCTTTATTGAGACAAGCTCATTTCTGCCAGTGAGTGGTCTGGCAGGGAACGCTTTCCGTGGTGGATGTTGCCCTGATCTCCCCAGGCTCTGGTACAGTGGTGGTCTGCCAAGTTGCGGGGCCAGATTGCCAGCAATAGGTCTGCCATTTCCCACTCATCATCTGTCAGCACTCTGGATCCAACTGCAGGGTCCAAAGGGGACTAGCACTCACCAATTAAAAAGGTTAATTTGTCCAGACCCCCAACCCTCCCCGCACAGCTTTCCATGTCTTCATTAGAACTCATTTGCTTCTGTGTTCTGCTTTCTCTTTTTACTCTTTGTGACTCATATTAGTTGGCTTTTGTAAACATTGATTTTTCTTTTCTTAAAAAGAAGAAATTAAATGAAAAGTATGGTATTTTGATTATCATTTTTTTCTCCCTATATATATATATATATATATATATATAAATATATATAGAAAAATATTAAATATGAGAATCTATAAGTGATAGAATTGCACACAGGCATATGAGATACATGGCTCAGCGAATGTACCTAGACTGCAAATACAGGGGAAGGAGTCAGTCTTGTCATGTGTAAGCAGAGACTTCATGAAGTGACTGCTTGTATTTCTGCATATGTATATTCTGCTTTGAAAATATATATTTTTTCTCCTTTTGTGTGTCTTGGACAAAAGAAATGTGTTTTTTAGTGGGCCTCAGGGATTTTGTTGCTACTGATGTCAGTTACTCTCATCCAAAATTAAATCGTCTTCACTTCTCTTGAAATATGACTTTTTAGAACTAAGAAAAGATCCCCCTCATAGTTATGAGAACAATGAAAATATTCTTCTCAGTTACAAGTCTTAAAATAATGGCCTAAGTCATATTTTTCTCAAGAAATCAGATCAAAACCAAACAAAGTATTTGGTTCAGTTGTTTTTGCTTTTAGAAAAACTCAAGCCTTCTAAAAACTCTCCACAGTCTTAGATAGGTAACAATGACACAAAGTCAGCAAGCTCAATGAGTATCGGGCACATGTTAGGCATTACTGTGTTTCTAGGTTTTGTGCAAATATTACACTGAGAGGAAACACCTGTCAAGCTCGCAAGTCAAAGAGAAAAATCTACAACTTTTTCAATTTATGTGGCCATGCTCCATCAGTGTTACAATGTGCAATCCGCCTGTAAAGCCTAAGCTAATCCCGAGCGGATGAGTGCTGCGCAAGTGAGACCTTCTCAGGTGGGATGTAAAGTAACCTGACTCCTCTCGTCATCGCTAATTCATGCAGGTGTAGAGATGTTGACCATTATAACCTTCACCCATGCATTTGACTTCCATCTTTTTGGATTGAGGATTTAGTTTTTTCTTTGGGTCACATATATCCTGAAATGAAATTAACTGAATGGGGCAAAGTAGGGCTGGGCGATTTTGGACAAAAATAAAATCCCGATTTTTTTCTCTGAAAACCCGATTTTCGATTTCGATTTCGATATTTTTTGGTAAAACTATAAAAGACAATGGAATAAATTGTTTCAAATATTTTATCTTCATTTTTAAAGAAAAATAGCAAACAAATTTCCCTATTGGGAATGAAGTGCAATTGAAAGATACTGTAAATCCTCCTTGAGTTTAGTAAAGTGACAACATTTACAATTTTCTTGACCAAACAAAGATGACTAGACGAGCTCTGTCTGTAAAAAGCTGCAAAAAAGCTGCAAAAAAGGAAAATTGATTTTCCGATTTTCCTTTTTTTAACATCGATTGTGATTAATAAATCCGATTTAGATTTAAAATCGATTAATCGCACAGCCCTAGGGCAAAGCAAAATAAACAAATCAGTCCAAAACATAAGTGTAGGTGTATAATTTGACCCCGATAGATCAGCGGTAGCGTCAGTATGCTAAATGAAATTGGGGTTTGCGCTTGCTAGTTTAAGCCATTAACTTAACCTAATGTCTTTATAGGATGAACAGGGGGTAAATATAAAGGGGGAGAGGAGGGAAGAAGGATGTTTTCTGGCCCTCGCCCACTATAGGGGTCTGTCACTGGACTGGGAGAGTAGGCCAGTTTCCCATGCACCGCCGACAGTGGCAGGCCCTCTTTGGTTTCACAAAATGTCGGCCTATTGGAGAGATATTATTAGCATTATTTTGTCTCAGTTATATGAGCATGGTGCTTTTAGTCCTTGTTTGAGTGGCTCACAGACACTTGAGTTTCTGCAGCAGATTAAATGAAATTTTAGCAGCTTTTTCTTGGGGCCGGGCCATAAAACTGCACAAAGGAAGCAGCTGCCATTAATGTAATCTAGAATGGGGTGCTGCAGTGTAAAGCTGTCCACCACTTTTTTTTTCTTTTTTCTCCTCCTCCTCCTAATAGCTTTTAATGCCCTTCTTAACACCTCTCACCTGCACACCTTCCTCTTCAGATAATACCTTTGTTTTTTTCATTTGTTTACCATTTTTGTTCAGCTATTCATCTTTTTAAATAGCTGATGGAGTATAAAACTAGCAATAACAGTCACACAATATGTTTAGGACCAACCGTGTGTTTCTGTGCCCTTGTATATCAATACACCCGTGTCAAAACTGTACAAGATAGTTACTGCATTCTCAGGCCTCTGAGGATTTTCTGTAGACGTGCACCATATCAGCTGGACATGTATGGAATGAGTACATGGGACCTTTATAGTTTGACCTTGCGCAAACAAAGTTCATTTCTGGGAATGCAACATAAGCAGTCTGCTGGGGTCGCTGCCCCTGCAACCCCTGTGTCAGTCAGGGGTTGTCAGCCCAGCTTAAAGTGACAGGATGGATCTTGAGAACCTGGGTTCATGTTGGCAAGGAGCAGAGTTACATTCCTGTCAGAGCTGTGATGTTAAATTGACATGAGAGAGAGGGGGAAAAAGAGAGTGAGGAAGAAAAGTGTTTGGAGTAAGATCTCTTTTAATTCTGAGAAGCATTGCATTTGCATTGGCAGTTACAGTGACACAAAGATTTGGCACATACATTTCAATTGGTGCTACAAAGGGCAGCATTGAAAAAAAAACATCTCTATTATCGTCTGATTAGCCGGTAATTCAAATTCACGCACTTCTACACGAACCTATATGTACATAGCTTACGATCTAGTAACATTGCCAGTGTAGAACACATCGGTTTGTTAGGATTAATGGATGTACTCCAGTGAGTGTAAGTGTGGATTTACATACCTGCCAATTAGCTATTAGCTCTGTACGTGTGTGAATTTGTGTACGTGTGTGTCTTTCCATTGCCTGCTGTGAAATGTGTGAGTACACAGGCCCTTTCTATGCAGAAAAGATGATGGCTCGCAGGTGGATTGAGCCTGTTTTTAAACCAGTCCTTTAGCCAGTCTGTCAGTCTGTTTGTGCGCTTGTCCTGTCCTGCAGCTGCCTCTGAATAAATCCCTCTGTCACCAAAGGCACTCAGGCTATCTTCACATGTCCTGTATATCTAGTTTAAAAGCTCAACTGGGTATTTCTTTATTGTGTGTATTTATGATGTATATAAAACAGAATGGTATGAAGATTATGCAAAAGTTTGTACCTCTGACTATGTCCCTGTCACCTGTCCCAGTCGCTCTTTTTCTTAGTGCTTGTTACTTTTGGCTTTTATACAGAGCCTTTTTAAAAAACTTGGATTAATTTTCATTCATTTAATTTCATTTTATTCTTTATTTCATTCAAAAAACAAAACAATTTAATACAAACACAAATACAAATGTTCCTAACTTATGAATGAAAAGGGAGCAGAAAGAAGAAGAATCTTATCTGATCTGCCCCTTTCACAAATAACATAAATTAATAATAATTAAAAAAAAAAAAAGAAAACTAAGTGAATAAAAACAACTAAAATAAAATTAAAATAACATTAAATAAAATTACCACCGCCTACGGGTATGTCAATCAAACTCAACATTTTTCGTTATATTTCCTTAACATACAGGTTTTAATTGTTCTTTTGAATGTAATGTTTGATTTGGATTCTTTGTTTTCTTTGTTCAGATTGTTCCATAAATTGATTCCTTTCACAGAAACACAACGTTCCATCAATTTTGTCCTGCATGGATTAATGTCTTGCTGTGCAGCACATACTGTAACCTGTATGCAGTACTCATGCACACACGACAGCTCCACACATGCTCACTTAAACCTACTGACCTAATAGAAATAGCCCCTGTCCCCTTTTTGCCACCCTCCTTTTCTGCTCCTCTTTTTTGCCCCCCACCCCCCACCCCAGGGTAGGTTGCTACAGTGCCCCTTATAAAAGTGGTGATCTATAGGAGCCCTAGACTCAGACAGATTTTTGGCATGGCTATGCAGCCTGGTTTGAGATCATAGGACCCTAGCCTTGTTAAAAATTTGATTTATGCTCTACATCTGGGCACAAAGGAACCTACTTGTTGGCTACCTTAATTAATATCATACTCACGACTGCTTGGACCTATGCATGTTCCTGACACACCCCTTAAAAGAGTAAGTGGAAGTATCCACATGCTGTGTTTTTAACAGCGTGTGATGCAACTGCAGTGGTGGCGGTGTTAAGGATGATTTCAGATTACTTTCACAAGTATCCGTGATTGTGTCACCTATTGGAAGGATGTCAAAATGACAATATGCTCCTAGTTGTTGGCTTCATGAGCTTCAACCTTTCTCCTGTTCTCCACTATTTTACCATCCATTCCTTTGTTGCGATAGAGGCCGGTCACATGTCTTCAATTAGCAGAAAGGAATCTTGTGCTGAGAGTCTCAAAGATGAAGAATTGTGTGGAGCGTGCCAAGCATATGGTCCATCCATCTTACAGGCTGTAATTGATGTTAAACGTTACATGTACATTTATTGGCTGACTTCACAAGGTTTTCAACTGTACAGTCTTTTTTTATTCTAGCATATTTAATGCAATCTTGTGACATTTTGAATATTCTTCACTTCAATGTACATATTGTATCATATATTTGCTGCCATTTTTGAGGCATTTGTCCAAAAGAGCTATGGGCGATATGGACCAAAAGTCATATCTCGATATTTTCTAGCTAAATGGCGATACTCGATATATATCTCGATATTTTTTCTGTGCCTTAATTGGGGTATCCCCCAAAGCATTATAGCATAGCATCTCTGTTAGCTTCATTTTTTTCTGAGGCAAACCCTTAAAAAAACAGTCAGTTTTAATACAAAGCCTCGTGCCAAATGTCACACAGGTTCCTTTATTAACAGAGGTCTGCACAATATCAAAATGTATAAAACAAATGAAATAAAAATAAACTGCCTGCATATATAGAATAAAAATGCTTCTTGAATAAAATAAAACAAATATCCCTTTCCTGCATAACAATTAAATTAAAATACACTGTGCAATTAATACAATGTAGACAGTAACAGGCAGACTTTTCCACTGAGGTTGACAGTTGTGCAAATAACAAAACATTTGTGCAAATCTCAAATAAAACATTCAAGTCAATTTGTCACAAAATAAGCTATATCAAAATCATTAAAAAAAAAATGTAAAAAAAAAAAAAGATTTTTTTTTTTTTTTTTTTTTAATCGATATAAAGGATATTGTCTCGTACCATATCGTGTTTGAAAATATATCGATATATATTAAAATCTCGATATATCGCCCAGCCCTAAAAAGAGCATGTCACAAAGGTGCTCCTTTGGGTTGCTACCAAGCCTCTACATAATCTAGCACGCTGCTTTTTAAGCTTTAACACTGAGCAGAGGAGCACCCAAGGAAACATATGTAGGTCACTTTGGTTGTCTGACCACTTCCTTGCTCTGCCATGTCTCTTCCTGCTTCTGTCAGAATGTCTTCAAGGGGCTGAAATAGGGCTGAACAGGAGGCCATTTTGCAATTTTAATCAAGATTTGCCCCAGCACAGTTTTCTCCTCAATGAATTAATAATAGAATGGCGCATGGAGGATTGGATGGTTGGATGGTGGTGGGTTGTGGCACTGAGGTCTTGCCATTTGTGGATGCATCCTGTTACACATTTTCAGAACTTTGTGTCTGTTGCTTCACTAGATTTCTCCTTGCAGTGATATCAGCTTGGTAAAATGAGGCTCTGTAAAGGATGGCTTTTAACATTTTCAAAAAATCACACTGAACTTGTGACAGAGTCACCTTCTGTTTTTTATCATCTCTGCTTGTAAGGGAAAACAAATTTCTGAGCCACAGCTGACCCTGAGACAGCCCTCGATCTAAAGAGTGGCTATTGATGCTTCCTTAACCACTCGACCACCGTGTGCACAGTCACACACACCAGATGGGACGCGTGTTAAACCCTCAGCCTCCACAGCTCCGGGCCTCGGGACACTCTTAACACTGGCCCTCTTGTTTTAAAGTGCCATGTCCCTCCACAATGCCTTGAGGCTCCTGTGCATAACGAGCTGCTATGGTTGGCCCGAGCTCACATGCCCTGGTCCTCTCACCCTGAGGTGGTGGGACAGGGTGAAAAATAACTGCATGTTTAAAACAGCCCTTGTTCACTGGTATTTAAATGATGATGACCATGCTGGAGAGCTTCTGGGGGTACTGCTAGTGTGTTCAAGGAACAAACAACTCAAGTCAACATCAGTCATAACTTTGTGTCTCCTAACACTTCTCCACTTTAGCAGCGGGGCAAAGACAATTGAAATTTTACCAGTGACCTAAGTGCATTTGACAGCCGAAGCATGTTAAATAAACCCTCATGCTGTTTTACATGCTTAGATAAGGATACTATTTCATCCCTTACATTTTTCAGAATGCATTTATTTTCAGGCCACGTTTACACGTAGCCGGGTATTTACAAAAACTGATATTTTCCCCTCTACGTTTTCAAAAATATCCCCGTTTACAAGAACCCGCATGAAAACGCTGTTAACGTCTTGCCAGCCAATCAGAATCCTGGAAAAAACATCAACAAATGACACGTGTAACTTCCAGTTAAGGCTGAATTATGGTCCCCCGTTACACCAACGCAGAGCCTACGGCGTAGGGTACGCGTCGATTTAACGCGGGACCATAATTCAGGCTTTACTTCCAAGACGGAACGAGAGTCTTTTATATAGAATATAAAACAGGTAAAATACAAGAAAATATTGACGGTGGCCAAACTAATTGTAAACACAGGTCGCACACATGACGCTGGTGAGTTTCTGGTGCATAATGTGACGTTCTGAAGCTTAAATCTCCGTTTTCCTCTGTTTTCCTCCGTTTTCCTCTGTTTAGACGCAAACGTGAAAACAGAGTTTTTGAAAATCTCCACTTTGGCCGGAGTTTTCAGAAATGATCGTTTTTGCGGGCTTTGAGCTGCGTTTTCGTGTAAACGAACGGCCAAAACGCATGAAAACGCCTCCGTTTTTGCTCCGTGTAAACGGGGCCTCAGATTGTTGCAGTGCTAAATGAATGAGTGAAGTCGATGAGTGGAATATTGTGACACAGTTGTTTGTGCGTGTTGTAGTCCAACACTAGAGACGGATGAGGAATAGATGAGGGGGGCATTTGTCGCTTTCCCACTGTCGAGCCAAAGCCAAGAGTATTGAGGCCAATTTAGGCCAGTTGCCTTCCCATTGTCACTTCCAGTGCTTAACAAGGTCAATCCAGTCTGTCGTGGAACCTGATTTCTGACCTGGCTTATCTGTGTGGCCAGGCAGGGATGGATGGGGCTGGAGTAGGTGTCGAGGTAAAAGCAGGGTTTTACAATTCAGCATCATTAGTTTATTTTTTTGGCTCCTCTTATTAACTATCCTTACGAAAGGGCTTGCTTCACTTACAGCTGGGTTTAACATCATTGATACAGCAGCTTTAGTTTTAGATTAACTCCAATTATCTCTTTCATCGTCTCTCAGCATTTACTTGGTCGCTCCCTTTGTGCTGCCTGTGGTTGCCGATGGGCACGGCCACTCCTTTTCTGTAAACTGAATCACTAGATTTGTGCACTGAATTGTTCAGTACTTGATCTGAGCTTTGCCCGCATATTGGACTCTTTGAAATGAGAAATCACTCAACAATGTGAAATTCAGCTCATGATAAGTGCTGTCGCGATGACAAACAAACCAGTCCCTTTAAAAAGCTTGACATAATAGAAGTCTCCACATTCAGTGTTGGAGATGAAAGCCGGTTTTAAACATAAAACAAAGTCAACGTTTTGATCTCATCTATAGTGAGTTGGAACTTCAGCTTTCGTCTTTGCTATTTCTGGCTACCTCCCAGAGGCCAAATGTAGAATTGGTCTTTTTTGTTTGTATTCTTGTGAATTTACAGTGGGAAAAACATCAAAACACAACATGGCAAAAACAATTAAACCTGTACTCAGTAAATGTTTTTGCTCCCTATACGCAATATTTTGTTGGATTTTAATACAAATTGCATACAAATGGCAGACCTGTCAAATATGATATAAGTGCGGCTGGCAGTTTACAGTTCCTGTTTGTTAATTCATGGAGGAGCTCCATGTTTCCTCCTTACAGTTTATGTCAGTGCCTTTTATTGGTCAAAAGCTGTTTATCGGAACAGTATGCCTGCTTCAGATCTTGTGTTTGTGATGCTCTGTCCATCTCCCTGCATGTCAAGGAGAAGTAAAGAAGAGAGGTCAGATACAGGGCCTTGTATGCTCTGGTGAAGCCGAATTGCATCCTGGCAAATGGTATGCAGGCTTATAACTCGCTTCACTTATCCAATAGCCAAGGATGAAACAGTTTTGACAGTGTCGAATGCCCTGCCCTGCGGGCCTTATCATCCTTCGCCGCTTGCTGGCCTCCCTCCCTGGTTTCTCTTCTCCTGATGCTATCTATCTGGAGATTTATGCAGAAATGTGCAGCTAGTCGACCTCCCAGGTCCCCCTCCATCCTTTCTGCGGGGACGCCAGCTTGTCATAAGCTGAGCTATGCAGAGATAGTGAAGCTCAGGCTGCTTGGCTCATGTCATGTGGGGGCTATCTTGTCATAGCATTTCAAACAGGGATGAAACACTCATCTGGATGTCGTAGACTGTATTTTAATAACAAAGAAGCCCATCAATGTTCATATATTTTATCATATTCTACTGTATTAAATGTACTTCTGTCATATTTACTCTGACCCCCCCCCGCCCCTGCCCCCCCCGGCTGCAGGTTATTGAGACATATCCTGTCTTTGACAGAACACTTTTCACATTTCCCCTCTGATGTGCTCAGAGACTTCTGGCCCATCTGGGATATTGCCCGTGTCCAAAAATACTCCTGCTTGATTAAGTCTTCTTATGTACCTGGATATGTGTGCTTAACGTGATTCTTGGCAGTTTCTTTTATTCCCCTACTTAATTTAATTCCTTGTCCTCTGAGCATCGTCTTTTGTTGATGATGTTTTGATCTTGTGAATCGTATCCCAATGCAATAAATAATCTCCGTGGATGCTTACTTAAGCGATGGTCCGTTTAATTAGACGGCTTAAGCGTCGAGGCCCAGAGGTGTTTTCAGTGTTGCCATTAGACCTAGGATAAAAAAAAAAAAAACAATAGTGTGGCCTTCCACTGTCATCAGTAAACAGAGCAGTAATAAACTACATCGGAGATACGGCTGGGCCAACTTATCATAAGGCCTGTTGGATGCGATCTGAAAGCAAGCGCGAAGATGTCCAGTGGGGCCTAGTTGTAATGGATGAATGAATGCATAGAATGATAGATGGAGAGAGAGAGATGGAT
Organism: Cololabis saira; assembly: GCF_033807715.1. Classification (NCBI taxonomy): domain Eukaryota; kingdom Metazoa; phylum Chordata; class Actinopteri; order Beloniformes; family Belonidae; genus Cololabis; species Cololabis saira. The sequence continues at coordinate 39,282,250 of NC_084587.1, forward strand.
AGATGGGTGGGTTGCATAGTCAGTTCAAACACAGTTCAACTTAGAAAGGATCAAAGGGAGTAAGGTCACACAGGGAAAAAGACACAGTAGGAATGCTAATTTCAAAATGATTGTGGCTTTTACCTCTTTTGCATACAACTTTCCCAACACACACACCCCTACAGATTCATTCAAAATGTCATGTAGTCATACTGGCTAACAGTGAGTACACATGTACTTTGTATAAAAGAAACATTCTGCTTCCCCAGCACACACATGCACACACACACACACACACATACAATACTAGGTTTCATATGCTGCATCAAGTCATTGGTCCCTGAGTGGGTGCCATTTGTCCACAGGGGTTTCTCACTGGCTCAGAGAAATTCAGTTGCTCTTATCAACTTTCAAGAGAAGGGAGAAAGGAAATGTAAGAAGTGTAAAAGTCTGATTGGAGAAGAGCACACAGCCAACAGATTACTTAATACTGGGCACAGGCCCTCAAAGACCACCTTGCATCTTTATCTTGCATCTTTACCCATGTCACTTGTACACGCCAGCCAGGCTTTTCTTCTCCAAGTCTACTGCACCTCCATCTTTTGCTGTATTAGCTATTTCTTACTACATCTCTCTATGCCCCCCTCTTTTTTTTCTTTGTTTGTGAAATATCTAGTGGAAGTGGCAGTTGAGCTCAACTCTCAACTGTGTAATGTTGGCTCAGCAAAAATTTGTGTTAATTGATTTTCTGTTAAATAAGGTGCATTTTCTCCGTCTGGCTTTGTCTGAGGTGAAAGTGTTGGTCAAACAAGCTTTTTGTCTTTGTTTGCCTGTGCAGTGCACTTCTACAAGCCTGGCCCTGGACAGCAAACTGAGTGTATGAATCTGGGTGTGTGGCAGAGAACCACAGATCAACAGATAGAGATATTGAAATAAGTCGGAAGGTCACGGCCAGCCAATTTGCGCTATCCGGTATTTTCCCAAATACAAACAGAAGCAGACAGATAACGCAGCTTAGAGATGATGAGACATCACATGTTACACATTTGCATTTCTCTCTCAAGCAACTGCTAAATAAATATAGCTATTTTCCATTTTCCATATACATCCAGTTCTTCTGAAAGTAATTGACTAGAGAATGAATGTATAAAAGCAGTTAACTAAAGAAGCGCTCTTATGTGAGTCTCGGCAACTCCCCCATCTTTTCACTCAACCTCTCCTTTCCTGCTTCACCCCCTTCACCCCTGTCCAATCCCTGACTGTGAATACCCTAATGACATAAACAGAGTAGTAATCACATTAACGGCAGTTACGGCCGAGGTACTCTTAAGAGGCATTGTATTGACAACCCTCCATCTTCCCAAAGCACTCACTCCAACACCTATAAACACTTATGAATATTGGCAAAGACCTGCTATTAGCATAATCACTTTTAAGGTGTGAGTGTGAGTGCTCTCTCAAGCCACAGCAACTGATAACTTCAGGAAATGGCCATGACTTGCCGTGTTCCCTGTGTCTTCTGCCTCTGCTCCTTCCTTGCGTCTCCTTTTGAGAGACCTGCATGCTAATCCTGTTTGCTCATTCCTCCATTAGCTAAATGACCAATATCAGTGAAAGCTGCATGGCCATAGAACAGCTTGAGCCCCATTTCAGGGTTGGTCAAGGACAAATAAATAAATAAGAGGTCAAGTCTGTCAACGTTTAAATGCATGGTTAGAAGTTTCAGGGAGTATAGCTATGGTGTGCTTTCTTAACTAGGACATCAATGTTGTCTTGTCTTTTGTTGCCTGCTCTTTTGTGTTTTTGGCCATGTTTTAGTTGGAGGGTTTAAGAGGAATGGGATGTTGTAGTTATCTGAGTATTTGTAGTATGATGAAAAACCAGGTTTTTATTTTGGTCACTAACAATATTGTCTAAACTAAGCTCAGTAACCTAGACTCTTGAAAGGTCCATCATTTCCCTTCTTTCTTTTCCGTTTATGTAGTCCTTTTTAAACATGCCTTAGATCATATTATCTGGTAATACAATGTCCATTGCTGGTGTCATAATTGCAACCCTGGCTATGTGTTGAAAGACATCGAAGGACTTGGTAAACCCCATATTTTTGTCCTTTGACTATTTTCCCTAATCTGGCCTCTTCATCTCTCGTTCTTTCCGTTTCTCCATTATTCTTTTATTTTCTTTCCTCTTTTGGGTCTGCTATACACTTTCTTTCGTTTCTCCTCCGAAGTCCCCCTTCTTCAGCCCCTGTCATGAAATGGCAGCTAAGGGTTTGTCAGTGTGGTTTCTTCTCTCTGCTGATCCTATTTCAAAGAGACCTGGAGATCCAGCATTAGCCCCAGTTCTCTTGCTCTCCAGCCCTAACTCGCCACAGACTTTAAGTTACTTGGAGGAGAGTAACAGACAGAGAGTGGGAGCTCTCTTTTATTCCATTAGAGGACAAACTAATTTGTAAGATCATCCTTCCTCCCTCGCACAGTTCTGTGTTCCTCCATACTGGAAAAAATAGAAAAACATCAAACGCCTTGTCAAAATGTCTTTCATCCTTTTGAATAACTGTCCTTCCATCCCTTTGAGGACAGCTATTAAGAACAATAGTGGGCTTATTTGGACATCTTCTTTGTCATTGTTGTGAATCTGAGCGTGCATTGGTGTATCTTGCTAATGCCCATCAACGTGTTCCCTGCCTGAACTGAAATAACAATTAATCACTGGTTTTAGTAGGTTTAACTGTTTTTCAAATGTCCTTAGATGGATGTGTGATTGCATTGCTCAGATATACTCATTATGACAAGCACATAAAAAAGTACTATAGTCTTCTAAGTGTTGTGTTGTGTCCCTTGTGTCCTTCAGCAATGGTGATGGATTTCATTAGAAATATCCCCTTCACGCCACATCTTCTCTCCCTCGTTCATTCCGTTTCTTTTTCCTCAGCATCCGTCCCTCACTTTCAGGATTCCTCAGTTATTTCTTTCATTTGACAGACACAACACTGTAGCAACACCCCCAACCCCTTCTCCCCCTCTTGTCCTTCACAAACAACAGAAAAAAAAATCATCTATATTCGTCCTCATGCATATGCACTCTCTTCTTGCACATTAGGGCCGGGTAGAGGAAGTGTGTCTAGGCTGCAAATCAAAGAAAAGTGTACAGGAGAGCACAGGTTATTGCAACGTTTTACGAGTGATATGGGGCTTTCTACTTCAAGCCGTAAAAACACACACATAATCAGGAAACGTACATGGGGCCAAAGCCGGTGTAATGGGCACATTTTATTTGTGCTTATGAGAGAGGGAGCAAAAATGCGTATGGGCAAATGGCTTTTTTATGATGGAAAAATTCCATAGTGGGTCAAAACCCCTTGCAGGTGGCAGCAATTAACTGTAATTTTTGCAGATTGTAATGATCCATAATTTACCATTATACCCCCTCCAACTCTTTTCAGTCAAGAGAAAAAGGTTTGCGTAGAGGTCTGATTGGGTGCACATTTTGTTCTGTGTTCTGGTCTTTAAGTGAGATTGTTCAGAGGGGGCCACTGTGGCTGTGGACAGGACGTAGAAAGTGGAACCACAAAATGCCAAACTCAGTCGTGTGCTCGTCCACACCAACCATCTTTTTTCAAAGCAGCAATGTTTTTCAGCCCTTTCTCAGCCCCTTTGTCTCTCACACACAGCCAGCCTAAAACATGCAGGACTATCCACCCACCATCTTAGGGTTCGTTCATAGGCACAGTCATGCACACGTAGCCTATCTTCTCCTTTCATGCACCCTTGTTCTTCCTCCCTGCCACAGTATGGCTATTATTTTGGGCTTAATATCAACAACAAAATAACTTAAAAAAATCCTGCAGAGCGAAAAAGGTAAAGGATCAGTAAGGCAAAAGATGAAAGAAGGAGCACATTTGCAAGTGCCAGATGCTTCTTATTTTGCATGGCTTTCACTTCTGCTTTCCCCTTGTTCTCCTTTTCTATTCACCTGAGAGGATTTAAATAAACCCATAAAGCATGAAATATCAGAAATAGACAAGGAATGCATGAAATGCATTTTTATAAAGTCCTCCCCTCCCACACACAAACACACAGAGAAGTTCCCCTTTTTGCTTCTTTTTGTTAAAAAAGTGTGTTTTCTTGGTCAATACTGATATAATTTATTAACATTGTTAATATACAACATCCAAAGCATGTACTGCCTTATTCATTTTGTAAACAAGATATTGGAGGGTGGATGAGTGTGTCCAACAAGATTAGGCGTTCGTTGTCAGGTAAATCTTAGGTCAGCGCACAAAAGCTGTTGAAAGTTAATTACTGTTGGAATTATTCCTGTACCTTCCCAAATGTTTTTCACCCTATCTTGTTACAATATATATTTTTTTAAAGGCATATTTTTAAAATTCTCATATGTTGTTTTTTTTAATTCTAGCATATTATTTATTTAGCTTATTTATTTTTTTAATGTTTTAATTTCAGGTTTTTAATACTCACTTTGGCCATGAGTGAAAGTGGATATAACGTTTTACACATGGTTTGACAGAAAATGCCAGAAATGAAATAAAACAAAATTAAATAGAAAAATTTAATTAAATCCAGATTAGATTAAATTAGATTAAATTCTAAGATAAATAAACTAAAAAAGTTTATTTTATCTATTTTAAAACTCACTTTCTTCTCTCGAGTTGAGCATACTTCTTTTTGTAATGCTTCTTGAAGTTTGATGTAATGTTAATCATATAATCCAATAACTCAACCCATGATGTGTTTTTGTTTTTTTTCGCCAGGTCAATTTACATTTTGTCTCTGTGTCTCTTTTTTGTCAGATAAAGATGAGCCCAGCAGTTACACCTGCACCACATGCAAACAGCCCTTCACTAGTGCCTGGTTCCTGCTCCAGCATGCCCAGAACACCCACGGCTTCCGCATCTATCTGGAGAGTGAGCCTGGCAGCCCCCTCACACCCCGCGTGGCTGCAGCTCCTGGGATGGGGGGTGATTGTGCCTCCTCCCAGCCACCCCTCCATGCTGTCCACTTGGCTGATGGCAGTCCCTACAGCCTCCTGAGGATGCCAGGCTCTGGGTCTGGCAGGGATTCAGCATCCACACCTCGTGAGGGACGTTACCCCCGAACACCGCCACTGTTTAGTCCACCACCACGTCACCACCTCAGCCCGGATGACCTGGCTTTGGCAACCCACCATCCTAGCGCCTTTGACAGGGTTATGAGATTGAATTCAGTCCCAATAGAACCCCCACAGAGCATGGACTTCTCTAGACGTCTACGTGAGTTGGCTGGCAATGCCACTGGCGGTTCCCCGCCTCTGTCTCCTAACAGGCCCAACCCTATGCAACGACTGCTGCAGCCATTCCAGCCAGGTTCCAAGCCTCCATTTTCAGCTACTCCTCCTCTCTCCACCTCTCAGTCCCCATCAGGCTCACGGTCCACCCCAAATCTTGTATCCAATTTAGTCCAGCCTGGAACTCCTCTCAAGGCAAAATCTTGTGAGTTCTGTGGAAAGACCTTCAAGTTCCAGAGCAACCTTATTGTGCACAGGCGAAGCCATACAGGGGAAAAGCCATTCAAGTGTCATCTCTGTAACCATGCCTGCACCCAGGCCAGTAAACTAAAACGCCACATGAAGACGCACTGTCAGAACAAGTCATCAGCGCTTAATGCCAAGTCAGATGATGGTCTCTCAACTGCTAGTTCCCCTGAACCAGGTACCAGTGATCTGATGAGCAGTGCTACAGATGCTCTCAAGTCAGTGGTGTCCAAGTTCAAGAGTGAAAACAATGGCCTTATGCCTGAAAATGGAGAAGAAGATGAGGAAGAGGAGGAAGAGGAGGAAGAGGAGGAGGAAGAAGAAGATGAAGAGGAAGAGGAGGAGGAGAGGGAGGAGGATGAAACTGAAAATAAGCTTGGAACTGAGGAAGAGAAAATGAGTGACTATCGTTTCAGCCTGCTGCTAGAAGGAGCCCGACATCACCAGAACAATGATGCTCTACATCCACACCGCAGGAACTTGTCCCGAGAGCCTGGCACTGATGAGTCAGCTGTAGAATTAGATCAGCCAGACGATGGTACCACCACTACCATTAACGGCCTGGGGCCTTTAAGCAATGACAGCCTGTCTAGGAAGCTATTAGGTGGTAGGGTTAGTCCTGACTCCCTCAGTCCCATTTCAAAACGCATCAAGGTGGAAAAAGATCTTGATCCACCAATGCCCACCATCCCAAACACAGAGAACGTCTACTCTCAGTGGCTAGCTGGTTACGCTGCCTCCCGGCAACTCAAGGACCCCTTCATCAATTTTACCGGTGGGGACTCTAGACAATCGCCCTTCGCTTCCTCATCTGAGCACTCATCAGAAAACGGCAGCTTGCGCTTCTCCACTCCCCCTTGTGAGCTTGACGGTGAACGGACTGCTTCAGGACGCAGCGGCACCGGCAGCGGGGCCAGCACGCCCCATGGTGGCAACGGCAGACCAAGCTCCAAGGATGGCCGCCGCAGTGACACCTGTGAGTTTTGTGGCAAAGTGTTCAAGAACTGCAGCAACTTGACAGTTCACCGACGCAGTCACACTGGAGAGCGGCCATACAAATGTGAGCTATGCAGCTATGCATGTGCCCAGAGCTCGAAGCTCACCCGCCATATGAAGACCCATGGACAGATGGGCAAGGATGTGTACAAATGTGAAATCTGCCACATGCCTTTTAGTGTATACAGCACTCTAGAAAAACACATGAAGAAGTGGCACAGTGACCGCCCTCTGGCCAATGACATTAAAACTGAGTAGACAAAGATCAGTTCTTTCTGTCAGCACCTCTGGCTACAAAGCAGCTAGCCTACACGCAAGTGGAGAAGACAACTGGGTTAGATGCCAGAACACAGTGCAGCCCTGATCTTATTCCATTCTGGAAAAAAGCTGGATTCATGATCCATCATTGGGGCGATATTAATGCATCAAAACTTTTTGAGCCTTTCTATTGTGCAATAATTTACATGTTTTGTATTTTTTGTAACTGGACAGCATGCTCGGTGTGTTTTGGCTACTTAGAGAAAAAAAATTGTCCTTGGCTGGTGGATTTGGTCGTACATGTGTTGCTGTTGATACTTTTGATTTCCTTGACATAAAGAAAAGATTAGTTATCAAAACCCAAGCTGCATACAATGCATACTGTTTTACATATCATGTACAGTTTGTGTTAAAGCATTTCACATTTCACATTGTCAAACACCCATACAAGCAGGGTCAAACATAAAACTGATCTTTGTGAAAGATTTTTCATGCAGCATTGAGAAGTCACCACACCTCATAAATGAATATACAGTATGTATATATATATATATATATATATATATATATATATATATATATATATATATATATATATATATATATATCCATAACCATATCACCACTATTGCCATTAAATATTTCTTTTACAAACAGCAATTAAATTAACAATATGGTGTGAAATGATAACAAAGAGTGCCTTGGATATTCTACCTGCATTAGTTAATCAAGATTTTTGCTATAAGCTCGGAGTTTCAGCTATAAATTACTACAGAACATTTTTTGTGCACATGTGGAATAAGCAGGTCCTTGCATCAAGCACCTGTGTGACGCTGTCATTTTTGGACTCAGCAGAACATGGGGAACCACCTGACACAAAGGTGAAAAAAAAGAAAGGATTATGTGTATCTCTGGTAGTCTGCCTGACTCATATATATTGATATTTTAACAATTACGGTTTAATTTACTAGCATGTTACATGCTAAAAAGGGATCAAAGTTGGGTTTGATTTGGGTGCATTTTTTTTCGGTACAACTAAGAGGGTACTCTTACAAATAGTTTGAACCAACATAAAGCTCTTAATTTTTCCAGAGTGTTTATTTTCTTTGAAAATAAAAAGTTGGCCGGTTTGAATTTGTAAGTAGCAGAGATTTATGTTTCTTCTGTGTCAGCCAGACAGGCAGTAAATCCAACAGTCACTTGGCGACTACAGAGTGGGATTTAGTTGTCACAAGCGAGACAGATTTTGGTTTAGGTTTTGGTCAGGTTTATAAGGGTCATTTAGGGCCAAAGTGGTGTGTGGGTTCAACAGGTGTCTCTACAATTCAAAATTAAGCCCCTGCAGTGATAATGCTCTTTACCACATTAGATTAAGAAACCCTGGAGTAATCTGAATCCTATTTTTTATTAACCCATCATGAAAACTATCTAAAATGATAATCTAAATCAAGCATTTGAATTCAGCAAGCTACTTTTTACAGACAAGTTTAATGAATAGTTCTTTTTTTGTCATGCTTTAGAGGTTGTTATTGTAGCTGTATTTTTTTATATAAGTCTCCATCCCTTGTTATTGTTTATTATATAGCACTTGTCACTCTGCCTTGGAGTCTGTATCTGTCTCTCTAATCGGAGGTACAGTTGGTTGAGTATAAAATGAGGACCAGATTACAGATCTGGAACTACCTACGTGCACTGTTCAATTTTCCCAGTTTACAGTTAGGCGCTCAAGGGAAAACTTGCTCTTATGCTGACAGATTAGTGTGGTGACATTGCTTTGCATTAAAAAAAAAAAAAAGACTAAAAAAACTTTTAAAAAGGAGCTGAACTAAAAATCTGTTGCCAGCCATGTCTTCATCTGAGAACTAAACATTAGTTTGCCTCTTGGGGGTAGGGATGGGGTGGGGGGGTATGAAAGCAGGAACCGCCATAGAAATATCCCGTTTTAAACTGTAGAATTATACTGCTCCGTACATAAAAATTTTAATTCTACAAATCTGATTTTAAAAGATAAGTAAAATGTGTGGGATTTTTTTATTATTATTATTGTTATTTTATTTTTCTAAAGTAACACTTCAATATCTTTAGGGGAGAACCTTATTTAAATTGTGGTCAAAATTTTTGTTTTTTATTTTTTATTACCATTTCTCTTCTCTGTCATGGCGACGTCCAAGACTTGATCACTATGTAATGAACTGTAATGACCATGTCTCTCGTGTTTTGCCTTTACTACACACAAGTCTTCAGGTTGAATAAAATTTTGCATTGGGGAGAGATTTACGATATATAAATATATAGAAAGAACTTAAAACACATAGGAAAATGCACACTCTTGTAAGTTCCTATGTTCAAAACACATTTATGGTCTACTTTTTTCCTGTATTTAGAATGGTATTTGAAATTAATGTTCACTTAGCGTAGGCACTTATAGTATTTATGTTGGAGCCTGTATTTTTAACTGTTTTGCCTGTACTCTTTAAAGGTTTCAATGTAATCTTTTTTTTCTGTAGTGAAAAAAATCCCAACAAGCTGCCACCGTATATTTTCTTAATTTGGCAGGATAATATAGTGTGAATAATTTGTATGCTTGAAAATACAAGCATGTTTTTGAAAAATAAAGTGCTGTGGTGTTCCCCAAGGGTGAGAGGTCATATGATGGCCTTTTCAGGCAGTCCCGCTGGAGTGACCACAGTGAGGTAAAAATAAGTGGTTGTACATATCTTTTCAGTTTGTTTTATATATTTTTCTCTCCTGCCATTTTATATGCAGTAATACAAGCTATTGTTGGGTTTTCTTGGTAGCCAACTTTTTACTGTTGTCGATCATGCACCACCTGATAACATTCCAGCTGTTTTCTGAAAAAAAGAGATTTTGTCATATGCAATCAATCCAACATCAACCTTAAAAGCTTTCGTTGTTGTTGTTATTCACTTTTTTTGTTCTTCTTTTTTTTTGTCTTTTACAGCCAAAATAAAACATGGTGCTTAATAATTTTAATTTGGTATATGCTAGGCATATTCCAAACAGAACAAAAATCATAAAAAAAAGGTTTGGTACATGTTATTATGCTGACAGTATTGAGGTACATTTAAGTTTTCAGCTTGATTTCATCCTGTGTTCTGTATTTACGCTCAAGCTATTTGCTCCCCACTGAACTTGAAGTTGACCTACGGCACGGGTCAACATTATTTATTATGACTATACACACACATGCTCTGTTCAGAACGGAGGCACTGCAAATCAAATCAATTCAGTTTTCTCCCCTCTGATAAATTATGATGGACTCGTTTTTCTGTTTGATGACCAAAGGTCATCGACCAACATTTATGAGGTTTCACTCAACTTACAGGTTTGTTGTTGTTATGTTTCAGTTATGGAGATACCACTCTATTTTTCAGCTGTTCTCTGCATAATTCTCTTCACTCAGCCATTTTGTCTTGAAAAAGTGAAAATAAAAAGTATTACATACATATCTGATTTTGTGCCTTCTCTTTTTATTATCGTCTACTTACACTAATTGAAAAACATATACTGTAAAACCTGATTATACACAAGAGCTAAAAAAAAGAAATGTATATATATATATATATATATATATATATATATATATATATATATATATATATATATATATATATATATATATATATATATATATATATCATACTTAGTGGGTATTTTTTGTTTGTTTCGTTTTAACTGGTTATGAAGATCATCATCATGTGCTCTGTGGCCATCTCTCTCCATCTCTCTCCATCTCTCCATCTCTTAGTTTAGCCTATCACATCTTCTTTTTCACCCTCATTCATTTCTTTTTTCACGATGCTTTATCTAATGTCACATGCGTCCACAAATGTCCCAGTATTTCTTTTCTCTCAGCCGCTCCCTTCCATGTTTCCTTCTATACCTGGAGAAACACTGGAGTGCAATGTGAAAGACCAATCACTCTTATTGCCCAAGCCCAGCGCTGTTTGCCTTGCAAGGCCAGATTAAAGTTCACAGATAGAGAGAGGTTCCTGCTCAGGCCAGGTGTTGACAGTTGAGATAAAGCAGGTTTGCACGGAAGTGGAGCTGGTTGGGTGGGTGCTGGGAGAAAGGAATTGTTATCCTCTGTGTGTTCTTGCACATATACACTCTGGTACTCTTTGACATAGTCGTTACCTCTGCATACTTGCTGTAGATCACTGGAGTTCATTGCCAGGAGAACAACTGTGCTCAGACCCACAGATCCTACTTCCAATCAACCTACGCATATCACGCATACTTTCCCCATAACAGACATCCAGCCCTTGCCTGTTGTGTCCTGCTTTACTCCTCTTCGTTGTGCAGACATAGGTCCTCAACTCCTAAAAATAACAGCAGTCACTTCTTTTTGACTGAAAGAATGAAGTTTTAAAATAAGATATTTGCTCTTCTTTTAAGCATTTAATAAAGGAACTTGTATTTTGATTTTCAAAATGGAAAGAAATTAAAGTTTTATTATCGTTATGCTTATTTCTGAACATTTCTTTTTGGGTTCACCTTTGAGGGCAATCATTATACAAATTTAAACTAGTTCAAAAACTCATGAAAACAGTACGATACTCCCCATCTCTCATGTCTATTTTTTTCTTTGTCCTAATGTGTGCTTAAAGCAGGGGAGGCCTCCGAGGCATAGCTGGGGAAATCTTGTTCAGGAGAGAGTAGCTGTGTTGAATCAACTCTTAAATCCCCCTAATATCCCACTTCTTTCTGTCTGTTGTTGGTTGGGACCTCTCTTCCGCTGCTTTGCTCCTTTCTTCCTGACGCTTCTGTCTCTCCCTTGTTTAAACTGTCAGTGGTCCCATAACCGAATCTCTTATATCTGTTTTGCACTCTTCCATGTTTCTTTTTTTTTTTTTTAAACATTTATGCATTTTCACTTTTGGCCTCAGTTTCAGGCAAATTTTTTTCTTGGGCCCAGTCTCGTCTCAGAAGTGTCAGTGCGTAGGGAAGGACTGAAGCACAGAGATGGAGAGGCAGACTGCAGCTGTGCTGCGTTGCAGTGAAGAGGGGGGCCTCGTCCGGGCTGCTTGGAACAATATAAAAGCACTAATCATCTAGGACAGCTGACACCCCGTGCCTCACACATATACTCACTGTATTTCACAGGCGAGCTCACACATACACAGAGATCTGAGGATAGCTATTATATGGTGGAAGGAGAGGAGCTCTGCCCGGACAAGAGTTGCAGGTCTGGCCTGGCTGGAAAACAAAGCCTGTGTTTTGTCTATGGGCACGAACACTTCAGGGCTGAAAGTTCTCTCACAAACATGCACATATGTGCGTAGCTATCTTTACTGTACAACCGACAGTAATGGAGCACACACACCAGAACTTAAAAGGCTGCAATACATAATGAAGCACGCAGGAAAAGTTCCCCTTTTGCATGTTTGTACCCATACACAGAATCAATCACACATGCTTATCCTGGAACCCAAACCACATAATGGTTCGGGTGCATGCACGCTCACATACATGCATAGACTCACACACACACACGTGCATATACAAAAGTGTCTTCGGGAATTTGACCTTTTTCCCAAAAGCCTCCCCTTCCTGTCTCGGCTTCCCTCCCCCTCTGGCTGTGTGAAGACTGAAGGGGTCAAGGGTCATTTTTTGGGGGGCTGAAGATTAGGTTTCACATGACTGAGCACCTTTGTTGGGGCAGGCCAGCAGAAAGGAAACGTCCAGGAGGGTAGCTGTGTCTGTCTGAAGGAGAAAGAGGGGGGAAGGGAGAAAAAAAGAGAGATGGAAAGATGGACGAAGCTTCAGAGTTTGGCCAGGCAGAGACCGCCGAAGCTGAAGTGCAAGATCAAGGGGGGAAGTGATCGAGAAGTACGAAGGAGGGGAAGAAGAGTCAGGGACACAGACAGAGAGAATGTGAAGACACACAAAAAGAGTAAAGCACCCAAATTCCTCAACCCCAGAGCTATGCTTGCCTCTCTCATTTCATCTCTCCTTCCCCTTCTGACCATGTGGCTTCCGTGTTGAGCTGCAGCTTGCCAGTGTCCTCAGTCCCCGCTGATGTCCCCCATGACCACACAGCAAGAATAAGGCCCCAGTCAAATTGTAAAATGGATCACAGCAGAATCAACTCTGTCCACCTCCTCCCTAGTCTACTAATATGGGCTGTAAATGGCAAGGAAAATCTTGACCTGAATTATCTTCCATGTGAAGTTTTGCTTTAAATGTCTGTGTTTGTGATTTTTTTTTTCCCCCTTCTTCTCAGATCTAGTGAGAAGGATTTTAATGGCGTGCAACAGTTTCGACTAAATGACTCACAGAAGTGGGACTGGTACTGCTGATGGCTTCCAGATAAGGTGAAAACTTTGACCTCAGAGTGAAAAAGAAGTACAGGGGGCGAGGGGTGAGCGACGAAGGAATGTGTTGAATACATTGATGGAGGCTACAATCGAGCGGCGTCTTTTGGTTTCATGCTACACAATCATACATGACCTATAGCTTTTATGACTGACCTGCATTCCTAAGAATGATTTGGGACAAACTATCTGTGTGCACAATCCAAACACACGATAAAGCAATAATGGACAAATAATGCAGTAACAGACAAGGGCCATCTATACAGAAATCCTGACTATGGCAGTGCAAGCTGGTATCTGTGGTGTCACTGTGTTGTTGTTCTGTCACTGAAAGGGTTTTCTTCGGCACACTGCAGGGCAGAGCATGGATAGATGGTGGAGAAGGGAACTGTACATAGGTGAAGGGGAAGGGAAGAAGGTTCCAAAAAGTGACTGATCTGACCTCGACTCTGTGGGCGTGTCGCATCAGCATGACACCATTTATTAACCCTTGCTTTGCAGTACAGATGTAAATATATTTATGCATGGGAGGGTGGTAAGTACTCACCTCACATGGATGCAAATGTCAGGGTCAGTATATTTTTATTTATTTATAGGTGTATGCATGGTCTCCAGGTGCCCTGCTTGCCGAGTTTATATGGCTAGTAAAACCGGCTTGTATTATCAGTACCCTCTGACTTCTGTGTGCTTTAAATTGCACGTGTATGTGTGTGTGCGTGTGTGCGTGCCGGTGTGCGTACGTGTGTGTGTGTATTGTATGCTGTGTGTGCAATGGGAGAGACAGTGCTCTTGTTTACTGTCCTGTGAATACAGAACCAAAGGTCACCCTCCTTATGGCTCTATATCTCACCGGCAGTAAGGCTGGACAGTAACTCAGCATATTCATATATTGTACCCCACCTATGAAAGAGGGTGGTAACTCTTGGATATATGATCCAAGAGTTATTGAATATGGCCGATGTCTATACTTGTTGTTTGACTTTGGGCCATGGCTGTTTATTATGTTTGCTATCTATATATCTATATTTATATTTCTTTTGTGTTTATAAACTTCAACTTTTTTTTCCTCTCATCACAATTTACCCACTGTATCTTCTCTTGTACGTGTCTTTTAATGTGTTTGTGTATACTTAAGGGTTACTGAGGTACTGACCCTCCCTGTGGGGGCCGGCCCAGCACTCTGATCCACTCCAGCTGCTGCAGGGGTGGTGCAGGCTTAGACCGTCGAGGTTGAGGGGTGAAGGGCTTTGGAAGTTACAGGAAGTTTCTGAGAATTGTTGCTCTGCTCTTGGTTCACTCCTGGTTCATCGCTGAGGCCCAAGGGTTACGAAGATGGGGATACAAGGGGGAAGGGAAAAGGGATGGTAGGGCTACGGTCACATGCTTGACCTAGCAGCCCTTGACCTTACTATACTCCACCCATCCCTTCCTGTCTGAGTAGCTCCAGTTTTTTGAATATGAACCTGTGTACTTCAAAAACATAAATCTGTAAAGTTTGTTACAGGTTGTAGAAGAATTAGCAATTTTGTGCAATTTTGCATCCATGTCTCTTATGCTTAACATTTTTGAGCTATTTATTTATTTATTTTTCTTTTTTTCTCTCACAGATATACCAAATTGTTACTCTTCTCTTATTCCAGTTTAGTTTTCACATTCACTGTAAAAACACTTGCACAGCATGCTGCATGACAATGTCTAAGTTGTCTAAAGTTCCGCAGAGGCGTTGCAGTAGTGTAGTTGACATCCTTGGATCAGACTGCCTCTAATATTCTGGTTTTTATAGGACCAACCAACATTGTTTAGTGAGCCTACATTCAGCGAGGGCCTCCCTTCCTACAAAGAGCTTGTCAGTCATTGTGTTGAACTTGTGTTGTTTCTATATGCCGCTCGGCAGCACAGCTGTCGTCAAAAGACCCAAGGCTACTCTTCCTGTGGCTGAAAGAAACAAACAAACAAAGCCGTAAAACAAGAAAATGAACGACAAAAAGGAGGTCACAAATAATGAGTATACAAAAACCATCTTGTCGAATTGCACCTTGGGAGCCTGTCTTCAGGATGAGTGAGGGGTAAGAAGGCTCTGAGCAGACTGGGGGCACAAAGGGACTTGGCCCCTCCTGTGCTACTGTTAGCAAGGCCCTTTGGATGAACTTGTCTCCTTTCAGCTGGCACTCTTATGCCCAGGTGTGTTGTGTGTGTGTGTGTGTGTGTGTGTGTGTGTGTGTGTGTGTGTGTGTGTGTGTGTGTGTGTGTGTGTGTGTGTGTGTGTGTGTGTGTGTGTGTGTGTGTGTGTGTGTGTGTGTGTGTGTGTGTGTGTGTGTGTGTGCGTGTGTGTGTGTGTCCGTGTGTGTGTGTCCACAGCACTGACATCTCTTTGGCCCCAAGTGCTCCATTGAAAATAAGACGGAGAGCGAAGTGGATGAAAAGAGATAAAGTGCAAAACAAGGATGAGAGGAGGACTAAAAGAAGAGTGGCTTCCTTGCTTTTCAGGGCAAGGACAATGTTCAGGCCTTTCTCCCACGCTCTGTACAACACTTTCTCTGCCCCCATGGTCTGCTTAGTGTCAAAGAATATCAGTTCATATAAAAATTTATTGAAAGGCCTCTAGTAGTTTCATGTTCAGTGAGCAGCTCACCAATAAATTCTCGAGGGGGACAGAAGTGTGAGGAAAAGTTGAATAAAATTAAACTAGATTATAAATCTCAAAATAATTCTAGCTTGAAAATAAGACTTTTATTCATTAAATGGATAAAAGTTGTCACTACATTGTTTTAGACCACAGAATAAGCTCTCTGTGTAAGGATGCATCATTTTACAGTGTAAATATATATATATATATATATATATATATATATATATATATATATATATATATATATATATATATATATATATATATAACCTAACGTTCTGTCCATACTTTTCCAATATTCCAATCACCTTGTAGATCTCTTGGGTTGGATAGGCAGCCAGCCGGCCAAGCAGTCATCCAGACAGGCCAGCGAATGGCTCGATGCCAAGGCCAATTGAGAGGTGCTACTGCGGTGGAGAGCCAGAGGGGAGATGGTCATCCATTATTCATCTCTAAGCTAAATAATCCCCAACAGAATTGGTCTCGTCTTGTCTGGCCCAACGGTTGGGGAATGGATGTGATGGTCCGGGGGGCAAGAGAAAAGGGTTTTAGGGGTTGGGGGATGGCAGGTTTGATGTTTCTCTCTCTCTCTCTGGGTAGTTTAGTAAGATCTGTCCGTGGGGGCTGAAAGGGGGTAGATGGCTCTCTGTAAGAGCAGGGAGGGTTTTTTTTGAGAGGATTAGATGCAAATATGTCTTTGATAGCTTTCACAGTCTGGGAGTCCCATTCTGCTTATGGATATTCATATTAAGCGTAGTCTTGCAAACAATCCCTGGTATGGATAAGTAAGAGGCTGTTGAGATGAGGGTAGAGCACTGAAGCGGCAGGGGGTTCTGGGGGATGGAATAGGGTGAATGAATGGGCTGTCCCCTGACCCAGATCATGAGGTGGACCAGCAGAAATCCTCATGCTGTGCAGGGCATCAGACCAATTGGGTGATGACTACCTCCCCACGCCACCTCTTCAACCCCTCCTAGTCCGAACCAGCGATGCACTCTTATGTGTCAAAATGTAAACATAAGCACATTTAAGCACAGACAGAAATACAAATTCTGGCACAGAGACAGACGAAGCAGAGGCACTCGTCATCAGCATCAGGGACAATCAAAATTTAGACTCAACATAGCCTTCCTTCTCTTGTCCAGGATTTGTAACTTATCTGTGTAACTGCCCTTACTGTTGGCCCACGTCACTGTTTTGTCTGTGCCTTCGCTTCACTGTAGGCAGCTGCTCTTGATAACATGGCTTCACCTCCTTGAACATTTGCACACCTCCGAAACAATATTCCTCAATTTACCCAGGAACAACATTTTGTGTGTTATTCCTCATCACTATTGTCCTCTGGGTTTTAAAACAAAAGTATTCTGTTTTCAAACTTTAAAGTAAAACAAAAAATTAATTAAATTAACATACACGCATTAAAGGATCGTATCATTCCATCCATTATACCTGCTTATTCCTATTAAAGGTCAGGAGGATCTCCTGGAGCCTATCCCAGCTCTCTTCTGCCCCTATTTCTAAAAGAACATCATGTGTGGGTCATTTTGAAATGAAAAGTGCCACAACGATGACTCCATACTATTGCATACCTTAAAATATATCTGCAAGAAGAATTGTACACCATAACAATGGAAATGCATCAATTCTCCATATCTCAATGTCAATATATCATTTTAAGTGTAGCGAAAGGGTAACATTACTGTCCCAACTTTTCTGGGACATATGAACATATGACGTACATTAAGAGATGGCATAATCTGATAGTTAATAATATCGGCAAACAAATTAAAGTACAAGTACATGTTATAATTGCACATATCTTCTCAACTTTTTCTTGTTTGAAATTGTAGAATTACTTTTGAGTGTGCCCTGTTAAGGATGTACTAAATCAATGTGGCAAACAAAACTACCTGTAGCATTATATTTGTACATCTGGGAAAATTGTCAGAAAACAATCATCAGATTAAGGTACGGTGAATGACAGTACGAGTTACATAGATTGGAGACATGAGCGAAAACAGTGCTCTTAGAAGAAGTGTTAATCGCAGCCTGCCGTAAAATTTGTCCACCCCTTGTAGCAGAACAGACATGTGTAGCGCTTAGTCTTGCAGCAGGTCAGAGAGCACAGACTGAGGTGATGGAGAAAGGGGAAGGAGTGGGGGTGGGGAGGTTACACTCCTCCTCTACCCCAGCTGGGACCACAGTCTCTCCCTCTCTTGACAAAGTTCCTTCCCTTGAAGCCCCCACCCCCCCACCCCCCACCCCCTACCACCGACCCTCTCTACCCTACCATACAGCCTTCCCAAGTACTGGCTGTATAGGGCTGCAGGTCAGGAGGTTCATGAAGGGCCGAGACGGTTTCCCTCTCGATTTGTGTGTGTGCAATCTTACGCGAGACTGTGTGGGGCAGTGTCATAGGGGCATCGCGGGGAAAATGAAGAGAGCTGGATTGTATATTATTATATCAAAGAAACAGGCATACAGACATATGTGCATGCAGCACATGATTCTATGCTTACTATG
The DNA here is from genome assembly GCF_033807715.1 of Cololabis saira. Taxonomy (NCBI): domain Eukaryota; kingdom Metazoa; phylum Chordata; class Actinopteri; order Beloniformes; family Belonidae; genus Cololabis; species Cololabis saira. Next base: position 39,300,505 of record NC_084587.1, read on the forward strand.
GTTATTTTATCAGTCATATACAGTAAGCCAAATTAAATGCACAGATATGTACATGCACAGCATATAGTGAAAAGTTACAAAGCTAAAACTGGCCAAAGCTAACGGAAATACTATAAGTCCCATGATAGCTTATATAGTGACTGACAGAGACAGCGTTGTTATCTAAGATTGCTACAACTGCACATTTTTCACTCCTAGCCAATGTAGCTATTAACATTGTGAGGAGACAAAACACTGGTCACAATAGACTATGTTTTCCATTTGAATGTGTTCAGTCACTTCTTTCACTGAGGTCGGTGGGGAAACAGTGGGCTTTGGTAAAAGGGGGTGCACTGTGTGCATATGTGGCGGGTTTGCAGGGGGTCAGCTGATGCTGACCAGTGCACATAAATTTATCCCAGACCCTCTTCATTACTTAAACTGAAACAGCTTGAGAGTGTGTGTTTGTGCTTACCTTATTCATGTTGTTATTTCAAGCTTGTTCAGTATTTTGTACAGTATTTATCAAAACTTGTGAGTGCAAGCTTACATCACAATTAATGCGGTGGGCTTTTATGTGTGTGTGTGTGTGTGTGTGTGTGTGTGTGTGTGTGTGTGTGTGTGTGTGTGTGTGTGTGTGTGTGTGTGTGTGTGTGTGTGTGTGTGTGTGTGTGTAAAAAGAGAGGCTTGGGGATTCTGGGACCCCTTTTCCCAGACATGCACTGACCTTTCCACCCAGACAGGGATAAAGGGACAAGGAGGGAGGGGGGGGGGGGGGGGGGGTCTGAGGGCACGAGGGTGCTGCACTGTGTGTGCTTATTTGCTTGTGCATGCATAGTTGCAGCTGTGTGTGTCTGCATGTGTTAGATGACATTGTAAACATCTGAACTGGCTGGTTTGCAGCAAACTGCAACATTTGTCTTGGTGAGACCATCAGCCAATACTCACCAACTACAGCCCTCACTCACCTCTTCATTCCCTTCCATTTTTTCTGTGTTTCTCTATTACCCAACTTTTGTTGGACCGAGTCATATAACCTTGGTTCTCTGTATGCAAGAAAAAGGTGGTGCTCTAAGAGCTGGCCAGCTCCGGACCCCTTCATCAATGATTTTTTTTTTTTTGTGGGAAAGGTGAGGGCAAATAGGTTGCATGGAAGATTGTGCACACCGAGCCGACTGCAGGTCTTTCTCCCGAAGCATTGTCCCTTATTCTCTACATTACTTGATTGACGATAATCTCAATTAAGTAAAAACAGATACAATTTTGTATTATCGCAGTTTCAGCACCATGAAAGTCATAGTGAGTGGTATCAATTTTGAGTGTTCACTGCATTTATTCATCATTGGTTTTCAATCACATTGCTTTAAGACTGAAGAAATTTGGGAAACAGACAGATACATATAGAATTCTCTAGTTTTGGCTGTTTTGCCATTTGTTTACTGACATATACTCTTTTACTGCTGTCAGTCAGGGGAGAAAAAAAAAAGAAAGAAAAAAAAGAAGAGATAGATCCAAACTGACCCTGCTGCTCTTCGAGGAGAATCAAACATTGATTTCAATTGTCTGTCTCTCTCTCCTTCTCCCTGGATGCAGACAGGACTCTTTAAAACACACATGCTTGAGGGGGTCTTTGCTTGACTGGTACAACAATGATCAATACCTGTCACTTCTGTCTCGTCTGACCAGAGCCCTACTCAACCAACCCCCACCGTCAACGTGCACACACATACATGCATGTATATGTGAAAACAGTTTAATGTGTTACTGCACACAATTAAATGCATGTTTATGAGTGTCTCCATGCAAACAAAAATTATACATAGAAAAGGATACTCAGATGGACAGTCTAACTTTTCTGTTCTGCTCTCTCTCTCTCTCCCTCTCTCTCTTTCTCTCTCTCTCTCTCTCTCTCACACACACACACACACACACACACACACACACACACACACACACACACACACACACACACACACACACACTGAGGGCAGACAGGGCATTCAGACCCAGACACCAGTTTCTTCTCTGGGGTCAAACCGAGAGGCCAAGGTCTACCTCTCTGACCCCATGGCCCTTTCCGAGGAGCACATGAACCCACTGACCATCCGAGACAACAGAGAGGGGGGCAGTGTGTGAGGAGTGGGAAGGGGTAAAGGAAGGGTATGGTGGGGGTTGGTGGTAGTGAGGGTGGTTCAGTAAAAAAAAAAAAAAAGAAAACGAAAACAAACTAAAAACACATGTTAATATCTGCATATATACACACATCTTTTAATCTGGTACATTAGCTGTATAAAAGCACTTAATCATTTTGTTGACACTTCCTAAATATTTACCAGCCATCCGTATTCTATAAATACTGGTAAATAAAAAATACCTGCCCTTTTCATCTTTTGAAAGTTTTGTACAGTGAAAACCAAATAGGATCACGCTTGCTGTTGCAGAAAAGAAATAAGGGTTTAAGAAGTCATTAAGTAAAGGCTGTCTCTTTTCAGCAAGGTACCCATTCATTTGCTTGAGGTCTACTTTGCACACATTTTGCTTATGCACAGCTTTCTCTCTTCCTCCTTTTCTGTCCTTCTGTCTACTTACTCAAGAGACCCTTGCTCTGCCCAGCCAGAGAGATAAGGAAGTGGAGGGGGCCAAGTTTACCACTGTTGATAAGCTGTAATTGCAGGGCAGTAAAAAGGCTAAAATATATATATATATATATATATATATATATATATATATATATATATATATATATATATAAAGAAACAGAAAAAAAGATAGGAAGCAAATGTAGGTAGAGAGGAAGAAAGTGCAGACACAAACGGATACACTGAAATGATTGATGTAAGCTGTGACATTCCCTTTGCGACAGTTATCAGCAAGAGAAACCTTCTGCACATTGCAGCCATCTAGTTGCAGAGCAGGATCAGTGACTGCACTCGTGCAATACCCGGCAGCCTTGACCCCACTGATAAACAGCAACTGCAAACTAACTAGCAGAACAATCGCCTCTCTGTTATGTGACATCACTTAGTCTGTGCTTCTATAAATGCTGGTTATTAACTTGGACATAGTGTTCCCACACATAAACCAGCTGTTCCCGTTTTGTACAGCTTGGCTGGTGTAATAAAACTAGGAAGCCTTGAAAATGGCTTATGTCAGGTGTCATTCACCAGAATTAACCTTCACATTTACCATATTTCACCGTGCTGCTTCGTGTTAACCATCTCCAACTAACTAGGCTAAATGGACGAATGCACTGCAACAGTATGGACTGCACTTGAGTCATGAAAACAAATTTGCTTAGTTTATGTAAAGCTTTGTCTGGTTGTGACATCCGTTTTTAGAAAAGGTTGTGCAAAGAGGTTCACAAATTATGGTCAACAGAGTTGAGAGCTGAAAATGTTTTTTTGTTCCTCCTGCTGCATGAAACCGGCCTCCCCCAATGTTGTGAAGTCCATTCCTTCCTGATGGAGATACATCAAATCCTAATGTAAACTGACTTGCATCAAATGAATACATGAAATGAGCTGTGTTTGCACCAGTTTATATGAAAATGATTAACCTGATGCTAGTTAGGCGGGCAGTTAGAAAGTCATGCCGCACCATCAATGTTTTCTTCGGACTGCCATATCAGGTAATTGTATAAACTTTAGTATGTGCTTGCTTCTACTTTTCATTAGAGGCCTTAACTATCATTATTTGCTCATCTTTCCCCAAAAAATATTGATATTTGGATATAATTGATGCATGTATGGTAAGTGGGGGTGTTCTCATATTCCATTACTGGTGTAAACCGTAATAGGAAAAATATATATAATGCATTCATTTTAGTAATATGATACTATTATATAATCCATTGTCAATTACTTTCTTCTTGAGCTTCCAGGATGTTAGAGGGGGTTTTGCACCCTAACCCTGCTTGCTACCCTTCACACGATGATGGGGCACAGAGCTGAAGGAATAAATGGCTACCTAGCCGTCTTTGTCAAGCCACTATGAGCCAGCGTGTGTGGATACTGCTGCGTTAAATCATGTCAGAAGAGATAGCAGACAAGAAAGAGACTCTCTACCCGCACTTGCAGCATTGGACTATACTGGACTCTGTAAAATAGCCATAAGTAGTCTGCAAAAAGAACTGATCTAGAGTCATCATTAAAGATGACTGCAGACAATACCACTAACTGGTTATCCACCTTTCATTCATCGTGTGGCACATTTCACCAACATAAACTTGAAATGGAAAATCTTGCTTATGGGTCTTAGTTGTGTGATTCAAGCTAAGCTATGGCCTTGGATTTGTAACTATGTTTTTTCTGTTAATACTTGATTAAGAAGTGACCAAGACCAGAGCTTCAACCTTGGATTCATCTCTTTTAATGCTTTTTGAAACAATTAATGAAAAAGAAGATGAAAAGATAGAAGCATCATTAATCATTTTCCCTCTTCATGAGGATTTGAAATGCTTTACAAGAGTAGCATGACCAGGGTTCAAAGAACCGATAAGAACAGATGTATCTAAACACGCACCATGAAAATTATGTTTAGGCTGGAAGTGCATTGATAACTGAGTGGTGTAAAGTATGATTTCATTTGAATATTATTTTTAGATCTACATGTTTGTGAGGCTATGGTTAACAGCTCCTTACACATCTACAAGTGCATGTTTTCAGGGTCAACAATTTGCATATCCGAAGGGGAAAAATGGAATCAATACTAGAAATAGAAGTCAATTGAAATAATTTTTCTTTTTCATTTTCAACAGCTCTTAGAATTATATTTTTCATAATGAAATCCTTTGACCACAATAATTGTACACTTGAATAAAATGCAGCTTCGATCCTGTCCTGAATAAGAACTATTCTTCGATAATGATTACTTCCAAAATAGATGCCAATAAAGGATGCCGACTGGCTTCAATCACTGACCACAAACGCACCAGCTTCAAGCTGGAAAGATGCATTCTCTTGTGATGTTGCAGATTTTTCAAGAATCCAGCTGTGTTACACGGAAGGAAATTGACTGGAAGTCTAAAGGTAGCAGCTAAAGAAGTTTAAGAATAATAGTACAAAATAATGGTGAAGTTGCTTTCCAATTGTTTATATTCGACCTTGACCACCATATCTCCTGGCTGGCTTTGAGACAACTGAAGCGAAAATGCCTTGTTTGTCCTCCTGGTGCAGATCGGCTCACTATCCTGTCACAGTTGCCACTCCCTGACTCTGTAAACACAAGTCACAGGACAGAAGGAGACTTAGTCCTGTCAATGAAGCTTCCATTTAGTGAGATGGTTAGTCAAAGGCCAGTTTTTCTTGTTTTGTCTTCAATTATACTATACATGGCCAAGTGTTATAAGGAGTTTTTATTTATTTATTTATTTAATTTATTTATTCATTCATCATTTGTTTGGCCCATGGGAAAACCAAACTACAACTTAAGCTTTTTTTTTTGGTTGCTTATATTTGTTTGTACTCAAGACTGCATCCAGTTATTGTACTTATTCTAATCAGAATATACAGTACATGAACACTTGTTTTTTTTATTTGCTCTGGTTTTATCCACAAAATACAGAAGTTCACTTGAAATTGCAAGGATATTGTCAAATAATATATTTTAAAAGAGCTTAAGTTTTGACAAAAAAGGTAAAGTTTTAAAGTTTAGTTGAACTACAGCATAGATGTGAATACTTGACATTTTGATAAATGTAACAATGTTATAGTTTATCTTCGATTTAACAGGACTAACAATAAACAACTCCAAATATTTCTGTTAATCTCTTTTTTATTTTTGAGGTTTTACTGGTGACAGGAGACAGCAACTTGAAATGTGTGACAAGTTTGCCGTTGGCGTGCTGTGTGACCACCAGCCCCGACTTCCTTCCTCCCTGCTGGCCTGGGGAAGAGAGTGTGTCCTGTTGCTCTGTTCCTCCAGGGCTCGTGCACACATGTGTGCATGTGTGAGTATGCAAGCGTATGCATGCACGTTTCTGGTCACAGTCCACAGCTCACAAGAGGTCAGGTGAGACTGAGTCTGGTTCCTGATTCCTGGAAGAGTGGACAGCTGCAGCATCTCACACTAATGCTGCTGACACAAGGAACACACACACACACACACACACACACACACACACACACACACACACACACACACACACACACACACAGGGTAAAATGCACAAACTGAGCTCACACTCAATTTATATCTGTCTTTTTTCTTTTTTTCCATGGACCTGTCTCCTGAGTGATCTTTTGTATGACACTAAAATACTTTCTCTGAACACTTCACTTACTCTTTGGTCACAAGTTAATCCAAATAAGCCGTCCAAAATGTGCTAATAATAGGCTTATTCATTTAAGCAAAGTTATTGTATGGCCTTGTTGAAATGCATAAAGAGAGAAAATTGGCTGTTTCTGTTAAATTAACAGGTGGCTTTGTATTTTCTTTTTTTTTTTAGTTTTGTTAAAGCATGAAAGCATAAAGAGTGTCCTGGTCAAGACAAAAAGTCTGATTAGAGATTACTACACAGCTATCTTAATTGTTGTAGTGTATTTATTTCCAAAAGTAGAATATACCAATTACAAATTCTCCTCAGATATTCTCAACATCTACTTTGGTGTGACAAGTTGAAATGTAAAACAAAGTATGCTCTTGTGTCAACTTTTGAATCAAATCATATGTTACAGGCCCACCTCTTTCTCTTGATCACAGACTTTTCTGCAGGGCCATTATAGTTTGATAAGATAGCAATGAGGGAGGTAGACCAGAGAAGGCAGAACACAGTATCTGTCTGTCTCTCTCTCTCTCTCTCCCTCACACACTGCACACACGCACACACACATGTGGAAGTCCACAAACAGGTTGTCTGCATAGTATCAGAGACATGGCTTTACCGTGATGCACCGGAGGAGCCGCAGTCTCCTGCTCTCTTGGCTCTGTGTAAATACACCGCTCATTGTTTATACAGCGCAGTGCAGCTTCAGGTTCCAGGGACCATCACTCTGGGTCTGGGTCAAATCGCCAAAAACATAGACACACACACACGTGCACGCGCACGCGCACACACACACACACACACACACACACACACACACACACACACACACACACACACACACACACACACACACACACACACACACACACACACGTGTAGAAGCATGGGCACACATGTGGCTACACACACACACAAATTCATGCTAATGTAAACCAGACTCCCTCTGTCCCTCTTTTCTTAGAGAGAGAGGGAGCGGTAGTAGGGAGACCGCACAGTGCTGGATCTTGGCCAAATGGACCAGCGGAGCTTGTTTGGAAAGCTTTCAGTCAAAAAGCCACTTTTTGGCAGGAGCCCTGTGAGTGCTGCTGAGCCTTCTGAAGCAGGCTGGAGCTGCTAAAATAAATAATGTTAGAGCTGAGGGGGTAAGAGTAGCGTTGGCGGGTGGGGGGGGGGGTGCAGAGGTAGCAGGATGAAAAAGGAGGGTGGGAGGTGGGAGAAGGGAGGGGGGAGAAAGGGTGAGGTTTTAGAGACCGCTCCTGTAATTATATCTGTCAGTCGACACCAAGGCACTTGGACTACGAGAGCTCACGACCCCCCCCAAAAAAATCGCTTGCTGCCATCAGAAAGAAGGAGAGAACCTCTGTACATTTGCGTGTCTGCATGTGTCCTGCTGCATACACATTTTTATGTGAGCATCAGCATGTGCTTGTGAACAGCCCTGTTTGCTCCCTGGGTGGTGTGTGAATGTGCCTACATTGATGTGTTTGTTAGTGGAGATGCAGGGAAAGAAACCTGGTCATTCTGGAAGAGGCAGATAAGGAGGTGTTTCACTTCACCATATGTTGGTCTTTCAGTAGGAAGAAAAGTAATAGCCCTTTGTACAGTGCCTTATGACAAAACAGCCAAGAACAGCTTTTTGCACTTGAGCAAGAGTTTGGTCCAAAGTATGTAGATGGACTTGTTTATGTTGCACAACTAGATCAAATGCAGATCATCTGTGAATCTTATTCACCCGTGTAAGCTGCCTCAATTTTGTCAGGTGTCTATTGTGCTCCGTCTTTTGTGGTGGAAGATGTATTAAGATAATTTAGCAAAGTAAAAGCACCAACACAGAAAATGTAGTGAACTAGTGAAAGTCATTTGCTTAAGTAAAAGTACACAAGTAATCGCAGTGTATTAGAGTAATACATCAACATACCAGTTTTTATTAACTTAAATAGGAGCATTTCCAGTTTGAAATCATTAAATTGTTGATACTGAAACATTAGAAGTAGCTTGTTAGTGTTGACAGCTTGAGGTGAAATTATTTTCCTTGGAGGAATTACATAATTTCAGCATTTGCAGAAATGAAGAGATTTATGGAGTTGTAAACATTTACATTTGTAAAATGTGGCTAGTTTTACTAAACATTAATGGCTAAAAAGGATAGAAAACTGGACACAGCATTTTATTTCATAATCTTTATAATGTAGTATATAAGCAGTTAAAGGGAAACAGTAATTCCCTCTGAAGTGTTGTAGAGTGGAAGTCAACTAAAGTGAAAGTAACTCATTTGTATAAAATTACACACTTGTTTGCAAATACACAATTTCTTATGGTCAGAACACATAAATCCCTAATATTGTTTCAAATAGTTTTGTCATTTATGTCAAAATAACCTGACATGAACCCTACTGCAGTAATAAAGAGAAAGACATAATTTTGTATTTTACATCTTAAATAGAAGATGACCGCAGCCCCTTTAAACACTAGATTACAACTTGTAATGTGTTGAAATTTTTAAGATACAGAAACAATACCACTGCAAAGTTGTTTAACAGCCTTGAAATTGTGGATGCACAAATTCCCTCTTTGATTCAAACCAGACAAAGAACACGTGAGGGTAAAAAGATGTTGGTGCAACTGTTTGATTTTGAATTAAGCTAATTAAATAACCATGTGGGACCAGTACTGTAACATCACCAGAAACTTGAGTTTTGCTTTTGTGTGAATGAAATGTACATTTCAAATGCACAATATAATATTTAATCCTGAGATCGAGCTTTTAGTGCTAGATAATGCGGTCCTAATTCTCGTTATTCAGGCATGTATAGCCTACGCAACCCATGCTTAATCGAGCTACTGAATGCCCCGGGACTCCCCTTTCCGGAATGACGAGCCGCGGGAGCGGGAATATTAACAGCCACGGCATCATAACAACACGGTAACAGAAGAAGAGGAATATTGTGTGCATCTTACCTGCAACATGACCGGGCTTAGTATGAACAAAACTTACAGAGCAGCTGCATTATTAGCATCTATTTTTGCACATGTTGTCCTTCACGCTTGTTTATTAAATTGTACTGGTAGAATGGCAACATGAAAGTGCGTGTGGCGCCACCTAGCATTGCGGAGTTGAGCGCACTTCACTCAATAACCGATTGTCTTCTCGCGTGTGTACTGTACACTCAGATTTCTCTGGAACTCCAGTTTAATCCTTAGCTAGATTGTTCCCAATAGCTTGATTTAGGTGTGCATGTAACCGCACTGACTGTAGAACAGAAGTAACAGAAAGAGTTATGGCTCTTTTCCATTAGGACCCACTTGGCTCGACTAGGTTTTGGCTCTTTTCCACTAGGGGTCTAATCATGCTCCATGTTCTAAGCGGGCTGTATCTGACACGATCCTAATACATGCCATCGATTGGTCAGTGGGTTTGCCAGTCAGACGTCTGATTCAGGATGTGGACATTAGTTGAAGAGTGACTGAGCAGTTTCCTGTTTATTCAAGCAATGGCATGGACCATGTTCCGTGGTCCAACTCTGAGGTGCATTCGTTCATAAGTTTTCTCAGTCTATAGCTGCTCAGGGCTACCAACGAACTTTTCAGCAGCACCGAGACAAGCTTTAGATTTTTTTTAAAAGCCTCGCCGCTTGAATCTTTCTCTTTTTTTAACTTCATATTGAACACAAACCACAGACCAAGCAGCACATGCACCATCTTCTTCCTTCGCGTCACACAATCAAGTACGTCACAGCAGCTTCGCTCTAACCCTGCTTACTTCTGCTCAGGGTACTGGATTGTAATGGAGAAGAAACTAGGCCAAGTTGAGTCATGCCCAGCTGAGATGAGTACAGCTGAGTAGGTACCAGTGAAAAAGTGCTATTAGTCGGTGTGGGTTTCATATGGTGATACGAAGAAGACAATACTACACAGTGAGGGAGGAAGAGCACAAGGTATAATTAGATGGCACTCAGGTGAGACACATTATGAGGTTTTTGAGGATGGCACAGGTGCAGACCATGATGAATGACTGGGGAATCCTGGGAAATGTGGTCTAAGCTGGTGAGCAGAGGGGCAGGGCGACCGGAAAGGCACAGTAGAAGTCCAAGATGAGATTGGGATCGAGGATGTCCGACCGGGAAGGAAGGAGTTCTGGCTGTATTCTGTTCAAGGCACGAACCGGACCCAGTCATGCTGGTTCTGTGAGCAATGGGCATGGAGAAAACTCCCCAGCTCTGCCTGCCCATTAGACTCCGGGTGGTATCCAGAGGTCAAACTCACTGAAACCCCCAGGCAATGGAAGAATGACCTCGAGACCTGGGAGATAAACTGGGGCCCTCAGTCTGAGACAACGTCCTCCGGAAGGCCCAAATTCAAACACATGTCGTGAAACAAGGCCTCCGCTACCTGGAGAGCAGTGGGGAGTTTAGTGAATGGGATGAACTTGCAAAACAGATCTACCACCACCAAGATCACTGTAAGCCCTTCAGAGGCAGGTCCAAAGTCACAGCACCAACTTTCCTGCTGGCAGATGACGAGGGGTCCTGATGGTGGCGCAGAGGGAGCAGGACCGCACATACTGGAGTTTCAGAGGCCAGTACGGGTACCAGTACTTTTGAAAAAGCAGGTGGGTTGTGTGCTTTGCCCCGGGGTGACCTGTGAATGTAGATATATGTGCTCATCTGGTCACATAGACACAGGGGGATGTATTTCCGTTGGGCTAGGCACTCTGGTGGTACTGGGTCCTGCTGCAACTCTCGCATCGAGGTTCCCAACAATAGGGTTGAGGAACACAGAGTTGGGCAGGATGGTGGTTGGTTCAGACGAGTCGATGCTCGGCCGAGACACAGCATCAGCTTTAGTATTCCGCTGCCTGATCTGGAGATGGAAAAGTCAAAACTTGAAAATGGGACCCACCTGGCTTGATGCGGGTTAATTCTTTTGGCCGTGAAGGGATGTCTGCTTGATCCATGGTGGTGTAGTATTCTCTGAGGTCTGGAATACAGCAGGTGGACGTCAGATTAAAGACATTTAATTTACAATTGTTGCTGGATAACACTGTGAAACAGAGCTAACAGAAAGAGTTAGTCTGTGTTTCATTTGGTGACATGATCAAGACAATACCACAGAGTGAGGGAGGTGGAACACAGGGTATAATAGATAGGCACACAGGTGACACATGAGGTTAATGAGGAGGGCACAGGTGCAGACCAGGATAAGTGACTGGGGAATCCTGGGAACTGTAGTATGGGCCGGTGATCAGTATAGTGGGGAAGCTGACCTGGGTAGAGGAGGAGGAGGAGCAGGCATGGCAATCACTCCAATATCGAAGTACCTCCGCATTTTCCAGTCAAACTATCTACAGTATAAAGCCAAAATTACAAACCAATTCCATTCTGATTCCATTTATAAGGCAAAATTGTTTAATTGCTGTGACTGTTCTGATGATTGTCCAGTCACAGACACCTTTGCAGACACCTTCAACAGCAGTTCCAGTCCATAAAATCTGCCGTCACTGTGTTGAAATATTAGTCGGAACATAATATAAAATAGTAATGAGGAAGAAATATGTTTTTGAAATCACAATTAGAACTTGGCACTTGTAACTTGTATCTTTTTAAACTTTTCTTTTGATAATAGATTGACATAAAATACTGCTACAGTATTATGTCAAAGGTGAATGAAGGGGTCAAGCTTTATAGCAAAGAGGGAACGTTGAATCATTATAATATTCCCTTAACGTCTTCTTTTGTGTTCTCCACGCAAATGTGACAATCAGGCAAACTGTCTGATTTGCTGCTTGTGAGTTTTTGGTTTTGGTTTGGTTTTTCTGGTACATCGACAATGAATAAAATCAGAACTGTGACGTATTCCTGTGACGATAGTCCTTTTACTCACAGCGTACATTTTGACTAGTCAGATTAGGAAACACAGGTGTTGCTTATAGCATCGGTTTTTGAAGCATTCTAGGAAATTATGATAGTGTGACAGAAAATGCTCAACAGTCCTTTGTAAAACAGAGAAAAATGTTGCAAACATGCACCTGATAATTCACTGAAAAGCACATCAACCTACAAATGAATATCAGCCCGTACATTTGTATGGTCTAAATTCGGTCTAATTCTGTCTCTTTCTCCCTCTGATTTACAGTGATGTGTCTTGCTCTCTGAGCTCAGCTAGGATCAGGTCCAAGGATCTCGCCCCAGAGATACAATTACCACACCGGGCTAAACATGCCGCCCACAAGCTACAGTAGCCATCAAAGGCTTTACCCAACCCTCTTTTCCTCTGATGCTTTTAGTCTTTCTCTCTCCATTATTACTGTATCTCACTCACACACTGTTCCTACCAGTTTCACTCATCTCTCACTTCATCCCCAATGGTCGAGATGATGTGCAAAAAGAGCTTCCATTTCAAGGCATATAAAATGGAAAATAGACTATAAAATAGATACATCTGGATGTGCCATACTGTATGTAAATATATGGGTATAAATGGGTCCAAATACCAGAAAAAAAATATTTAGATAAAACATAAGAACAAGTAGAGCTGAAATTTAAATAGTCAGACAGCGCTGCAGACAGTAGTGAGTAGTGGTGGTCTGGACCAACTTGGAGAGTGTGAGAGGTGTTGATATTGCTGTAGGAAGGAGGATTAAATGGCTCATTGATGGGGCTAGGAGGAGAGAAGGTGTGAAGTGATCAGCCCCCCTCACTTCTGGTTGCTCTTACTCCCCCCTCCCTCTCTGCCCCTTCTCAGCCAGGAGAAAAGGCCATTGGGGCTGAACAAACAAATCACATGGCCATCAAACACTACTCACCACCGCTGCACTGGGACTTCATTCAGACTGCATTTTACTGGTCTCTGCAGTGTGCTCATACACACATTCAAAGGCTGGTAGACACACATGTATCTGAGCACACACTCACTTTTGAGTCTCCCCATCAACATGACAGTGGTTTTACAAGTCTCCATAGTGTGAGGTCTCCTATTCCCCAAGTGGTACTTGAACAACATGAGCAGTACGAGCAGAGGGAACAGAGGAACGGGGGACAATTCAACTACTGAACTGCAGTTGTTCTGCCTTGCAGGGAGAATTGTCAATAAAGCTCATAAAAAAGGTTGTGAAAGCTGTAACTGTGTTTTGTAAAGGGAAGTTGGTGTCAACTACCTTTAAAGTTATAGCCCTTTTAAAGAGAAGTGTGCTTAAAGGTGACAAGGATGCACCTTGCAGTGCATTTAAAATTGATGGGGAAAACTGAAAACGGTCGTTATGTTTGAAGCTGAAATCGTGTGTGTGTGTGTGGATGTGCATGAGTGTGTGGTTTGGTAGGGTGTGTGCGTGGTATTATAACCTGCCTATAACAGAAACCTTAGGTTGGTGCTTTCTTTTTAAAAATGAAACTTTCACTTTCAAGTTCACTCCCTTGCCCTTTGGTTAGCCACTAAATGTCAGTCTTCCCTGTTTAAAACAAACAAAGCTGGTTGAGTCCAGCATTAGCTGGTATTTGAAATGGCTCAGAATTCCTTCAGAAGGAGTCGTTATAATTATTTAAAAAGTATATCATAACAAGACACATGCCAACACCCTATTAGTTTTAAAAATCAGTTGGAAAATATCAAAGACAATCTCAAACTTCACTGCATAATCACAGCCATTGGATATTAAAGGGCTGCAGTGGTATAGTGGATAGATGTAGGAAAGACTGAGAGAGACACCAATAGGCACCAATAGAGCAAGGAAGAAACAAAGAAGGGATAGAGACAAAAAGCAAAGGGACAAAGTTTGGTTCTTAGTGTTGCAACATATCAGCCTTCTCCCAACTACACAATATTGCAATGTGCTACATGTAACAATAGATCTGTGGATCTATGCAACAGAATATTTATAATATATGTCAGTCCACAATTTGTTTTTCCATTACCTTTAGTTTTGACATTCATTTCACAGTCTAAATACAAAGAAGCAGCTTCTGAGTTGCTGCTTGACAAGTTGCATTCTCACGCAAAATCACAAAGAAAAACATGATATGAAAACGCCTCTAATTTGAAAAAACTGTCAAATGTTGCAAAAACCTTTTTATACTTTCATGAGGTGGTCTTTCAGACATGTCAATAATCGGTTTATTGCAAAGGTGTAATGGAAACATCTTTTTTACATTGGCAGTGTTGGATGTGACGGAGCCGGTCAAGCAAAAGTCATCAAAATCTAGTTTCCAGCTGTTTTTGGCCTCATTAATACAATGTAGGTGTGATATAATTACTACTTAATCATTATGTATTTCTGCATTACATAAGGGTTTTTTCTCTGGATATTCATTTGAAGGACCATCTGCTGCATTCAGTATTTTCTCACTAGCAGTAGCTTGTCAGACTGAAAATGTTTTTGTCCATCATTTTTAATGTCAAGATCTTCTTTTTCGTTATTTTGAAGAGAAATCTCACAGGATGAGATACAGAGAGTTATGGATACAAAGCGAGAACTCGGAGAGTTACACTCTTACAGAGAGAAACAATGTTCAATGGAAACACAAATCCGACCTTTATCGGAGTTTTGCTTTTCTTTTGCAAAAAAGTGTAATGTAAATCTACCTACTATGTTACTCTTGACTCTGCTTTACAAACTGATGACAATCACACTCCATCTACTCAACTTCATAGTAGTCCTATTTAACATTACATTTTGGATTTTTACAGTTGGTAAGTTTTTCATCAGATTCTGCTTTCAAACACAAAACCTGTTTATTTAACACTGCTGCTACACAGCAAAACAGTGAAAAAGTGAGGGGTTCCCAGAAAAAACCATGCCAACACACAGAGTTCAGGGGGCCTGGGCTCTGGGCCAGGCTGACTGGCGAGACAGTTCAGTGGGCCGGCCTCGGGGCCGAGTCCTTGGCTGAGGACTGGGTAGAGCTCTTGACCGGGGCCTGGGCTGGGGCCGTGGTCTGGGCAGAGTCCTGGGCAGGGGTCTGGGAGCAGGCAGGGGAACAGAGACATGTTGGGGGGAATCCGGGACCTCCCTGGGAAAAGGGACATGGTGGGGTGTGTCCTGGACCACCCCCGGAAAGTGGACATGGTGGGGTGCGTCCAGGACCCCCTCTGGAATAGGGATAGGAGGGGATTGTCGCCACCGACAGCATCTCTATTTTAGCCTATAACAGGACTTAATGCTTTTAGATGATGACTTTATTCATCCCCAAGAGGAAATTTTGTTGTGATAGCAGTCAATAGAAATAAATACAATAGACAAATACAATAAAAAAAAAAAAAAACTAAACTCACCACAACAGACTGATAGAACATCTGCAACCTCTTGTTGCAGACATGAAAGAACCTGAGCCTCCTCAGGAAGTAAGGCCGGCTCAGGTCCATTTGGCAGACGGCCTTTGTGTTGGTGGACCAGTCCAGTTTATTGTTTAGTGTTACATTCAGGTACTTGTAAGGGTCCACTAAATCCACATCTGTCCCACTGATGCTGACAGGAAGGGGCAGGTGCTTGTTCCTCCTGAAGTTCACCACCATCTCCTTCGTCTTCGCCACATTCAGCTGCAGGTGTGTCTTCCCACACCACTTCACAAAGCGGTCCACCAGGTCCATGTTTTCAGCCTCCCCTCCTCCCTCCACACACCCCACGATGGTCGTGTCATCAAAGAATTTCTGCAGAATACACGACTCAGTGCAGTACTTAAAGTCTGATGTGTATGTGGTGAAGAGGAAGGGGGACAGCGCAGTCCCCTGGGGGGCTCTGATGTCACTGATCAGAAGATCAGACACACAGTTCCGTAATCTAACAAACTGTGGTCTATCTGTCAGATAGTCATCTTTTGGGCCCACTGAGAGTAAGGCGTGTTCCCCAGAAGGGGGACTCCTCTTCTATCAAATGTGGCATAGTCTTTGCTGCCTCCCGGTGCAAGTACTAAAACAGAGTAATGGTTTCTCCCGCTGGGTCCATGCTGGCTGATATATTCTGTCAACGTTGGGAATAGTCGGACCCAGATGCAGAAGGCCGAGGTGCAAGAGTTCCAAGAAACCTGCTGAGCAGGATTCCAACTAGTGATACTACCTCTAACACCGAAGTTTCGAAGCACACTTAAAACTCGACAGGGTAGTTATGGTGAAGCAGTGGGCCGGAGCTTGCTTCATGTGACGTAATTTATGGCGTTTGAACCACTTCACTGCTTCATTCAGACTGAGGGGCGATTCAGTGTATTTAACACGACTCAAGCCCTGGTTCATGTCCCCCGTTCTATTATACGTTACGAACAGCTCTCATTCTTTGATATCTGGAGTTTGGGATTATTCTGTCATGGAGCAGCCATAGAGGAAGCGTTCCCAAGTTTGGGAATATTTCGATTTGGTGCGACCTAATAAGGTAATTTACATTCAAAGTGTTTATTAGAAAGCATATAGCCCACTATGCAATAGTGTAATAGTCATGGTATCATGTTATGCAAGAGGTGCAGTTTTTACTGATGCCAAACACATAATAGTAGATGAATAACGTAATAACAGGTTGTTATCCTGGTTTTACAGGTGCAGTGTTTACTTTGCCCCCAGCTGCTGATATTTAATAATAATACGTCATCAATGTTGAGGCATTATAGAGCCAAACACAAGAACACTCAGCCTCGTGGCAACAATCAAGGCAAGTATAACATAAATATACATTGAGAGTTACAAAGAATGTCAATTAAATGTGTGTAAGTTTTTTTTAATTCTTTTTTAGGATCCCATGCCAGACTCTACAGCACTTGTTCCTGGATTGCTTACCTGGTATGGACCCAACTACATCTGCTGCTGAAGCCAGACAAGCTGCTGAGAATCATGGACGAGCGCTAGCAGTGTTAGCCGGACAGATGCCACAGCTAGCAGCTAGCAGCCTGCTCCGGCACCTGTACCAGTCTCTTCACCACCCACAAATGCCCCCAAGCCCCGGGTGGGAACCCCAGAGAGTTATGATGGTGAATCGAGAGACTTGTGGCCCCTTCCTCACCAACTGTTCTCTTCTGTTCACCCTGCAGCCTCGCACTTTTGCCATGGAACCAGGAAAGGCCCAGGATTTGGCATCAACCACCTGACAGACAGAGCTTGACTGTAGGGAACAGCTGAGTGGGAGAGATGGTCTCCAGCCTGTGCTTCCTTTGACCTGTTTGCTGCTGAACTTCGCAAGGTTTTTGGATTCGAGAATTTAGGGTCCAAGTCAACAAGGGGACTGATGGGACTGAAGCAAGGTATGCGTGCCGTGGCAGATTATTCTATTGATTTCTGCACCACAGCCAGCCAAAGCAGTTGGAACAGTTCAGCCCACTGTGAGGTCTTCCTCCACAGTTTGGCTGACTATACATGAAGAACTGGTCTCACATGACACCCCCCTCACCTTGGAAGAGGTGATTGATCCGGCCATCCGCATTGACCTACGGATCCAGGCCCATTGACGACGGAAGCATCAAGGGGGGGCCCTATGCTTTTCTCCAACCAGCGCCCATGGAGGTACTGCAACAGCCAACCCCACCCCACCACATCTCATCCGGTTCCTGCTAGAGCCTTAGATGGACATGTCTTGGGCACTATCACACATCAGACCTCTCCTGTTCACTTGCTGCTTTCTGGTAATCATCACAAGACAGTCCAGTTCCACATACGAAGCTCTTCCTTCCATCCATGGCTCCATTTTCACAACCCCTGCATCGACTGAGTCACTGGGGCCATCCTGCAGTGGAGCTCCTCCTGTCGTCAAAGGTGCCTGCATCACGCCACATCTCCATTTCACTCCTCGTGCTCCTGCTTCAGCTCATCACCTGACTTCTCCGAGGTACCAGCTGAGTATCAGTATTTCAGTCAGGTCTTTAGTAAAGCCAGAGCCAAGCCTCTGCCCCCACACCGCCCGTACGACTGTGCCATAGATCTCCTGCTTGGCACTTCCTTCCAGATGGCTTCCAAGGGGCGCCTGTATTCTTTCTCTGAGCCCGACAGAAAAGTCATGGAGACTTACATCAATGAAACCCTGGCTGCTTGTCTCATTCGGCTGGTTTTTTTCTTCGTCCAGAAGAAAGACAAGATTTGGTGACCATATCTCGACTACAGAGGACTGAATGATACCACCATAAAGACCCACTGCCACTCATCTCCACTGCCATCGAACAGCTCCCAGGGGGCCACCATTTTCTCCAAGCTTGACCTGTGCAACGCCTACCACCTCGTCCGCATCAGAGAGCGAGATGAATCGAAGATGGCATTCAACACCCCAACTGGACACTTCAAGTATTTCGAAATGCCATTCGCTCTGACCAATGCCCCTGCCGGTTTCCAGGAAATGATAAACAATGTGCTCAGAGACATGCTCAATCTATATGTCTTTGCTCACTTTGATGACATACTTATCTTCTCCTGGTCCAAGGAGCAACACATCCATCTTGTCTAGTCCCTTCTTCAGCGCCTCCTGAAGAATTACCTGTATGTAAAGCAGAAAAAATTGAATTTCATGTCTCTTCAGTGTCTTTTCTGCGGAACATTGTGACACAAGGCAACATTCAAATGGACCAAGCCAAGGTCTCTGCTGTCAATTCTTGTTCAATCCTGTTCCTGAAAACCGCAAATAGCTTCAGCATTCCTGCGGTTTGCAAACTTTTACCATTGCTTTATCTGCAACTACAACTCCATGGCAACCCCCCTCATTGCCATGACTTCCTCCAAAGTGCCTTTTCAGTGGTCACCTCCAAAGGCAGGAGCCTTCAGGACCCTCAAGGATCGGTTCACCTCATCACCCATCCTCCTGATGCCTGACTCTAAACAGCAGTTTGTGGTCGAGGTGGACACCTCAGATGTTGGGGTTGGGGCTGTCCTGTCTCAGCGCTCTGGTGCTGACCACAAGCTCCATCCCTGTGCCTTCTTCTCTCGCCATCTGTCCCCCACTGAGTGAAATAATGACATAGGCAACAAGGAACTGTTGGCAGTTAAGATGGCATTAGAGGAGTGGTGCCATTAGTTTGAGGGCACCAAGGATCCTTTTTTTGTATGGACAGATCACAAGAATTTGGAATATATACTCTCCGCTAAAAGACTTAACTCTGGTCAGGCCCACTGGTCGCTGTTTTTACCTGGTTCAACTTCACCCTCTCCTACCGTCCAGGGTCCCACAATGTTAAGGCTGATGCCCTTTCCCGACACTTCCAGAGGACGGAGGATCCTGTCGACAAACCTAAGTCCATCTTTTCTATGTCTTGCCTTGTTGCCACATTGACCTGGGACATAGAGCAGAGGGTTAGAGCAGCCACAGAAGGCCAGCCGGGTCCCAGCTCCTGCCCGCCTAACTATCTTTTTGTCCCTCAAGCTTTGAGGTCAGATGTATTACTATGGGCCCACTCCTCGAAGATATCCTGTCACCCTTGTGTTCTACAGACACGGCATGCCATTCTCCAACGTTTCTGATGGCCCACCTTGCAGGAGGGCATCCAGGAATTTGTCAAAGCCTGTCCAACCTCCAATCAACACAAATCCTCTCGCCAGCCTCCTGCTGGGCTGCTTCAACCTCTTCCTGTTCCTCATCGCCCATGGTCCCTCATATCTTTGGACTTTGTTACTGGTCTACCCACCTCTGATAGATCACTTTTCTCAGCCCATGAGAAGGAGATTTCCTGCCCGTCTGTCCAAGCCTTCATCCACCGCTGCCGCAGAACATGGCTCCAAGCTCGTTCCACCCTCCTTTGTTCTGTGAGTCACTATACTGCCACTGTCAATCTTTCAGATCCAGTGGCAGTTCTCACGTTCCATGAGAGTTCACCCAAACTTCCATGTATCCAAGGTTAAGCCAGTCCATAACAACCTCTTAGCACTACCTCCTCCCCCCCTCCAGGTATCGTCCATGGTGGCCCAGTGTATGCAGTGCAGCGCCTGATTCATTCTCGTCAGTGCGGTAGAGGTCTCCAGTACCTTGTGGAATAGGAGGGTTATGGCCCAGAGGAAAGGTTCCTGGGTTCCATATGGTCGCCATATTGTAGGATCCACCCTCATGACTGACTTTGATCGGCAACAACCCGACCAGCCAGCCAATATGTTGGCTCGTCCAGGGACCCGTATCTTCCCCCCACCCGTTCAGGATGTTAGGGACCATTCTGTCAGACGCAGGTTTCAGGATCCATAAAGGAAGAGCTTTATGGAAATCTTGTGGAGTTCATAGTGAAGGACTCCCAGTCTTTCACTGTGGCTGATGATCCTGAATTCAATGTCACAATCCGTTCCTCTGCTGCCCTGCCAGTAATTTTCCATTCTCCTCCCCCTCCACTCTCCCTGCCGGCCACAACCACTGTATCAGTAAACTCTGTTCACCTGTGCACTCAGGTGCTCCTCATCTGTGTCAAGCCTGTATTTAAGCCTCTCTGGTTCACACACACACTGCCAGATTGTTTTTGCTCCTATGCTTGACTCTCCAGCATTTATTCCCAGATTACTTACCTGGTATTGACCTGACTTGGCCCCGGGCCATCGCTTCTGTCTCAGCTGTGGTAAATCCTTGAGCCTTCTGCCCCCGACCACGAGTTTGCCTGCCTGCTTTCCGTTTCTTGTCTGCCTGTGGCTGGTTGGCATTAAGCCGGTTCCTGCTCCACCAAGAGTCCCACCTGATAAGCTTCTCCTCTCCAGCTAACATCCTCTGGGAACTTATCAAGCTCTGGATCCAGTCTCTACTGCCATTCTCTGATCTGCTATAACCTGCCAAATAAAGACTGTTTAAATATAAAAACCTGGTTAATTTGTGCTGCGATTGGGTTCACTCCATATCCCTTACATTCAGGGCATTTGTGGCAAAACTGGATCCTAGATACACCATTTCAAGTAGGAATACAGTTTACCAGGCAGGTGAGCAGGGATTGTCACATATTTTAAAAGCAGCACCACACCCGCTAAAGCCTCCAAAGGTAAGACACAATCTCATGCCACATTGTCATTGAAAATATATTCTATAATGTGCCCCTTCCTCCGTGAATTAACCTGTGGGAGTTTCTGAGCAATGATTGAAGAATATGGAAAAACACAACAGCAAATGCTACTGTATAGTGGAGGTGCAGCGATACCTATCTGCGCCTCCTCTGGACAGAGCAGAGGATCCACTGAAATATTAGGCAGAGCACAAAACTCTGTATACCACATTGCCAAACAGTCCCTTGTCACACCAGCCTCCTCTGTTCCCTGTGAGTATTTTCCAAAGCTGGAGAAATTGTCACAAAAAAAAGAAACCTTTTTTGTCACGGTCAGCCCTCCGCACAGACCTGCCTTCAGTGGTTTTCCACTCGCCTCTCTCCTGCTCACCCCATATGCCAGCCACGCCCATCTCGTTGGTCGCTCCACTCATCGGCTCGCCCAGCTGCAGCTCTTAGGCAATCAAGCCAGCTCAAAAGCTCCCCTCTCCTCCATGCTCACTGCCAGATTGTCTCTTTGCCCTCTTGATGCAAGTCTCTCCAACGTTCCCTGTTTTGACTTCCCGTTGCCGACCCTGCCTGTTCCTGGACTCTGCCTTGTCTCCTCTTCTCTGGTGCCCAACCTCATCTTCCGAACCTGACATTGATTACTGCCTGATCCTTGTCCTGCATTCCTGCCGGCTCTTCGCCCCTGTTGGGAAATAAAGTGAACCAGACAAACTACCACTGTGTGCTCTGTGTGCTGCATTTGGGTTCTCTGCCAGCCATTACAGTTTTAGCCCTTTTACTGTGCAAAAATCACTTTTCTTGAATAAAAACACCTGAAGTAACACAAGCATCCTCTTTATTACACCAAGAACATTCCCAAAGACAACATGAATGACAAACCAAAAATTTTCACATTGTTTTTAAATTATTGTTTCATGAGTAAATTACTCAGAATCTTTAATGAGGTACACATATGTACAACATACATGCACAGATACATAAACGTTATTATAGTGTTTATATTATAGTATAAGATACACCACATTCACAGGGCTGGTTCAAACAATGGTTCAAAATGATTCACTGCTTCAAAAAGCCTCATTTTGCCATCACTAATTCCAACAAACAAGAACCTAAACGGGACAAAACCAAAAACATGACATGACGCATGAAGGGAAGAATAGTGCAGATCGGCAGGCAGCAAGGGAAAGACACAGATGAGACACAGGTGCAAATGATCAGGGCAGATGGGAACAAGGGAAGTCAAGTAAAACTTAAACACACAGCCACATCCAATAACAGGATTTCAAAATAAAACAGGAGGTAAATAAAAAAACTGTGGGAAAGCCCCAAACTGTTTGACAGGGGGTATAATATATATAAGTATATAAAGTATAAGGGGACCATAGGGAAACAGGCGTACACTGCCTTTAAATATCCTGGGAAGTTCCTTACACATATAGTCCACTTCACCTGTTTTATGTTTTAAAACATATTTTTTCTTCAAGTAGAGATAGGGTTAGGTTCTTATGAGTTACAAGATGTATTAAAAGTGTTGACTATTTACAAAACTAATGTCTAAATAAATTAAGTTCTGTTGCAAACTAATAAAGCTAATAAAGCTTCTGTTCTTTTATATTCAGTATTTGGATAAAAATATTTTTTTGTCATATCGTTTGATTTGTTTTTACACCATGCTTTCTATTCACAAACATATATATGCATAAAATCATTAAATAACAACAAAGAAATTGTGATTAAATTATGGTTGTTATACTGTGCATGCTAATGTACAAGATAAATGGAGCTTTTTACCTACATGATGGTAAGAGTAAGTTCTACCTTAAAGGAGCATGAGGCGCCTTTTAAGAAATGAGACTCTCTAGCGCCAACCTTCGCCACGACGGCCGTCGGGGGTACTGCAGCCAACAGCGAAGCCGGCACGGGAGAACCGGGAGAACGCGCATGCAGCGTCATGTGACGTCACATCCGCAGGACAGCGCGGGAAATTCGGCCCCCGAATTGCAGCACATTTTGCAGCCCACAGCCTGTTCAAGGCAACAGAGAGATACACTAGAGAGGGCTCATTCGTTTTGGTTTGGAACGCTTCATCTGACATTATTACTAGAAAACTTAAAATGTATAAGGATTTTTTTCATAAATCCTGCCTCAAGCTCCTTTAAAGCAGCACAAAGTAACTTTCAGCTTTTGTTGAGTTTGGCGGCTCCTTTGGACAAAAGCGGTAGTGCTTTACCAGAAAGAACACTACATTTCCCATGAGCACCAGCGTGTACTGCCGGAATGATCCTGTCCCCGTCGCGTGCATTTGTTTTGATGGTGAATGAAATAAGACGGGTCGGACTTTCAAAACTACTTTTCTGTTTTCAGCGGTTGTTTGCAGGATGGATAGCGAAGAGGTAATGTACCTATTTTTGGCTAAACAATATAATATGACGATGTTGAAAATCACTAAGTTCAACTTGGTTTTATTATTGAAGTCACCCCCGCCCCCCCTGTCCTGTTTCAGCGAGATAATGCGCCCCAAACTACAAACGTTTTTTAGAGGGACTTCGTCATAAATTAGTAGTCAAACATACTTACTGACAAAATTAAAAAAATACTTTATAACCTGTGAATAACTGAATGCCCATTCCTTATATTTTGTAGATCAGCCCTGCACAATTTTACAGTTCTCAGGAAAAATACTAGAACTCAAGACGAATCCCCTGTATGTGAAAACATTCTAATTTTGATTTTCAATTCAATTAAATTTTATTTATATAGCGTCTAATACAACAGAGTTGTCTCTAGACGCTTTACAGAGACCCATACCCAGAACATGACCCCCAAGCAGTTATTACATAAACAATGGCAGGTAAAAACTCCCCTAGTGGGAGAAAAACCTTAAGCCAAACAGTGGCAAGGAAAAACTCCCCTTTAGGAGGGAAGAAACCTTGAGCAGGACCAGGCATGATTCTTATTGAACAAAGAACTCTACATTTACATCTGTATCATAACAATTCTGTCTCTCTTGTCGGACATCCCTCCTCGTCTTTCATCTCACGCCAGTGAGTGAACACCGGTCCAATGTTTATTCTTGTCCGGGCATTTTTTTTTTTTTTGTCCGGGCATTTAGCTTGTTACTCCCCAGCTTTCTTTTTTTTCGCCCCCTCCGATAAAACTTTTATTTTCTTCGGTTCTTTCGCTGCTTCGGCCATGATACCAGCTTCTGCTGAGCTCTGCGCTCCACGCCCCGCCCAGCTTTGGTCTCGACTACGAATCAGGAAGGAGGGGGAAGTGACGTATGCCGTAAAGCAGTCAAAGCTGTAAAAATGTGTAGTTTTTTAGTGTGGAAGGGTTCTTACCATAGTGCCAGTGAAGGCAATACAGACCCCCTCAGACCATGACAGAGGTGTCATTAAACCTGTTGTAAGTTGATGTACCATCACAATGACTCTGGAAATATTATATTAAGGTGGAAAAGTTACATAGTGCTGCTTTAATGCAACATAAAATCATTTTGCACTGTTCTCTCAGGGTCAAGGTGTTTGTCAAATTCTTGACTCTGCTGAGACACAATCTGACATCTGTAATACATTTTTCTGTTCTTTTTGCATGATTAAGCAAACTTGGCATGCAGGTGCTACCCAATGGACTGGACCAGTACAATAATATTCCCACAACAAATTAAAATAGCTGTCGCATGGATCAGTTTCTCTCTCTTTCACTCCCCTTCACACATGCACAAACACAGAGACATATACATGCACCTCCTCATACGGTTGCAAAGAACACAACATCAACTGAAAAACATGGCACACATGTCACAGCCAAGCTCAAATCCTGGAGAGAATGAAATAAATCATTAAGAGATATGTGAAACAAAGCGTTTTTTTGAACTTGAATGAGAGGGTGTCCAACTTTTGATGGATGTCCAGTTGGAAAATCGGTGCTGTGGATCTTTTTACTACAACGGTGGCATAAAGTCAGGCAGTGCAAGAACGCTTCTAACCCAGTTCCATAGCCTCCTGATTTGAGGGTAACGATGCAGGGGCCTCATGTGACATCACTAATGTGCTAACTAGTTTCAGTCCTCTGCAGTCTCATCACTTATTCAGATGGACCCAGAGAGAGAGGTGACAACCACTTCACACTCTCAATTACACAGTGGAGCTCATCACTTGCCAATCTGTCCCGATTGGTTTAATTGGCTTGTAATATTGCCTCTGATCTTGTTGCCCAATTAGCAAACCTGCCTGGCAGTAAGACTGGGAAGCCAGTGAGCATGTGATGCCTCCCGATTTGTGCCATATGGAACAAGACTAGTAGCTGGCCTCTGATAAGGCCTCGGTTTGCCCTTCCAGACTAAAACATTGTACAGCAATGGTGAGCTCATGCCCCTGCACATGTATGTGATGAGGTCAATTATGGAAGCATTTGAATGTGTTCACGAGTTTTGTGACAAGAGGGCTTGGCAGAAGCTTTACGCTGATCTAAAAGTACAGTTTCCAATTATCAACTTTGTACAGTCACTCAAATAGAAAGTCAGAGATACTAATAGTCCAGTGGTACACAATATGATTTTACAGATTTTTACCAAAATTTCTTAACTTTGTAAAGACTTTAAAAGTGTTTTGAGATAACCATTATCATGCTCAAAGTTACACTTTAACATGCATATGCAGTACATACCATTGTGGTACATAATGCTTGATATAAAAAGGTGGATACAGAAAGGGTGAGAAAAAATCTTTCATCTATTTATCCTTTAAATCAAAAAGAAATTACACTGCATATAATTGCTAATTATTTCCACTTCACACAAATATAAAGGTATCCACATACATGTATATCATATAACAAAAGGTGAAAACATAGTTAATACAGAATAATGATTGAAAAACATTTCTCTCTCATTCACTTTACTTCTTGACTCCATATGCCAAAGCATCCTGGGGTAAGACATTGAACGTTATATTGTCCCTGATGCCTTCTTTAGAGTGTTTGTGTGTATCAAGTGTATGTAGGAATGAGGAAACACTACCCCCCCCCCCCCCAGTCATCTGTCCTTGGGCAAGACAGTTCATTCTACTTGCCTCCAGTGAGGGTATCACTGTTGTGTTAATGTGTATGAATGTTCCAGTGGTGGTCTGAAAGGCCATTGTCATCTGTATTCTGTAGCATTTTTATTTGTTAAAACTATTAAGCCTTCTAGAAGCCATTCAGTGCTTTTGAGTGACAAAAATGGGATGTAAACATACTTTTTTCAGAGAGTCTTTAACAAGGCAGGCTTTGAATCATTATTTCACATGGGTACTGAACTGAGTTTCATAACCTAGCAATATGGATTTGTACAACACTGTCCCTTTCTGCAGCGGCTGATCCTTCCATGGTGAGATTTTCAGACTAAGAAAGAAATAGGAATCCAGTGCCGTCTGTAATTAAGCATGGCGACGGCTGAGGGCTCTTAAATGGGAAGCAGATCCCTTTAAACTCTGACCCACTTCTGGCTGACAGCCTCAAAAACGGCAGACAGATATGCAGAAGGACAGAGGTTGAGACGATGAGAAAATGTGAGATCACTTTTGACAGAAATATTGGCATTTGAAGTTATATGTGCAAATGTCTAATATATTAAAAACATAACTAAATCTAGTTAAGCAGCCAGTTTATTCTCAGATTTTCCTTTTATCAGGTCACTGTTGAAAAGCCTTAAGTTTTTTACTCCAGAACTATCTCTTGGCTGAAGTTTTCTGTGCTTCATAAATACACAGCAGCGGTAGTTGAACAAAATGTCTCCCATACTACATTCTCAATCTCATGCATCTTTTTTAAGGTCTTGTTAGCATAATAATTTACTAAGATCTTACAAGTCAAATTACTGCACTGCCTTTGATTTTGCAGTCCAACGTGTTTAACTTTTAACTGTACTGCCAGCTGACCAGAGCACAATCTACAGAGACTTGGCCCTTGCCAGTGCCAGCCGAGTATCCCACTTGGCAAGGTACCCACCCTGCATTTCATGGCATAAAACCCGGCCCAGTCTCACAAAGCTATCCATGAAAGAGGCACATGGGAGAGAAAGCAGGAGAGAGGAAGTGGAAGTGGTGGACAACGAAGGGGGGTGGGGGGTAGGCAGGAAAAGAGAGACAGAGTGGAAGAAGACTGGTGCATGGATGAGCTTGTCTGGCCTTGTCATTTTGTCTACTGCTGCTAGTTCAGCATTAAGAGGGTCTCACATCTGTTTCTCTCATTCCAGTACACTTTAAAGTTCCTGAAGGTGCAGTTAAATTAGAACCAGCTCAGGTTTATAAATGTAAAATCCCTCAATAATCTGGAGCTGACATGACCCCTAATCAGTCAGAACAATGAAGAGTACTAACTAAGGATCTGCCAGCATTAGAATGTACTCTGGCCACCAGACTTTTAAGAGGAAGGAGCACACATGGAGGATTTTATGGGGGGACAAAATCTTAAAAGTACACCTGTATGACAGTTGAAGCAAGAATGTATATGTATATATATATATATGTTATGTGACTTAACTTCTAATCCTAATCGTTGCCTTCCGGAAAACATTTTATCCAGATGGAAATAAGTATAACCTCTCAATTTTCTGTACAGTTTTTTATTTACATTACATGAATCAACAGTACATCACAGAATCTTTCAAGATCATGCCTGAACCCTTGGAGGGATAGAAACAGTATATTAAGGACAGACAGAGAAAAAAGAAGCCAGAAAACCCAAGTCTCTCAGCTCCAGAGGAGGGGGTTCACTAAACTAGCCTGTCTAATGCAATTAATCTAATTGAAGCCAGCGTAAAGTGACAAATTACTACCTTTCACTCCAGGGACTCAAAGGAACCTCTAGAGATGAATATAGGAAATGATACCTAGGTACTTAATGTAATATCTTTTAATTCCATCTTAAAGCCTATTGTGACTGGTAGAAAAGCAGTCAATTAGATAAAAACCATTTGCTATTACCATGATGATTCGTTCACAGCGTAAAATTACACATGCAGTTATTTTGATGACAATGTATTCCTGAAGGTTAGACTAGGACTAATACTTGGGGCTGAAAATGCAATCAGATTTGTTTTCATAAAATGTAACTATTGGTTATAAATACAATGCTTTAGACAATAAACGATTCTTGGGAGATGCAGGATGTTGTTTTTTTTTTCAGATGCATTCACTGAATGATTATTGAATACATTTGTATCACCTTGCTGGTTTTCCCAGATGTAGTATTAATATCAGAAGCTTGCATCTGTGTGCATTTACACTTGGCATTTTAGTTTTTGATTTGATCTCAGAACATATGCACATTAAGTCTGCATATTTCATTGGAACTGCGTTAATGCTTGCCCTTTTTGCTAACCTTGATTACTTGTTGTTGTTTCAGAAAACCTCATTGTGGACATTGATTTCTGCCTGGGGCCATTCTACTGAACCTGGAGCAGCATATTTCAGTGGATATAATGAACTTAAACAGAGCTAGCTAGCACTGGAGCACCTGACATTTTGACATTATGCCTTGCTTAAAACTCACATATGGAAAAAAAAGCATGTTATTTGGATGGTATTTCCTAACTGCGACTGAAATTGTATTTCATCTTTTTTTTTGTCTTTTTTGTTTTGAGGTGTCAAGGCTTAATCATTAGCCTATGTGAAGTTTTTACTGGATTTGCAGCTACATGTGTCAAGTCCTGTTAGGGTAAAGTGGAAACTATCCACTTTGCATACCCCTTCTACGAAACATTTGCTGTGGGCTTTGAAATTCCACATTTGTGTGATTACACTTGCCTATGATAACCATGACCCCTGCCCCAAAAAATGGTTCTAAACTGTGACCTGGACCTTTGAGATTGTGAAAAACACAGAGAGTGGAGTCTCCTGGGTTGGAATGCTATGCCATTTCTCTCCCAGGGCAGGTACTAACGTGTCTCATGTGAGAACATACATGGACCGAAAAAGGGTTGTATTGTTGTCCATCTGAGTCTTCCTACTTAATTTTTTGGGCTTAATTGTTTATTTTCAATCATTCTAAAGTATGTTTGCTTTTTCTCTTAATTTCTTTGCCCCTCTCTTCATCACTGTCCCAAGTCCATCCCCCTTTGCCACCTACAACCCAGTATCCATGCCCCTCCCTTTCTTTTTCTCTCTGTCTGGAGAGGAAACGTTGGCCATTAAACACGTCTACTGGGGTCTGAGGGTCTGGAGAACAACCGACACATTGTGTGACCCTGCCTTGGACCCCAGACTGACTAATGAATAAGAGTAACCCCCACATACACCCCCAACTCTTTCTCCATCCTCACCACCCCCCAACCCCACCTCCGTTCCTGCCAGACCCCTAGTAGGTAATTCCCCCACTTCTTTTAGAGGGTCCCAGACATCTCCCGCGGCCTTTGACTGAGAGCTTATCTTTTCAGAGGGAAATGTGTGTCATTTGGGGTTTAAGGAAAAAGCAAAACAAAAACATTGTCACTGCCATGCGGTTCAACCCCCTCCCAAAGCCCCAGCGCTACACTTCTTTTTCTTCTCTAGAAATCTTGCAGAGTCTGGATGCAGGCTTAAGGAGATGGTGTGAAGAAACTACAGTGTCTACAATTATCTTTAGGAATATGTAAATAGGTGAGGAGACAGTGGTGGGATTATATGCAACTGGCAACAGCTCATGACATGATGTGGACGAAAAGGCTTGCTGGGAAACAGGATTTTCCAACACTGAGAGCACTATATTACTGCTATTATGAAGTTGGAACTTGTTTTCACTATTAAACTACTGTACTAACTAATAAACCAAATCTGAAAGAAAAATACTGCACGTTGAATGTATCCGAAATCTTAATTTGTAAAATACATTTTTGATCTGAAAGGCCAATGCCGTAGCCACTTCAGTAATCACATGAATAACGCAAAACACAGTTTCTCCTCTGAAAGGCAACCATGTATCCCTGGGAGATTTAACAATGGTGACATGTGTAAGCTCAATGCATGCAAAATATCTCTCCTCTACTCTGCCTCTTGCTCCCTGTCATGTTTGCCTCCATGCTGGCTAGTCAAAGCATGTCTGAGCATCATTTCACAACTCTCAGCAATTCAGAGTGATCTAATTATTAATATTTCTTCACCAGTGTTTGTAGCTAAAGCACTTGTACTTATGGTTAATGTATTCTACACACACCAAGACTGACTGCCGCCATCAAAGGACTTGCCTGAACGGCAGTAATAACTGGAAAATTATTTCTGATGGCCTGAAACAATCTTCCAAATCATCACAGAACTTGATTAAAATAATATCAAATCAAATTAGCCAGCGTTCCCCTGTAATGAATTAAGTAAAGGGTTATGCCAACATTAATCCCATCTTGCTCGAAGGCATGGGGGCGGTGGGAGTGTTTAATAAACCAGTCAGTCCCTTCAAGCAGTAGGGCTAGCTTTGGATCCAGCATCCACCCTGATGCCTTTTCTGAGGAAGCAGATCAAAAGACTTCCGCAGTTTCTTTCCATCCTTCATACCCTCATCCCCTCCTCTTTCCTTCTTTATTCTCTCAGCCTGCCTCTCTTTCTCTATCTCTCTCTGTCTGCCCCTTTTCTTCTCTATTTTTTCTTTCTCATTCTCTCTCAAACTACCCTTCCTGTGTCTTTCTAAATAATCTGTCGCCTTTTTCCTCCTTCCAAAGCTCCATTGTGCCTGTGGGTGAGATTATTCATAAAGGGGTGAATCTTGGTGGAATCTCAGAAGACTGGTGATAAGTGGTGGAGCCCGTTGGGATGGTTTGGCCTGTCTTCCCACTACATTTTCTCTCAAGCTGACTCTAAGAGAGGAGTGAGATGAACTCAAATAGGTCACTTTTCAGGCATGTAAAGACAAAGGTATTTTGCCAAAATATCACCAAAGCTCAAAGAAAAATAGTCTTAATTTAAATTCAAGTTGATGTCTTTAAGCAAAACCTATAGGAGAAAAATGTAAGACTGTAATCATCTACTGTATTTTCTGGACTATAAGCCGCACCTGTATATAAGCCGCATCCACTCTAATTTTAAAAAAATAATAAAAAAAAGATATATAAGCCGCACCTGTATATAAGCCGCATCCGCTCTATTTAAAAAAAAAAAAGATATGCAAGCCGCAGATATTTATGTTGTTAGATTAGATATTTACTACATGTACAGAAGGATTTTGAACTGAAAATGATGTACATGTTTGTACCTAAATAGATCCTTTCCTAACAGTGTCTTTTAACACGGCAGCAACTTTGCTGATTAAAACGGGACAGAACCAAGAGAAAATAACCAGTATTTATTTATCTATTTATCTGTTTGAAATCTGCTTCTACTTCTATCTGCTAAAGAAGAAGTAGCGTATTCTTCTTTGCATTTATTTCTTAGTTTTTATTCTAATTCCGGTTAGCACTCCCCCTAGCGGTGGAAGAAAAATCCACAGAAAAGCCGCACCTTTGTATAAGCCGCATGGTTCAAAACCTATGAAAAAAGTAGCGGCTTATAGTCCAGAAAATACGGTATTTAAATTAAAAGATTGCGAGTGAATAATAAACAATATGCCTAGTAGTCTCCAGAATGACACTGTCATTTTTTTTTTATTCCTGGGAACAAAATATTTGTGTAATCTATATTTTCTTTAGCAATCACTCATAACCGTGTAATCCACAGGCTAATGGTCACTGTTTGGGCAGGTTTTGGGAGCAAGTCTTCTGGTTTCCAAACAAATCCTTGTCAATGTTAAATACATTCTCTAAGTCTCACAATTTCTTTTTTCATAGTCCAACAGAGATTTCAGATGTTCTCTTTCACACAATACTAAAGGTCATCTAATTATGAGCTCTAAACATTGGTCATAATAAGAGCTGAGGGCGGTCTCATAACAAAGTAAAGGCAGGCTGGAAGAAAAGGCAATGGCTTTAAAAGAAAGACTGCTTGTTACTAAAGTGAGCAAGTAAAGATCTACAAGTGAACAGAGTGCATTTAGAGCTAAGTCATGGTTTAGGATTTCAAATTATGGGGTCACGTTCAGATCTATTTGGATAAATAATGCATTTATCCAAACTTGCTCTTTTTAAGCATTCCTGTTACTTCAACTTGTGGTTGCAGATGTGTTCTCGGGCTGATGAGATCTGGGCAGAAGAGACTGCTGAAAGTGATCTACTTGACATCATCAGGTCTGCCAAACCTATATGGAGGATAAAATAAATCTGAACATTCCAGTTTTACCAACGTTGCCTTTGGTAAGCACTTTTCTCATGTGATAAATCCTTAAATTTCCTAACGCTTCAGTTTTGATGTATTCTGCCTGCAATCATTGCGTGCACACCGTTTTCCTTTGATTTTTAACTGTTTCATAGCCTACACAAATATGACATGGGCCATGGTGGTGCTTTGATTAATATATCCAGGGCCAGCAACAGCAATGTGCCTCAGCTCTTGTCATTTCACCCACATTCATTCCTGAGCTTCATATCTCCTCTATCTTCTTGTCTGTCTTCCTGTCTCTGAACCGCTCACCCATAACCACCACGGCTCCTTCTAAAAAGTTTTTGGACAGGAGTCATTGGTCCTGTTCCTGCATAACAGCAAAGGTTTGGGGGCAGGTCAGTATGTATCATGCAGGCGGAGGAGAGATAGCATCTCTAGGATAGTGGCATGAATGGTAGACAAAGTGAATGTTTGATGTAGGACACTGTCCTTGGGGCTGTGGAGCAGGCCCACAGGCCAGCCAAATTTTTGAAGGACTATTCAAATTCCTGCCTGCCTCAGAATATGTCAGGGCATGCCTTGATATCGCTGCTTCTTCTGAGTTACTCAGGACACGGCTTGTGTGTGCACTTGATGGGTATCATTGATAACCTCAAAATCCACCGCCCGCTTCTCACTCAACCTCAAATCCCACCACCCCTTCTTATCCACCATGTTTCCACGCATATTCAATGTGTGAGAAAGTATGGGTGAGAGCAGGAGGGGCCACCAGGCAGCTTCTTCTCAGGAGCGTTTATCCTGTGCCATCTGGCACTTTATAAACATGGGCACAGGAGGAGGAGCAAGCCCGTTTTTGCGTGTGTGTGTATACGTTTTGTGTCTTAATATTACAACATCATGCACCTTGCATCATTCAATATCCGATGTCATTCATTTAAACACATTTATTTGCTTATTTTATCATTCATCTTTTTAGTCAATGGTTGATGGGCAAGAACCATTGTCTATCTTGATGCCCCCCTTTCCCTTTCCACTCATTTTCTCACATGTACTTTTCCTTAATTTCTGTAAATCTTTTCATTTTGATATCTTCCCTTCTTCATTTCCCACTTTGTACTTTCTGTTTCACCCCTTACTTTAACGTTGCAGATTTTTTATTTTCTCTTCTGCATGTGATGCATGGCAATAGCTCAGCCAGTAGATGAGGGCGAGTTAGATTTTGCACCCAACCTTGACACCCACAGCTGCAGTCCACATACACACTCATACGCAAGGGGTGAAAAGGATTGGGGGCATAGCGCTGTGTAAAATAATCACAATGCATTCACGTTCATTGTAGTGTGGATTTGTTGCTGGAAAAATCATGAATATTCACATACCCTTTAAGCAATTATGATAATTGGCATTATTCCTAGCCTCAACATTATCTGTCAGAGGAGGCAGCAGCAGATGCAAGAAAAGTAGGTTGGGACAGTTTTCCACAC
This sequence comes from Cololabis saira, assembly GCF_033807715.1. Classification (NCBI taxonomy): domain Eukaryota; kingdom Metazoa; phylum Chordata; class Actinopteri; order Beloniformes; family Belonidae; genus Cololabis; species Cololabis saira. The sequence continues at coordinate 39,334,340 of NC_084587.1, forward strand.
TTTAAATTGTATTACACTTCTATTTCCTTTTCTTTTTGGCTCATCTATCCCCCTTTTCCCTCCTTGTCCTCTGTGTCTTTTTGTCTCGTTTCTTCTTTGCTTCTGCTTCTCATATTTTACTCTTTCCCCCTTCTTGGCTTGTTCTGTGCAGAAGTCCATTGTGTTGTATAAAAAGGAGGGGTAAGGATCCCGGAGTGAGGATGGCCCTTGGGTGCAACAGAGCTGGCAGCAGTGTTGGTCTAATCTTCCGGGTCAGGCCTGGTGCTTTCATCTTCTCTCACTTGGAGCCCCTTGTGTTTGATGTGAACTTAGCCCAGGAATAACTGTTCCTTTCTTCTCTGCTTACCTGGCCCCGGAGTAGGGGAAAGCACTTTGTTGTTATCCTAAGAGCCAAACAATGCTGGAAGGAGTGTAGAAAACCTTAATGAAAGGCTTTTGATCCATACTGATATTAAAGCAAGAAACCTTGAGTCAGAAAGTGTGTGTGTGTGTGTGTGTGTGTGTGTGTGTGTGTGTGTGTGTGTGTGTGTGTGTGTGTGTGTGTGTGTGTGTGTGTGTGTGTGTGTGTGTGTGTGTGTGTGTGTGTGTGTTTGTGTGTGTGTGTGTGTGTGTGTGTGAAAGAGAGAGAGAGTGAGAAAGAGAGAGAGAGAGAGAGGTACAGAAATCGCAAAAATCTAAATGTAAATAGCATCAGAATGGAATGGAATTTCCCTTCAATTCAAATCCTTTGAAAGTGAGAATTTTAGATTTGCTTGCATTTGTTTCAAGTTTAAGTGAAAAAGAATAAAGGGGAAAGCTAATTTATTGCTGGAGCTTGAATTAGCACATGAAGCCTTGCAGGGTTTTAATGATTAATTTTTCAGACTGCAAAATAATGTCCCTGCTTCTCCATAAAAGAATATTTTATTAATGTCACATGCAAAGAAGGCCAGGATAATTTTCTTTTTTTTTGTGTACGCTGTGTGTGTGCAGGCATATTCCGGTTTAGCATTGAACCGTACAAGTGGCCAATTGTTGTAGTCCCTTGAACCCACCTGGTTACCCCGGACTCTTGAATTTGCAACCGTTTGTTTATGAGCTACAGCTGAGTCTGACTGCAAAATTTCAAAAGAAGCACAAGGCGTAATTTCCATAGTGGTGGATTTCTGTTATACGATTTGTTTTGTAGGTGTGTCAGTTGAGTCTAGAAAACCAAGCTTTTTAAGATGTGGTATACATTGTAACGAGGATTTTTCTTCAAACCAAGGCATTATATTTTGTAACCATATGGTTTTGAATGTCTCAACCTTGACCACTCAACAAGTAAAGAGGAGGCTAAAGAAGTATGTAAATGAAACTCAGTGTTTAGGCCACTTTTGGAGTCTTATATCGAGTCGGCTGCAGGACTCCAGAAAGTGTTTCTCCTGGCCGGGACCTAGACCGGTCTCTCCTCCTGCGGATACAACACTCCGAGTTACATCGACTTTGTTCTTTATTTCTCACTGTGACGGAGTGGGGCCGTCAATAACACACAGCGGCGCAGACATCCACTTTGTGGCAGATGAGACGTGGGAGGCAGCGCATCTACACACACGCGCACACACACCTCCACCACGCCCTGACGTCCATTTAAAGTTATGGTTACTGAAACTCACCCATTCTCAAACATTTCTGTTCATTTTGTTGCGCTTCCAGGGGTGCACACTTGGTCGCGCTTCAGGATGATAAACATACTAATACATGCCTCACAAAAGGTGCGCTTCATGCTGGACATAGAGTGTACCGGGGGGGAAATAGGAGGGGAAACAGAGCGCTGAGTCTATTACACCTAAATAGACGTCAACATCCTGTCATGTGAGCTGAATATGTTTTTGTTTTCAATTTATTTGTTTTTGACTATTTCATGATGTCCATAATGTTGAGTGGTTAAATAATGACTGCTATATTTTATAAAGTATATTAGAATGATGAGGTGTAAAGTTTGATTGATGAAATATTAACGTTAATTGAAATGTCACGCCTAATAGGAGGGGCTTAAGGGTATAAAAGAAGACCTGACACTGTCTGTTAGTCTGTTAGTCGGCATGTTTGCAGGCCAGAGCTTCGGGAGCTGCGTGCTGACCTGCAGCTCCCCCCTCTGATCATCCCACTGCTTGCTTCCACCTGTCTGTGTGGATGTCTGATATATGCTTGCTGATATCCGTACAGTAGTCTTCTCCAGCTACCGGCCAATGTTTTTTTTTTTATTTGTTTTACTTGTTTTTGCAAGTTCCTTTTTAGGATGAGTGGTTTTTAAAGGGTCATTATCATATTCAAATGGTTCTACTTGAGGGAGGAGACAGGGTGGAGAGTTGTGCTCCCGCATGTGCTCTCAATTCCACGTTGATTGTGATGTTCAAAGAAACGTGCATGGATTTGGGCATACACACAGTTTTGAGAATCTGAATTTATTTTAGGTTTACGCCATATTTCCACGATAGAATCCATGCACTCTTGTACATGAGGCCTCAGATGATCGGCAGTTAGGTTGGCCATTGTTATATCTGAACAATTTTTTATCAAATATCATGACTGATGCATCACTAAGTTGTTACCCATGGAAACCAAAATGTGTCTGCTCCACAAGACAAATTCAGAAGTGAATTATACTATTTCCCATGTGCAGAAATTGACTTGCACACCACAAACTGTTAGCACGTACAAATGAATCACCTGCGCATACCACAGGCAGTTGCAGCTGAGGAAAAAAACACATGTATGTGCACAAAGCTGGAAGGAGAAGAAGCACTCTTGAAGGGAACTTCTGCTTACTTGAAGCTCACCCTGCTGGCACACAGATGAAGAGTTCTGGCATTTGTAGAGGTGGGGAGGTAGAAAGTAAGACCCTCTTATACTTGGGCATTTCTTAATGTGGTTACACCAACTCAGGCCTCCCCTGACTTTAATCGGCAATCTCACTGTCTGGATGTTAAGGAGCTGGAGTTGGCACTGGCTGCTGTCCGAAAACCTTCACTTTGGAGTTCCTTCCAGAAGAGGCTTCAGCGAGCACAGGAAGTGACAAAGGCATTTAAATTAAACAGTTTGTTATACTAAAGACAATTACATAAACTTTAGCAATATCACTAAGTAACTAATTTTCATTATCCAAGAAAAGTGTTAACAAATGGGCCAGATGGTGTAGTTTTAGTGGACTGCATATGTTCCTTGTTAAAATAGCTATTAGTATCAATTTGTGTAAATTTAAATCATACTAATTACGAAATGTTACACTTCTTCATAAACTAATTGTCATTTAAATACTGGGAAACTTAATGGTGATTGATTAGCTACTAAAATTAGTGCTATGCTAGGATTAGTTTTATTTCAAATTCACTATTTTATTAATCCCTGAAGGGAAATTAACTATTATTATACAATGGGCACAGGGGGCGGATACAATACTTATTGTATGTGGACTGATTGAAACAATTATTTAATTATAATTATTTGTGTTTTTTTAAAGAAACTCTTCACATGTCATTGTCTTTAAGCATTAGTCGAACACTTTTGTAAAGACCTTCGCAAGAGCAAAGGTGTGGATTTGCTTTCATTTGATGATGATGCTGAGACTGTTTACAAAGTAGTATCAGGGGTGGAACGTAGCTAATAATATTAACACAGGATTTGCATCTGTAATTTATCTGAGCTTTGCAATGTTTTACCTTTACTGCAGTTGCTATTCAGGTTACAGTTTTACAGTTCCTTCCATTTCCATTGGAAACCTGAGTATGTGTTCATTTTAAGTACATGGCTCTGGACAGCAACATACTGCACCATATAATGATCTAATACAGCATCAGATCAGCTGTAGATGAAACTGCCAAACCGCTTAAACCTAATATGCATTTGTAAAATGCAGCTTCCATATTAATATAGCAGTATTGTTAAATTTAAAGCTAATAGACCATAGATTATTGCACAATGAGTACTTATGATACTTTATACTGTATATAGCTAATAACTTAAAGGTGACCTATTATGGCATTTAATGTATATTTTAAACAGGCTTGAATGTCTTAAAAACAATCTAAAGCTTGTTTTTTCTACATAAATCATAAATCCAGCCTGTGGGCCCTGTCACTAGTTTTACCGCTTCTAACCTCTTTTTCTGCGCCTCATTTTTAGGGAAGGGGGGGGTATGATAATGAGTCTCTGTGCTGATTGGCTCCCTGAATGACGTGTAGCAGGGGAGGAGCATAAACCTGCTCCGCCAGAGCAGCCCGAGCCTGTAAATTATCACAACACTGATTTTTCACAAATGGAAACTTTATTGTTAAAAAAATAAAATATGAGTTGTATATAAATAACATTTATGCACTATTTAAGCCGGATCTACCCGGCGGATGCTGAACGCTGGCCCCGGAGCCACGCCAGGCGCCCGGGAGCAGTGCGAATCACCGCGGCTTTAACGGGGGAATCTGACCGGTTCCGACCGGCCGGGACCGCAGGAACCGGCCTGGACTGGTAGCAGGGACTCCCGGGGACCGACCAGCGGAATTTCAGCCGGATCTGCCCGGCGGATGCTGCGCCACGGGCGCTGCAACCCCATGGTGGGCGCACAGATCGCTCCGGAGCGCATCCGCGGCGCATCGCCCGTTACTGGTGATCAAACCGACAGATTTGCCTGAAAATCTCGGGGGGTGAAGCTGGTTCAGCCTGGGACAGACCCCCGAGGACCCAGCTCCCAAACCACCCGGGAACCTGGATGATTTAACCCGGATCCGCGGCGCCGCGTCCGACTGGCTGAAGGAAGCCCCGCTCCAGCTCCGTAGAGCTGGTTGTGGGCGTGGTTTCAGCGCCTATGGTGACGTCACCATAGGCGCAGATTCAGAATGGCTCAAAAAAAGGTCACGTGACACTGGGGGACTCTGTCCGGCGGGGGTCAGAGACCCTGCAGAATTTCATGGTATTTTGTCTCCCCTGTGCTGGCAGGGTGAGGGGAGACCACTTTATATATGTTAAAACAAGAAAAAACGTGTTTTTCATAATAGGTCCCCTTTAAAACAAACAGTTGAAAGCAGAAGTTTACATAGACTGTGCAAAAATAAATTTTTTGTCTCACTCTGAAGTTAAATCAGACCAAACCTCTCCTATTTCAAGTTAGTCAGGATTACCAAAATTATTTCATTTTGCTAAATTCCATAATAATGAGAGAGAAAATTACTAGTGGCCTTTATTTATAAAGTAGGTAGACAGGAAATGGGGGGAGACATTGCAGTATAGAGCGACAGGGCGGGACTCAAACCTGTGCTGCCCTTACAAGGACTATAGCCTCTACAAATGGCCCCCGCTCAACCCACTGAGGTATCCAGGGCCCCTGAGAGAGAATGTTTTAGATAATTTTATAATTTTCTTTCTTTGAGGTCAAAAGTTTACATACACAAAAAGTACTATATCTTTAAATAACGTGGGGAAGCCCAAATGATGTCATGGGTTGGGAATCTCCTTATAAATTAACTGACAACATGTGAGTTAATTGAAGGGACACATGGGGATGTATTTTAAGGCCACACCTCAAACACTCTGCTTCCTGGTTTGAAATCATGGGAAAATCTAAGAAATCACCCCAACAAATCAGGGAGAGAATCGTGGAGCTCCACAGGTTTGGTTCATTAATGGGTGTTTGAAGGCGTCACGTTTATCTGTTAAAACAGTTATACGCACGTATAAATTTATGGGAATGTCCAGCCATCACACCACTCAGGAAGGAGACAGGCTCTGTGTCCCAGGGATGGACGTGTTTTGGTCCAAGATGTGCAAATCAACCCCAGAACAAAAGCTAAAGACCTTGTGAAGATGCTGGATGAAGCTGGTAAGAAAGAGTAATTATCCACAGTGAAATGAGTCCTGCACCGACATGGGCTGAAAAGCCATTCAGCGAGAAAGAAGCAATTACTCCTAAAGAAACATAAAAACCACAGATTACAGTTTGCAAAAAGATACAGAGACAAAGTAAATTCTGGAGACATGTCCTGGGGTCTGTTTCACAAAGCAGGTTTAGTGAAAACTCTGAGTCTGTTAACCCTGAAATGAGGGAAACTCTGAGTTTTCCGTTTCACAAAGGGAGGTAACTCAAACCAGAGAAAGAGAGGTAACTCTAGCCTGTTTTACAAAGAGAGGTAACTTAAGCTCTCGGTCAGTTACTGCAGTAACAGACTCTCTGAACCTAACCTGGTCGGGACCAGGTTTATTTCAGCGAACCTGGAGTTTCTCTGCGTCTCCGCCTCTTTCAGAGCAGCACGCACATTTGATTTTCTCATTCATTCAGTCAGCAGGCGAGTTTTGGCGAAGTTCTGCCGTCTGTCATTAAAAACAGAGTCAGTATATATATATATATATATATATATATATATATATATATATATATATATATATTAGAAGTCCATTGACGCGAACATGGCATGTCCTTTTGATGAAGACACAATTGATGAAGGTGCAGAATTAATGCGCAGAGAATTAAATATTCGTCGGGAGATGGTTATCAGACCGCGTAATACATGTATATTACAGTACATAGTCTCATTACAGGCAAAGCAATATATGTTAATCCTTTATTTGTTATAATTTTGATGATTGAATTGTTTAATGATTTCATAATATATACAAATTTTTGGGGATTTTTTATTTGGGGTTTTCATAAACTGTGAGCCATAGGCTAATCATCAAAATTATAACAAATAAAGGCTTGAAATATCTCACTTTGCATGTAGTGGGAAATAATATTTGTTTCACCTTATGTTGAATTTACTACGAATGAAGTTTTGCAATATATTCAAATTTTCCGACCTCCACCTGTATATTATTACATGAATAAATAAGAGCATAATACAGGGGTCTCCAACTCCGGTCCTGGATCCACCTATCCAGCATGTTTTAGGGGTCTCCCTGCATGAACACACCTGATTCTAATCAAGGGTCGTCATTAACTTGTCATCAAGGTCCGGACACTTCTGTTGCTGACACAGCTCCTTGTATCATGGTGTGCTGAAGCAGGGAAAGATCTAAAACATGCTGGATAGGTGCTCTCCAGGACCAGGGTTGGAGACCCCTGGCATAATATGTGTCTGTATTGGTTCAATACGGAACGCAACTTTTAATTCCCAATTACGGAACAATTCCGTATTTCAAGGGACGGGTGGCAAGCCTATCATAAACCTGTCCAAGCCATAAAAGGGGTTCCACAGGATTGCAGGTGAATGATGTAGAGATCTGTTAAATTAATTTTATATTATATTCTGTGCTGCGGTGTTACTCTTTTTTCGAAAAACATGTTCAAATTCGACGTATGCGCGCATTAAAATCTCTAATTCCATTCGGGTGAAAAAGGACACGGCGTGAAGTATGTGGATCTTCAGATGCAATGTTTCCTCAAAGGGATTTTGTAAATTGAAATGTTAAATAAAGTAAAAAAAAAAAAAGAAAAAGTATGTGGATCTTTTGCCGTTGTTGTCCCCGGTTGCCATGGTGAATCGTTGTATCAGGGCTCTATAGATACTGGCTTTTGATAGTTGTGGTGCACACGCTTAACTCCAGGTGAAACTACTTAGAATTGAGTAAATTAACTCAAATCTGCTGTTCTGGAACCGAAAACTCAGAGTTTCCGATCTCAGAGTAGATCAACTAAGAGTTCAGGATTCACTCAGAGTTTGTTGAACCTGCTTTGTGAAACGGACCCCTGTGGTCTGATAAGACTAAAATTGAGCTATTTGGCCATAATGACCAACGTTATATTTGAAGGAAAAATGGGGAACCTTGTAGACCTGAGAACACCATACCAACTGTAGCACAGAGGTGGAAGCATCATGTTGTGGGCTGTTTTGCTGTAGCTGGAGCTGAAGCTCTTCATAAAATAGACAGCATCATGCAGAAATAACTTTACATGAAAATATTATGGCAACATCTCAAGACATCACCCCGGAAGCTAAAATTTGGGCGCAAATTGGTCTTCCAAATGGACGATCATACTGCCAAAATAGTTAAAAAGTGGCTTGAGGTCAATGTCTTGGAGTGACCATCACAAAGTCCTGATCTGAATCCCATCGATAATTTGTGGGCAGATCTGAAAAGGCGTGTGCATGGCGACCGACAAACATGACTCAGTTACACCAGTTCTGTCAGGAGGAATGGGCCAGAATTCCAGCAGAGTTCTATCAGAAGCTTGTGGTAGGTTACCCAAAATGTCTGACCCAAGTCATGCAGTTCAAAGGCAATGCTACTAAATACTAAGGAAATGTATTTAAACTTTTGACCTCAAAGAAAGTAATATACAATTCTAAGAAATTCTCTCTCTCATTATTGTGGCATTTAGAAAAATGAAATAATTTTGGTAATCCTGACTGACCTGAAACAGGAGAGGTTTAGTCTGATTTAACTTCAGACAGTGAGACAAAAAAATGTTATGTGTCTTTTTGCACAGTGTATGTTAACTACTGGTTTAAACTGTTGGTACATCAGTACCTCAGTAAGGTTTTTACTTGTAGTGCAGTATTTTTATTTTGTTGCATTAATTTAGAAATAGATCACCAGTTTGCAATTACAGTTAAAAGTATATATTAATCTGTGTTAAATTACTATAAATCCAGAATGACACAACTAACTTTTTTCTGATGTTCTAGAATCCTATACACCTATAAAATATTTAATGTGGTATCTTCACATTGATGGTAGTGAATGCATGTCTGGCTTAATTCTTTGTGTGCATTAAATATATCTGCATTCAAATATTTATGTTTTGTACATACCCTGCAATGGACAGGTGACATTTCCAGGATGTCCATCCATGGATGGATGGATGATGGTTCATGGTATGACTTTTACATGGTTTTGGATGCTTACTGGGACTCAAATGTTCCACCCTCATTCAAACTAAGCTCAGCATTTGTCAAAGAAATTTAGTCTGGCATTTCTTATGTTTCATATGTTAAAGTGCATTTATTTTATTTTATACATTTATATATATTTATATATTTATTTTCTCAGATGGACATGCCACTGTTGTTAATTTAGAGGTGTGATATGCATCTGAGGAACCCCTGATATTTAAAAGTGTAAAGATTTTGTTATTTAATTGACTCGGAAGCTTTTACTGCAGGTAAAGTAGCAGATGCTGGATGCCATCACAGGTCAGATTTTGATTGAATGCAACTCAAATTGCAAATTTCCCCTCTGTGGGACTATTAAAGGATTATTTTATCTTCTATCATATCTTATCTCAACCCTTAAAACAAAAGTTACGACTATAACTACGGTTCTATGAGTCCCGTATGACCGCCAGGCAGTGCTGTAAGCACTGGATATCTCCGCTCGCACAGGCGCATGTCAAGTACAAATAACAACAATGTCACCCGGGACCCTTGCATGACCCCCGGAAGGATATATCTTCGGGCGTCAGCAGGTGATCGGTTCCTAGAATCTTCTCGCAAGAGCACGAGGATTCTGAGTGACCGGAGGGCCTGGCTGTTATCCGGGACTCATAGAACCGTAGTTACAGTCCTAACTTTTGTTCTATTTCGTCCCTTAAAGGTGACCTATTATGGCATTTAATGTATATTTTAAACAGGCCTTGAATGTCTTAAAAACAATCAAAAGCTTGTTTTTTCTACATAAATTAGAAATTCAGCCTCTGGGGCATGTCTTTATTTTTACCGTTTCTAACCTCCTTCCCTATGAGGGATTCTGAGTGGGCGGGGAGGTGAGGTAATGAGGCTCTGTGCTGATTGGCTGCCTGAATGACGTGTAGCAGGGCAGGGCACAAAGCCTCGCTCCGGGCAGAAGAGCCTCCGGCTGCGTACACTATTAAAGCGTGTCCCATGCGATGCGAGCAAGCTTCAGCGACAAAATCAATTCCATTGCTTTATTTTTTATTGGACTGTCCTAACTGGCCGTGAGTTTAACGGTTTCAGTGTGTCCGATGTCACGCAGCTCGACGCGATAGTCGGACGCTCGCATGCTGTTATAACACGGTGTAAACGACTCCCTGGGATCTTAAAGCCTGAATTACAGTTCTGCGTTAAATCGACGCGTACCCTACGCCGTAGGCTCTGCGTTGGTGTAACGCGGAACCATAAATCAGCCTTTAGTTACCTGAAGAGGGATCCGGGTCACCTCGTCTTCACACTAATTCACACAGGAAGATTTAATTGAATTCTAAACAGGTACACCACAGTTCTTTACTCCGAATCCTTATCATTTAATTTCTTATGTTACAAGACAAATGAATCATGTTAACTGTAAAGAAATCACAACACTGAATGTTCACAAATGGAAACTTTATTGTTAAAAAAAATAAAATAACATTTGTACACATTACATGAACCATATAAACTACTTATATACACCATACACTGTTTATATACACCAAGTTGTATATAAATAACATTTATGCACTATTTCTGGCTCAAGGAAGGACCGTGCATTTCTTCTGAAGGTGTCGTTGAACAGCTTCAGTGCATTGCTTGGAAGATCTGAAACAATTGACAGAAAAAAATGTATTACTAATAGAGCTCCGGTGTTACCCATTAGGTAACACCGGAGCTCCGGTGAGTGGCTCCGGTGAGCTAAGCTAAATACTTAGCCCATGCAAAGATCATACTTGTAGACCAATATAAATAACATAAAAAATTAACGTCACTTACCGCCAGGGCTGTCCCTGACCAAAATGGGGCCCTAAGCGGAAAAATTTCTTCGGGCCCCCCCCCAGGTACAAAACGACAGTATAATGAAATGCCATTGAACTTGACAACCTTTATTAGTAAGAACAAAATTATAAACCTAAATTCACACTGAATTAAACAAATAAATAAATAAAATAAATAAAGCGGACTCACAAAGAGTGAGTAAAATGTAAAAGTAACTTCAAAGTAAATGAACAGGCAGGAAAAATAAATCTCTGTGGTCATAAGCATGAATGCTTCCAGGTGTTCTTGTGACTGTGTGTTCCCCCCTCACAAAAGAAAAACAGAGAAACATATTTTCTCATGAACAAATGTAATTGTCTGAAAGATGGTTCAAATGTTATTTCATTGCCCAAAAAATATGTTATTTTGTTACTTGGAAAATTTTAAATATGTTTTGTTGGTGAGAAAATATGTTTCTCTATTTTTCTTATTTTTGTGAGGGGGGATATATATTGTTTTTCGGCACTACCTTGTTCTCTATAGCTGATACAACATGAATTACTCCTATGTGGAATCAATAAAGTTCTTATTTTTGCCATCTGAGAAAATTAAATGTATTATATTTGGTGCCTAACTGTTTCCAACAATCTTTTTCATGTGGGAAGTCAGGATGACATTCCCTTCATCCAAATGCACTTTTGTTCTTATTCTACCAAAGTCCATGTTGTGCACCTTTTTGATCGATTTCTTTTTATGTTTTGAAGATAATTTTAAAAATAAAACCGGGTTAAACTTTAGCCAAAACGAGGCGTAGTTAAATAGAAAAACAAAAAAACTCCCACAGGGAACTCAGAACTTCTTCACAAATAACTTAAAAATCACAGAGAGGAAAAAAAAACACCAGCAAACTAACAAACAAAGCAACAAAGCTCAGAGTTAACAAAACGAACCAGCAATGACTCGCAGCCGCTCCTTAACTTCTCCTCCTGATTGAGCTGACGGGCTGCAGGTGGTTTAAGGATGATTTATGGTTCCGCGTTAAATCGACGCAGAGCCTATGGCGTATGACCGCGGAGACGCGCGCCGTACGTTGTGCGTCGCCGCGTAACCTACGGCGTAGGCTCTGCGTCGATTTAACGCGGAACCATAAATATGGCTTCACAGCGCGACTGTCCGCCGCGCAGCTCCTCGCCACGCCGACTCCGCGCTCATACATTTAATACATTTATAAAGCCCATATATTTATAAAGCCCCGCCTGGCCGAGCCCTAACACTGTGGCCGGCCGCCGGCCGTCCTGGACTACCGGCCGTTCTGTGATTCTCCAGATCACACAGATGGCCAGTCCGCCCCTGCCTTCGAGAGAAGCACGAGTTTCCTCGTGTTTTGCTTTTTTTTCCCTCTTGCTCGCGCCTGACTCGTAGGTTCTTTTCGAAGCCATCACGTCTTCACCTGCAGCTGCTTGACAAGTGCCTGCAGCGCATCTGACCAGTGATTGGTCAGATCGATTGCTGTCAATCATTGCAGTGACGGCGCGTGCGGTGTCAGATTACAAAAAAAAAAAAGGTCTCTTCTTCTCCCTCTTCTCCTGCCTCGCGCTGACAGCTGATCTAGTAGCGCGCACCACGGCTGTGCATATGCGCATCCTTTGCGCAAAACGGGGCCCCTATCGGATCGCGGGGCCCTACGCACTGTGCGTGATCTGCGTGTAGGCAGGGGCGGCCCTGCTTACCGCTGACTCGTGTGCAGTTGCCGGTTCCGTACTGTTGGTACTGATCCTTTTATGAGGGTAAGTGTCGATGCAAAACCTAATTTTTACTGTCCCTCGTTGTTGAAACAGCCACACGATACACCGCTTTGAAACAATGGCGGAGTTCTTGTCCCGGCGGAGTTAGTTGTGGGCGTGGTTTCACGCAGCGGAGGCCGACCGAGGCGTGGTTTGCATTTTGTTACGTAACGAAAATGCGCCGAATCTGAACGGCTCGTAGAAGTCACATGACACTGGATGGCTCATATGAGCGGGCTGTACAGACCCTGCAGAATTTGGTTGCTTTACACCTTCTCTGAGTTGGCAGGCTGAGGGGAGACCACTTTATAATATATATGTTAAAGCAAGAAAAAACTTGTTTTTCATAATAGGTCCCCTTAATGACCGCCAGGCGGTGCTGTAAGCACTGGATGACAAATACCAACAATGTCACGAGGAAGCCCGGTCACCTACCTCACTGACCAGAGGCAGAACCTGGGAGCAGAACCACGCCCAACGGTTGGGGAGTGGCAACGTTGATTCTGTAGAATCTGGAGAACGTGTCAGGCGCCGTCTACAAAGCCGCAGTGCAGATGTCCTCCATAGGTACTCCCCTTCAGGGCAGCCCAAGAAGCTGAGATGCTCCTGGTCAAGTGGCACCTCACTCCTATTGGCAAGTGGCGGCCACTGACCCTGTAGGCATGTTTGATGGTGTCCACCACCCAGTGGGACAGGCGCTGTTTAGAAACAGCAGATAAAAAGCTGCTCCGATCATCACACAGGCGCGGTAGCATCAAGCAAGGGCCCGTACGGGGCACAAAGGGCAAGCTGGACAGGCCGATTAACATGAGTGCATGGCAGGACCTTGGGCAGGAACGCCACCTTCGGCCACAGCGTAACCCCTGAGCTGATGTCATGGCGAGGAGAAAAGCTGTCTTCATCGACAGCAACTTTAGGTCCACCTGGGCCAAGGGCTCAAAAGGTGGAGAAGATAGGGCACCTATCAACATGGGCAGGTCCCACACTGGGACCCTCGGGGTCCTCGGGGGGCGCAGCCTCAGAGCCCCCCTGAGAAAGAGAGAAACCAACTGGTGACACCGCACGGTGGCATTCTCAACGCGGGCATGCTGCGACGAAATGGTCGCTACGTACACCTTCAAAGTGGACTCAGCACGGCCACCATCCAGGAGGGACTGAAGGAACTCCAGGATCGGGGCCACGGGGCAAAGCACAGGGTCCTCTGCCCTGTCTGCACACCAGGCAGAGAATTTCCTCCACTTGCACCTATGCTGGAGGCGGGTGGATGGCGCGCGGGAATTCAAGATGGTAGTCCTGCCGGGCTCAGTACAGCTTGACACTATTAATAGCCTATATTGTGTGGACTAGTAACGTGCAGTGTATTGGTGCTGACCGCGCCTCTACCCGCGGACTAAAATCTTACTCCACTCAGAAGAAACCGTTTTGCGGTCCCGATCACGGGACTCTTGCGGGGTTTTGAGCTCTGAACTTTTACTTATTTAAGGCTGGTGTAGAGTTAAGCCTTACCTTATTAAATTAAACCTTTTTCGGTCATGAGTAGGATAAACACGGGGACAACTTCTGCTGAGTTCGAGTGTACTTTAATGTCCGCTCAACAGTGTAGGATTTTAGAACATCAACACAGCATCTAGTGCCGTACTGTGGCGTATCACTCCGCCCAATCTAAAACAGACTAATCACTACAGATAAACTGACTAGTGTCATTATAGTCCTTAATTTACATCAGAATATAAATAATATATTTATAAAATAATGAACCCTGAATTACCAAAATAACCTTCTTAACAAAAATAAATCTCCTCTTACACTTATAAGGTGAGCATGAATCAATCTTTTTTATGATGTAAAATTGTATGTATTTATTTACTTTTATTTATTTATTTAATTTTAGTTGTTACATTTCTGGAAAAGAAAAAAGTCAAATCATACATGAGAGAAACTATTCAGTTTGTGGCAAAATATTTTTACTTGTATGAAACTGAAGATGCATAATGCAAACCTGACATTTACTTTTAGTTCAGTTTGTGGAAAATGGTTGGCCTGGCTTGCTCTTTAAAACTTAAACAGTTATAAAGCATTACAAACTGTAACAATAGGGCAAACGCACAGTATTGTTTTGTATTTTGTGTCTTTCAAATAAAAGACAATTTTTTTCCAGTCATATGTTCCTCATTCACAGTTGTTAAAAAAATACTGCTATAATATTGTATCGTATCGTTATCGTGACCTCAATATCGTGTATCGTACCGTATCGTGAGATTAGTGTATCGTTACACCCCTAGTATTGATAGAGGACTGGCCTCATAGTCATTCCCAGAACATTTTCAGTTTGTTGTCAAGGTTACACTTATCAAGCAGAGCATTATGATCACTGACTTGATAGTATGAGTAAACACGTGCCATTTTGTTACAATGGAATGTTTTGAATCCTGGCATTTACACAAATGCTATTTTAGCACCTGCCAACTACCTAAAATTGTTTGTAGAGCAACCACACCCCTCAACATGTCGGAAACATTTCACTACTGTAGTAACTTCCCACAGCAGATTAAACATTTTCCCCTCTACAAATTTGGTATAAAGTTTTCAGAAAACACAACTGAGTACATGGGGAGTTTGGAGAACAGACTCCCCATATACTTATTAGATTGAACCTGAAGATACCTTACCCCAAAAC
Organism: Cololabis saira; assembly: GCF_033807715.1. Taxonomy (NCBI): domain Eukaryota; kingdom Metazoa; phylum Chordata; class Actinopteri; order Beloniformes; family Belonidae; genus Cololabis; species Cololabis saira. Next base: position 39,349,435 of record NC_084587.1, read on the forward strand.
CACAGGGCCCAAGGGTTCTACTGCTAACATCTGAACCGGACACTCAGGGACATGCTCACATGTTCTTTGTCCAGATCTTGACTGGTCAGAACTCCTTTGGGAGCACAAGGAGGACCTGCTCTATATCAAACGGGTGGTCATAATGGTATGCCTCAGTGGAGTATATCTGAAAACATTTCGCTGGTAGTGATATAATTACTTTAACTGTATGGCTGAACAAATCTCTCCAGAACAAAGATATGAGCTTTGATTGTTACAAAATATTCAGATCTGGCTGACCCAAAAGTGTAAGGGATGCTGCAATTAATACAAAAGATAAGTAAATAAACAAATAAACAAATAAATAAATAAATAAATAAATAAATAAATAAATAAATAAATAAATAAATAAATCAAATAATTTGGAAGCTAAGAGGACCAAAAGGCAGGAGACCATAGCGGCATGAGTGTCAGGGTTTGACCCTTCCTGTTTTATTTTGAAGCCTGTGTCTTTGTGTTTAAATTCTAGTTGGACCTTCCTGTTTCCCATCGGCCCTGATCGTCTGCACCTGTGTCTCGTTAATCCTTGTGTATATGGTCTTGTCTTTCTCTTGCTCCCTGCTGGTCTGTATTGTTTCCTCCCTCTGTGTTTTTCCCGAGCCCGGATTGGTAGTTTTGGTCCTTGTGTGAAGCTCTAGTTTTTTTGTATCCTGTTAAGCAGCGCTTTTGGTTAATAAATCATTGTTTTTGAGAACTCCTGCCTCCTGCTCTCCTACGTCTGGGTCCGACAACAACCGTTTCATAACGAGTAATTGATCACGGCAGGAAAACCAACAAAACAAAAATCAAACAGACAGGTAACTTTAAAAAAACTTGAATGAAAATTATAGGCTGGAAAAAACAAGAGCATGAACAGAGACGTAAGGAAAACACTATGGATGTGCAAGGAAGGTAATAATATATAGACACTTACAAATGAAGTAATGAGACACAAATGTGGCAAAATAAAGCAGTCAAAAGAAGGAAGAGACAAGGGAACAATACACTTTTAAAATAAATGAGAAACGGAGACTATAAACGAAAACCAAGAAAACCAAACGCAACAGAAAACCCCAAACCATGGCATAAAGCACAGACTTTATTAGGTGAAAAGAGATGAGTTAGCTTTAAACCACGTGATGACAGTTATGTGCTAATAATAATGGAAAAAAAAAAAACAAAATTAAACTTAAATTCAGGTTATGTGTATAATCATAACATAGACAATATATTACTTACTTTGAACTAGACATCCGTCATAGCACAGTGGTGTGTGCTCATAATCAAGTTGGCCTAGTGTGGACCAGACCTTGATTGTGTGGGTCTGGCCCCAAATCACAACGGAGCAAACTTTTGCTCTGGAAATAAATGACCCTGGAGCCTTTAGATGGGTAATTTTACCTTCATTTTTGCACAGTGGGAGGTGCAGACATAATTTAAAGAGTGCATGGTTCTAACTGGATGATTGCTGGACTTGTAACTCATATAACCATCTGATCATTGGCCTCTAGCCAAGTTGCTACTTGTAAACATGATTTTGTAGCACAAGCATATACGCTCTGGATAAGCAACAAAACGTTAATGCGACCAGCATTAAAATCATTGTTCTGTATTTCATTTCTGAAAAAGGCTAATGTCATAAAAGTGGTTCAGCAGCAGTTTCACATTTACGTTTATGTTTATAACATGACTTTCTTAAAAATCAAAGATTAACCCTTTTGGTCTATATTGTTAAAGTTACATTGAACTCAGATGCAAAAAAAAAACTAACAAAAAAAAGCCAACAAAACAAAAAATAAACACAAAATAAACTTTTGTTACAGGAGAAAGAAAAAGCACCTTACTATTTAACATCCTTGCTGCCATGGTGATAGCCTAAACTGCTGTGCAACAACAGCACATTAACCCCTCTTGACCCTCTATTCTCACCTGTGATAAAAGAGGGGAAAGAGAATAAGGAGGAGGTTCCCCCATTTCTACTGCACAGCACTTTCAAGTACCCGGGCACCAGCAGGCCCTTGAGAACCCACAGTCATTAGGAGGGCTTTATCCTTGGAGAGGTGGAGAAAAAGAGATAAAGGGTAAAAAGGAAAGGAGGAAGGGGAGCATTGAGTCTGGAAGACAATGTGTGGTCAAGGTAAGAGACTTGTGGACACTGCTGAAGTGAGGGTTGAGAGAGAAGCAATGCTTTCATACAGAAGTGCCAAGCAAGCCACCTGCTTTTGGGTTTTTGTTTGTCCTTTATTCTAAGTAAAGAAAGGTAGGGGAAAGAGGTATGAGTAATTGGTCAGGGCACTGACTTACACACAGAGCTGTGGACACAGTACCAAGTTTCAGAATCTATGTTCTCAATCTTACTCTCTTGGGTTCCGTCTGGTGAAGTTAGAGAAAGAAAAAAAATCTAAAATTGTATTGCTTGTTAGGTGTGAAGTGCATGAGGAGAGACAATGAGAGTTTAAGAATAATTGGATGATTGGATAATAATTTGTCTGTGTACTTACACATAAGAGGCGTGCAGAAAGTCTACTCATGAAAAAGGACTGGCTCCTATTGATGAACAGCACTGGGGGAGGCTAACTTTAACTTTCATTTGGAGCTAATCCTTCAGTAATCAATAATGAAGACTAGCTTTCATCTCAGTTGGGTTTTTAATAAAGTTGAGAGGCATTGAATGATTGAATAATGTGAATGTGTTCCATCAGATCTTGAGAAGCAGTGGAATAAAAAAAAACACACACAAACGCACCCAAATAACTGGATGAAGCTTTTGCACATCTGATGATATAATGAATATAAATGAATAATGCATTGGCTATCAATGAGGGAGCAGAAGACGCATTGCTTCAGGCCATGGTTAAGCCTCTATTCATAAAGACGAGACAGACACAAAGGCTTTAGGACTGTGGGAGTCCAGCACCGGGGGAAGAGGAATGTGCATAAACAGTTTATTAGGAAAAGTGTTTTTTTTTTGCTTTTTTAGATGTTGTTTCTTAGTCTGACATACTTCAAGTAATTAGATGTGTTGCTAAGATTGTTTATATGGATTAACTTTAAGATATGAGGATGTGGGAGTGAAGACCCAGGATTACAGCAGCAAACACATGAATAAGCCACTGCTCTATTGTTATTCTCATCTCTAAGCTCCACTTTCCAATTGCTTCTTCCATCTTGGCTGGTTATTTCAATAATTTTCTCTCATTGTTTGAAAAGAAATACTATTTGTACATTAAGTTGAACTTTTTTGTGTCTTCAAACTAAAATTAAATGAGGCAGTCTCATCCTGTAGATGTCATGACTTCTGTCCAACTGATATAGCATATGTAAAAAAAAAAAATAAATAAATAAAACAAACAACAACAATAATGTTCGAAGAGACCTTGCCAGATTAAGGAAGCAACTAAGAATATTATTTCACACATGTGGTGAAAGGAGAAAAGGGGATTCTGTTCTCTTTTTTTTCTGAGGAGCATTCATCTGCAAATAAAAACGTCTAGGTTGGTGCATTATTGATTGAGTTTTATGGATGCAAAGAGTTAATCCTCATGAAGGCCCATGGTGAGTGTTATTAAAGTTTGAAATGTCTTCTTTTATCTGTGCTCCCCTTGCTTCTCCTAGCTCATTTTTGTCATGCTTAACCTTGAAGGATAAATACCCTGTTGAGCAAACTGTGCGATGCAATACTGAGACTTTGCAATTTTAAATGGAATCCTGTTTACAATACATTTGGATTGTCAAAATGTTGCTCACGAGTAATACTGTCATATGGGGTAGAAGAATTTGTAAGTAGTCTTTTTAAAAATTAATTTATCCAGCTTTTGTATTTGAGTTTGTGTTTACAGGCCTATGACTGCCGTGCCTGCACGGAAAAAGGTGGTAAAAAGTTGGTCTTGATATAAATAAAAAATGTACATCATTGTATAATTAACATATTCAGTGAACATTTTGATTTGTGTAATCACTAACTTTTGTTTTCAATTAATAACATATATTAATGTATGGACATGCTTTTCATTCTAACCCCTAACCATGTTTTTTCTCTTAACCACAACCATTTGTGAGTGAATGTTTAATAGAAAAGGGAAAAGGACAAGTCTTGTAAGTTCATATTTTATTTACAATAGAACACAAAAAAAACATTTCAAATATTTAAAGCAAGGACACATGCCATATCTTAGGAAAAGAAGAATGCTAATTTTGATGGCAGAAATGCAATTAAAGCTGGAACAAGGCCATGGCAGCATTTCTTGGTCATGTTCTTATATAGCTTGCTCTATGATCTGCATGTACAATCTTTTTTTTGCAAAATATCTGCAAGTGAAAGCAATTTGTCCAAGATGCAGATGAAACCACCCATATGTCTGTGTATTTTTTGCTCCGTTAATTTGACTGTCTTAATTCAAGATGACATAGTTTTAGTTTGTGTGACTAATTGGTGGTGCCATATAGGAAAAAATGTCAACATTACCACACCACTTTATGTTTTATGAAGTGAGGGAGAATGCAGCGTGGCCTGGAGGCCAAGGCTTGAACCTGTGTCTGTTTCTTGTCAAGTCTTATTTCTAGGTAGGGGGGTCTGAGGTACCCTGGCATTTTCTGTTCTGAGGGGATTTGTTTATATGGCTGAAAGACTCTGTTTCATTTCATTAGCCTACAGAAACTGAAGAAATAAAGTTTAATCACACAGACTCTAGAGTGACAAGACCTTTTTTTGTGCTTCTATTTACCAACTTTTTAATACATATTTCTAAATAAAAAAATTAGATTACTATAAAAAAAGACATAATCAGTCATCAGTGACAGTACAGCATGTGGCTCCTGAGAATGTTTTGACATGTCATTGCAGGGCTCCTGATGGAAAGGTCATTGACATTCAGTGACCATTCCACCACTGTTACAACACATTACCTCAACCATGCTCTGCACTAGTCATATTGACCAATGACACAACTTCTGCCAGGGCCACAATGTCACACATGTCCCAACCATTTTACTTCAAACATGTCCCTCTCTCTAGACCCCTCCTTACCTCCTTCACTCCCCTCATTCCCTCCTTTCTTTCATGTATAGCTTCTCTGTCTCTTTCAATGTCTACCCCTCTAACACCTCCCAGACTCAGATTTCTTCTTTCAACCATACGCCTCTATCTGTCTGTTTGTCCATCTGTTTGCCTCCCTTCTCATCACCCCCTTTGCCTCTCTGTGTCCATCTAGCCCCCTGCTTTGTTCCCGTATAACATATGTGTGGTCTGACATCCCATCTATGAACTGTGGCGGTTCCTGTCCACTTCATGTCATGTGAGGATGGACGTTTGGGGAATCCTCCAGGCATATCTCTTTGTCACCAGCGCTTAGTATCAACACTGCTGCAGATCTGCACCAATACCATCACCACAACTGGCATACTACTACGTGTCTGTAGGGCTGCAGAGTAAATCGAGAGAGTGAAAAGATGAATATATGTGCACCCTTTCACAGAAAGTAAAACATGAATGTTTATATGATGTCAAACGTACTTCTAAAATGAGACAAAAAATAAAAGCACCTATAAACTTAAATATGCATACTCTGGCTCTTACCTACTACCTATGTGTCTATCGGACTGAGGCATGTAGGTTTCCTTCAGAAACAGTAGTGGTTTTGTCTTGAGGTTGTGCTCTAACAGTTGTCACAGACTGATCTCTTCTAATGTGTTAATTGGGTTGACAACCGATGACACTGTATTGGAAATTAAGAGTCTCTTTGTCCTCTTTTGCTTAATAGCCTTTAAGACTTGCTATCTGAGGCAAAGCTGTCCCACAGATTAAGTGGATTTCTCTGTCAGACCACAAAAGGCTTTGAGTATTTCCCACATATGTTATGCTATGAACTTGCCCTCTCCATGTCCACCAGTTTTTTTATGAATGACAATACTTTGAGGTTTCTGGGTTCTGGGGAGTATATTGATTGTAATTAGTTATTCAATTTGTAATAGATCATTCATCAGATTGTGGCAGCAAAGTGTCCTTAAAGATCGAATTATATTTATATCCCACCTGTTGCTTTAATCTGTCATTGTGATGATTTTTCAGGTCTCAAAATTTGAGAACATAGAGAAGAGTAGACATCTAAATCCATAAAACGTTTAAAGTCCAAACTGCTTTCATGTCTCTCGCCTCGTTGACAAGGCTTTGCTAACACCTCTTTCTCCGTGAGAAACACTGTGGCACATGAAATACAGTCAATATTCTTTCTGTGTTCCACTTTCAGGCAAATTAAGGATTCAGAGTTTTGGGGGCAAACCAACTTTCCTCTAGACCAAGCAAAAGAGTCCATCATCAGAGGATCAACTGGCATGAAGAGCAGTCCATTTTTGGTAAGCCGGTCATTCACTGCCAGGAAAAAGACAATCATAATATGAATAAGACTTTTTGAGTTTGACTCAAAAAGTGACTCTCAGTCTGCTTTTCATCTCAATAAAGAACCTTTTAAGGCAGCCAGGCAGTACATGAGTGAAGAAAAGAGTGTGTAGTAAAACAGAAATATTGCACTGCTCAGTGCTGAACTTTGTCCAGTTCTGTAATGCCTGTAAATGCATCTTTTAGGTAAGGGGATCACAGTCTTGGCTAAAGGGGCACAATAAAAGACTGCAGTTCATGCAGTCTTTTGAAGTGAAGTGAAGCCTGTTTCCCTGTAACCAAAATGTTTAAGAAAAACTTTGTTGCCGAGATGTGGTAAAAGACTAGATCAGGGGTCGGCAACCCGCGGCTCTAGAGTGGCTCTTTAGCGCCGTCCTAGTGGCTCCTGGAGCTTTTAAAAAAAGTTTGAGCTTTTTTTCTTCTTTTTTCTCTTTTTTTCTTTTTTTCTTCTTTTTTTAAATTTCTTCATCTTTTTTCTTCCTTTTTCCGGTCCTTTTTAATCTCGACATTTCAACATTAATCTCGACATTTCGACTTTTTTCTTGAAATTTGGACTTTTTTCTCAAGATTGTACTTCAACATTAATCTCGACATTTCGACTTTTTTCTTGACATTTTCTCATTTTTTCTCGAAGTGCATAATGAAAAAAAAAATTCCCCCAGTTATAACTTATATAGCTACATGCAGCATGTGTTGTCTTCATTCTAAGGCTGATAAAAGACTTTTCATTTTTTGCTCCAGACATATTTGTTTTTTGTGTTTTTGGTCCAATATGGCTCTTTCAACATTTTGGGTTGCTGACCCCTGGACTAGATAGATAGATAGATAGATAGATAGATAGATAGATAGATAGATAGATAGATAGATAGATAGATAGATAGATAGATAGATAGATAGATAGATAGATGGATGGATGGATGGATGGATGGATGGATGGATGGATGGATGGATGGATGGATGGATGGATGGATGGATGGATGGATGGATGGATGGATGGATGGATGGATGGATGGATGGATGGACGGACGGACGGACGGACGGACGGACGGACGGACGGACGGACGGACGGACGGACGGACGGACGGACGGACGGACGGACGGACGGACGGACGGACGGACGGACGGACGGACGGACAGACAGACAGACAGATTGTCACGTAACAATAGTTAACAATAGGAATTGATTGATTGAATTAGTTTGGGGTTTTTGTTTCATGTTTTTTTCAAAGCAGTTTTTGCAGTGATTTTGTTTATTTTTAGGTTTGTATGCATGTTAATGAGTTCTGAATAAAATACAATCATCTCCAATCACTGCACCTCCATTTAAATATTCACAATTTAAAACTCATCACATAAATGGTTCTCCATTATAAGAGCACATGTAAGGAGAATAAAAATGCGTGTGGCAAAATCAACAATTAAACGCATCTACTAACTTGATGCTCTCTATGGGCTTGCAACTTATCATTTAGTGTATTTGTGAATTCCTCTTTTTGTCATTCTCAGGTCAAAATGTGCACAAGAGGTCGAGGAAGATGAATCACTGTAACTAAGATTATGCTCTTGCTCCTTTCATCTCCAGCTCAGCTAATTGCCAGTGGCGAATCCCCAAACCTCTCCTGCTATTTGACATCGACTTAATATATGAAACTTTTTGCTGCCAGTTTGGAAAAGAAACTGATGCATCAAGAATAAAATGAGAGAAGAAAAAAAAGGATTGTCCTAGATTTTAAATAACTTGCTTTGGTGTTGGGCATTAAATTAAATAAGCATAGTGGTGATAGAGCATATTCAACTGGCCCCATTTTTGGAATTGAACAAAGTGCATTTGAATTGAAATCAGGTCGTTCCTGGGGGGCACTAGTAATGAACCTGGCAACGAAAAGGGGAGCAGCGAGGAGGACGGCACAGAGTTGCAGCTGACCTTAGCTGTTAAGCTACAGCAGAAGAACATGTGCTTGAACTTGGCTACGCTAACCCTTTTCAGCGACAGGCAGCAAAGTGTTGTAAGTAATGACTATAAGTGATGATCCTCACTGAAGGTGGGGAGTGAGTAGAGCTTTAAGAGCCAAGTTGAAAGGAGGGCAGTCACTGTGACATTTTCTGGGCTTCTGAATTACAGAGAAAACAGGTGGACTGGGAAATGTCACTTGTTAAATGTACAGAAATTCGCAGACTTATGATAATTTGCTGTGAAGTTTAAACTGAATTCTAACAATTTAAAGTTTAAATTTAGATAATGAAGTGTGTAATGAAGCTGCACAATCTGACCTAGAATGTTGAAATGACCTTATAAACAGTCATTAAAATATACAACTGAAAAAAGTCACATTACATTAGGTTTAAGATTGATTGTGAATTTGACCAATATCCCTCATATCAATCCCCTGTGAATACATAACTGCCTCATCTGCTCTTCTCTCCCTTCTCCTCTGCCAGTCCGGGGGCCTAATTTAGCCTTAGTAGGCTCTTCTGGTGCCTAAGAGAATTCTCCTTTATGCAAGGCAGGTAAAATAAGACTGCAGCATGGATGATGCCCCTCTCCATCATGGTGGATGGGGGGAGTCATGGGTGACACCTCCTGATCAGGTGTGCATGTGTAATGGTCGTCCCAAAATAATCACTGCTTTGAATAATTTCCCTACTCCGTCTCTCACCTCTTGATTCTTGCTGCTTCGACTCATTTTGTGGCGGGCATCCCATAAATCCTTGCTGTAAATGTAAATCAGTGGGCTGGGTGTATCTGACAGATGGGGGCTACAAGGAGTCCTGGGAGAACTCTCCTCTCACCTTTCCCTTCAGTTACAATAGATTAATCTACAGCCATGCTAGCTAAATAGCAGTAGTGTGTTTCCCTCACTTAAGGCAAAAAGAGAGATAGGGGCTCAGATATAAGGGAAGATACAATAAAAACATGTGTGTGGCTTATTTCGATGAAGAGGGATGTATAGAGGGTGAATTGCAGGAAACATAAATCTCCCTACCTTTGTTGTTGTTATTGTTGTTATGACTGGAAAATGAGGTTGTGCAGGTGGAGGAGACGGAGATCTTCGAGCTGTCAGTTCCTTGGAGGATTGGAGATCTGAGAGGTGTGTGTGTGTGTGTGTGTGTGTGGTGGGGGGGCGGATGGGGGGGGCTTTCTTGGTCCCCTTGGCTGTCTGTGGAGCAGAACACATCTCTCATTAAGAGAGAGTGCTGAGGAGACACTTGAAAGTGACATTCACCCCCTCCCCACCCCCATTTTAGAGATGCTATGCATGACGGCCACTGCCACTCAGCCAGAAGGGTGACCTCTCTCTTCCTCTCTGTCTCTTTCCTTCTCCCTTGCTTTTGCCTGAGGGAGAATTTCAATGCCTTAGAGCTTTTGGTAAATATACATAGAACACCTACTACTTTCATTAAAATCCTTCAATTACAGATCGAAGAAGACAACAGTTGTAAGAAAGAGAAAAGGCGTACGATGAAAAGACATTCCTTTTTAGAGATGGAGAGCGGGGTGGAGTTTAATAATGTGCCAAGAGATGAAAGAACTCATGTTCTTGATGTGGGGATTGGAAAAAGAGGAGAGGAATCAAAGGCTGCAGCCCACTATGGGGTCAGGGGCTGGGGAGCTGGATCATCTCGGTTGTGGCAGAGTGTCGATTTTCGCCCCCATTTCTAACCTCAGGCCTTGACCCTTCCACTCATATCCATGTCTTTAATCTTAGAAAACTCCACCTAATGAGCTACATAGTTCATTGAGTCAAGGAACAATGGATACCTCTGTACGATATTGTCCTTCCATGGCGATCAGGACTTGTTCAGTAGGGTTATGATCAATGCTTTGTCCCATTATCACCATGTGTTTTCATCCTTCCTTGGCTGTCTGTAATTACTTGACAAAACATGATTATAGTCTTTAAAAAACCATTTCCTGTTGACTTCCCAGGCCGGTCGATGTCTATCCAGTGGTCACGTTTGCCCTGTAATCGCCACCGGCTGCTTGAACCCTTCTCTCAGCCAATGAAATTCCTTTACCCTGCCAACGCAGCCCATAAATAAATGACAAAAATGGCCCTTGGTTCTGTCACACTTTTTAAGTGAGCAAAACACTTGTAATTAAATTCACACAGATATGCTGAAATAAACCCACCCCGTCTAAGGATTCAAAACACTCCAGCCTGAAAGGGTGTTATGCCGTATGCAATTCAGATCTAGCAATAAATCTTGACAAAACTATACACCCGTAAAGTCGATATAAATGGCTGCAGACACATATGTGCACAAGAAGCCAGAGTCCTGTGAGTAATTTGTCATGGAATCCTTTCATTTGCTAATTATCTGTTTGTCACTAACTATTTTGGATGAGCTTTAAACACAGTTGGGTTGGCGGTGAGACCTCACTGTGGAGGTTGATGAGAAGGCAATAAGGAGCAAATGTCCAAATGTGCCCAAGATTGCACCCCAATGCCAGGAATCATGTCTGTGAATTATTTCAAAATGGTTTTGAGATTTGTGGTATGCACTGTAATCATGATGCTTATTTGAGATGGTCAAAACATTTAAAACATTTTTTTCATTGAAATCCTTTGCTTCCTATGCTTGTATCGTAATTTTTCTTTCAATGAAAAATGGTGTATAATAAGGAGGTTCCCATTAATACATAGTTCCATTTGGTGCCATAGCTAGAAACTCTCTTAATGAAACACAAATCGCTTCTTTTTGATTACACTTAGAGCAGATGCAAAGTGCATGTTCTTGGCTATTTTCTCTTTAGTGCAGTCCTCATCACACTGGCTGAGAGGGAGAATAGCCAGTGCCCGTGTGAAGGATAATTTGTACCTTCTCAATGAATGAGGAGGACAGGCAAATTACTGGCTGAATAAGGACTGCCTGTGGATCCCACTGTCAGAAAGGGAGAGGAGGGCAAAGAGGGAGAGTGTAATTATCAGCTAGCAAAGTGCATTCATATCCTATCACAAAAGGATTGAAATGTGGGTGGAAGAGAGAAAGACAGCAAGGGAGAGTGAAGGAGGTTGAAAAATAGAAAGATATGAAGAGGGGGAGGAACAAGGGGTGAAGGACTCCTGGCCAAATGGATGCAAGGCCGTAAACAGGGTTAAAAACAGCCTTCTATGGTCTAGTTCTGAATGCAGACACATTAAGACCTTTTAGCCCAGCGCAAAAGCCCCTCTTCGGAGTTAAAGACGACAAGAGCCAGGCAAGGAGATGGAGGACGATGAGGAGAGGCAAGCAGGCAGGAGAAGGGTAGAGAATGGTGGCGGACTGTGGGCTTACAATCAAAAGCATCCATTTGTTATTTGAATAGACCCAGATACGTAATAAGGATGGTGGGGATGAGGGAGATTTTTTTTTTCAACTAGTCTATTCCTTTTTGGTAACTGACATCTCTGAACAAAGCTAGTCTATTAGCGACCCTGGACTTTATTGACAAGCCTGCCATTACCCATACTTCCCGGGATCTGTAGGGTCAGGGGTCACAGACGGGCGGCTTGAAGGGGGCTGGTAAAGGGTCTGGAGAACACATTTAGAGAGCGGGGACACCTGTAGGGTCGCATCCAGTTCAGAACGTGACTACGATTAACAGCAAACCTTTTGAGAGGCAGTAGACAATGTAGTCCTAGTCTCTAACAACTCCCCCACTCTTTTCCTACTCTCTCGAGCTTTGTTCTATCTACCACATATAGCTTCGGAATAATGCACTATGGCTTATTGGCCAAAAAAGGTAAAAACATAGCGGGGTTTTTCTGGTTTTTTTTTGCATTTCTGCGTGTGCTTGCAACTTGTCGTAGCAGATCATGGGTGTGCAAACTGGTATAAATTTATATAAATTGGCAGGAAATAAAATGCCAAGAAATGTCAGTTTGTGTTGAGGCAGAGCAGGGTGAATGTCTGGTCACAGATAATCCCAGAAACACTTCCATTCACTCTGAATTTCACACAGTCAATCATGGCATTATGTAGGACTGTCGTCAATCAAACTTATTGGAGTACACACCGGAGGATGAAACCAGTTGCTAAACACAAACACATACATGTTTGCACAGTGAGGCAGTTAAGCAGGCAGGGTTCAAACTACAGAGGGCTAAGTGATAGCAGCATGCATTTAATATATTTGTGACACTGCAAATGGAGGGCATCAACGCTGTTTGCTGGCACAGCAAGGCAGCATGTAATGCACTACGGGCGACTGGCACACCAGCCATACTTAAGATAAACACTTTTTCTGAAGAAGGAAATTAATCCCCAGTGGGTTTCCTTTGTATGTCAGGGTGTGTTGGCATATGCTTGTGTAGCTTTAGAGCTGTTACATAAAAATGTATGTTTGGATGTTTCATTACATGAAAATAACTTAACAGAAACTTCTATCCAAAGTAATTTGCAAATGGCAAACACAATATGGGCAATATGGGGTTTAGTATCTTGCCCACGAAAATTTTGCATGAGTACTGTAGTTATGGAATCAAAGGAATAACCCTGAAAGACAACCATTTGACGTCCTGCAAAAAGAAGCTCAGCCACACCTGAAATTCACTGAATTCACTGTTTAATTCATGTCAAACATATAGCTTTAATATTTCATTTTAAAGCAAGAGTGTCTTCTAATATTATGATGTATTTGTTGAATCTACATGTGTTTATGCTCTCTGACAGCCAGTTCCGTAATGGTAAAACAGCAATCAGGTGTTGCTGCATATGTTGCTGGTGTCAGCTCCCTGCGTTCCCCAGCAGGCAGACTAACTTATTGCCAACCTCATAATAGGAGGGCTGGGTGAGGGCCATGACTGCCACTTGGCATGCAGCACTGCCAATATGGCTGGCTTTTTGTTCTAACTCCCTCTGAAACTTAAACACTTCTGTGCTAAGATTGATTGCTACAAATTTGCATAGCATTGCATGTGTTATTTTAGCTGTCAGAAATGTCCATGCTTCATTGTAGCATCAATTATCAGACCACAAAGTAATGTTTATACTGATATAACCTGTTGTGCAGTATCAACAACCAAAAATGAGAACAGAGGACATCAGGACAGAAAATCATAATAATAGATAAAAAGTATGAAAGTAGTATGTATGAAAGTATGAAATACCTCACCTTTGCATAAATATACCTATCACAACACAGTAAAATGAAATAAAATAAAATTATCCTTGTAGCTCTGTAACAAAAACTAAACCAAAATTCAGAACCAGAGTATGAAAAAAAAGGTGCAATGTTACTGCTTCCATAGAAATAAAGAAGTTAAGTAGTGGCAAAGTGCTACTGATGCCATTGATTGATTGATCGATCATCAGTGAGTTGGGCTGTTACAAACTCTAACATATGCTAATAAAGGCCTGCAAAATCCACAACTAGAGTTCTTGGGGTTTATGATATCTGGCAGTTTGCTCATCTGCATCTTAGGTGTGTTAACACAGTGCCACTAAGGGAAGACATCAGTGATAAGTTTATGTAGCACCTCTATCCTACTTTTAGGGAAAGACAATCATATCACTCTAGGTCCTATAGGGGTCACACCAAATACATACTGACAAAGAAGCAGGTGTTGGATTTTAGAACAGTAAGCTCCTTAATGCCACAACCGGAATTATTTTGACATCCATACTGTCCCGTACAATAAACAGAAACAGGTGCCACAAAGTGAAATGAAATGAAAAAAAAAACAAAAAAAAACAAATGAAAATAAATAGAATCAGTCCCTGAGCTCAAATCAATAATGAGTTGAGTTCTGTGCATATGATTCTCACCAGTGTCCACTATCTCTACTACCACTGATCGGGTAGTTAGTGTATCTTATCTGATATCAATCAGAGTTGATCCAAGGTTCTTTCGGCTGATGGTACGGCTGGCCACACCGCATATCCAACAACCCCGGAATCACTGGGCTGGGCTTGACTTCCTAATCATCTGATAGTGCAGACTATCCCAAAAAAAATAATAGCATTAGCATAATGCTAATGGTCGTTTCTAACACTTAAAACATAACTTAAAGTTATTCTATGCAACTTCTGAGAGCTAGCAAGATTTGAAAGTGGCGCCTCCTCTAAGCCCCGCCCCCACCCACGATCGCTCCGTCCAAAGCCACGCCCCCACAAACACGAACGCGCATTTGCAGGATTCAACAAGACAGAGGAGAGCGATTTTTAAACATTTTGGACAGCACATTTACAGTAAAACTACCCCATGTCTCATTCACCTGTAAGCGAGGCCGGTTTTAAGGGGGGCAGGGGGGGGCTGTGCCCACCCAAACGTGCATCCTGCCCACCGGCGTCTCCATCCCGGCGAGAGTGGAGAGCAGAGAGCGGCTGGCGGTGCGCTGCAGGCTCTAGAGCCACGGCTACGCCGTAGCCTACGGCGTACCCTATGGCGTAGGCTATAGCGTACCCTACGGCATACCCTACGGCGTAGCTGTGGCAACAGAGCCTGCACGGCACCGCAGCGCTCCGCCAGCCGCACCGGCGCTCTCCGCTCTCGCCGTGATGGAGACGCCTACATCCCCACGGACCCCCATACAGCTTCCGAGCCGGAGCTGCTGCGGCTCTTCACGGCTGCTGCGGCTCTTCACGTGTCCCCGCGGGCTGCTGCTGCTGGGCAGAGAGTCCTGCAGCAGCAGCCCGGACTAACGGCTCTGCTCCCCGCTCACCCACACAGCGGGGACCGAGCTGCTCTGGAAATAACTACATAATAACTACATACTGGGGGTCCGTGGCAGAGGGGAGGGAGGGGGGTTACACTGGGACAGTTTCACAAAGTTAAATACGTGCTTTATTACATGTTAGTCCATCACTGCTAGTAAATAGAGTTTCTCGACCATTATTATCAAGGAGATAATAGTGGCTCCGTGTGGTGATATCCACTCTGTCTCTCATCTTATACTGTCCATCTTTATTTATCACAACCAACTTATGTATGCGGCTGTGTCCCTCATGTTTCTCTCTGTCAGTCTCGGGTTGCAGCCGCTCATCCCTCGCGTTTCTCTGTTTAGTTTTTTTGTCTCATGTTGCTGCTCTTCCCCCTTGTGGTAGGAAAATACGTCACGTAACCATAAGCCCCTTCATAATGTATTAAACTACATGGACCGGACTAGTAACCCGATTGTCCATACAGGTTACACTTAGGTAAACTTTTTTCCCCCTCATTAACGTGGGACCTGGGTTTATAAGAACATTTCCATTCTGAAGTGTGAATGAATATTTACAATTGAACAACAGGTCAGATGCCAGTTTCTTGATGATTTAGGACTGTTTTGCTGGCACAAAACCTGAGCACTTTGCTGTTATTGATTGGAGCATAAAGTCCTGCAGTATACTTGACTTAAATATATTACACTGTTAAATCATGGCTGGAACAGTTACAATGATCCAAACCACTCAAGTAAAAACCCAAAAGAAAAGGTCCAAGGTATTGTAATAGTTCAGTCACCATCCAGATCTCAACAAGACTGAAATGCTGTGTGGTGCTCTAAGTGAGATATAAATACAAAGAGCACAGAAAGGGGAGTTGTTTTCTTAAATGTATTATATATATATTTTTTTTATCAAATAAGGAAACAGCTGATGAGAGTAACAGCAGCAGCAGGGGGTAACAGGTAAGATCTGTATTTGCAAGTTGAGTAAGTGGGGAGATGAGGAGATCTGTGAGCTACCCAGCCGAGGAGCCGAGGAAGCCATAAACCGACATATGTTTGGAACTATAAAGGATGGTCCATTGTTTGAACAATTTGCCACATAAATGACAAACCGAGGCTTTGCAAGAAACAAAACCCGTCCGAAGAACGCTCATCCCGATGTTCATCAATCCTGAAAATAATTTTTGAAAATTATAGCTGTTTGACGGCGTATAAATCTTGCTTATGTTGTGGTAATATGTCCTTCTACATGCCCACACATCTTACGTAATGTTTCATGGATAATGCCTCCCCATTCGCCTTCCTTACCCTCAACTCATGCTCAGGCAAAAGGTGACATGCCTTATGTTTATATTACCCAATGTGCAAAAAACACAGGTTCATCATCCAGTGATAATAGCGGGATCCAATCCAAAAACACTGACTGACCTGGGGTGGTGTGTCAAGCTAGCCCAGTGAATACACTTAATCAAGGGTCAGGTCTAATGTAAACAGAACTAGTGCAGAGTGGCTCGTTGTGGGAGGGATTTGTTGATGACAAGACAAGGATGTCCACAAGCTCCTCATCCTCAGTGCTGTTAACGTCATAAATTAGCATATTACAGAACCATAATCTGTATCTGGTTACTAAAATGACAGACTGGGACTTTGCAAGACAAGAAACTCAAGTGATTAACAAACTGAAGGGCCTCTACAAAAGTTTTTTGTGTTAAATAAACACAACTGCGAAGGTGACACAGGCCATCTGTCACAAGTTGGATGTGTTTCAGACACGATGCCTTAGAAAAATACTGAGGATATTCTGGCCCATGACAGTGTGAAACACAGACCTTTACAGGAGCACAGGCTTCACCCCACTGTCAGGTGTCATCAAACTTAAAAGATGGATGTGGATAGGCCACGTATGCAGAATGGACCCAAGCGCCATCCCAAGGGTAGCCATGAGATGGACACCACCAGGAAAGAGAAAAAGAGGCCGACCCAAAGAGACCTGGAGAAGATCGGTCGAGAAAGAAATGAAAGAACTTGGATGGACCTGGGGCCAAGTGCAGCACTGGGCAGCAGACAGACAGCATTGGCGTTCATTGGTGAAGACCTTATGTGCTACCTAGCACGAAGAGGATTAAGTTAAGTTAAAACACAACTGCAGAAGCGGTAGAGGGAGACTGTGCAACCCGATTTGGGAGAAGTCGCTAGCAAATCCCATTGCTATTCAACATTGATCTGCCACCTGCTCCATCTCCTGCATCAGCAAGTTGTTCTGATGTTGGTGAAGCCAGCGAGGCAGACAGTGGGTCATCATGTTACGTAGTTACACTCGATAATGGCTCCTGAGTTGTTTTCCCTCCCTCAACTCGGCTTCAAACGCTGGAGAGGTAATAACACGCCTTTACATTGCCCTATACATGCGTTAAAGATGTGCACATATATCCAGGGATAATAGTGGGGTCTTATCTAAAAATGTATTCGTTCTTAATGTGTATACTAAAAGCAGAATAAATGCCTGTTGATACATGCTAAGATATAACATGCATGTGCACAGAACAGTGACGTGCTTTTGTTATGTACCAAATACACGGACTCCACTTTTTTATCCCCTCTTTGTTTGATTTTATTCCCTGTGTGAGTCGTGTCCGAGATATCCCCCAGCCCCAAGGCCTTGCCTTTGACAAGAACAGCACATTGTTTATTTTTCCCTGCTGGCCACACATGCACTTATATATATACACACACACACACACACACACACACACACACACACACACACACACACACACACACACACACACACACACACACACACACACACACACACACACACACACACACACACTCACATACATGCTGTATGTAAATGAAGGGAAACACATACATATAGCCCTTGGTATATACACTTCATTTGAGCATACATGAAGGAAACATTTTACATTCTTTACTTGGACAAGCAAACAGGCTCCTACACACACACACACACACACACACACACACACACACACACACACACACACACACACACACACACACACACACACACACACACACACACACACACACACACACACACACACACACACACACACACACATGCCCATGCCCATGCACACACACTGTCCCCTGTCTGGCCAGAGCAGTCAGGGTCAGCAGCAGGGCAGCCTGTGCTGCTGCACATCTCTGTTATTCATCCACGTCTTTCAGGCCAGGATCACAAGGGAGGGGTGGGGTGGTGGATGGAGAGGAGAGAGGCCTGCATGGCTTACATTCAGCCCCCACATTGTTGCACTCTGCTCACCCATTGCCTCACTCTCCTCCCTTCACCACCTCAGGGCCCAGGGCGCAGTCCCTGCTCCTCCAGCATGGGTCAGTGCTAAAGAGGACACATGGTAAAGGACAGATAGACCCAGGGCTGCTTGGACCCCATCAGACCTAGCCAGGGATGGAAGAGGGAAGGAGGGAGGAGAGAGAATGAGTCAAGAAACAGAACATTTGTGTTTCAGTTTTGAAAAAACTAAACTTGTAAGCATCCAACTTAATGAAACTTTGAGAACTGGACAAAAAACAAGCGTTCATGATAAAAATCCCTCCCTGTCAAATGATGTGCGGAGTATTATGAAATTCATAAACAGATAGGACTTATTACTGATGAGGTGAATGTAATTGTTGTGCCACTTATACTAATTGATGCAGATACAGCAGCACCCACATATCCACAACATGTCTCCGTAGTGCGAAGATGAGCACATCATTAGGGACAGCGCACATGCATTTCAGAGATGCCACTAATCCAGCATGAAATTCAATTTAAAACTTGGAGCGCGTTCCCCTGCTTTGATTCAGCGCCAGATACCAACAGAAGACGGAAAGCCCTGGCCACTGAGACCAGCGTATGTTGGTGTGTGTCAACAGTTGTAAACACACAAGCGCCACAAGTAAACAAACTCATAAATATTATGTTGAGTTGCTGTTACATTGTTCATTTTCTGCTGTTGTTAAACAGCAGAATAGATGTCTGGAAATATCGCACATTATATTTGTACATGTTATATTTTTAGAGTGCATTTTATTTTAAGAAGACATAACATTTTTTAACAATTAATGTGATAAAAAGAACAAGAAGATGCACTAACATATTAAAAAGAAAAAAACATTTAACCTGCCAGTCTTAAACAGAAAGAAACTTTCTGCAATTGTAGAACATTTTGACTGCCTTTATGCTCTGAGAGGAATCAGATCATCACTTAACAACAACAAGCACACTGAAGCTACACTTTTCATGGTTGCCAAGGCATAACTTTTCAAGATAAAATTGATGCTTGAAAAAAAGGAGCAAAAAAAACAATAGGTGAAAAATGACCTGTCAGTCAGCAGACCCTTCCAACAATACTGCTGCTAGCCCCGCCAGTCTTTATGCTCAGGCAGAGAGCAGGGCCCCCTTCTATCCCAGAGACCAGGGTTAGAGGTCAGCATGGACCTCTGGACATATCCTATGATAATACCCCGGGCTGTGTGTGTGTGTATATGTGTGTGTGTATGTCGAGGGGGACTGATTTCTATAAGAGAAAGAGAGGGGGAAAGGCTGAATGATGAGAGCGAGAAGAAGTAAAAAGCTTGCTTTTAGGAAGGACTGGAAGGCACAGATCATGGGATCAGCATGCAGGTCATCTGTTTTGAAATCCATTCATGCCCTGGGTTGTCAAGTCCACACTGCTCCACTTCATCACAGAACCCCCTACATATCCCAAACCTAACAGTGTTTTCTTTCTCCAGTGCAGTGCTTTCTGGCTTTCCATAATTAAAGAGGGCATTTGGACTAAACGCTACAAGGAAAAAGCTGCCACATTTGGTGAAAAGTGCTAGAGGAGTATGAAAGGACGCAGAGGAGTGGTATCCAGCAGCCCTGAACACACAACCTCATCATTATCTGTATCTGTATGAAATGCTGCCCACGTAATGCCTTTGACAGATATGTGTGTGTAGGTATCTTTTTTAAATATAGTAGACATAATACACAAGCTGCTCTTAATGGAAAGTAATTTAAAGTAATTTGAAAGTCAGTTTAAATCCCTTCACCTTAATTACAATTTACGAAAATAGCATAGTATATAAATATATATATATATATATATATATATATATATATATATATATATATATATATATATATATATATATATATATATATATATATATATTTATCAACTTTATTGCAGACACAGGTCCATATAAAACATAATACAATATAAAACGTATAAAAAAAGAAATACAAAAATATTAAATATACATCTATAATACATACAAGCTATTGCTTGTAAAATATTCAATTTATAAAACATACAAGCTATATATATATATATATATATATATATATACATATATTATATATATATATATATAATGTAACAGTAACATCTTTTATATTTATGCCAAAAATATTCACAATAAAATGTACATCATGAGAAAGGAGATTATATTACTTCTTTAAAAGCCTTCTGTAGCCATTTTAGTGACAATAGTAGCTTAATTAGTGACATTTAAAAAAATACATAAGTATTTGATTAACGCTTTCAACATGAGAAAAAGTCCATCTAAAATCGATCCAAATAAAACCTCTGTATTCAATATAATTGCATATGGAAAAGAAATATGGAGGAAATAGAAGAGGAAGTTCTAAGTGAAGGAATGCCTCAGCCTGAAGAACGTTTTTTCACTACATTTTTAGTCAAGTGTAAAAGAGGAAGACATTCAAAGGGATAGTGCGTTTAAAAAAAGAAAAAAGTCCTCCCAAGGTCCACCTACGTTCTTCGTATATATACGTTCTTCGAGTCGGCTTTTCAAACACGGGACATTTGCACATATAATCACAGTGATTCATCAGAATAACTTCTTCCAAGAACTAATCCTCTGGAATTTCTGTTGTTTTTTTGTTTTTTTTATTTCATAACATACCCTCATCGAAATTAGTTCATCAAGACTTAACAAAATACTTTATAGTGTCAAGGTGCTGACAGAAACCTAAAAGCCCAGGATGCCAAAACTATCTGAATGGCTAGATAAGAGAAAAGGGTACAAATAAACCAGCTTGGGTGAAATTTAAATACACCCTTTCTTTAAGAGAGGCCAAACTTTTCAAATTATTCATTTCCATTCTCTCTGTTCCTGTCTATGTAATTAGGTTTTTTATGCTGGGCTCACATACGAACATAAAGGTTGTGACAAATCACACATTGTGTTCTTTCTCTTGGCCTGAATACCACTCTGTGTCTTTTCTGCCCGATAAGGTGATGGTGAACAATTGGTCACAGTAATAAATTAAAATAGCAGGCTATCAACCGTCACTGCTACGGTTTGCTCTCTCATCAGATGACCCACATGCTGGATGACATGTCACAGCCAGCGTGGCCTCATTTGCATAAGACAATCACCCCTTTCGGACGCTGGCCACAAATGTTGTCTAGACGACATGCATTAGATAGGCGAACCTCCAGACCTACACGCACATATACATGTCTTCATTTACCCACCACCAACAAGTCACGCACGCACACACACACACACACACACACACACACACACACACACACACACACACACACACACACACACACACACACACACACACACACACATGCATAAACACCTATATCAGTTTCCATGTCCATTCATTCACACAGACACCCTCACGTCACTTCAAACACCCCAGACGGAGCCTCCAGCCAGGGGAAGATTATAAATCAGCTTCAGGTCTGCCTAAGCTTGATTCTCATGCTGTGTTATTATGGAGTTGTGGATCAGGCTTGAAAATGTATTAAATACATCACACACATGCAAATCTTTACTGATGGAATGACAGGACAGTCCAGCCAGTCATTTCGACATGTAGCTCACTCCTTAGTTTGGAGATTATGCAAATAGTCTGCTCTGTATGCCATGGGGGGGTCAAAGAGACAATTCCTTTGAAATGAGATTCGTGTTGATGTGATGACAATGAGTGTTGACAGCGCGTGCAATTATGGGCATATAACTGTGTGTGCATGAAAATGTGTGTTAAATATGCAGCAGTTAAGCATATGGATATGAGGGCGTGTGTCAGTACAGTGTAGTGGTCAGCGGGCTCTGATTGTTTGATGTATGTATTAGTCCAGCTGTAATGAATTTGGCAGCAGCAGGATGAGTCTCTGGGGAGCTGATTATATCTGTTTGTCATCTGTGGTGTTTGTGATCTTGTGACTCCGGGAACAACAACACAGCTTTTCTCTCCTTATGTCAGCACTGGAAATGTATGTGTATGTGGCCATATAGGTCTGTGTGAAAAATTGACTTGAAGTGCTTTGCATATAACAGAGAGGTGGTCACAAGCAGAGTGGTGCAGCTGTCCCAGTGCCGTACATGTTTGGGTATAAATCTGCATGTATGCACTCTGCTCAATGTCCTGTGTTTCTTCTTTGTGAATAAGGCACCAAACATCTGCCTGCTGTCACTGTGGATGCAATGTTGGCATGGACAATAATGAGACACAGAAAGAGAGATGGCCAGTAGGAAAATGGAACAAAATGAGAGAGGACAAGAGGAGAGATAGAGCGATGACCAGAGAAAACATGTGGGTCAATTCACCGCTGTCCAAAGTGGTCTCATTTACCCTCCTCCTTTTCTTCCCAACATCGCCTGGGGCATATTGGAGCTCCACATAAAGCAGGATCGCCTCTGTCTGAACATGAGCAGGAGTGACTGCCAGAGCTGTTGAAGGAGGCAGAAGTTAGATATTGTTGGTTGGGAATGTATGCTATAACTCACTCTGGTAGACCGAGCTTGTCATGGCTACAGCTGCTCGCAGCAACACTAATCAACACCTTGCTATTCACACTCTAACCTTGCAGCCATTAACACATATTCTGCTTGTTTGCATATCTGTCAGCACTTTTCAATTGAAAGGGTTCCTTTAACAAGTACAATATGGCTTGCTGAAAGTATACCAGTTTGACAAAAGTAAAATTATTTACAACATTATCATTCGTCTCTCCTGAAACATACTATATAGGCCTACTGGTGTTCTCTGTGTCTGAGAAATTTAGATGACAAAAATGCCATGACCAAGCCATATTCTTTAGCCCCTTTTACATTGGCAGATACCCCGTGTTTAACGTGCAGATCTAGCGTGCCACCTGGCCACGGTGGTGTGCTGAGCTGTCCCCGCGACTAACTCGCCTCCGAGGATTGTCCTAATGGGCAGATCAGGTCTAATGTAAACGGAGCTAACCACTGCGGGTCGTGGGATGGATTTGTTGATCAGCTAACTTCAGTACAGCCCACCAGGAGCGTAAAAGAATAAATACATGTATTATTATTGTTTTATAAAATAAGAAAACAGCTGATGAAAGTAAAAGCATCAGCAGGACGTCCCAGGTAGGGCCTACATTTGCAAGATGAGTAACTGGGGGGAGACAAGGAGATCTACAAGAAACTCAGCCTTGGAGCAGAGGATGCCATACACCAGCGTATGTCGTGAACCATAAAGGATGGTCCATTGTTTGAACAAGTGCCCACGAAAAAAAAAGGGGTTTGCAAAAACCGGAATCCAGCCAAAAACACTCATTATGAAGACCCTCCTGTGAAAGGCCAGCTGGGCAGAACAGGAAAAGGGAGATCAGAAAGAGAGAATGAAGAACAGACAGGAGGGCACAGATAACCATTAGGATAATATGCTTACTTTTGCTCTTCTATTTTCCTAGCAGAATGACTCCAAGTGTAAATTGTACTGAAATAATTTTTTTTTAAATAAAATAAAATCAAAATGTATCTACCCCAGAGTTTTTTCTTTCATAAGATGCCTGTAAATTAATACACTTGGGGGGGTTTGGCTGTAAAGACATAATCAGATCAAAGATTCATGCTTTACTAAGGTCCAGTCTAAATCTGATAAAAAGAACTTGAAAAACAAATATTTTACCCAGGTTTTCATAAAGGCAGATGTATTACATTATTTGTTACATGCCAATGAGAAACCATCCATCCGTTCAGCCATTTTCTATACACGCTTTATCCTTTGCAGGGTCACAGGGGTCTGCTGGAGCCTATCCCAGCTCATCACAGGCAGGAGGCAGGGGTTCACCTGGACAGGTCACCAGTCCATCGCAGGGCCACATATAGAAACAGACAACCAGACATACTCACACTCACACCTACGGGGAATTTTTATAATCGTCAATTAACCTAGTATGTTTTTGGACTGTGGGAGGAAGCCGGAGTACCCGGAGGTAGGGTTGCCACCCGTCCCGTAAAATACGGAATTGTCCTTTATTTGAGAAAAAAATGTTGCGTCCCGTATTGAACTAATACGGGACACGATTTGTACCGTATTTTCATTAACTTTTACACCATATTCTAGTTGAATTATTGAAATAAATTAACTTTTACACCATATTCTAGTTGAAGTATTGAAATAAATTAACTTTTACACCATATTCTAGTTGAATTATTGAAATAAATTTACTTTTACATCATATTCTAGTTGAATTATTGAAATAAATTTACTTTTACACCATATACTTCACCTGTATGTATATTATACATCTGGGCTGATGTGGACATACGTAGCATAGGAGGATATTTCAGTTGCTAGTATGGTTGTCTGTCTGTACAGTCATGCAAGTTCAATGCTATTAAAGCACTTTAAACTTTAAATCAAAGCATTTAGTTTTTTCATATAAAATAAACACATTTTTATTCAGTTTAGGGGCTTTTTTTTGGCTCCTGCGCTGCTGAAATCAGGACGTCCCTTATTTCTATTTCTGAAAGGTGGCAACCCTACCCGGAGGGAACCCACGCAAGCACGGGGAGAACATGCAAAGTCCACACAGAAAGACCCCGCTGGGCCTGGGAGTCGAACCGGGGACCTTCTGGCTGTGAGGCAACAGTGCTAACCACTAAGCCACCGTGCTGCCCAATGGGGAACCATTAATACTTAATCTGTCAAATTATAAAAACTAAATGTCACAGTTTGCTCATCTCCTGTCTGCTGGTATCACTCCACTCACGTGTCTCCGGTCCACTCTACATGTTAGCCACACCTCCTCATCAGGCCTCTCCAAACCTGTGACAGCCATATCTGCATTTAAGCCTGCTTCTGTCTCTGCTTCAGTGCCAGATTGTTCTTGTTTTATGACAGACTTTCCAGCGTTTTTTCCCCGGACTGATCACCTGTTGCCGACCTCACCTGTCCCCGACCTGCCTGCCTCATCTCCCAATATTCCCTTCTGGTTACACACCTGCTCTGCTCTGTAGCTACACAGCTCACCACTGGACCTGTCTGCCCGCTAGGTAATCCGCCTGTTGTTGGCTTTGCCTTCAGTCAGCAACACCAGGCTCACTCCTTCTCTGATCTCGAAGAAGATCACTGTGAGCCAAGAATTTTCACCCTGCCACTGTATAATCTGTTAAAGACTGCAGTGAATAATAAAGGTCATTACCGACTCATATCCTGTCTGCCTGTGTTGCTTTTGGGTCCTGGCACTAAATTACAAACAATTTTGAGTATTTAGTTTAAAGATTGGGTGAAATGTATTTAGAAGTTTTCATGGAACTTGTTATGTGTTGCATAATATCTTCATATAATATGCTAAAAGATGAGAGCTGTGTCTTCCTTAATTGTGGAATTAGACAATGAAAATGTGTGTGAACATTTTCCCTCGTCAACTCTGGAAACAGGACTCCATGACACACTAGTAGGTGTGAAATGCAAAAGAGAACCTTGCCCCAAACACAATATTATAATTTGTCCTATTACAATGCATGAGCTTCAGTAGAGCCAGCCATGCCATCTAGCTGTGTATCTGATTACTAACTCAGCAAAATGTTCTGCGTCAGTCACAGAAATGCATCGTACCTGGATGCCAATATTTTTTAGAACTGGGTTCTAAAATTTCAGAGGTATGAGAACGAGAAGAAGGACTTGAACTATTTTGAGAAAGCGGACATACCTACTGAGAAAATCCAGGAGCAAGGGGGCTCTTGGTGGATTTTCTGCAGAACCCAGGAGATTGAGGATTACAGTACTGCCAACACACGCCTCATTTTTTTACCTTGTCATTTTACAAACTTTAACCAAAGATTGCTGGGATTAACGGATGCACTTTTGTCACAGTTTATGATGGCCAGATTGGCTCACTCCTTCCATTGCGAGCATGCTGCATTGACTGAGACGCTGGGAATATTGCAGCAGTACATACCAGCAAATGTAGTGTAAATTTCACAAATCAATGTTAATTTAATAGAGAACTGAGATGTGGGTTATTATATAAAGTTTTTATTTTTTTTTAAATATTCTTATCCCGATCCCCCCGCCCCCCATTTTTATCACCTAGTGCTCCTACCCAAGTCAGTCCGGGGCATTGCTCACCCTCTATCCACCCCAGGAGGGCCCTACACTTAGCTAAAGTCTCCTCCTTTACTTGAGGAGTGAGCAGGCTGCTTCTTTTAACCCGACAGGGTGGGGCTTCTCTGGCCGAACGTAGTGTGTATCCTCCCCACCCCATCTGGTGCCCCGGTTGGCCAGAGGGGGCAGTGTATAACCCAGGACTGCTGCATGTTTTTGTGAGGGTGGCTAACATTAGGAGGGAACACGGGGAGAACATGCCAACTCCACACAGAAAGGCCCTTTCACCAACCCCACCCAGGGTGTGGGTGCTGAAATCATGGGGGAACTTAACACGCAGTCAGCACCCACAGCGTCCCCGGCGAGAATTGAACCCAAGACCTTCTAACTGTGAGACTGCTGTTTAGTCGAGAACTGAGAGGTGGGTTATCATATACAGTATTGTTTTTTGTAATAAATTTAATATTTAAGGAGTTTGGATAGCTTAAAAGGAGCTTTGCCTTGTTGCTTTGCCCGTAAAGTGGTTGATTTAAGCTTACCTGACATCTGCTAATCACCCTGCTAAGGATCCATTTTGTTCATATTCATACAAGCGTTATTGACATTGAGGGAAAATTGTAAGAGTGGTTCGAAAAGGAAATTGTCTTCCATTAATTAAAGTTGGCCTAAAATACGCACTTCAATGCACTGTTATCATATGAATTTCTTTTTTTTCCCTCCAGCACAGTGATTATTAGAAATTGATAAAGTGCTCCAGTCTATACTGTATACATGGTGTAGAGCAAGATTTCAAACACCAAGCCCAGAATCTGTTTGGCTCTTTGTGTCACTGAAAGCCAAGCCAACTTTAAAGCACTTTAAAAGCAGCAAGCACTGACCTAAGTCCTGAACATAAAATACACTTTACATCACTAAAAGACAAAAAATCAAAAACGCCCACAGTATAAACTGCATTGTGGTCTAAAATCTGTGTTCTTGAATAAAAGCATTTTCTGTCTAACTTAACCCGTAAGTTTTGATGCCATGTTGTCTAAAACTGCCTCTCCTCTTGAAGTCATTTGAGGTTGGATTAGTCTACACACTTGCAAGTACATGCTCACGTGTACATAAAACCTGCATATGCACCACTAGTCTTGTTTTATCCAAGACTTCAGTGAGAGGAAGTGGTCTTTAATCATTTCATAAGATCATTTGCCTGGTAGATACGCCTCAGGCTTTTCCCATTACCCCTGGCTGCCTTGACCTAGATATAGTGTGTGTGTGCATATGTGTGTCTTTGAAAAAACACGATCCTGTTTGATGGAGAATAGAGTAATGACTTTGAGTCCATGAATGGTCGTGTCCAACAGCGGAGAAAAAGTAGAAAGACATGCAGATGAGTCAACACATTCACGTAGCAAGCACATCTACATGTGTGTACATACAGAAAAAGACGTATTATATTCCGAGGATTTCATAAACCACCCAATTAAAATTCACAAGCACTGTTTTTTTTGTGTTTTTTTTTTGGGGGGGGGGTCCTCCAAATATTACAACTTTAACCAATACATTTCTTAGACTTTGAATAAATATGGAAGAAATTTGATCCTGTTTTTCTCCATCTGGCCATTGATGGATTGTCCAGTGTGATAGTGTTTACACTTTAGTAAAGGTGCTTCGATGTATGATCTTGTGGTGATGTTTTTATCATATAGGCTAGGCACATCAGGGATTATGGTGCTCAGATAAAAGCAAATCTGCAACTACAACTCCAAAGGAATTCGGTTTTGTCCATCCACATGTGACCACAACAATTATATTTGCCAACTGAAACATACAAGTTATAACAATATCACTTTATGTTCAGACCATATACCTGATATGTAACTGTAAAGATCAGCATAAAAAAAAAAAAAACTCCACACACAGAACCATTTTGTCTTTGAAATGGACAGCCAGGTCATCAAACACACTGGCAGTCGTCACCCCTCCAAGACCTCTTGTACAGTCAGACCAGCTCCTGCCGGTTCACCCTAGGGCAGCAGAGTGACGGATGGAGGGATGGAAGAGCTTTAGGTCAGAGGAGGTGAGCATGAATCAGAGACAACCTGAAATATGTCAAGATGGAAGGCAAAACCGGGAGACACAGATACAAAAAAGATAGAAAAACATGTTTTAAGAAAAAATTAGAGCAGAAAAGACAGCATCAGAAAAAATAAGAGGAAAAAGAGTGAAAGATGACATTTTTGGGTCATTAGGTAAAGCAGCGGGAATTGTTTCTTTGACAATTCCGACTCCTCCCATATGGACTTCATTCATTCTCTCTATATGGGTACTGTACATTTGCTATGTAGATTCAGGTAATTTTTTAGGTGTTCAAGTTACTGATCTTCAGTGGTAACTGGTTTTGACTGAAGCATGTGTGTAAAACCTCATCAAAAGCAGATAGGTCACTTGTTTTTTGACAGGATTTTGTATAGTTTCCGTCTCATTCAAACATAATGTAATATCTTCTAAACGTGACAAAAAAAGGTATTCTGCATAGTCAATTTAAATAATAGATTTGTATAGTATTTGATTTTATTTAGGTTTTTTATTTATTTTGCTGGATGGAAGACCTGAGTGTGCTCTTATAGACACATGCTTATCATAAGCTATTTTCACATTCAAGCTGCCCAGAGATAATACATATTTCTAATCCTATGAAATAACCTCTGGCTATACAGGCATACCTGATATTTCCGATACGGCTCCATCTGTGAGATTACATCGAAACTGCGCTCTATCCCTGAAGCCATGTGACATGCTCTTGTATCTCTTCATTCCAGTTTCAATCAAATGTTGGTCTGACGTTTCACTTGATGTAGGCGAAACATAGCCTTGGGCAGCCAAAGGGTCTGAGGCCACTGTGTGGCTATCAGGCTTTCCATGCATGAAAGGACATCTATTATCTGTGGAACTGAAAAGTATGTTGAATTTTTCCACACAAGGACAGAGAGTACAAGTTAGGATTGAAAATAAGAAAGCAACCTAATATTGAGCTATTGTTAAGCAAAAAAAAAATACCATATCGCTATATGATATTAGCTATGGTTATCTCTGCTAGTTCTGGCATGTTTGATACAGTTGTGTCAAGCAATTTCAAAGACTGATCAGAATTTGTAGAAAAACATAAAGAATTCAAATTGAAACAAGGGAAATATATTGCACACAATGTCTAATCTGGTTGTTCCTTGAACTTGAATGTGTGACAGATGCAAAAACCATTCTGATTGCTTATATAACTTGACGGTATTATTTCAAACTCTGTGGTGATCTCAGCATGGAAAATAGATTCATAAGATTTAAAATGTCACAAAATTCTTTGCTAACCTGTGCATTTTACATTTTTTTATTAGCAGATAATATATTTTCTTACATTAACCAAGTAGTTTTCAATACATAATGTTTACCAAGCAACAAGTCAAAAGGAACAACAGTGTAACAGTGTTGTAGGTGAGTCATAAGAATTCAGGGCTGCTTGAGCATTTGCCGTGAGAGTCATGTAATTTAACCTGTTCGCATGCTCCTACAGTATGTCATATGACCGATACCTCACCTTTAGAATCCCATTAACAGTCTCATGCATTTCATATACTGTGCATGCTGTTGCCACGGAAAGCAGTGAAGTGTGAAAAATTATCATATGTATAGTAGCCTAATTATGCAAGAATTTAAAGTTTCTTTATACACTTGCTTAAACTGCAAATAGATTTTTGCAGAGCTGCTAGGTTACCATGTGTAGTCACAAACATTCCGTCACTTAATTGTATTGCTGTTAGTGTTCTGTACCATTAAGTTGGTACTTCCTCTGGTGCATGGGATGTGAGAAATCGTCCAGTCCTTTCACAAATTAAACATGACAAGCTCAACTGTATTTTTCCTGTCAAGTGTAGTTATTCTTCTCTTGGC
This sequence comes from Cololabis saira, assembly GCF_033807715.1. Lineage (NCBI taxonomy): Eukaryota > Metazoa > Chordata > Actinopteri > Beloniformes > Belonidae > Cololabis > Cololabis saira. The sequence goes on from NC_084587.1 coordinate 39,379,772, forward strand.
GGAATCAAAGAGAGTGTACACAGGTGGTCAACATGTTCATCAAGCTTTGAGTTTTCCATCCATCCATCAATTATCTATATGTACTAACTACAATTTATAATCATGTAATCATGGGGGTCTGGTGGAGCAGGTGTACACCCTGAACAGGTCACCTGGCCATCACCAGACCACATACTGTACAGTCACTATGGGCCATTTAAAATCACCAGTCAAAGCTCACGCAAGCACGGGGAGAACAATTAAATCCCAGACACTACAGGGCTTCGAACCAAGACTCCGCAGTGCCTGACTCTAGAGTTTTCAACTGAAAATTTAAAAAAACAGATATAATACACTGAAAGGATGTGGAAAGACTGTTATCCTCTGAAGTTTCTAATGTGAATCCAAACCATCCAAACCTTCTCAACATTAGTGGTCACTATACATGAAAAGGTTAAAATGACACAATTAATGAATTACTGTGCTGCAATAATTATGCTTTTAGCAAAACAAACATTTGCCATTTTTTATTTCAGCTGTAAACTCATGTAGAACCAAGGCTAGCTTCACACTGTAACTCAATTCCAATTTTCTACCCATATGAAACCCATATCGGATTTTTTAATGACAATCTTTACGGCCCAAATCCAATTTTTTCAAATACAACCCAGGCCGCTTTCATATGTTCTCCTACTGTAAATCAGATACATATCCGATCCATGTCGAAGCGACATCAGTCAGGACAGTCATAGGTCACAGGTGATGAGTGTTTTGTCTTGAAAGTCTAGAGGAGAAGCGCTGACAGATATATTCAAGTCTTCCGGACATCCTGAAATCATGGATGAACTCTGTCAGAGAAGAGCCTCAGGTCGCGATCCCACCACTCCTGGTTCCGATTCCACATCCACATATTCCTCTGTACAGAAGTAGCAGCCACTGCTGCACAAATGACCATTGTTAACATTTGTGCTTTTGTGTTTAAGCTCCTTTTTCTCAGTCACTTTTTTTCCTTCTTCAGTTGGGCATAATTTTGTTGGTTTGTTGCTAGATAAACACGTGAAACATCCATATTTAATTCTGGATACACCACACACTATGTGATGTTATTTTTTCCTCTCCACATGTGTGTCATTTCAAAGCCATGTACTGTTCACACTTAAGTGTGATGAAGGTTACATTAAAATATATAATGTGAATGACCAGGCAAAAAAAATTCTGTAAAAATTCGGATTTGAGCATTAAAACGTGCTGTGTGAACGTAGCAAATTATTTAAGTACCTGTACACATTTTTTCAGTGTGAGACTTCTGTAGTGAATATGGCCTTGTGGATTCACTGAGACGATCTTTAGTGAACAGCCCAATGGGTTGCAGTTTACGTGTACTGGGAGTGCATATCGTGATTCATCTGTAGATGAGTTTGTATCTAGTTTAATATATGTCCCAGCACTCTGCAGCACATATTTATGAGGCCTGTAAAAACTATTCCTGTCATGTAATATGAAAATGGTTTCTGGTCAATTAGATGAACTGAGCCCTGGCTCAACATCTTTCCAGAGTATATAGTAAAACACATCATTGGGTGTTAGGTCTAGCATGTGGATTTTATTATTATGAAATGCTTATCTGTAAGGCTTGGTTGTGATACCTTGTGAACACATTACTTTTAGAATTTTCTAAATAGCCTGTTTTGTTGCCTGGACAAGGACTATAATTTGCTGGTCTAGAAAAAGTTGTGGCCACTAGGGGACATTGGTTAGAATGCAGTCATGACAAGATGTAGGGATAATACGGCATTCTACACTCCCACACAGCTTACAATATGTTACTTGTATGTTACAACCGCGAAACCAGCGCAAGCGTGTGTAAACACTCTTCTCCACCCACAATCTTCTCTCAAACAATGTGGCATGGATTGTTTATACTAAGTACCAAAGGCCAAGCATAACAAAAACAAGCTGCTGATGATTTATATTGTTGCTGTAGGTAGCGTCTCTATGATAGCTTTGCTTTTGTTGTTGTCGCACTACTATGATGCCACACTAGGCATTTGGTCTACACCCCGCATGGACCATGGCGGTCTGACTTTCAGTGGAAACGCTCACCTAAATTGACTGGACGCTTAAAAGGTTTTTGCTATTCAGTAGAAGCCTCTGTCAAATCTATATTTGCAAAAGTAGACCAGTATTCAGGTTTCTGCTTCAGAAAGGAAGGGCCTTGACTCCATCTACTTTTGCCACAAAGCCCTTACAGTGTTTTCCCCCATGTGATGTAATCAGCAGGATTGTTCACTGAATCCACTTACCCCGTCACCCAGTCAGATCTGTATTTCAGCCACCCATTTTCCAATGAATATACAAGATTCTGACTGGAGCCATGTAAGGACTGTTGTGGAGTCAGTCCAAAGGATGACACTGTGGATGTTAACAGTCAGCTCTCTTTGAAGTACTTTAGCCAACTGGGCAGCAACACACAGTTCTAGCCTGGGCATAGATTGCCGCTTTTTAGGGATACTCTGGATCTGGTTCCTCAGAGGGAAACTTCCACCTGACCATATGGGTTTTCCACCTGCAGGAAGGCCACTGAGCCACATGCTTTCTCTGATGCATAAGAAAAGAATGTGCAGGTTTCTCTAGGGATTTGATGTGTCCCTCTCAGGACTTGCATAACAAAAATGACTGATAACATCAGGGGTCCGTTTCACAAAGCAGGTTTAGTGAAAACTCTGAGTCTGTTAACCCTGAAATGAGGGAAACTCTGAGTTTTCCGTTTCACAAAGGGAGGTAACTCAAACCAGAGAAAGAGGAGTAACTCTAGCTCGTTTCACAAAGAGAGGTAACTTAAGCTCTCGGTCAGTTACCGTAGTAACAGACGCTCTGAATCTAACCTGGTCGGGACCAGGTTTATATCGTGAAACCTGGAGTTTCTCTGCATCTCCGCCCTCTTTCAGAGCCGCACGCACATTTGATTTCCTCATTCATTCAGTCAGCAGGCGAGTTTTGGCGAAGTTCTGCCGTCTGTCATTAAAAACAGAGTCAGTATATATATTAGAAGTCCATTGTCACGAACATGGCATGTCCTTTTGATGAAGACACAATTGATGAAGGTGCAGAATTAATGCGCAGATAAATAAATATTCGGGAGATGGTTATCAGACCACGTAATACATGTATAATACAGTACATAGTCTCATTACAGGCAAAGCAATATATGTTAATCCTTTATTTGTTATAATTTTGATGATTGAAATGTTTAATGATTTTATAATATATTCTAATTTTTTGAGATTTTTTATTTGGGGTTTTCATAAACTGTGAGCCATAGGCTAATCATCAAAATTATAACAAATAAAAGCTTTAAATATCTCACTTTGCATGTAGTGGGAAATAATATTTGTTTCACCTTAAGTTGAATTTACTACGAATGAAGTTTTGCAATATATTCAAATTTTCCGACCTCCACCTGTATATTATTACATGAATAAATAAGAGCATAATACAGAGTTCTCCAACTCCGGTGTCGTGCCAAAAAGTGATTGCCTGCCAGAATCTGATTTCTCCCCTGAAAATTGGTCTTTTTACCTGCCAAAATTTGATTGAAGGCCAAATACAGTTAATGAAAGGTTGTTTTCTACCTAAATATGATTTGATCTCATTCTTGAGCTTCATAATATAAACACTAGAGCTCACAGGATTGGTTTTAACTCTTTTAAAGGACCATTACAACACAAAATAGGCATTTTCACCTGCCAAAAATTGATTGAAGGCCAAATACAGTTAATGAAAAGTTGTTTCTGTCTAAATATGACTTGATCTCATTCTTGGGCTTCATAATCAGAAAATCTGACGTTTTAGCACTATCGTTCAACGGGCTGCTGTGCGCGCTCCCGCGGCCAGAAATAAGAAGAAATCAGATTCTGGCAGGAAATCACTTTTTGGCACAACACCGGTCCTGGATCCACCTATCCAGCATGTTTTAGGTGTCTCCCTGCATGAACACACCTGATTCTAATCAATGGTCATCATTAACTTGTCATCAAGGTCCGGGCAGTTCTGTTGCGGACACAGCTCCTTGTATCATGGTGTTCTGAAGCAGGGAAAGATCTAAAACATGCTGGATAGGTGCTCTCCCGCAGGACCAGGGTTGGAGAACCCTGCTGGCATAATATGTGTCTGTATTGGTTCAATACGGAACGCAACTTTTAATTCCTAATCACGGAACAATTCCGTATTTCAAGGGACAGGTGGAAAGCCTGATAAACCTGTCCAAGCCATAAAAGACTTCCACAGGATTGCAGGTGAATGATGTGGAGATCTGTTAAATTAAGTTTATATTATTCTGTGCTGCGGTGTTACTCTTTTTTCCAAAAACATGTTCAAATTCGCCGTATGCGCGCATTAAAATCTCTAATTCCATTCGGGTGAAAAAGGACACGGCGTGAAGTATGTGGATCTTCAGATGCAAACTAACGTTTCCTCAAAGGGATTTTGTAAATTGAAATGATAAATAAAGTTTAAAATAAAAAAAATAAAAAGTATGTCGCTCTTTTTTTTATCGCCGGTTGCCATGGTGAATCCTTGTATCAGCGCTCTGCTGATGATGGCTTTTGATTTCCCTCACGCACAAACTTAACTCCAGGTGAAACTACTTAGAGTTGAGTAAATTACCTCAAATCCGCTGTTCTGGAACCGAAAACTCAGAGCTTCCGATCTCAGAGTAGATCAACTAAGAGTTCAGGATTAGACTCAGAGTTTGTTGAACCTGCTTTGTGAAACGGACCCCAGGAGTGTTACTCACTCACTGTGGTAGCTCAAATCCACCAGTAGCTTACAGTGATATCAGTTTGTCAACCAGGTGTCTTGCTTCTTTCATGGAGGGGAAACTCTGCAGACAACTGTCTACATAAAAACATCTTTCTATTGATGTGTAGACATATTCACCTGGCTGGCTCTGATCATGCTTTTGCAGTGCAAAAGTAGCATAGCAGGGGTTGCATTTGTTGCCAAATAGGAGACTATGTGTAAATACTGACAAAGAACTGGCTCCGGGCCAGAAAAACCGGTTCCAAGGTAGCACCAACTCTTTACTGGGCTAGAGGAAAGAACTGCTTACGTAAGCGGAGGGGGTAGGAGTTGTTAAGACCAACGGCAATAACAAGACTATGAGAGGGCGCCATTTTCAAATAAGCAACGAAGTATTGATCCAGCAAAGCAGCACTGGTCTGTGGAGGACACGACTTGTTTTTTGGCATTGGATCTGACGTTTTCTGATCACAATGAAGTAGCATAAAGCCAGAAGCAGCAGCGGTATAACCAAACCCATAGTTGTTGCTACACGCCAATGAAAACACAGCGACGTAACTTACAATCGCAGCGACGTAACTGACGTTCGCAGCGACGTAACTGACGTTTACAGTGACGTAATGACGTGGCTCCCCTTAGCACCCGAGCTATGGAAAACCATACCGGTTCTCAGCTGGTTCACAAGTTGAACTAGTGGTGAACCAGCACCAGCACTGGCCTGGAACCAGCCCGGGAACCGGTTTGGTGAAAAAGGGGTATTTGTGACTCAGAAAGCGGAGCAATGGCTTGTCCTCAAGGAGCAGCCTTACCTGGTGAAACATGCCTTTGATGTCACTACTTACCGCAACTGCACACACTCTGAAGCGCAACAACATACCTAGCAAACTTGAGCTCAAGGTGGGTCTGGACAGCAGCAACTCATTGAGGTTGGCTCCCTTAAATGTAAAGGAACAATTAAAAACAATCCTGCTTTTTTCATTGTGGCTCACCATCCATCCATCCATTTTCTATACCCGTTTTATCCTTTGCAGGGTCACGAGGGTCTGCTGGAGCCTACCCCAGCTCATCACAGGCTTGGGCAGGGGTTCACCCTGGACAGGTCGCCAGTCTATCGCAGGGCCACATATATACAAACAATCAGACATACTCACACTCACACCTACAGGCAATTTAGAATCACCAATTAACACTACGCATGTTTTTGGACTGTGGAAGTACCCGGAGGGAACCCACACAAGCACGGGGAGAACATGCAAACTCCATACAGAAAGACCCCCGCCAGGCCAAACGGCGGGGGGAGAGTCAAACCGGGAAACTTCTCGCTGTGAGGCAACAGTGCTAACCACCAAGTGCTGCCGTGGCTCACCATATGATTTGGAATAAACCAGGATTCATCTATCTGCTTTACTACCTCTTGTTGCACCGTTCTGATGTAGCCAGCCTTTAACAGCTTATCAATCTACAGGTATGTACTGTATGGACCTGCTTGTCTGGGGTCTTGAAGTAGGCACTGCTCTGTACTCTGAAAATTGACCAAAACAGCTTACCTTGGTGCATGGAGTTGGGGTATGTTGTTAACCCTGAGTAAATAAGTGGTGTAGCGCTGGATCCCATCAATGTCTACACTTTTTGTCTTTGCCTTCAACAACTAAATTACTTTTTTCTCTTGTCTGGAGTGGGTGACATGCTTTTCATACCTGTAGGGAAAGACATCCAACTGCAACAGTTGCTCTATATTCTGTAGGAGGCTTAGTTGCAGGTAAGAGGGTGGAGATGTTCAAGCATTGCTGCACTGTTGACTGATGATTAAGACCTTTAATCGGTCCTTGCAGAGTCTGGCCCAATCTTGTTTTCACTGCAGCTGGTCACCCAGGGGTTCCCGGGCACAGGTTCCACTGAAGTAATAAAGTGATGATAATCTGACCCAATTAACAGCAAAAGGTAAACTCTGTTAAGTGTCTGCAGAGGGAGGCCTTATGTCTCCTCTGAAGTGCCTTTAATGAGTCGGAGTTTCCAGCCAGACCCATTTGTTCCGCAGTGAATGCTCTACGTATTTCAAAAGACTTAAGTAGCTGATTTGCTGGAGATATGAAAGACATTGCAGTGCCAAGTAGGACCCTAAGGTCCTGCCAAACTGTCCTAAGGATCATATCTTCTGGCTCAACAGTGACCCTGAGCCTGTGTGCTGCTGCAGGTAGTAGAATAGTTTGCTTTGAACCATCATCCAGGATGGCGTAGGTCTCCAGAGTGTGCTCACCATTGTGCAATAGCACCTTACTCACTCATTGGTGCTAATAAGATAAAATATCATGCAGAGCTTGCCGAGGTTTTCCTTTGCATGTCTGACATGAACTCTTCAAGCAGCAGTGTGCAGTGTGGCAGAAGCAACCACATTTCCAGCACCTTTTATTGTTGTTAATCCACATCTTTCTCTGTTCCACTGTCAACATTGAAAAGTTTGACTACAGATTGAGACAGCCAGGGAAATTATTCCCTGGCTGTTTAGAGCTTAATGGTAATTTGTCTGTTGCCGATATATACTCATACTGGTTTATAGTCTGCAGACTATTTGTGCTCCTGCCATGCTTATTCTCATGGCAGCGGCTGTTCCTGGTTTAGGTGTTACTCATCTCGTCACAATACATGGTCCCAAATACTGTCTCCTGAATCTTTAGCTCATAATCAAGCCAATCAGCAATTTTTCAGGTGTAACAGGCTAGGAATGGTAATACACATGGGTTGCAGGAACCTCTTCAACTCTGCATGCATGCCATGAGGCAACTTGGATAGCAGTCTTGTTACATGCAACCCACAGTGAAGCTCAGTCTGTTCAGTCGCCACGTGTAATGTTAGGGGCCTCCATAAGATCAGGTATCTTTCTCAGAGCCAACTGGTGAGTCTGGTCATAGTATTCAATAAGGGTGGCCATTAAGGCTGCAATGAGTTAGTAAAGGAGTCTGCTATGAGAAGTGTTTCCTCATACTGAAGATGATCAACACCTGGGATTCCAGATGATTTGCCTCTTGTCGACAGGCTGGCTTCTCTCTTGGGATGTCGTTCTCACGTCTTTCCGCAGATTCATGACCTTTCTCAATGAGAGAGGTCTACGTTGTTCTTCTTTATCATTGCATGGAAGAGGAGGATTATCACTGATAGGTAGGGAGAAGGGCGTACCAATGATGGATAGCATCAATATGTTGCTGCTGCTAGGGTAACTAATACCTCTTGGACGATTCAGAAGCTAATTGTGAGAGAAGAGGACTTTGCTACTGGGGAAGCTTGGGAAGCTTGTGCATTTTCCCCATGTGAAGTTGTAGTCTCTGGTTATCCTCCATTAACTTGTGAAGGATCTCAATAATTGCATGTGAAGTTTCTGGTGCTGGTATCAGCTGATTTCTGTAGGTGTACTGTGAAAGGAGGAGTCTGATTCATAATGTTGGCTTGAATACGGAGCTGATGCTCCTTCAGTTGGATTGAATTTGTGAAAGGTGTCATCCCAATGTGTCACTTCAGTTATCCGTCGGTAAGGAAGTCTGACTCCCTCTTCAAGTGCGGGGACAAGAGACTGTGATGGATAGAACGATGGCTGAGATGTAGGAAGAGAGGTAGCATAATCCTGCATCCAGGCTGGTGGACGAGTATTACAACTGGGTCAGGGATCTACAGGACCTGTAAATGGCTGATGTTGTGTCTTAAGGACTATTTATACTCTCTGTTTGAAAGGTATACGGAGATGGACGGAGCCTTCTATCCATATTCTGTGTTGATTTTGTCTGTGTTTTGGTACGGAGCCTAAATATTTAATATTACAGATAAAACAGAGCAATACCGCCAGAAGTCGGGGAAGCAGTATTGAGCATAGTGACTAAATCCTTAAGCAAATGTGAGAAAACGAAAGAGAAGATGATGAAGCTGCTAAGCCTCGCTCACAGCCACAGCTGATCTGTGCATGCCTCTCCACCTGAGGAGGTGGTTCACCATGAACCAGAATGTCAGACGTTCCGGCGGATCTCCAAAACACTTTGTTATCAATTTGGGTAAAATGAAATGAAAGATTTCAACATTTATGTACTGACTTTGGTTCAGTGGTCTCACACTCTGTTTACAATGCTGTTTTTGTTTCCTCCAATGTAGCGCAAATAAAACATTGACCATGAATGAGTTCACGGTTCTCCAATAGTCAACGTATCTCTCTATATAGATATACAGTAATCCCTCGCTATAATGTGGTTCACCTTTCACAGTCTTGCTGCTTCACGGATTTGCATTGTGCATTGTGTTCTGATATTCTGATTGGCTAAACAGTCTCCCCGCTACTTCACTTCCTCTGTTAATAACGTTGGTCGCCTAGCAACAATACTGAGAATGGCCAATGAACTTCAGCGAGCAGCTCAAGAATGGGAGCCTTTGATGTATCGTTCATTACAGTTCTCAAATATAATCGATGGTGGCATGTCGGTTTTTAAGAAAAAAGAAAAAAAGAAAAAAGAGCAACAACAACTACCCATAACTATGTTCTTCTCTCGAAAAAACACACCTGCACCACAGGCTTTAGAAGAAAAAGACGCTAGAGAGCGGAGTAAGGATGCAGTGGCACAGTCAGAAGAGCAGTGGAATATGTGCAAGTCACAATTTGTCCTACTTTGCTTATTGTATTTTTTTCATCATTTTTCATTGTCTCCCGTTCAAATCCAATTACTCGGGTCGCGATGGGGCGGTGCTCATCTCAGCCTTGTATAATAATTGTAAAACAAATAAAGGTTACTACTTCACGGATTTCACCTATCACAGGTTCTTTTTGGAACGTAATCCCCGCGAAAAACGAGGGATTACTTTGTAGAGATTTATTATTAAATTTATATAAAATGATTGACTCGTAATTGCCCCCTGGTGGATGTTGTGCTAAACAACCATACAAACGTTCATGATGTACAGAAATATGAAGGACAGTGCGGAAACAACGTTTAGAGCATACAGATACACACATTTATGAAAGTGGAGTATAAATGTACATTAATTCTGCTTGGAATAAATCTTTAGGCATTCCCACGTGGGTAACACATATCTGGCTCAAAGGACCAATGTTTTGTTGCTTGGGCAAGGACTGTATAATTTGCAGGTATACAAAAGGTTGTCACGACAATATGTCTTCTTTCTTTGTTAATTGTCAATAAATTGGAGAAGCAGAGCAATCTCAGCATGTGTTGTTGTATTGATGCCTGGGCTGTCACGTCTGGGGTATAAGGTGTGGACCCAAACGCAGGAGAGCAGGAGGCAGGAGTCTGGAGTCGGCAAAAAACAGGATTTATTTAACAAAAGGCAAAAACAAAACGCTGCTTGGCAGGATCAAAACAAACTAAAGGGATCAAAAAAACTTGGAGGACAACCGTGGCAGAAAACATCGAGGGAAGACCAGTACGGACCAACAGGGAACAAGGGAATGACAAGACCAGATATACTCAGGGGATAACGAGACATGACGAGACACAGGTGCAGACAATCAGGGCAGATGGGACACAGGCGGGGCAAAACAGAAACTGAAAAGCTGGGGGGAATGTAAAACCCTGACATGGGCACCATTTTAATGAACAATATGGCACTGTCCAAAAGTATCTTTAATTACACCAGTCATGTGCTAGCCTCTTTGTACAGTCCTTTCTTAGATTTTTTTCTGCCTAGATGTGGCGAGGGCCGTCACAGTTCCACAACCAGAAGGGGGCAGTGCAGTCTGTCTGCAGGGTTTACTCTTCATCACATAGCACATAGCTTAGTTTAAAAATCAACATATAAAAGTCGACTTTGTGCTAAAAAAATAATAAATTAACAGCTTAAGCTAAAAAGATGAGCAGTCAGTTATAGATAGATAGATAGATAGATAGATAGATAGATAGATAGATAGATAGATAGATAGATAGATAGATAGATAGATAGATAGATAGATAGATAGATAGATAGATAGATAGATAGATAGATAGATAGATAGATAGATAGATAGATAGATAGATAGATAGATAGATAGATAGATAGATAGATAGATAGATAGATAGATAGATAGATAGATAGATAGATAGATAGATAGATAGATAGATAGATAGATAAATAGATAGATAGATAGATAGATAGATAGATAGATAGATAGATAGATAGATAGATAGATAGATAGATAGATAGATAGATAGATAGATAGATAGATAGATAGATAGATAGATAGATAGATAGATAGATAGATGCTTACCATCTTTCATCTAGGATTTGAGCTTCAAAGGTCATTGTTAATTCCCACATACAGACAATGATATTCCGCTTTAGGTGGCCCCAGAAGGACATCTATCTGCAATGAACTCATTCCAGGATGCACAGTGCATCTTTCGTTTCATATATCTACAAAACAAGGCAGGACAATCATCCTCAATCACCCTTTTTCTGTCTGTCACTGGGAACCCCACACCACATTGGCAATGCTCCCAAAAGCTAACGTGGCATCACATTCTTGCCTAAACGTGCATAAAAACAAATTAGCCTGGCCCATACCATTTGCAAAGAGATGTGTGCAGCCAGCCAGCAAATAGATGTCATTCCAAACCAAGGTCATGACGGTATTGAGGCTGGAAATTTAGGATTGATATTTGCACATGGCATGCTCTTCCACTTTTCACTCTCACTCTGATGAGTTTGATGCATGCCCATTGGTCAACACTCACTGGTATCTCACGAGCAAATTGAACAAAAATTGCCCTCCACAACCTTGTGATTGAGAGTTTAATTAAACCCTAACTTATTTTTATTTCGTGAAGATACTTAAAAAAGCAAAAAGTATTTGTGTACATCTGAAAGAGAAAGCACTTCCTATTCATTGGGGGAACGACAGGTTTAAATTTCTGATTTGCTCTTTGGAACTTGAAAATATGTGGGTGGAGGTCAGTATGTCAGTTCATCCAAAAAATATATAAAGCCATTGATTCCGTTTGAAATGCTTCTAAGGAGCATACATCCACAGGTTTGTGCAATACAAAATACAGGTATTCAAAGAAGATGGGCAATGAACTTTCCAAATCAAAATATTTATTCTAGGGTAAATCAAAGCACAAATGATTTTATGATATGCAACAACACAAACTTTGCCTCTGATATAGCTCACTCATGCTAAAATTAAACAATGTTAGAAGCCTCTTCGGTTGTTAGTTTACATCAGATAATGGAGATACTGAGCACCAGTTACAAATGTATAACTTTCTCGTGCTTCACTTTAAGTCCAGTGTTTAGCTAGTAATATGATATCTTCATAAATTTAGTTTTAGTGTTAGATAGATAATTGTATATTTGAAGTCATGTAGTGCTATAACTTGAGATTTACTCTTTGCTGTGTACCACTAAATCTAAAGTTCTGTACACAGTAGAGCTGAAGTTATGTCTTTCCAAATTAAACCAAATAAACAGTGAATTAATTTAATCTTACCATGCTGTGCATGAGCAGTGCTGATCCTGGATGTTGCCATCTGCAGTTTTAATGATATAAGCCCCTTTTGCTTTGCCGAATACCCTGTGTATAACACTTGAATCTAGTGTGTCATCTGTTCTTTTTACATTGACTGACACAGGGTGGCATGTCGAGCCCCGCGAATAACTCACCCGAGGGTACATTTAATCGCGGGTCAGGTCGAATGTAAACAGAACTAACGCAGAGTGGCAGGTTGTGAGAAGGATTTGTTGATGACAAGACAAGGATGTCCACGAGCTCCGATCATCCTCAGAGCTGTGAACGTCATAAATCTGCATATTACAGAACTGTAATCTGCATCTGGTTACTAAAATGACTGGGGCTTTGGAAGACAAGGAACTCATGTAATTAACAAACTGAAGAGCCTCTAAGAAAGTTATTTGTGTTCAATAAACACAGAGAGAAATTCCAGGTCATATATGCGCAACACCATTTGGGAGAAGTCGCTAGCAAATCCCGTTGTTATTCAGCATGGATCCGAGTTGTTCTGATGTTGGGGAAGCCAGCGAGGCTGACCAAGCAGACAGATGGTCGTCATGCTACTGTACGTAGTTCCACTCGATAACGCCTCCAGAATCGTCTCTCCTCCCTCTTTAGGCGCCGGAGAAGTATTAACTTACCTTGCGTTTACATTGCCCAATGCAGAGTAAACAAATCCAGAGATAATAGCAGGGTCTAATCTAAAAACACCTAAAGGCTATAGATGAGGCTTCTCTCACGTGGGCATTGATCTGCAAACTTGTCTCCTGAATATTACTACCTTCTGTATTTTAAGATTTTGTACATATCCTCCCCATTGCGTATTTAAGTTCCATTTAAATGTCCCTAAATGAAGGGTGGGGGCCCTGAGGACCAGGATTGGGAAACACTGTACTAGATTGAAATTACTGTTCCAATGAAATGTTATTTTAACTTTTCTGCAAGAATCATGGTGTCCCCCTCTGACACATCTCTTGAGGGGAGAAAGCCTTCAAGATCCTCCACAACTGCGGAGCAGAGTGTATCAGCCTCCCATTCAAACGGGCAGTGATGCACAAAGGATGTTTGGCAGAAAAAGTGATTTCTTCCAAATGTTTTGCGTTATCTCGCAAACATTTTGCAATATATTGCAAATATTTAGAAATATATCGCAAAAGCTCCCTTATTTTATTTCTCCACTGTGTCCCCTAGAGACTACCATAGGAGACTGCAGAGAGGGAGGTTTGTGTGGAGGTTTGTGTGCAGCCGTGGATTTAAGAGAGAGCAGTACCGTTTCTGCACATAAGCAGAGACTTTTTGAGTTTGAGCGCAGTTTTGAGAGAGAGAGCAGTACAATATCTGAAAGTAAAAAACTTGCTCTCAAATCTAAACAGTATGCTCTTGAATAAAGAAAGGAAATCTAACCCATAACCCAGGCTGTAAATATGTTTATTTAATTTAAACATGGGAGTCAATGAAGAGTGACTTGCTTTTGCAGCCAGCCTCTAGTGGCCAGTTGAGGAACTGAAATTAATCTTCGTTCCGCATGAGACTCAGTCCGGATATTAGATGGGGCTTGTTTGGAAGTGACTCTACATGTCTGTAAAGATATGGAGCCAAAATGAGACAAAAATATTATTTTCAAAGATGATGCTATATTTGGTGTTTTGATGATAAAGAGACTACTACACTGTAGCAAGTCTCGCTGCTACGGGGGTCACAGACAGGACAGCGGATACAGGGATCGGTGCAGAAACGTCTTTATTTATAACGTTCTTTTAATTCTTTCTTTTGGAGGCAACACGTGCACCAGCACTTCCAGCAGGGCTTTGCTCGTGCTCTGCTTCCGTCCTCCTCCATCTCCAGGGCCCGCACACCTACTGAAATACACAGGGAGTGATTAGACCCACCTGTGTACCATCAGCTGTTCCAGCCGCGTCACCTGTGCGCCACTCCCCCGCACTCCCTCTCTCCCCCGCAGACCCCGCCCCAATCCTGCACCCTGCCACATACACATATCAAAGTAAACATATTTTTCAAAACAATTGCCCAGGGGTCCGTTTCACAAAGCAGGTTTAGTGAAAACTCTGAGTCTGTTAACCCTGAAATGAGGGAAACTCTGAGTTTTCCGTTTCACAAAGGGAGGTAACTCAAACCAGAGAAAGAGGAGTAACTCTAGCCTGTTTCACAAAGAGAGGTAACTTAAGCTCTCGGTCAGTTACCGTAGTAACAGACGCTCTGAATCTAACTTGGTCGGGACCAGGTTTATATCGTGAAACCTGGAGTTTCTCTGCGTCTCCGCCTCTTTCAGAGCCACACGCACATTTGATTTCCTCATTCATTCAGTCAGCAGGCGAGTTTTGGCGAAGTTCTGCCGTCTGTCATTAAAAACAGAGTCAGTATTAGAAGTCCATTGTCACGAACATGGCATGTCTTTTTGATGAAGACCCAATCGATGAAGGTGCAGAATTAATGCGCAGAGAATTAAATAGCCTATTCGTCGGGAGATGGTTATCAGACCACGTAATACATGTATATTACAGTACATAGTCTCATTACAGGCAAAGCAATATATGTTAATCCTTTATTTGTTATAATTTTGATGAATTGATTGAATTGTTTAATGATTTCATAATATATTGTAATGAGTGACAGGCCAAGCGGAGACGGCTCGTAGTTTCTTGCCAGTTTATTACCGAGCAGGAAAAACCAACTAGGTTCTCTGACAAACCCAACGGCAGACTGACTCTCTAACGTCTTAACGTCTCCGGTAGAACTTAAAACAACACCTTAAAAAGAACAACAGAAGAAGAAAACCCGGGGTTGAACCCCCCCACCCCATCTGCCCACCACCGGCACGCACCATTCATGACATCCCGTGCTCCGGTGACAGGCAGAGAGGGTCGCTACAATATTCTAATTTTTTGAGATTTTTTATTTGGGGTTGTCATAAACTGTGAGCCATAGACTAATCATCAAAATTATAACAAATAAAGGCTTGAAATATCTCACTTTGCTTGTAGTGGGAAATAATATTTAAGTTGAATTTACTACGAATGAAGTTTTGCAATATATTCAAATTTTCCGACCTCCACCTGTATATTATTACATGAATAAATAAGAGCATAATACAATACAACTCCGGTCCTGGAGAGACCTATCCAGCATGTTTTAGGTGTCTCCCTGCATGAACACACCTGATTCTAATCAAGGGTCGTCATTAACTTGTCATCAAGGTCTGGACAGTTCTGTTGCTGACACAGCTCCTTGTATCATGGTGTTCTGAAGCAGGGAAAGATCTAAAACATGCTGGATAGGTGCTCTCCAGGGACCGGAGTTGGAGACCCCTGGCATAATATGTGTCTGTATTGGTTCAATACGTAACACAACTTTTAATTCCCAATTACGGAACAATTCCGTATTTCAGGGGACGGGTGGCAAGCCTACATAAACCTGTCTAAGCCATCAGGGAGTTCCACAGGATTGCAGGTGAATGATGTAGAGATCTGTTAAATTAATTTTATATTATTCTGTGCTGCGGTGTTACTCTTTTTTTGAAAAACATGTTCAAATTCGCCGTATCCGCGCATTAAAATCTTTAATTCCATTCGGGTGAAAAGGGACACGGTGTGAAGTATGTGGATCTTCAGATGCAATGTTTCCTCAAAGGGATTTTGTAAATTGAAATGTTAAATAAAGTTAAAAAAAAAAAAAAAGAAAAAGTATGTGGATCTTTTGCCGTTGTTGTCACCGGTTGCCATGGTGAATCGTTGTATCAGGGCTCCATAGATGCTGGCTTTTGATAGTTGTGGCGCACATGCGTAACTCCAGGTGAAACTACTTTGAGTTGAGTAAATTACCTCAAATCCGCTGTTCTGGAACCGAAAACTCAGAGTTTCCGATCTCAGAGTAGATCAACTAAGAGTTCAGGATTAGACTCAGAGTTTGTTGAACCTGCTTTGTGAAACGGACCCCAGGAACTGATTCATGTCACAATCCTTGGCAAAAAAAAAATCCATCCTGAATAAAACAAATTGAATCTGTAAGGTCTACTGTAGAGATATAGGTTTGTGTTCAGTTTCAAATTTTTCTTTTTGATTTTCTGTCTTTTCGACACTTCACTGATCCTTTGTTAAAATCAAATGTTATAATCTTTGTGCGGTGTTGATCAAACATACCCTCACCAGTTACAGGTGATTGGAGAGTACATCAACTTTATTTAAAATGCATGAGGTCATAGTTTTCGTTCTTACATCATTGTAGACGGAAAGCAAAAAGTCTTCTTTGCTTTAACTTGCAGTCTGATCAATTGTTCTTTCTTATCACAAGTTTTAAAAAGTCACTTCTTAAATTGTTGTTTCACCAACTGTATCCTCAGTTTATCCAGCATTATCAATGGATAACAGTGTGAATGCCCAGCCATTCATGCAAAAAGCATGCAATTTAGATGTGTTCACTATTAATTTAACAAGATTCAAACTTTGTAGCAAGATTGCTGTACCAGTGTTTTATTATTTTTCTAATGTAATTGAAACATGTAAGCAATTCATTTAGATGTCAAATTAATGGAAGTGAATCAATGTCTGAAATGGGCTTGAAAGGCAGTGGTTATATTTGAAGTGAGAGGTTGAGTCCAACTTGTTTTTAGACCTGTTTCGATTTAACTTTTGTTAGAATATAAACGACAAAACTTTACAGACGATTTGAGAGTGATTGCCTATAAAGAGTAGCATAAACAGTAATTTAATCATAAAGAAAAAAAATCAACTGCACCTTATAATCAAAGCATTTAGCAAATATTCTCCAGACAGATTCACATTTCAGTTTTTTTAATTTATTCTCTTCACTTCATCTGACTCATTTGGATGCATGGTAAATATACAGTATGATATAGAAGCAGACGCTTTTCACCCTCGACGGTATGCTTGGGGCTGTGTCGAACAGAGCAGCGTCTGACTAATAAGTCCCAAGGCTATGGCAGCCAGGCCTCTGGTAGGTGGATGATGGATCTCAGTGCCAGGGTACATAATGGTGGGACAGAGGAGCAAGGGGGTGAAGGACAACACTCTGCCCTCTCTCCTTAATCAGATGCAGATCAAGCTAAAAGCAATGGAGCAGCAAATCCCTCCTCTAACAGTGAGCTTCTGGACCCCACACATTCCCCTATACCTTTACCTCTCTTCATCCATCCTTTGCCACTCCTCCCTTATCCCTCTCTTCTTTCTTCTGATTGTCTTAGCAACAGAGCTTAGGGAGCAGACCAGAGAAAGAGATATATGCGCTTGGAGGCCTTTACCACAAAGATCACACAGGCCAAAGCCCCTTGTAGCTTGTTGATAAAGTATTGATTTCTCAGAAAGCCTCTGTTTACGAATCACCTTGGTGGGAGTGACCCCTAAGACCTTAGGATGTAAGGTAAGAGCATGTGAAGGGGGTAGTCCAACTGGAGACACAAAGGCCGAATGTGAAAAATGAAGAAAGTGGACTGCAAAAAAAGAGATGTGAGAAAGGGATTGAGGACAAGCCTGTCTGTTAATTGAACAGATGGATATAATGATGCTGGAATGTGTCATTTGGGGAAAGCAAGGTAGTAGGTTCTTCTTCTTGATATGGACAACATAGGCATACATGCACGACTGCACTGCCACACTCTGATTAACACCGTCTTCGCTTTGATGTCCATCTATATTGTCCCCAGAAAGATTAAAGCCCTGGCAACATGAAGTCTACAAGGAATCCTAATGTCATCCTCAACCTAAAATGTCTTTCTGTCATCTGTTAAGGTGGTGATCAACCATGATAGAACAGTTTAAAAGAATAGTCCATTGACACCTGAGATGGACAATGTCCACATGGGGAGGTAGCAAGTGAGAAAGACTCATGGAAGTCTGTCATTTTGAATTTAATAAAAAATTAAAATTCAATTTTAAATTAACCATTATTCTTTACTGAATGATCAGGTGATGGTTATGTTAGTAAATCTTAATTATAATCATGTCTTAGATCAACTACCCCAATGAAATGTTTGTATTTTATGTTTTCGGAAACAAAGGATATGTACAATAATAATATTTGTGAGTCAAAGAGTGTAAATCCCATATTCTCTGATAGGGTAAGACTTTTTACTACAAACTATCCTAGTCTACAGACTTGATGGACAATAATGAGACTAGAAGGTGTTTTTTCTATAACACACTGATGAATGTCTTGCCCAGGACTGCAAGGCCAAGCCAGACATATGAACGGAAAGGCCAGGAATTGAGCCACTAACTTTCAGGCTGGCAGACAACTGTTCTACATCCTGCACACACATCTTGTCAAAAAAATAAGAAGGTTTGAAAGCCTGTGTTTAAAACCAAACTGTGGTGTTTGTGGTAAAACCTTGTGGTAACTGCAGTTCTCATGCTGGAGTCCAGTCTTTAAATCTAAACTTGAGAAGTGAGTGTGTTTTGCATCAAATTAGTTTGTATAAATGAGATCAAACTTATTTTGAGAAGGAAAATCCAAGCAAGCAACATTTTTTGGCTTTTTCCTTTTAGGGGTCAGCACAGCCGATCATTGTTTTCCACTTAATACTTTGGCATTGCTCCCATTTTGGGACCAGCAGTAAGAGAACACTGGCAATAGACCCCCTTGGAGGCTGAGTTTTGCAAAGTTTTAGGGTTCAATGTAGGTATGTGATGAAGCTTGGGATCAATGTGGTGACAAAATATACCCACTCTGCTGGGGCCACCCTTTTTAGATTGGAAAGAAAAAGAAAATCTATGGTTATTCACAACATGCCTAAATCCTTATTTTTTTAAACATAGAGGGAAAATGTGATATAGGTTCATTAACAAAGAAAAGAATGTGGAAAAGAAACAAAGGAAAAACTGCTTGCTCCCAATTTTCCTCCACCTCTTACACAATGTTGTCAGAAAATCACATTTTTACCTGCAACCCACTGAGACACCTTGCAACATATGCAGCATGCAAATGTTGCTCTGTTTTACAGAGTTGTAGACACAGAGAGAGAGCGAAAGAGAGCGAGAGAGAGAGAGAGAGAGAGAGAGAGAGAGAGAGAGAGAGAGAGAGAGAGAGAGAGAGCAGTAGAGAAATGGAGATGGCCCTAGAGGATTAATGACATCATTCTGTATGCACCTCCAGGATCCAGACCGCTAGAATATTACCCACCTCTGACACAGAGGAATAATGTTGGTTCCATGAAGGTGCAACATTCAGGGATCTATTGCATCCTGCTGGCATACAAAAACTACTACTGGTTCATCATCCGACTGCAGTGTCAAGTTTTAATAAAAGCACGACATATTGAAAGTAGATGGGTCTAAGGCTTTGGGCTATTAATAGTGAACTGCCTGGACTAGAGACAGTCTCACTAATGGTGACTCTCCTTGATAACGTGGCTGGAAAACTTGCTCCAGAAAGGGCTTTGTGTGAGGCTACTCCTCATACACATATTGCACAACATAATACGTCTTTTAAGCTGATTATTTTTTGTGGTTTTATTTGCCTGGGTGGAATAGTTTATCAATAAATGGGGGCACAGTATACAATGAATGCAAGTGGGTAAAGCCCCATGAACATGCATGAGTTATGCACTGCATTAACTCTCTCTCCCTGCAGGAGCACTACCAAAAACAACATTTATTAGCGTTTCATCAAGGCAGTTGTTGGTCTTTTAGTATTTCCAAAGTCATTGATTACTTTATCTGTTTATTAGTTCACTTGTATTGTATTACATATTTCATGATTTCTTACCATAACCCTTTCATGGGAGGAATTTCCTTAAATTATGCTGTTTAAGACAAAGTAAAATATCCTCCATCACATACAAGAAAGCCCCTGATTGTTTTAACTCTTAATCATACCGTATCTAATTTCCTGAAAAACACAACCACGTTTTTCTGTTACTGGTAGATACTATGAATTTTGCTGGGACTCAGTGACTGCACAACAAATTAAAAGTACAAAGTGCAATCCTTGATCCTGATCTCCTATCTCAGAGCTGCCCATGCAAGTTTTATGCAGAACTGGAATGAATGGCAATCCTCACTTCAAGATTTGAAACAAAACAATCAAACAAACAAACAAACAAAAAAAACTTTTTGCAAAGTGCTGAATGTCTATACCTTTCAAAAGTAAGAAAATTAAAGCCAGCAGATTGTCAGAGAATTTCATCCTGAAAATCAACTCCCTGTTCTCACACAGACATGGAAAATGTCCTCAACATTTGTGGTGTGCATGTGGGAAAGGGGGGTTTCTGTGTCTCTCTTTTTCATGAATAACCTTTCCACACACACACATACACATGCACATGCAAGAACACATCTATCCTGTTTATCCTGTCCTCTGGACCCAGAGGCCCCTGGTTTCAAGGCCAGTGAAGACCAGTCTAGAGTGCATAAGCTGTCCTATCCTGTTTCAGGCCCCTCATAGTCGACCACATCTGCTTAATGCATACATCTTGTCATGAGGTCATGAGGTGGGAATGTGACAGGGGGCAAAGGGGGCACTGGACCTTTGGATCATTAGCACCTGTGACAGTTTCATTTCTTGTTTAAAATAGATTTGTATACAGAAAATAAAAAAAATAAAAAAAAGGCATGCTTGTTTTCATGATGTCTCTAGCTCTAAACAGCAAAGGCTGTTGGCGATGCAAAGCTGCCAAAAAACCCTGATCTTTCACACCTAAGAAAAATACTTTTGTGCTGAAACAAAGTTCAGACCAGTAACTCAACACTTGACCTGGCTTTGGCAGGCAAATCACCCTGTTCCCCGTTCATCAGGGCATATGTCATTTCTTGTTGAGACCCAAAGGTGCGCTGAGGAAAGTAGGGAGCATATTTCACCCCCAGGTCCTATGACTGAGACATAATGGGACCTGCCTGGCCAAAGGCCCTTTTTTGGTTTCCATCAAATGGAGAAGAGAATTGATCCCAGAGGAAGGTATCGGTGTCCGTGTGATGTTCTCTGGTCCGACTGGAGAATGCCAAGAACAACACAGCGGGTTTAATGCTTAGGACCCTGAGAGGAAATTACAAGCTAAAGACACTAGATCATAGGACAGTTCCACGTATTTAAAGCTATTAATCTGATGAATTCCTTAATGACAATATCATGGTTAGCTGGCTACTGCTTTTCCTCTGTCTGCCTGTCTGACTGAGAACTGGCTGCACTTAAGCACACATAAAGTCTATGAACGCAAACACAAATTAAAATATGTGCAGATGTAAGCCACTATATAATAAGGTGCACATCCCTCTTTGAATACACACACCATTGCACAATGTAATAAGAGCAGTAGCTGTACAGATACAGACATGTGGGAGCTTACCACTCATATACAACACACTTCTTCGTTCAGCTCTAACTGTGGCACACTGCCACTTACTGGTCTGTGTGAGATGCTGCTGTAACTGCTTAAATCTTGTATATTTCTCACAGTTTATGCATATTTCAGTTAAATTAATTTTAAATTATTAGAAAAAGCGTACTGCTTTTCACTGTCTCTGTTTGGTGAAGGTATAACTGCATGATGCAACAATGAAGAATAAAAAGAGGATTAGGGGATGGGAGAGTGAGTGAATGGCAAAAGATGTGCATAAAGATTGGGATAGATGGAAAAAGTGAAAAGGTAAGGGAGCACACATTGTATGACATCCAGACAGATGGTAGCCACTGAGACACATGCGACAGCCGTGAACCTCCCACACCCACGCCTCTACTGTTAATACCTCTCAGCATATTCAGGAAGGGACAGTGTGGGGCAGGGGGAGGACACAGTGTTCGATTTAATGTATTGCATTGAATATCCAAAGTTTTAGTTTTATGTCTGTAATTTCTGTATATGAAAAGTGCAATGATTTTGTAAAAATAAGAGCCACGTTTAAATTGGGAATTTGTGGTTATCATTCAGAAAAATTGTAATAAATGTAATATTTTCAAAAACACGGGCAAAGAAAGGGACTGTTCAGTAATGTTGCAGTTCAATATTTGTTTAGACTTTGAAGGAAATGGCAGGTCTGAACACATTCCAGGACGGTTTCAGATCTGATCGCTCAGGATGCATTTGAAGATGGTTTGAGACATTTGTGTCTAAATTCTTATCATGATTTGAATGGGAAGGTGTTGTTGGATGGATTCAGGAACTAATTAATTATCTTTATTTTATTTTCTTTTTTGTCCTTTCTCTCTTAACCCAGGCAAAGCGCTATGACTCAGGTCAAAATGACCCAAACTGGAGGACCCTAAATTCCCTCAAAGGGCCTGCCTAACCGTTAGCACCTTGCAAGGGTAAAAAGTCCATGGCCTTAATTACACCTAGATTTTTTTACCTGAAAAAAAAAATATTAAAACAAAGACAAACAAACAAACAAACAAAAAACTCCTGTACAGGTCCCATGGATGTGAAATCTAGCTATGGAGACTATTGTTTTCATTTTTTAAAATATGATTGTAAATATGATTGTTTCTGTAAAGTTGATGATTTTAACATGGAAGTCAATGGAAATGAACTCATTTTTGGAGCCCTTAATTTTCTGTTGGTGAATTTATTTCCAGGAAAGATGCAACCCTAAAAGATTGAATTTTGGTGTTTAATGAAGGTCCAACTCAGACGCCTCTGGTCGGAGTGATGTGCTTGATAAAAGTTTCCCATGGAGATCTCTTTTTACATTAGAGCTTTTAAAAATCAGTAGTGAGAGGGTTGTTTTATGACTCATCTTGATTTATATGTACTTATATTCTAGGAGGTTTTTTTATCAGTATCGTCTTGTTTTTATTGTATTTTTACTTTTATTGTATTGTTTTATTCATGTTATTATTGTTTTTATTTTGTTTTTTTTTGTGAAGCACCTTGCGACATTCCGTTGTCTGTGAAAGTTGCTATATAAATAAACTTTACTTACTTACCCTTGTCCTTTTGGCTGTATCACCTGTTGGTGAATGATGATTCTTGATAAAATTTCATCTGAGGGATCAGGGATCATGGGTGTACAACTTAGACTTGTGCCCTTGTCCGTTTCAAACTGAAATTCCTCTAGATTCCTTTAATGTTGGAGTCAGCTCCTGGGGGTCAGTTGAGGAACTGCCACATGTTTTGCTGCCGTGTTGGCTTCAACCTTGAAGTTGGAATGGCGGGTGAACTGATTAGCAAATGGCTGTGCTAAATCACTTTGACATTTGATTTCTTCTTCATGTAAGTGGATCAATACTCAATTGTCCACACCCCAATTTGCATTGTGCAACAAAGTTTAGCGGAAAAACAGTTTGTTTGGTGGGTCTTTTTCACCCTGATAATTTGGTAATTTTTTCCCTTTGTCCCTTTGCACTTATTCCTAATTATTTCCAGCTTTTGCTTTTGTCCAATAAGAATAAAAAACAATTTTAGGTTTGAAAGAGAAAATGATGGTTGTTTATTTGAATATTCAGTGATCAAGAGGAAGATCCAATCACTCAAGACTGATAAATCCAGGTGTGAATACTTGATAAACGCTTGCCACTTGTAATGGGATTTCTCAGGACGCATGTTAAAGTCTGAACGGGGGCAGCAAATTAGTTTTCGTTCAGCCTTTTTTTCCTACTAACAACTACCCTTATTAAACACACATTACAGCAGAGGCACAGTGACATGTGGCTGAACTAATACCACCCTGAACAAGTGTTGGTAACTCTGGTAACTCCAGCAGTGAGTGACTTAATGCAACTTGAAAAGCAACCAGTCATCTCTAAATGGTCTGCACATCAGATGCCTAATGGAAAAGAAAGCTAAGAAAACAGACCAACATGCTGCTCTGCATGCCAACCTCACAAAAGTGGCGGCACCATAACAGATATAACATATGTTGCTCATGAAACAGATATGAATGCACATGACAGCACAGCGACATGTTAATTTAAGGTAGTATTCCACCAGATAAACGTTAAACACAAGATTATATTCGGTCATAAGTAACTGCTCCATTACTTCTGTGGGCCGAGCGGGAGGCAGCCTGTTGCAGCAGCTCTTTCGTAACTTCCTGCTGTGTGACTTTGTTCGTTTCCGCCGACTAATGCTTGCTTTGCCTTCATGTTTAACCTCTGTATGCGCTTCTTTAAGATTTTCTTTTATCTGTTTTTGTCGCTGTAATCGATCGACACTGATTAATACAAAAAAAAAACAGGGCTCACACAAATAAGTAGTGTGAGTTGCTTTCAAAAGCAGCCGTCTCCAATCTATTCTTTCTTTTTACACTTTGGTAGACTTACGACATTGGTAAGTCTTATGGGTTTTAAGTACCAAAACAATGTTTTTGTCTTTACAGTTATGCTTTTGCCCCTGCACTTTCCTCGTCTTTACATTATCTACAACTCTCTCTCCCTCCCAATGCTTTTGCACCCCAACCTCTCTTGATCTGTTTTCCGCCTCTTTCCCCTTTCATCATACCCATGCAGGTTTGTCTGCTTGGTCCGTTGTTGTTTAATATGCACAGCCCATTCTTGCTTCTTTATTATTGTCCCACTGGCGGAGGAGGCCCTTTTCTTTGGCCAGACAATGGGCGGCGTCTTGACAGAGAGCACGGTGGTCATGTCCCATTTGCCACCCCACACTATCTCTCTATCCTGCCCCCCTCTCACCCACCCCTTTCAATAGCACCCTAATACTGTTACAGGAGAGAAAGACCTGGGAGCCTTCAATAAGCCCCAAGCCTCTGGGGCCACAGCTATATACATGCTATTAGCATAATTATAGCCTGAGAGAGAGGAACAGTGAGAAAGATAGAGAAAAAGGGGAAGGGAGGTGGCAAAGGTGTTTGTCATGTGACAGTGGTCTCCCCCCAACTCTCTCTCCACACATACACTCACGCACACACTCACACACACACACACACACACACACACACACACACACACACACACACACACACACACACACACACATTCATGGAAAGACATTCTTATAAAGGATACTTGAATAGATCTTGTATTGGATTTGTCCGAATGTAATATATCAGGAACAGTTCACTCTGAGCAGGAACTCGTGGGTGGGCAATTCTCCCACCGGTACCATGGTTGCCTGACTTTGAACTTGAACTTAGACCCTCAGGGTCGAGCAGATTGTGTTTGAATTGAAGAGGGCTCCCCCTTGGAAATTGGGCTGGAAAATGCAAGCTGGAGCCGATGAAGCCCTGGCTGCTTGTTTAAACATTAACTTTGCTTCCTATGTGGATGTGTTATTCTGTCAACTTGTTCATTTATTCTTATGTTTAATTAAGTTCAGTCTCATAGTGTTTCTTTGTCATCTGATGTTAAGTCATTCTTTGTTTTAGACTTTGTGATAGTAGTTTATTTGATGCATATTGTTAATTTGTATATTTTTTGTGAGGTGGTTGTGAGTGTGTTGTGTAAGTATGGCTGAGAAAGCTGCTGTCTGTCTTGGTTTGTTAGATATTTCTGTGTTGATCATGCTTTTTGTTGTTTTTTTTTACTTTAAGTTTGTCCTTTTTGAATTATACCATTTTCTGCTTTGCATGTGCATCTCTCCTGAGGAAAGTATCAACATAACCAACAATCAATCTCAACGCAGCCCTAATGTCTTAATAATCACACAATCATAGTGGATAATTCACATCTGCAATAACTCTCCTTGACTATTTTCTGGAATATTTATTTAAATCTGTAATACATTTATTTGGAAGTTTGTTTTTTCCCCTCATTAACATGACAGCTTTGTACTTTTTATTTTATGGACAGACATGAGTCATTTGATTCATAATTAACAATGTCGTTAAAAAAAAAACAGCACAGCAGAGAAATGGTTCTGGAGGATACTAACTGCATACTTAATTTAGCTCAAGCCTACCATCAAAATCTAAAAATGGCATTTAAATATTAACTGTAAACAGGAGTTAAGTGCTTGATTAGCTACATAACACATCATTTTGCACCCCAAATTCATACACAAATGAACAGTGTTGCTTAAAAACCCATAAATAGGAGGTTGCACCCTTGCTGCCATATTTCTCCTTTCATATAACTTCAACTGCACACCACACAACAGCTCCATGGAGTAAAAGGATAATCCATGCCCTATCCACTACATATTTTTTCACAGAAAGAATTACAGAGCAAAAGAAAAAGCCAACTCTTCACTACCACTAGCCCAGTCGTCGTATTTTAGGGGCGGCTTTAAAGCATGTCACAAGACCTCATGCATAGTAAACAGCGCGGCCTCCATGGCTGACTGGTGAGCAATTTGCCTCATAGATTGCCTGGCCCCGGGGCCTTGGAGCTATGTTTATGTATGAGCCCTCCTGTTTCATATGTATCGGCCGCAGATCATTTTCTGGTTCCCCCTCCCTGTTTTGTCCCTTGCAGATCTGATGGCATACACTTAGAGAGATGTGCACATATACAAACACACTGGGTAACGTGCACAGAAACACACACACACACGTTCTACAGACAGACACATAACATAAACATTAAGAATGATGACCTGCACAAGGGGCGACACTGTCCCAGCAGATTACGCTATTGTCAATACAAATAGAAATTTACTATACATGTGTCACAGCTGCTGCTGCTTACCATAGTTGTATTTCGCAGGGTGATTGGAGATGTATAAGATACATGTTGCCTGTAATGGTTTTCCTCTGTGTCGGGTAATTCACTGCACATGTAACTACATTTTTTACCTTAAATAAACTACTTATATTCCATATTGAAGCTACATAACCATTGGTTTGTTAACTCTGCATTATTAGCATCTCTATAATCTATTTGCAAGACAATCAACTCAACAAAGACATTCTTAAACATGCAAAAGATATATATTTCCTGATGTCCGTGGCATATGCTCTGAGACTGCATCCAGACAGTTATGAAACTGAATACATGTAAGACGATAATCCAAGTTCATTAACGCATCATCGCTCCCTCTGTTTTCATTTTTCCATTTTCTACATTCTCATCGCTCTCTTTTTTTCTTGCTGAGTCTTTGATTCATTGTCTTGAGCCCATATCATGTCTATCTGTGTTTAATAAAGAAGTGGCCAGTGTTTAAAGAGGGACAATGGCCATCTCTAAGAATCCCAGCAATGCGCAACATAAGATCATCATTATAAATATTTACAACATCAAAAGTCAGGCTAAAGATGTCCTCTATGTGTCAGCTAAGGGCGAAGCATCTCCAAAGGGCCTAATATGTAATGGGTTTCACAGGACACAATTTGTTTGATATGAAATGATCCTCTGCAGACACAAAGTGTCCCCCATTAGGAGCCAAGCAGATTAGCACAGTCCTTTGAGGGGTCCGTGGCTCAGTGTCAGTGGTAGCGGACCCTTCTTATCTTTCATTAAATGCACACAGTAGGGCGGATTCACCAGCCCAGGAGGGGAGGTGCGGGCTGGGTTGGTGTGTGTTCTGAAAGGATATGGAGGGAAGGAAACAGAGATTGGTGGCGTTTAAAAAATAATTTCCCCATATCATAGCCCCTTCTCTAATTTATTGCTGGAAGCAAAGGAGCTGAGGGTAATGCACAGCCTCCTTCTCTCCAAATGCCAAAATTGACCAGTAGGCACAGAGGAAATGAAGCTGAACACAAATAGACACACACATTCAGCCTCAAACACGTGTCGATGCACACAAGCTTGTTAATAAAAGCAAGCAGGATAAATGCAAAAGAGTGAAGCACTGAAAACAGACAAAGAGAAGCAACAGAACTGAAACCTACTCAGAGACACACTGGGGAATACCACTCTTCACACACATACGTCTACACACTGTAGAGATGGCAGAATGCCAAGTGGGTTCATGCCTAATCTGTGTTTGTTAATGGTTGGTGTGTGCTAATTACTGTCACCATGCACCAGGGGCCTTCGTTGGCCAATCACCAAATAGGCTAGCCTTTGACCGGCCAATCCGTAGCCTCTGAACCAAAAGAGCTTCTGGGAAAGGGAACTTTTAGCTGCATTGAAATGGGCCCTGGGACACTTGTCTTATGCTGCAACATTACGTGTGAGTGTCAGAGAAAAGCAAGAGAGACTAGGCTGGGGAGTAACACATACCATGTGTGTAGGTGAGTGAGATGGGGACAGTGGTTGCATGTGCATGTGTGTTTGCACATGTGGCACTATGAGCATATGAGCCCGTCCAGCTATGTGTGTGAGAAGCAGACGGCACAGTGGAAAGGAAAACAAGGCCTGAATGTGGGCCAATTCAACCACTCTACAGACTCAAAGGCAGCAGTAATCCAGTGCTGACATGGTAATAGCCATGAGCTTAGTGTCAATTAGATAGAAACAATATGCTTGCTGGAGTACTGGAGTAAGTGGATAGTATGTTTTAAGTAGAGAAAGCTTAGTGACTTGGTTAAAGCTTTTTAAACCAACATATTTCTCATTCTCTTGTATTTTGAATCGTAACAGATAGATCTTTCCATCCTGACTCAAAATTCACATGCTGCGAGTCACAACCATCCATGTAACATTTTACCACCATTTTGAGCTGGCATCACATTCTACCCTCAGAGACCACATGGCCTTATTACATCTTTATTTCTCTCTTTCAGAAAGGGTTTTTGGGCCATGAAAATCTCAAACCATGCAGATCACCATCATTCAACTTTGGTTAAAGAGAAACGATGTAAATTATGAAACCTTTTTGACATTCCTGGAATGGCCCTTAAGCACTATGAAGGAGATGGTTCACATACACATCTGGGTATAAACAAACTAGTTGCTTTACTCCTCTGATAATCCCAAGGTGCAAACTAAGGCCAGAAGATATAAAAGAGAGAGGCTCCTGTGATTGACTCATGCATAATTGGCAGATTTACTTTGGTGCCTGAAGCACTGACTAACAATGACTGTGGTACAATGACAACACTAAGACTGAACCTATCACAATCTCTCCTTCCACTTCAGCCTCTCAAATAACCTGATGTGCCCCACTCTTTCTCATTCATACGGCAGCCTGCATTCAGCCCTCACAGTATGGATAGTCTTAGGCCCCGTTTACACATAGCCGGGTATTTACAAAAACTAATATTTCCCCCTCTACGTTTTGAAAAATTCCATCGTTTACACAAGATCGTTTTCAAAATCTCTTTGTTTACACAAACCTGCATAAATATGCTGTTAAGGGGTGCTATGAGCAGCCAAACCTGCAGGGGGCAGTGTAACGAGAAGCGTAAAGTCATGCTAGCCAATCAGAGTACTGGAAAAAAAAACGTCAACAAATGACACGTGTGAAGCCTGAATAATATGGTTCCTCGTTAAATCGATGGCGTAGCCTACGTACGGTGGGCGTCGCCGCGTACTTTACGCCGTAGGCTCTGCGTTGGTGTAACGCGGAACCATAAATCAGCTTTGACTGCCAGTTACTTCCAAGACGTAACGAGAGTCTTTCGTTTGGAGTGACAGAGAAGTGGAGTTACTTTTAAGTGTGACTTTAGAATATAAAACAGGTAAAATACAAGACAATATTGACGGTGGCCAAACTAATTGTAAACACAGGTCGCACAGATGATGCTGGTGACGTTTCTGTTGCATAATGTGACGTTCTGAAGCCCAAATCTCCGTTTTCCTCTGTTTAGACGCCAACGTGAAAACTGAGTTTTTGAAAATCTCCACTTTGGCCGGAGTTTTCAGAAATGATCGTTTTTGGTGACTTTGAGCTCCGTTTTCGTGTAAACGAACGGGCAAAACGCATGAAAACGCCTCAGTTTTTGCTCCGTGTAAACGGGGCCTTAATCTAAAATGTAACTTTATTTAATTGTCTCAGAGTATGAGGAGTCATATCTCCTTGCCAAGCCAGGTTCAGACAACTAAAGAGCATCCTGCCAGGACTATTGTCAGTGTCCATGGGATCTGAGTTTGAACCTAAAGTTATTTATGTTGTTCAATAAACTGTTCAATTTGATATTAATGCAAATTCTCTCCAAGTTGATTAAATGTTGAGCGCTAACACTATTGTCATTCAAGAGTGTCTACATAAGATCAAAATAAAATAGTTTGGTTTGGATTGGTTAAGGGGTAGAAATGTGTTATGAATCATGACACCTGCGTGGGAGATAGCTTTATTTTAATTTGATGTTTACCTTTTGCTTTCACTGTCTGGTTTGAACTTTGAAACTGTTACTTACAATTGCATTACGTAAACCTGAGGTTAAGGTAACACTATTTATTTGATCAATTTAGGCACAACAACTATGTTTAGGAACCAAAACTACCACTTTAAGAGACGATTGAATAGTCCAGCGTAAAATACACCATTTGTCAGTAATTCCCAGTTCTTCAGAAAACATTGAAACAAACATTATAACTACATTTGGGTGACATGTTGAAAATCAATTCTAAAACCATTTTGCAGTTGTTTATCTATTTGATCCAATCTTTAATGGTCTGCATAGCCTGAATTCCACCAAAAATTGCAGCTCAGCATCATTTTTTTTTTGCCATAATACTAGTTACAAAGTTGGTTCACTACAAATAATCATGGTCCGCTACAACTAAATGTTGATTCTCTAAACACACGGGCTCCTATCTGCAAAATGATCAACGGAACGGAGGAAACATCTTCTTATCTCCAATTTGCAACTCATCAATACCTAGTCGGTTTTGTTAACATAGCATAGTAATCTTATCCAAAAACAGTGTCAATGTCAATTATTGGGTATCCATAAAAAATATAATTGTTTAATGTTTAATTCTCTAAGGACAATGCATTTTTATGTACGTCAGAGCTGTAAACATGCAATCTTCTAAACAGGATCCTTTCACTTATGTGTCTAAAATGTTAGCCAGTGAGCCAACCCATTGTCACTTCTTTGTTTTTTTTTTTTTATGAATGTCAATTAGACTGTATGAAAACAACTGAACATTGTTGTGAATGTTGGTGCGACAGTGGATAGTGAACCCTTATATAATATCTTTTTAAAGATGGTTCAATGTTTCCTTTATTAAAAAGCCTAATTAATGAAGAATTCAAGCATGGTAATGGAGGTCTTGTTTTGCCATTTTGATACTTTCAAGTACTTTCACTTAGGTTAGAACATGTTGGTGGATCAATGCATTGTCTCCAGAACAATCCCCATCTCGGCTTTTTTTTGTTTTGTTTGTTTTATATGACTTACGCTCAAACATTGCATTTCTCCAAGTCCAAATCTTGTTAGATTATTAGAAACTCAGGACAGAGATGACTAATGTACCACTTCAATACAATTTTTCATCTGTTTTCTCCTGTCTTTTTTGTCAACTTTCCCATTATTTTCAGTCACCATGCAGCCCTTTTATCTGAGATCGAAAAGCAAAAGAAAGAAACAGAGAGGATTAAATGAACACATCTCTCACTTTCTCTCTCACTTCTTCTGTTTTTCTTTTGAAACTCTCTGTTTATTATCCACCTAAACTGCCTGCTTGCATTTGCGGAAACTATACAACTAAACATTTCCCCGACAAAGAGACGAACAGAGTTGCACTTTCCCGAGCAACAGGCAAAGGCTTGCCCAGCCTTGAGAGCACAACTATGGTTGTTATGTTCAACCTTGTGATGGTGACTTGGTGGCAAAGATGATATTTTCCAGTCCAGAAAATGCATTTATCCTCAATCCAAAATGTGAGGCCAGTTCTATTTCAGACAAGCGTGGGGTGATAACTATGTACGCACTTAAGGTACAGATCGCAAAAGGCCTTGCATTACAATTTAACATTCATTTATGTTCCATATTAAGTCTAATAGCATCTTATAAATAGGCTCTCGTAGGCTTGAGACCCAGGTATTATCTTGGCACATCATATTTCAAGCAGCTATTTTACTTCCAAGGCCTGGGTTTTAAAACAAGGTCACTTATTCTCTTGAAAACTTAAGAAGCCAAAGTTCAGTGCCAGTTCCTTTTCCCTTTTCTATTCTGAAATTACAAGGGCTTTCAGTGAGGTCACTGCACTGCCATATGAATAATAGATTTTAATTGATTTAACCTGGTCCTGAAGTGAGCTAAAACACAAGCCCTGTCACTTTCAGAGGGCAGAAAGAGGGGAGCATGGTCCAGCACACATCTTTAAAAGCCCCTTGACGTGAGTCCGGGATGAAATATTTACACTGTAGTGAGGACTGACCTCCCGCTGCAAAACCATGTTGTGATCTCCAATTGATTTTTGACAAGACAAGTCGGGCAGATAAAATGCAGCCAGGGCTGTCCAGTCCAGTTGTGAAATCTCAGTGGTTTTGGCTTTATTTTGGAGAACAAAACAAAATCTATAATGTGCTAACACCAGTCAAGCGGACATTTTAAAAGTTACATTTTAACCTTTATCAAGTAGCACAATAATGATACAAAACGTGGCATTCAGCAAAGATGGTTTGGGCTTGAACATACATTCATCCCAACAACTCAGCCACAAGGGTGCAACTTCAGGTGGATGTTTAAACGCTTTCTTTAGTTTGCTAAACTGTCCCTGAATAACCAACTTTTTGAGAGCAACTCAAAAGTAAGGTTATCTAATGTTTTCACAAGACTAGCAATAAAGGAGGACGCTTTTAAATGCAGATTGCACGTTGTTATCATTTTGCACCCCTTGACCTCTGTATTAGGTATGCTTATTCTGCATAAGAATAGATACACATGTTCAATACTTTGCTTCAACAAACTCTCATCCATCAGGCAATTTTGTAATTATGTAGATGTATGCATATTATTTGCCCAATAAATTAGGAAGAAAATTAAGAAGCTACACTTGAATTGTTAAGATTATGAAAAATGACGATGAATACTTGCTCTTGATGTGACTTGTTTTCCTGATAAACAAAGGCTTCTAATTACCAGAGAGAAACATCTGGGGACTGTGGTAACCTTCATTAATCTGGACCAATCCCAACATCCATCTCCCTGCAGTGCCTCACATTAAAGGATAAATGCACCAGTGACAGTGCAAATGCTTGCAAGTTATCAGAAGCATTCGTTGTGGTTACTTTCTGGCATCTTCCTACACTTCAGGGATATCACCCCCAGCAACTGCCTTCAGCTGGTGGCACATTTTTAGATCACTTGTCTCTTAGTGTTAATTGTGAGATAGTAAACACTGATTACAAGTCAATTAGCTCTTGCTTCAAACCCAATACTATAATCTCCTTATACAGGTGATTTGAGAAATTATGTAGAAAAAGTGATTACCGATTACCGCCCCCTCTCAAAGGTAAAATCAGTTTGAGCTAATCTCAGAGGCATGGTAATAATTGTGACAATCAGCCTAGCCTTGCACTACATAAATAATGTTATGTTTCCTTTTTTCCAAGTTTTATTTATTCCTTGTATTTCAAAATTATAGATTCTTTACCTCTGATTTACACATACTTTTTTTATTCATTTATTCATTAATTATTTATTTTTTGGGGTATTTGAGAGGTCCATTTTTAGTGTGTTTGTCCACATTTGAATACTGGTTTGGTTTGTATCTTCCCCTCATCCTTTGCATTAAGTATCAGCAAAGGTTAGTAAAGTATGGACGTCTCTGACCACGGATGCTGAAAAATCTGGCTCAGTGTCATAAAAGAGATCTGAGATCTCAGACTGCAAAGATGAAGGACTACAGCCAGGTGTGTCTAGGCGTGTGAAGGAGGTGATAGGAAATTTAGGATGACTAGTGCATGTTATGAGGGGAAGCACTGATGTGAGATTCATGTGTGCGTGTTATCTGGAGTCTTTATGCGTGTTTTGCTCCCTTGCTGACCTGCAGGATGAGTAGGGGGAGACTCCTGCTGATTAATGAGCCTGTCGGGTCTACCATGGTGGCACGTCTCCAAACTAAATTTGGCCACTGCTGGCTTGCAGGGTCAGGTGCAGGCAATGGAGACATTAGGGAGGGCCGGCCTCACAGCAGAATCTCCTGAACACTGCTACACCTCAACACCAGGAGTACTTGGAACAGGGTAAGACAGGTCATCTCACTGAGTTGTCAAAGAGAACTGTGCAGTCTGGGATTTTCATCAACATAAAATGTCCATGAAATATTTAGCAAGCATTTGGAGATACCATTATCCTACCCCTGTCAAAAAATATAAAAATATGGAATCATTTAAAGGATATTCATTCAGATATTTTTTTTAAAAGAAAAATAAACTCACAAAACCCTTACTTTTATAGCTTAACATTCTTACTACCTAAGAATAATGGTAATCAATCTTTTTTTTTTTTCAAATCAGCTAGGGGGAAAAAATTATTATATTATATATATATGTATATATATATATATATATATATATATATATATATATATATATATATATATATATATATATATATTTATTTATTAAGGCTGGGACTTTAGCGTGTTAATTTTGATTAATTAATTACAGAAAAAAAAGCGCGCTAAAAAAAATAGCGCATTTTAATCGCATTCGTTTTTTCCCCTCGGAACGTTTCTCACGGGACGACTTTCACACGGACAGCGCACCAACCAACCAGACCCCTTGAGAGAGAGGCTGCGTCCGAAATCGCAAACTTCCGTTCCACCCTAATGATATTTACTGATATTTACTGATATTTACTCAAAAGTGTGCCGAACTTAAGTATACTTTTTAGTATATACTTTTTAGTATGGCATTTCGGACGCACCGAGAGAGTTATGACACTTACGTGGACTCCCATTGTAAGCTCCGTG
The DNA here is from genome assembly GCF_033807715.1 of Cololabis saira. NCBI lineage: Eukaryota > Metazoa > Chordata > Actinopteri > Beloniformes > Belonidae > Cololabis > Cololabis saira. Next base: position 39,414,645 of record NC_084587.1, read on the forward strand.
GCGAGATCAAAGCGTTTTACAACTCTATCTCTCAAGGGTTCTGCAACCAACGTGCATTAGTGTTACAGCGAAGTGCGGCCGTCGTCATAACACAAGCTAAGTTGTTACCACACACGTTAAAGATGAATGAAGTCGCAGACGAAAAGGGTCTCGTTGGTCCCGTGGATGGGAAATTTAGTTTTAAAAAACGGATGGATGGAAGCGTGCTCTGTTTTCTAATATGTTTCCATGTTCTGGAATGTACTTGAAACAGTTGAAAGTATTTTGTTATATTTAAGTGTTGTTTACAGAAGGTCCTTGACTATAGGCTACCTGTCTCATTCAATGTGCAAACTGCATATGTTTAATTTACTGCACTTTATAGCAAATTCCACTGATTTGTTCTTGGTGAAGCACCACCTTGATAAAAATAAACTGTTTCATAAATTGAACATATGTTTTCACTAGTCAATCATTCACTCGTATACAAAAATCCATTTGAAACAAACAAAAAAGGGAAATTCGATTCATTTTTTTAATCGAGTCCCAGCCCTAATATATATATATATTTATATATATATATATATATATATATATATATATATATATATATATATATATATATATATATATATATATATATATATATTTATTCTCATATAGCAGTTGAATTGAATTGAATTGAATTGACGGATAGAGCCCTGCCATAAAGCATGTATTTTCTATTTCCAACATAAATTTAAATTGGATTGAAATTTAGACTAGTGGACATGTGCTTGAATCAATTCTCTTACCACAGTAAAAGTGTTAACACCTTTGCCCTGTTGCAAGATGCATCATCATTCTGAAAAAAAATGACTTACTTTTGAGTGAGGCAATGAGAAAGTATCTGGAATTTTCAACATTTTTCATTTTCATTCATCTCTGGTACCTCCAGAGTTGCACCTACCAGAACTGCAAAGGCCTTAAATATTTCAGAACAATAAAGGCGGAGAATTACAAAGAGGGGACTCTTCCTGAAAATGAGCAGCTTTGACTTATGGTTGTTTTTTTTGGGGGGGGGGTTAGTCAAATTCCTGGAGGCTTGTTGATTGTCCTCGAACATGCAATTCCTTTTATCAGTCTCACACATTTTCAACATAAAAGCATGTAATCACCACCATGTGTTAAAATGTCCTACTTTTTCTACATGTTTGACCTAGAATTGAATTCAGAATATAGACAGTAAAGTGGACTGAATGATAAACTGCAACGGCAAAGATTACAGATGGATGTCTTGGTAAAACACTATGCTCATTACTATTCTATGTTGTAACAGTTAGTTACAGTTACTCATTTAGCACATGCTTTTATCCAAAGTAACTTACAAGTGAAGAAGACAAGCTACAGCACAATTAGGGACCCAAGCATTTAAGCCAATTCATTCAATGCAAAAAAAGATTAATTTAAGGTGCCAAAAAGAAGTTAGAAGTGACTTAGATAATGTATGATTTTAGGGGGTTAGGAGAGGAGGTGTTCTCAGAGGAGATGCCTTTCCAAGAGTTTCTTGAAAGCAGAAAGGTTGCTAGCTGATAGCTGGTAGCTCATTCCACCAGCATTGAACCACAAATGAGAACAGCCTGGATTGCCTTGTGTGTAGGGGTGGCAGTGCCAGTGCATTCCTTAAAGGAGCTTTTGTGTTTCGGCCATTGATAAGCCTTAAAGATAGAGTTTAAACACCTAGGTGGTGCAGACCCATGTCATGTTGTGGATAAGCATTAGTAACTTGAACTTTACTCAACCAGTCAAGGGTAGCCAGTGGAGTTCAACCAGTCACGTTGCGACATGAGTGATATTTGGTTATTTGAACACCAGATGCTCTGCTGCATTCTGAACCACCTGTAGAGGTTTAACTGTGCATGCCACTAGATCCATGAAAAAAGCGTTGCAGTTATCCAGGTGAGAGATGACCATGGCCTGAAGCAAGAGCTGCGTGGCAGGTTGAGATAAGTATAACCTAATTTTGCTCATGCCATGTAACACAATGCAGCAAGTTCAAGATATAGATGGTCAGAGAAGGACAACAGGTTACCAATTATTACACCCAGGTTTCTCACAACGGAATGAGGAGTATATTTGGATATTGGAATTGTTCTTGATAGACTGTTTGGTCAGGATCCCCAATAGTTCAGTCGTGGGGAGATTGAGTTGAAACAAATGTTCCATTCAATACTCAAATCACTTCAACCGCCTGTGAGCTGAAAATAGAGCCGATATAAACTGAGGATTACATCTAGGTGGAAGGTGAAGCGTCTTCAAGGACAAAAGAAAAGGAAAATCAGTTCCCCTTGATTCCAGCCTTTGCGAAAACCTATAGTTTCCAACAATGAAGTTAGCCTCAGTGCATTTGTTTTTATTTTTTTCATTAGATGCATTAAAGTTAATACATTTTTGTCCCACTATCACGAGAGAGCATAAAAGTGTGTGACTCAGTAACTACGGTCACTGTCACTGTTGTAGTACAACACAGACAGTTTTACATAGTAAATGCAGTTTAGACTCACAAGCCTCTGGTGTTGGAATGGCACCAATTTTCAACCTTAAACTTTCTGTAAATTGTGTTACACAAGTGTTACACAAACACAAATACATTTGCTTTGTCCAGCAAACCATGAATATGTCCCTCTTTCATTCAGGCAGCCATCTTAATATGTTGCATTAGACATGTGAAGAAAAAAAAGAAAAGAGGAAAAAAAATCTTTCTCAGTGCAGATTCATGATTAATTTCGGAATTTCACTTTTTACCTAATAATCCATATTTCATGAACACTTCTCTTTAGTCCACTCTAGCCTTGTTTTCTTCTTTTTAGATGTTGATGATGTTTTACTTTTGGCTTTTCTGTGTGTAAATGCAATTTTCTTTAGCAGTTTTACACACAATCCTGTTGAGGCTAAACTGTTTTTCCTTTTTTCTTCTTCTTTATTTTGTATTTTCAGTTTTCAAGGTATATGTCTCAGCATTACAGATAGCTTCCTGAAGACAACCAACATTTTTAGTCACCCATTTTTAAGTTAGTTTAAGTTCTCTCAGATCAACCTGATCTCACAAAAATCCGTGAAATGCCCACGACCTCTCACCACTATTTTCCGTGGTACCAACACGGAAACTGGTAAAATTAAGTGTGGGCACCACGGATATTGTACCATGCAAAGTCAATGGGATCCGTGGTCGTGATATATACACGGATTATGACATTATTATTATTTATATATTATTCTTTGTTATAGTGGCTAAATTATGCGTTTTTGTCGCGCAAGGTACGGTTTTTTACTGTCAGTTTGTAAAAACATGTTTTTAACGCTGTTTTAGCAGTGTTTTAATGAGGTTTTAATCTGAGCACCACGGATATAGTACTATGCAAAGTCAATGGGGGCGTGGTCGTGATATATACACGAATTATGACATTATTATTATTTATATATTATTCTTTGTTATAGTGGCTAAATTATGCGTTTTTGTCGCGCAACGTACTGTTTTTTAATGTCAGTTTGTAAAAGCCCGTTTTTAACGCTGTTTTAGCAGTGTTTTAATGAGGTTTTAATCTGAGCACCACGGATATAGTACTATGCAAAGTCAATGGGGGCGTGGTCGTGATATATACACGAATTATGACATTATTATTATTTATATATTATTCTTTGTTATAGTGGCTAAATTATGCGTTTTTGTCGCGCAACGTACTGTTTTTTAATGTCAGTTTGTAAAAGCCCGTTTTTAACGCTGTTTTAGCAGTGTTTTAATGAGGTTTTAATCTGAGCACCACGGATATAGTACTATGCAAAGTCAATGGGGGCGTGGTCGTGATATATACACGAATTATGACATTATTATTATTTATATATTATTCTTTGTTATAGTGGCTAAATTATGCGTTTTTGGCGCGCAACGTACTGTTTTTTAATGTCAGTTTGTAAAAGCCCGTTTTTAACGCTGTTTTAGCAGTGTTTTAATGAGGTTTTAATCTGAGCACCACGGATATAGTACTATGCAAAGTCAATGGGGGCGTGGTCGTGATATATACACGAATTATGACATTATTATTATTTATATATTATTCTTTGTTATAGTGGCTAAATTATGCGTTTTTGGCGCGCAACGTACTGTTTTTTAATGTCAGTTTGTAAAAGCCCGTTTTTAACGCTGTTTTAGCAGTGTTTTAATGAGGTTTTAATCTGAGCACCACGGATATAGTACTATGCAAAGTCAATGGGGGCGTGGTCGTGATATATACACGAATTATGAAATTATTATTATTTATATATTATTCTTTGTTATAGTGGCTAAATTATGCGTTTTTGTCGCGCAACGTACTGTTTTTTAATGTCAGTTTGTAAAAGCCCGTTTTTAACGCTGTTTTAGCAGTGTTTTTATGAGGTTTTAATCTGACCACCACGGATATAGTACTATGCAAAGTCAATGGGGGCGTGGTCGTGATATATACACGAATTATGACATTATTATTATTTATATATTATTCTTTGTTATAGTGGCTAAATTATGCGTTTTTGTCGCGCAACGTACTGTTTTTTAATGTCAGTTTGTAAAAGCCCGTTTTTAACGCTGTTTTAGCAGTGTTTTTATAAGGTTTTAATCTGACCAGCACGGATATAGTAGCCTACTATGCAAAGCAACCTGATCTCACAAAAGTCTGGGAAATGCCCACGACCTATTTCCGTGGTACCAACACGGAAAGTGGTATAATTCCGTGTGACCACCACGATATAGTACTATGCAAAGTCAATGGGATCCATGGTCGTGATATACACACGGATAATGCCCACGACCTATTTTCCGTGGTACCAACACGGAAAGTGCTATAATTCCGTGTGACCAACACGGATATAGTACTGTGCAAAGTCAATGGGATCCGTGGTCGTGATATATACACGTTTTTTGACATTATTATTATTTATATATTATTCTTTGTTAAAGTGGCTAAATGATGCGTTTTTGTTGTGCAAGGTACGGTTTTTTACTGTCAGTTTGTAAAAACATGTTTTTAACGCTGTTTTAGCAGTGTTTTAATGAGGTTTTAATCTGACCACCACGGATATAGTACTATGCAAAGTCAATGGGAGGCGTGGTCGTGATATATACACGTTTTATGACATTATTATTATTTATATATTATTCTTTGTTATAGTGGCTAAATTATGCGTTTTTGGCGCGCAAGGTACGGTTTTTACTGCCAGTTTGTAAAAACATGTTTTTAACGCTGTTTTAAGAAGAGACAGGCGATATTTAAAGTTTCTCCCATTTCGTCAACCACAGGGGATTCCCTGGGCGTCCCCTCTACGTCATAGAGTGACGAGGGGGGATCCTGATCACGTGACGGATCCCCCCGAATAATAATGATAATGCTAATAGTAATATTAAGAAGAAGAAGAAGAAGAAGAAGAAGAAGAAGAAGAAGAAGAAGAAGAAGAAGAAGAAGAAGAAGAAGAAGAAGAAGAAGAAGAAGAAGAAGAAGAAGAAGAAGAAGAAGAAGAAGAATACGAATACTAACGATGATGAAATTAATTATTTATATTAATACTTAGTATAATAATAAATACACCTGTAGCACAAACCAGTGTTTATAGCAAACATTCAGAGACATTATCAGACAATGATTAATGACGCAACACAGTCTCACTCCGGAGGTGCAAATAGGCTCCTATTGGCTGCAATGTAATCCCGTCTGCGGCTAGATTTGACGCTCGGAGCAGGTGATCACCGCGAGCGGCTTCCCCATTCCTCTTTTTTTTTTAAAATGCATATACTTCAATTTAAAAGATGGTTTGATGACATTTCTAGCGAGAAATTTTCAGACACAAATAGAATACACCAAATTGTATGACACTTCCAATGTAATCCCGTCTATATGTGACGATCAGAGCAGTACTTCAATTTAAAAGTGTGGTTTGATGACACTCCTAAATTAAATACTTACCTGCTGTATTCTACTGCCCTTATTTTTAACAGCTTGTGCTCTTACAACGCCATATTAAAACAAATTATAAACCACATTAACACTTCATAGAAACAAAGATCGAGGGATGAGGTCTTGAAACGTTGTTTAATACGTTACGCCACTGAACGCAACCCTTCCTGTCGCCGAGATAGGCAGCAGGACAAAACGTTAAAATAGCACTAATAAATGCATATATTGATCTTTTCCATCACATACATCTACTCACGATATAAATATACATTTTATGGTCACACTTTGTCTGTTGAAAAATGAGCGGATATATTATTTCGGAACCCTAATGTCAACATCTTAACCCTAAACCGGAAGAGGTTACAGAACTACAATTTGCGCCAAGTTACAATACACAGCATTGTGCTACGTCATAGCTTTTGTAGTTCCAATGAATTAGCGCTTATATAAAACTGTGATCACGAACTTTGCAAGCTTATTATATGTTTTTAAGGGTGGGAAGCACGCCTGTTCGGTCTGATTTTGACTTTTGTATTGGTAAGAGGGTGAAATCATGTTTTTTATAGGTTTTGACCCTATTCAGTGGCGCCCCCTATTGGACTACTGTCGGGCATGATAGTAGAGGTGCAGAGCTTTCCAAAACTGTTGACCCCATGTCTCTAGCATATTTTGTTGTTGAATTATAGGCCTTCAAAAGTGTCACAGGTACAAGGTTCAAAGGGCACACCTGGGGAGCAGGAATTGCCCACAAATCTCATATTGACATATGTTGCTCCTGAGGTTAAGACCTTTCCAACGATGTCTTCACTGTTGTCCTACGACAAAGTTTGATTTTCTTGTTGGTACAGATCATGGATGTTTGACTTGTATATTCAGAGACCTATTTAAGGGGCTGAGCTGGAAACAATCAGTCAAAATCTTTTAACGAGTATTTTGTGGCCAGATTTCTTTAAGATATCGATGATAGTATTATACACAGTCATACTATTCAATTTGGACCAGTTCTGAGTTTATTTTCCCCTTTAAATACTGATTGTTTCACCTTTTGAAATTTTCCCATTAACTTAACATGGCTATTTAGAGACCCTTTAACCGCTTCCCCAGTCTGACAGGATGATCCTGGATGATCAAGGATGATCAAATGTATAATATATCATAGTGCTAATACATTTCTGTGTGTTTAAGTTATGCAAACACATCTTAAAAAATGTTTTTAAAAAAAGTTCAAAAGTTCTGGTAACCTCCTTCCGGTTTAGGGTTAAGATGTTGTTTGTGTTCAATAAATGGAGAGGAGACATGGAGCGTTTCTATCACTTCAGCAGTACTTTAATCAAAGATACGCTATACAGTTTATTGAACGTCTCTGCTTTAATTAACGTTCAACGGTTAACGTTCGAGACATCAGCTGTACAGCACTTCCTGTTTAACAGTCGGGGCAAAACGTTACCATGACAACACCGGAGGGGGCGGGGCCTCCCACTATAACAGAATCTCATAACAGATGTTGACATTAGGGTTCCGAAATAATATATCCGCTCATTTTTCAACAGACAAAGTGTGACCATAAAATGTATATTTATATCATGAGTAGATGTATGTGATGGACAAGATCAATATATGCATTTATTAGTGCTATTTTAACGTTTTGTCCTGCTGCCTATCTCGGCGACAGGAAGGGTTGCGTTCAGTGGCGTAACGTATTAAGCCACGTTTCAAAACAGATCTTTCAGACCTCATCCCTCGATCTTTGTTTTTATGAAGTGTTAATGTGGTTTATAATTTGTTTTAATATGGCGTTGTAAGAGCACAAGCACATGCCTCCGGAGTGAGACTGTGTTGCGTCATTAATCATTGTCTGATAATGTCTCTGAATGTTTGCTATAAACACTGGTTTGTGCTACAGGTGTATTTATTATTATACTAAATATTAATATTATGATTAATATAAATAATTAATTAATTTCTGCATTATTATTATTATTATTATTATTATTATTATTATTATTATCATCATTGTTATTATTATTATTAGTATCATTATCATTATTATTATCATCATTCTTATTATTATTATCATTCTTCTTCTTCTTTTTCTTCTTCTTCTTCTTCTTCTTCTTCTTCTTCTTCTTCTTGTTCTTCTTCTTATTATTATTATTAATATTACTATTATCATTAGCATTATCATTATTATTCGGGGGGATCCGTCACGTGATCAGGATCCCCCCTCGTCACTCTATGACTAGAGGGGACGCCCAGGGAATCCCCTGTGGTTGACGAAATGGGAGAAACTTTAAATATCGCCTGTCTCTTCTTAAAACAGCGTTAAAAACATGTTTTTACAAACTGGCAGTAAAAACCGTACCTTGCGCGCCAAAAACGCATAATTTAGCCACTATAACAAAGAATAATATATAAATAATAATAATGTCATAAAACGTGTATATATCACGACCACGCCTCCCATTGACTTTGCATAGTACTATATCCGTGGTGGTCAGATTAAAACCTCATTAAAACACTGCTAAAACAGCGTTAAAAACATGTTTTTACAAACTGACAGTAAAAAACCGTACCTTGCGCAACAAAAACGCATAATTTAGCCACTTTAACAAAGAATAATATATAAATAATAATAATGTCAAAAAACGTGTATATATCACGACCACGGATCCCATTGACTTTGCACAGTACTATATCCGTGTTGGTCACACAGAATTATAGCACTTTCCGTGTTGGTACCACGGAAAATAGGTCGTGGGCATTATCCGTGTGTATATCACGACCATGGATCCCATTGACTTTGCATAGTACTATATCGTGGTGGTCACACGGAATTATACCACTTTCCGTGTTGGTACCACGGAAATAGGTCGTGGGCATTTCCCAGACTTTTGTGAGATCAGGTTGCTTTGCATAGTAGGCTACTATATCCGTGCTGGTCAGATTAAAACCTCATAAAAACACTGCTAAAACAGCGTTAAAAACGGGCTTTTACAAACTGACATTAAAAAACAGTACGTTGCGCGACAAAAACGCATAATTTAGCCACTATAACAAAGAATAATATATAAATAATAATAATGTCATAATTCGTGTATATATCACGACCACGCCCCCATTGACTTTGCATAGTACTATATCCGTGGTGCTCAGATTAAAACCTCATTAAAACACTGCTAAAACAGCGTTAAAAACGGGCTTTTACAAACTGACATTAAAAAACAGTACGTTGCGCGACAAAAACGCATAATTTAGCCACTATAACAAAGAATAATATATAAATAATAATAATGTCATAATTCGTGTATATATCACGACCACGCCCCCATTGACTTTGCATAGTACTATATCCGTGGTGCTCAGATTAAAACCTCATTAAAACACTGCTAAAACAGCGTTAAAAACGGGCTTTTACAAACTGACATTAAAAAACAGTACGTTGCGCGCCAAAAACGCATAATTTAGCCACTATAACAAAGAATAATATATAAATAATAATAATGTCATAATTCGTGTATATATCACGACCACGCCCCCATTGACTTTGCATAGTACTATATCCGTGGTGCTCAGATTAAAACCTCATTAAAACACTGCTAAAACAGCGTTAAAAACGGGCTTTTACAAACTGACATTAAAAAACAGTACGTTGCGCGACAAAAACGCATAATTTAGCCACTATAACAAAGAATAATATATAAATAATAATAATGTCATAATTCGTGTATATATCACGACCACGCCCCCATTGACTTTGCATAGTACTATATCCGTGGTGCTCAGATTAAAACCTCATTAAAACACTGCTAAAACAGCGTTAAAAACATGTTTTTACAAACTGACAGTAAAAAACCGTACCTTGCGCGACAAAAACGCATAATTTAGCCACTATAACAAAGAATAATATATAAATAATAATAATGTCATAATCCGTGTATATATCACGACCACGGATCCCATTGACTTTGCATGGTACAATATCCGTGGTGCCCACACGTAATTTTACCAGTTTCCGTGTTGGTACCACGGAAAATAGTGGTGAGAGGTCGTGGGCATTTCACGGATTTTTGTGAGATCAGGTTGTCTCAGATGTAAGTCGCTTAGGATAAAAGTGTCCGCTAAATGACAGTAGTAGCAGTAGTTGTAGTAGTAGTAGTAGTAGTAGTAGTAGTAAAAAAAGAATGATGCATAGAATTTGCAATGATCATTTGTTAATTTATTAAAATCAAATATGCAGTATACCAAAACTGTACTGAGTCTAATAGCATTCCATCATTTCCCTACAACAGCCTTTGACTGTCTTTTACCCAGTGAAGACTCTTGTCTTCCTACAAAAACTGAGCTCACAAAAAATATCTAAATAAGAGTTTTCTTTCAGCTACATTTAGAAGACATCCTTTCCTCAGTGTTATTAGACAATAACAACAGTCCACACCCGTCAGTTGTCATGCTTTTTCTGTTTGTCAGAGTTTTAAAATTAAATTCCAGCTAAAATATAATCCATGTTGAGAAATTCAGAAATGTAAATTTAAAGTAGTTAATTTTTTTAATTTAAATCTAACAAATAGAGAAGATGACGAGAGAAGTTCCAGTTTATTCTCTCAAGATTATTAAATTCTCAGCTCACTGGTTTATGAGCATATTTTTTAAAGGATCCATGTTGACACATACAGTGCATACGGTATTTGTGTATTTTTGATACCCCAGGGCAACATTGTCAAGGCCTTGTGATCAGTTTGTAAGCAGTTAGACAAACTTCAGGTTTTCAATAATACATACTTTCTCCAAAAGCACAGAAGAACTCTGTCGTTTTATGTTTCTTCAAATGAACAGAGGTCAACTGGAGGGCAAACTGCATCTAAGAAGAAATAGATGGAGAATTGTCATATTTAATCACAAAACAATTGTGACTAACAGGGTGCACTGTTTAACTGTGCAAACAACCAACAGCATCGCACACAACACCATATCCAACTCATAGTGACATTTTCTCATCCATCTCCCAGTGCAATCAGCACTATCTATTATTTATTCAGTACTAGGTAACAAGCACAACTTGACCAATTACAGACACAATGGTAGACCCTGCAGCTCATTTTTCTCTGTGTTTTTGCCAGTGCTGTCATGACGACCTCTACAATGAACTGGCGTCAAAACTGGTTGGCAGACCACCAAAGGTGGGCAATGTGAGTACATAATTACAGCTTGGGAACATTTGCCCTTTGCAAATTGTATGAAATGCATAGTGGCTAATTGGGCCACTTTGGCATTTGTGGAGTTCACAGTGTCATCTTTTATGTGATGGCCATTAACATTAAAGTGATAAGAGTGATAGGCCCACTCATCTCTCTTTGGTTCTTTTGCTGTATCCATAGAAATTACTGGGACTGTGTCAAGTTGAGGAAGAAAATAGTCATACAGGTGCTTAAATTCAACTTTTTACATCCCAGAAAGAATCTCCTGAATATGTAAAGTGCACTTTTTCTAATGGAAGAACCACTAATCTGTTTACACTTGTCACTGGCTGGAAGGATGAACTTTTACACTTATTTTTGGCCCTCTGCATGTAGTATTTCGGGTTGTTGTCCAAGCGCATTAAAAAAATAAAATAGAATAAAGAACGATGTAAAACAACAACAGTGGATTTTCAACATCATTGCCTCAATGTTAGTCTCTACTTTAGAGCCCATTTTAATTTTCTTCCTTTTCAAGAAAAAGATTAAATCACCATTTGTGCCTCATTGTTAGTCACTTTGTGAAAGTGAAATAATAGAGATTCAGATATCATTAAGCTCTTGAACAGGCGATCTTTTGTAATTTACTGTATTACTGAAAAACTGCTTTTATTACTAAGAATACAAAGGATTCTTGAGTATCCCCCACAGCAACAATAGCAAAACTCTCCTTGCAGTAAATCCATGATTTTTTTTTTTCCAATTGTAGCCCCCAACCTAAACAACCCCCAATCCAACTTATGTCATGCATGAAATTTCTACCTTTCCATTGACACCTCCCACGTCACAGTTAGTCAAGAATGTGCTAAATCCTCCTCAGGTGGAGGACTTGGCCCATCACCCATTAGAAGACTCCATCTTTATGCAGACTGATAAATCTTTATCCTTGCATCCACACATCTACGTTAAGTAAAGGTAACTCCATCTGCTTCCTATTAATTCCCCAGCAAGCGACTTATCACCTCAACCCTGGTGACCCTGACTGCCTCCTCCCTGCTCCTCTCCTCTTTTCTTCTCCCCACTACACTCCCTAATTCCTGGCTCCTATTCATCTAATCGTCTGCCTGTTTTATACAGCACAGTTGAGGAGGTTTGTTGACATTTCATTTCACTGTACCTTAAAATATGGATTTACATCTGCAAACACACACATGCAAATGCACATGGTAAAACATTTTACTAATCACCAAACTCTCTGGCAACCGCACTCTCCTTTTGTCCTGGTGGTGGGGGTTCAGCGGACAAGTCTGGTCCTCTAGGTCAATGGCAAATGAGAAGCAGAGCTGTAGGATTAGGGAGGAGATAGCTCGGGGTTCAGGAGCCTTTTCTGGCTTTGATTAGCTCCCTGACTTGATTAAATGCCCATCGTCAGGGAAAAAAGATGAAAATTGGATGGGGGGGCGGGGGGGTACAGAGTCAAGGCCATTTGTTTTCTCAGCTGGGGCTAGTTCAAGTGGTTGTCATTTGGAACCCTCTGGCCCGGGTTCACACACACACACACACACACACACACACACACACACACACACACACACACACACACACACACACACACACAGACAGAAACACACACAGAGGCTCTGCACACATTCAAACTCATACAAAATGAGATTAATATAAATGTCCTGAGGGAGGACACAAGTCAGAAGGTTGGCCCTCACAAATGCACCACCACATTCTCTAACTTTCCAGTCCAATTCCTCACTCACTTGTTTACCCCCTCAACTCTCTCCCTCTTTGTTTCTCCCTTTCTCCCCCCACTGTACTCTCTCCCACTCTGGTCTGTCAGGGTAACCTGACTCCAGCGGCTTCTGACACGATCCAGACCGCTCGCAGCCCCTGCCCAACACTTTCACCACCAGAGCCAGACAGTAAAACAACCAGATTACTACCACATGTTTCCCCCTCTTTCTTTTTCTCTCCTTCCCATTTTTTGTCTGATGAAGACCTGGTTTCGGATGGAATATTTGCCTCTTCTTAGTCCAGTAAAAGTTTTGAAGTTGTAACTCAGTGTGTGGACGCCACTTTTACCCACTTGGCCTCTCTCTTTCACACATACACTTTCTGTTGGTGGTATGTCATTGTTACTTAAGTTCAAAAACACAGATCTCACCAAATATCCCAGGGCAGAGAAAACTGACCAAAACCGTGTGTGTGTGGAGGCAAGGCGGAAAACATATTAACACTTCTACCTGTTTTGGTGATACACACTCACACTTTTCACAGAAAGTTTTGAACTGTACTGTTTTCATCTTCCTGTAGTTGAGGTGCTTACTGTAATCATTGTTTTTTATCCCAATGCAATGTTGTTGTCTCTGTTGCTTTTTAAGTGGTAGTTTGCTTACAAAAAAAACCTAATTAGATTAGATTGGAAAGTTAATGGTCAGGCATTAAGTAGTTTGATGCAGATGAAGTTAAGGAACTTTTAGACCATGTGTTGGAGGAATCAAGTTTTAAGGAGAATAATAATAGCAGCCTTGTCTTTGGAGATGTTTTGCAAATGGACAGTAATAATTCTTATGTCCAGGATATTATGTCCAGGTGCAATGCAACAACATACAGTAGAAAAATGTAAATATTTAATCTTCAAAATGTGAATCAGAGTTTATTCCAAGGGCAAAAAGGGTGTCTTCAGAGAATGATGATTCCTACTACAATTTATTTTTTATTTAGTTCTAAGTTTCATAATTTAGTTGTTCTTCTTTATAAAAAAAAAAGAAAAGAACTGATCAGCTTTTTATGGCATTTAAAAGGATTTTCTGTTATGAAGATTGTATGAGGTTTGAAATAATAAAGTTTATTTATTAAATGCATTTTTAGTTCATATTTTTTTTAATCTTTTTTGAGTTATATTGAGAAAATCTTGGAAAATTAAGCCGCTATTAAATTAAAATTACAACTCATAGTGCTCATGGATTGGTATGGATATTGATGAAGGAATTGACGTTACAATGTTTTAAAATGTAATTTTGAGTATTTTAATGCTAAATACATGTATTTGTGTCTTAGATGTGTATTTATCATTAGGCAAAACTCAATTTGGAATTTAACAGTCAAAATTGGCATTTCCAGAAGTTATGGAATTTTGGCATTCATTAATGCCAAATTAATTAATTAATTAATTAAAGCATTCATTGAACTGGGATTTTGGGATTGTTTCATCGCAGGGGATTTTTTGGCCTTGAATGCTGCATTGCATGGGCAGTTCAGGGTTGGACTGTTGAGTGTTTTTTATGGCACAACATGTGAAATGAGCACCGCCTCTTCGCATTCTAAGTATGACACACTTGTCCAGATTTTTCCTTGGTGCAGGGCTAAAAGAACTAAAGAGCTTTACAAAAAGAGAACTTTTTTTTTTCTTCTTCCGTCTTTACCCAGCGTATTGGCAACATTCACTACTCACCTGAATTTGGTTCAAAGTTTTAAGTTACTGAAATATGTTACTCCAGTGTTAGGACATGCCTGCATGCATGCATGCATGCATATATATATATATATATATATATATATATATATATATATATATATATATATATATATATATGTATATATATGTATATATATGTATATATGTATATATATATATATATATATATATATATATATATATATATATATATATATATATATATATATATATATATATATATAGTACAGTACAGTTACTATTAGGGCTGGGACTCGATAAAAAAAATAAATCGAATTAATTACAGGCTTTGTAATTAAAGGAGACCTATTATGGCATTTAATGTATATTTTAAACAGGCCTTGAATGTCTTAAAAACAATCTAAAGCTTGTTTTTTCTACATAAATCAGAAATCCAGCCTGTGGGCCCTGTCACTAGTTTTACCGCTTCTAACCCCTTTTTCTGTGCCTCATTCTAAGGGAAGGGGGGGGGGGTATGATAATGAGGCTCTGTGCTGATTGGCTCCCTGAATGACGTGTAGCAGGGGAGGAGAATAAACCTCGCTCCGCCAGAGCAGCCCGACCCTGTAAATAAATACAACACTGAATTTTCACAAATGGCAACTTTATTGTTAAAAAAATAAAATATGAGTTGTATATAAATAACATTTATGCACTATTTCAGCCGGATCTACCCGGCGGATGCTGAACGCTGGCCCCGGAGCCACGCCGGGCGCCCAGCATGGCTCCGGGGCGCATCACCCGTTACCGGGGATCAAACTGACACATTTCGCTGAAAATCTCGGAGGGTGAAGCTGGTCCAGCCTGGGACGTACCCCAGAAATCCCTGCTCCCAAAGTGGCTGGGAACCTGGACAATTTAGTCGGAAACCCCGCTTTGGGAACGGGGAAGTAGGCTGGTGCAGCGCGCATCACCGCGGCTTTAACCGGGGAATCTGACCGGTTCCGACCGGCCGGGACCGCAGGAACCGGCCTGGACTGGTAGCAGGGACTCCCGGGGACCGACCAGCGGAATTTCAGCCGGATCTGCCCGGCGGATTCTGCGCGACGGGCGCCGCAACCCCACGGCAGGCGCCCGGCGCACAGATCGCTCCGGAGCGCATCCTGTGCGCATCGCCCGTTACCAGGGATCAAACCGACAGATTTGCCTGAAAATCTCGGAGGGTGAAGCTGGTCCGACCTGGGACAGACCCCCAAGGACCCAGCTCCCAAACCACCCGGGAACCTGGATGATTTAACCCGGATCCGCTCCGCCGCGGCGCCGCGTCCGACTGGCTGAAGGAAGCACCGCTCCAGCCAGAGCCAGAGAGCTGGTTGTGGGCGTGGTTTCAGCAGCGGAGGCTGAACCTATGGAAATGAGCGCCTAGGGTGACGTCACCATAGGCGCAGATTCAGAATGGCTCAAAAAAAGGTCACGTGACACTGGGGGACTCTGTCCGGCGGGAGAGAGCTTGCAGAATTCCATGGTATTTTGTCTCCCCTGTGCTGGCAGGGTGAGGGGAGACCACTTTATATATGTTAAAACAAGAAAAAACGTGTTTTTCATAATAGGTCCCCTTTAATGAATCGCAATTAATCGCAATTTGATCACATATCAATTTTAGACCTGAGATCAATGAGATTTCCTTTTTTTGTTTGTTTCAAATATAACAAAATACTTTCAACTGTTTCAAGTACATTCCAGAACATGGAAACACATTAGAAAACAGAGCACGCTTCTATCCATCCGTTTTTTAAAACTAAATTTCCCATCCACGGGACCAACGAGACCCTTTTCGTCTGCGACTTCATTCATCTTTAACGTGTGTGGTGTAACACTCAATGCACGTTGGTTGCAGAACCCTTGAGAGAGAGAGAGTTGTAAAACGCTTTGATCTCGCCACGGAGCTTACAATGGGAGTATATATATATATATATATATATATATATATATATATATATATATATATATATATATATATTATATAATATATATATATAATGGGATTGACTATTGAGTCGTCATGTCTTTTAAAAAACATTTTATTTGTCATGTTCATGGATAACTTATGGAGTAAAATCTCATAGAATTTTTTGATGCTGTCCTTTAGGGAGTCTTTCCAGTGGCAGTATAATTTCACATATGATGGTCCATCAGGAGGCTATCCTTCACTTTTACTTTTGCTTGCTGAAGATGCTTGAGATTGAGAAAACACAGTGGCTTCCCTTGAAGTATTAACTGCATGTTAGAAATCTTTTTTCTTACTTACCACCTGAAAATCATAATTCATCAGTAAAAGACAAAAACACACATTGGCATACATTCCAGATGCGAATGATTCCTCTGGAAAAAATATATTACATTAGGTTGTGCTGAGGGTCAAGAAGTCATTTGCCATTCTTTTATAAGATTATGTTCATTTTGAGTCTGTTTCCTTATTTACCATGAACCTGTGCCTGTGAAGAATTTACTTGGCTGGTCATCCATTGACTTTTAGGCCAACATTAAGTTGCTTATGATATGACTACATGTAAATCTATATCAAATTGTGAATTTGTAAGTTGTGACAGGGGATTGCTAACATGTTGGGGTTGTTTATTACTTTGACTTAGTTTGATGTAATTATAATTATGCTTTTAAGTCACACATTTAAAGAACACTATATATAATTCAGAATTTTGCTCATCTTTGACGTGTTATAATTTTATGGCAAGCTCATCAGCTATGAAGACAGGATGCAATGAGGGGTGACGGGAACCAGACAGAATAGAGGGTACATTTGAATTTAACCTTATCTCATATGTTTCTTAATGCATACTGCCCTTCGAACGGAAAGAAAGATATAAGTTTCAGAACTAAGAACCTTTACTTTTACAAAGTTGGACCTAAATGAATTTAAGAGAAAAAGTTTCAGACGTCCAGAGGAATCAAACGAACACTGAGTCCAAGGCGCTGATGGTGGGGTACTTTTTCATTGAAATTTGGAATTAAAACCACTGGCAGTAACTACATTCTATTGGATCTTTTCTAGATTGTTGTTTATTGCCTTAATGCATTCCTCCACATACTGTAGGCTTTAGGCATTTGCAGCAATGCCTTTGTAGTAGTCACTGTAGCCATACAGTAGCCACTGTAAGCTGTAGGCATTATCATGTAACACACACACACACACACACACACACACACACACACACACACACACACACACACACACACACACACACACACACACACACACACACACACACACACACACAAAAACATCAAACAAAGTTCTTGAAAACCACTACCACATTTGCACTCAATAACTTGAAATAACTGTGGCTGATAGTCAAACTAAGACCCAAGCTTTTAAGAGTTTATCTCATACACAATCTGCCATCCTGCCCTATTGTCAGAGAAAATGTCTCAAGAGAGTCTCCTTTTGACTTTGCACCTGCACAATATTCCTTCCCTCCTCCACGCTTTGTTGGCAACAGCCGTCTTGGTCATTTTGCATGCCCAGGCACATTATCAACTTGCAATTACACTTGCACTGTCTGTTCTACTCACCCAAATGAACCAGCTGGTGATACAAAAACACTGCAGTACAGACACAATGACTACTGGCACATTCTTAAATATGAGGTCTTCCTATCACAAATATCCATAATATGAACTTAATGCCACGTAATAAATCTGTAGGAGTTTCATTTCGGCATACTGGAAAGTTAATAAAACAATATTGCAATTGCTAGGGAAGGAGAACTCTGTGGACCAAGCTTTAGATTAGGACCCTAATGGATCTGAAGCCGGAGGCTAAATTGAAATGTAAAACCCTGAGCGAGACCCTAATTCACCCTTATCTGTGTGAGTGACGAGCCTGTCTCCCCCGACTGAGATTGGGGCCACTGAGTTGGATGAACTGCAATTTGCTTTGTTAGAGGTAGGTGTATATGCATGCGCTGCCCAAATCACAGTATGGAGATACAGCACGCGTGTTTGGAATGCACTGCTATAAATGAATAAGGTTGAAAGGCGTTCTCCCTTCTTTATCTGTCTCCTTTTCTTCAACCTCCTCCGTGAAGTGAGTCTATAACAGAGACTCAGTCACACAGCAACAGAAGATATCTTGTTATGTGGACACAAACTTAAAACTTGTGAATGTGTAATTATCAGGAACAATCAAATATGTATGACAACAAACTGCAAAACTTTTTGGCACACAACTCATTATGCTGGGAAACACAAACAGATAATGCTCCCTCTCTTCCTCTCCTCAGACAACAGGCCACTTGTCCACCTGTTCCCATTATGTTATAACTCAGTCATATTTCTCTCTGTCCTCCTCCCACTCCCTCTCTTTAGTGCTCCTTCCTCCAGCCTCACTCAATATCCTCCTTTCCTTTATCTTTCTTCCTTTTGCCACCACTGGTAATGAATGCTGACCGTTCATTACCCTAATCAAATCCAGCAGCTGAACAACTGCTCGCTGCCACTCCACAAGCGCTTTCTTTTTTTTTTTTTAAATCCCTGGACTCATTTGCATTTGCGTCCAGTTAATTAGCGTGGGGCCGCAGGTGCGTGGTGATAATCATTATTAAACATGACAGTCACCTGTGACCGCACTGCCCTCCTCAACCCTACACATATACACTCTCGCACACACTCATATACACACACTGCCTCTGCAGTCTCAGCTCAACTTGAACATCAGAGACGGCGGATGGACAAAGCCACTGATGATGTAATGTCCTGTTTCTGTTTTAGTAGTCAGGGTGTATTCCACACATGCATTCACTGTTTGATCAGTTATGTCTGCACTTCTGGACACTGTAGTCTGTGCAAAGAAGCAGGCCAGCCTTTAAGTTAGTTGTATTAATGGCTGAGGGGATTAAAAAGGGAAAAGAATGACAGAAAGACATTCTCTAATAGAAAGACAGACACAGAGAGGGGCCACGTCTATTTGCATATTAACATAACTGGAATTCATGGTTTCTTTACTCTATAGTACATGTTTTTTTTCTGTCAGTACAGCACTACTGACTGCACATTGGCATCTTAATTTGTAAAATTATTGTTGATACAATTCATTCTATGAGTGTGAATACCTTACTAATAGGGTGCACACAAGCCGGGACTCGAGGGCCAGTCTACTGCACGTTTTAGATGTTTCCCTGCCTATACACAACCCTGATAGACAAGGCTGTGTCACCAACAGAGTTGTGTAAACCTTGATGACATGTTGATGACGACCAGTGATTAGAATCAGGTGTGTTGAAGACAGGGAAACATCTAAAACATGCAGTAGACTAGCCCTGGAGTCCCGGCTTGTGTGCACCCCATGGAGTTGATGCAGTTGGCTCTTACGGACTGCAGTGCCTCCTATAGATGAAGGCAGGTTAAGCATTAGAACAAGCACTTTTTAACTATTTTAAGAGGCAATCTTAATCGTTATTTGCCAGTTACACTATTAAGTGTTTGCATTTTCAAAAGTTTTTGCAGCTGCTGTCTTCTTTATTGTTGAATAAAGCTGACATCATAAGGTAAGTTAGTTGAATAAAAACTATGGATCTGCTGTGATTACAGAAGTACATGAGGTGCATTAAATATGTAAATAAAGCTTCTGCTTTATATCTTTAGCAAAACATAGTTAGCACAAGGAAGGAAAATCTATGTATTCTTATTGAGACTGGTAAAGCAATGTTCAGGTAACAGGAACCTGTGAACAAGAAAGTGGTATCTGTGCAGTGTCGTTACCTTTGCACAGATCTCTACTACCCTCTGCTGTTAAACTGTGAATGTGGACTGCATTTTTGTGGGACATGATTTATTTTGTAACCAATATCTTTTGTAACTATTTTCAAAATGTCAAATTTATTGTATGACTGTTAGATTAATGTATGTTATAGATGTGTTATAGACTTCTGTCTATAACAAGTCAAAGTGGCTTGTGGTAAAGTTTCACTTCTGTTCATAATATGTAATGGATAACATGTGTCTTATGCTATCATTCACGACAGAAGCTCCCATGTATAATGTAGTTCTTAAGAAACTTCATCAACCAAAAAGGCATCATACATAAATAGGATGTGACAAATTAGAAGTCAGTCCGGCTTATGATCAGAAAATCTCTTCAATCATGCTTGGTACTGCCATCTAGAGGAGCCAGGCGGACACTGACGCTGAACATGGTCATTGAACCATTGAATCATTGAAAATGATGTGCCTGTAAAGAATGCAGTGTCATTGCATGTCTTAGACTTAGTGAGAACCTTTCATGAGCTGATTGAACTTTTACACCAATTGCAAACAGATTCATTTAGCTGGCCATATGTGTCTGATATGAAAGTTGCATATTAATATCACAAACAGAAAACCTTCAAAAGCTATATTCTACTCTAAGTATACTTCTTCAATCATACTTTTGACACTGTACGCCTGCTATGCAAATTTAACCACAATGGCTTTAACAACATAAATATAAAATGCAACACCTATTTCTTAGAACATCAAGCGACTGCAAATTCTGTTTGTACAGTTGTTTTCAAATCATTTGAAATGTTACAAGTTTCTTTAAAAAGTCCAAAAACAATCTATACACCCAGGTAAAAGAGTAATATACTTTAATGTGCTAAAAATGTACTTCATTTTCTGAAGGTACATTTCCAGCACATTTGGACTTTTTGTGTTAAAATAAAGTAAACCAAAAATATATTATGAATGTATTAATTACAAATGTATTATTCCCTAGTACTTAAAGTATACTTTAAATCGAATTAAAGAACATTTTAAATAAGTACAGTATTAGTAGAGAAAATTGTACTTAAGTGTGTTTAAGTTGATCTTAATGGTGTCTCAAAATAGTACAGTCAAATACACTAAGTTATGTATTTAAGTATGCCTTAAGTAGCACTAATGATATATCATTAGTATACTAAGTACGTTTTTAGTACTCGAAAATAACACACTTAGTACAATAATTATGTGCTTATGAAGTATACAAAGTGTACTTAAATTTATTATGCTAAAGTATACTTTTTTTTCGCCGGGGCAACTTGGCAATTCCACTGTTGCTCTTAAATGACAAAATATTTCAACAATTTATTACATCATAATGCCAGCATGCTCAACTGGATTCTACAGGGCACGTGATACCACGCATGTGTCCCGTAGGATACAGGGCTGCGTTTCAAACTTACAGTGTTGAAACGAGCGTTTTGAGATACTGTAGAAATGACAACTGTGCTTGCCGTTCTCTGACCGCTAGATGGCAGCATGCTTGCTTTTTTTAACCCCAAGACTGAACCCTAAACGCATTAAAATCAAATTGAAGTCTACAAAGTGTAAAGTGGTAAATGAAATAACAAGAGAGTGCAGGACCACCCCAAAATAGGAATTGTGTCCATACATGTCCACTTATGCCCCACACATATGGACAGTTTTGTGGTTGTATTATTGAATTGAATAATACAATTTTATTCACTGTAGAGAAATATTTTCTGCAATGAACATGTTGATGAGCATAAAGAGACGTGGCCTGTATGTCGTTGTTTTTTGTTTTTTTGCAGTTTGTGTGTGTGTGTGTGTGTGTGTGTGTGTGTGTGTGTGTGTGTGTGTGTGTGTGTGTGTGTGTGTGTGTGTGTGTGTGTGTGTGTGTGTGTGTGTGTGTGTCTCTTGGGGCATTGGCATTATGTTTAGACCTCTGTTAATTATATGATGCCTCAGGCAGCCTCAGTCAGCAATGTATCTCTTCAACAGCAACCCCCTCCTTCCTAAGCCCCTGATCTACTCTGCCCAACCTCCTCCAACTCCCCCCCAACCACACACACACACACACACACACACACACACACACACACACACACACACTGTAGGCTATAGTGTTCAAGTGTTGTAAATATTAAAAATGTGCAGAATTCACTGCCTTGCTTTGTCCCCTCCATGTGCCCTGTTGCTGCCCCTTTTCATAAGCTGAAGTGGATAACTGAATTAGAAAATTAATGTACAGGTACTATATATTGTTTTGGGTCGATTATGAGTCAATAGGAAACTCCAGTTTACAATAGACATGTTTTAAAGACTATTGATCGTGTCTTTTGGCAACTATGTTTTCAATGATTTTGTTACAGAAGGACACGTGGATCAATATGCAATTTTAAAATGTATAAAGACCAATTCCAGTCGTAGGATTTCAATAAAAGGAAAGAAAAAATGTTGTGCACAGCATGCAGCCCAATAATGTTTTCACGCACTCTCTAAATAGGATAGTATGGGCAATGTTTTTTGAATGTTTAAAAATAGTCTCCCTTAATGACACTTCTACCTATTTAGTCTGTTTATATCTGTTTCTATTGCAGAGGAAACAAAACTGCTATTGACACGCGCTATAAGTCATCTTGCTGTGCTTTGAGGTGTGTGAAATCTGTCCACTAGAAAGTCATCTTCTGGAATCTTTATCAAATCAAACTGTATTTATATAGCAAGGCGGCAGTAGCTCAGGTGGTAGAGCAGGTCCAATGATCGGAAGGTCGGCGGTTCGATTCCCGCTCTGTCCCAGTTGCTGTCGTAGTGTCCTTGGGCAAGACACCTTACCCCTTGCCCCGTGTGAATGTGTTTGAATGTTTGGTGGTGGTCGGAGGGGCCGTTTGGCACGGAATGGCAGCCACGCTTCTGTCAGTCTGCCCCAGGGCAGCTGTGGCTACAAAACGTAGCTTACCACCACCAGAGGGAATGTGTATGAATGAATAATGGTCTAAGTGTAGCACTTTGAGATTCATTGAATGTAAAGTGCGTTACAAGTTGAATTCATTATTATTATTATTATAGCACTACTCATACAATAGTAATGCAAAGTGCTTAACATAATAAAATCAACATTTAACATATAAAAACTCATAAAACCATGGTTAAAAATACACATCTGGTCATTTTCACACACATCCTCACATTAATACCCACACAGCACACATACACCCCCCACACTAATAAGATAAACTAAAAACGAAGGTCTTGAACCTCTTTTTAAAAATGTCAACAGTCTCTGCGGCCCAGAGGTTCTCTGGTAGGCTGTTCTACAGATGAGGACCGTAGTAGTGGAACGAGGTCTGGCCAAAGGTTTTTGTACTAACTTTAGGAACAATTAAAAGTCTGGTACCAGAGAACCTCAGGATCCGCAAGGACTCATAATTTAAAAGCAGATCAGATAAATAAGAAGGCTCAATACCATTAGGACATTTATGCATTTATACGACAAATGCATTTCTATGCAAATTAAACTTTTAAAAAGGCAATAAACCCATGAGCTACACGTTTGAGGCGCAGGATTCACACACTGGTCGAGGTTTCTGCCCACTCTGGCCAGCCGGGGCACCAGATGGGGTGGGGAGGATCTGGCCGGAATAACGTGATCCTTCCACGCGCTACGTCCGGCCAGGGAGGGCCAAAAAAAGATATACTGCAAATGAGGGTATGAGCAGAGAGGATGTGTTGTTAGGCTCGAGGGAAGGAGGGCGGACCCAAATGCAGGACAACACGAGCAAGGTTCAGGTATAACAAAGTTTATTAACAAAAAGCGCTCCACAGGAGGGAAGGAAGACAAAGTAAAAACACGGCTGGAAAGTCCAATAAAAGGCGCAGACCAGACGGAAACTCACGGCTGGAAAATCCAACAAAAGGCGCAGACCGAAGGCGTAGTAATCCAAAAGGACCCAGGAAGGGAAGGTCCACGAACGGGAAACTAGGGAAGTCCAGGAACTAGGGAAGTCCAGGAAACCGGGCCGAGTACAGGGCTCTGAGCTGGAGAGAATCATCCGACACCGCAGCTTGTGGGAGGCAGGCTTAAGAGCAGGCTGGGTGACGAGGCTGAATGGTTGTGAGGTGTGGGGACCGTGATTGGGATCAGCTGCGGGTGCTCTGGCCAAGTCTGACCAGGCTTGGTGAAGCTGTTGTAGGCAGATGAATATGACGTCCCTAAACCGAGGGGAGGGAAGTGGACCGGAGATGATGCATTGTTTCTTGAACAATTTGATACTGTGGATAAGTGTGAGAAAGTCTTGCTTAAAGATCTCTGATTTTCAGGTTGTTTGTCTCTGCTTGGGCTGCTATTGTGGTGACAGACTTTCAAAAGCTCACGGGTTGAGTTGGTGATGTCATTGACGAGCGTACCTGTGTAACAGAAAGTGCGGCACCTGGTTACGCAGACATGTCTGACTATGGATGTTCCCACGATGAATGTGTCTGGGACACGTCCGCGGGGCCAGTGGAGCCTCTCTGGTCCTCGGTCCAGGGGCGACAAGAGGCGAGGCCTAGGTTCCGGGACCAGTGGCGACAGAATCACAATTGGCGGCCATCTTGACTCAAATACCAATCTGCACATGGCAGTGCATCAAATTCTTCAAGCTTCTCTTACCCCTGTTTGCAGAGGAGCTTTTATTCCGGTAGAAAGGGAATCTCAGGAGAAACTCAATGGAAAGGAGCATGAGGGGGACACCTCGCCCTTTTATAGCTGATTAATAAAGATTAATGTTGGAAGTAGGAGAAAGGTTTGTTAGCCTTTCCACTGGGAAACAAGCCAGTCTAGTTATTGTTTATGAAATATGAAGGAGAGGATCATCTTTGGGATTGAACTGGATACTAAGTATAAATTAATCATATCAAAATGTCATCATAAATACATATTTTAAAGTGCCCTTCTGTACATGCAAAGTGTATCTCTGTACCATCAGATCATTTCCAACTCTAACGAGCAGCATACTCATGAAAAAACAACGTTGTTGAAATCAATTTTATTGATCAATTGCAAGAGACAATGTCCAGCATGTTGAAATAAAATCCGGTTGTTTTGATTCTTGATTTCGATCACATAGGGTTATTCCTTGTGAAAAATGTCCAAAAACACAAATTCATCTTATTAATAGTCATGGTGTTTCTTATATTATATGGTTTCTGATCAAAGATTTGCTGAATATTATGAAATACTATAATATTCATGATGTTCACTTTCAGCATTACATTGTTTTGACCGTTTCTGTTATTCTCCTCTGAAAACTCCTGAGGTCAAAAAGCTGCTTCTGTGTGTATCTCTCTTTCCATGATCAGAAGAAAATGTATATCATAATATCAAAACTCTGGTTTCATTTTAAGGGGAAATCAATCATGGTCAAAACAGGATTAGGTTTAATCCAATTAGATTAACAGAAAAAAAAATGAATAAATCGACTCAATTTCATAACTAAATTAACTTTTTCTGCACATTTTCTACCATGGCTTAAAAAGAAAAAACAAAGCAAGCAGTTTGCGGAAGGAGTTGATATTGTAGACATGAGGACTGTGACAACACATCTGTATATATGTACCGGTACTTACTGTGCATTGTGAAGCCCATGAAGGAAAACGCACAATCCTTGTTTTCCCCTGCTGTCCTTGGTGACAGCTGAGCTGCGACTTGAGGGCAGAAACCCAAATAACCTAGCCATGAAAATAAAAATCAATGCAGGAAGCAGATCTGTTGCCTGAATGTAGTCCTCCAAGGTTAACAGCCCAACCATGCAAGCTATCACATTCAGCTTTCCAGGAAGTCACACATGTACAACAAACAACAGAAATGGAAAGAAAAAAATCCTATTCTACACTGTTTAAAAGGAAACTTGTGTTTGAAAGAAAAGCACCCTTGCGGGATTTAGCTTTCCTGCTTGGTGAAATTGTAACAAATGTAACAGGATTACAGTCAGGATTTGAATGATTTTGGTTAGTATTATTAGACAGCCATAACCTCCTTGCGGAGTTCCAAAACTGATCTGCTTTGAAGAATAACATGCAAATAACAAACCTCATCAATTTGCAATGGGCTGACATTACATGGAATTTTGCTGATTCCTTTCTCTGGTAAAGTTTCTTGCAGCTATGGCATTGTTCAAACGCTTGATAATGGTTGTACTGTTTGTTTCATTGCCCTGGAGTGCAAAATTTGGATCTGGGTTTGTAAACTAAGTTTTTAACACACTAAAGCCCCATTCACACAGACAGTTCAATTTGTCCCAGTAGCTCTTTTATTGCACCCTGCTGTGCTGTGTGACTGACCTAAAAACAGAATGCTCTAACCTTAAATTTTTCCTGTTCCACCTCTGTTGAGGTGGATTGTGAAATGGCATTACAGTAAAGTAAAAAGTGGTAGTATGGATGTGTTACAGGCCTCAAGATGAGAGGCAAGTAACAGAAGATCAGTCCTGTATTTTACAGGGGAAAATAAAGACAGGAGAATTACGTTGCATTCTTCAAGCAGGCTGCAAGCTGTCTTTATTCACAGAATCTTAGTTTTCAATCACTTTCTCTTTTTTTTCTCTCTTTGCATTCAATCATGTCATACAATCAATAATCACAGATCACATATTCCCAATAATCATGTTCACAATTCTCAATAAACTGTTACTATAGGATTATAGCTTTAATTATTTGATATTTCTTCTGCTGTACCAACACTACTGTATATGAAATACATTTTTACCGTGTTTTACAAAACTCACATTTATACTGTTACTTTTAATCAGTCTCTTAGTTTGCTTTCTCAGTAAATACTGTTAAATACTGTTTTAAACCTATAATGTTTACTCTTTTTACAGTCTTACTGCATTTCTAGAACGTTTTTTATAATAATATAAATAAATGAATTAATCAAAAAAGTTGGTCTCAAATAGGCTACCATGAAATACTGTACTCTCTAACACATGTACAATGACACACCAAAACGTAGGCTAACTGTGAATGGTAAAACACGTGTACTCTTTCAAGTCTCAAAATAAACTAAAACACGATATTTCTGCATGTTGCTTAGATAAAACAAAAACATAAAGGCTTATGAGTCCTTTGCTATTAGTTGTGATGCTTTTGCACATTTTACTAACCTGTATTTTACAGGGGAAAATAAAGACAGGAGAATTACGTTGCGTTCTTCAAGCAGGCTGCAAGCTGTCTGAAGTACGGTAGCCTCCGTGGTCCATATACCGGTGATACCACTTTGCGCAACGCCCAAGGCATACTCAGCGCTTCTTAATGCCCCCTGGTGGCGTAACTAAGTAACTGCTTGTAGTGGGTTACATAATTCACTTAGGAACCCCCTGCGGGTTAATGTGGTTCCGCCCGGATAGGGCGCAGTGACGGACGTTACGCTTCCGGTTCAGTGTTGTTGTTGTGGTTTGAATGGCTGATGTTAATAAACAGCTCGCGCCTGCTTTCAACATTCATACTCCGCCTCCGACTCCCGTTCTTCGGCACCACATGCTCCTACTTTAATTTGTACACAATTTACAACTGAAATAGGCCTATTACCTGGCTAAAACTCAAAATTAAAATAAAACCAATACACAATTGTGCACATACACTTGTAGGTGTCACAGATGACAAACTCAGTGCAAATGATAAAATCAGTGTGTCACAGGAATGGGGAGAGATGTGAGCCATCTGACATTGACGTTCAGGCATGCTGTCACAACACCTAATTAACAAGCAAGCTAAAAACTCACTGAAAAGTATATATAAAAAAATCATTGGCTCGTTGACCACAGTAGTTGAAGAGGGAGAAACCAGCTAGATTGGCTGCATTACAAACTTAGAATTAAGGAATTTGTTGATAAATTTGTCCAGCCCCTATTTGCGTAAATCATGCTTGCATGTCCTCAAACAGACTACAAATGTTTGCTTGAGTTTGGGAAAGGCAGAGAAAACAAAACCATTAGATCTGAAATGTATTAAAAAGGTCTACTAGATGGCGAGATACAGAGCTGACGGGAACACACGGACCATATGGTAATCAAAGTTAGCTGTGACTACCAGCTCCTTCAGCCGATCCCCATACTGTATGTGCAACCAAGCTCCCAGCAGACATTCACAGCAGATTATGCTGTTTCACATGTTGACTGAATGATGAAATGAAAAAATGACTGCTGTTTAGCCGATGCTGGGTTAGTACAAACTGCTGACTGCGTTGATAAATTTGGTTGCATGACGATTACAGATGAAGAAGTGATCATGGTTGGCCATTGGCTGAACCAACTGTAAATCAATCATAATAGGATCATAATAGAAATAAATGTGTCATTTATACCTGACAACTTTCCTGACATGGGACAAAAAAAATCTTCCCCTCAGAGTTGTCATGGGTAAGAAATTAAACAGTTGAGACCAGAAGTGTTTTTTTGAACCTGGTTGTAGATATGTTTATTTCTGCTGCAAAGTTGAATAGTTTAACATGGAGGTTAATGGAAAGTGACCAGTTGAGGAAAAGCAATGACTCTTACCTGTGCATCACTCAACCCAGAAGTTAGTTGGTTTGCACCTGGTTCTAAAATCATTGTTAGGTCTGTTAGATGTTTCATGTATATGGTCAGAGTGAGACAGAGTGCACACTGCAGCCCTGGAGGAGTCACAGCTGTCAGAAAAGAAGAGGAAAGACCTTTCCCTCTTGCATTGTTGTCTCTTTTCAACTAACTCTTCAATTGCTCGACCAGTAAAATTGTATGATTAAGAAAACCTCAATGAGCTTTACAGAAACAGGGCTTGTATCAGTAATTAACTTAATGGAACATTTACAATAGATTAGAATATGAACCATAACAGTGAAAAGTTCAGATTTACACATTCATTTTGGATACATTTATAGTATATATGTCTGTTCTAGGTGGCTTGGTGGTGGGTAGCACTTCTCTCACAGCACAAAGGTTTGTTGTTTGAGTCCCACAAAGGACCTTCCTGTATGGAGTTTGTATGTTCTTCCCATGCTTGTGGAGATTTTCCACAGGTATTCTGGTTTTCTGGATTCCTGGAGTCCAAAAGCATGTATTTCAGGTTAAGCGGTGATTCAAAATTCCCTGTAGGAAGGAATCTAAGTGTGCCTAGTTGTTTTGTCTATATGTCCTGGCAAACTGTACAAGGTCTAAATCTGCTTTCCACCTGTGGCTGTGATCACCTCCAGTACATCCCCATGATCCTACATAGCAGCAAGAAGGTATAGATAAAAAGTGGATGCCTACTCATTCAAAGTACAAATAAAACCTAATTTTGTGTTTTAAATGATAAGTATGCGTTTTCAATTGTTGAACCCCATAGAGAGTAGGTTACTACCTGAATTCAGAAATTTGAGTTCTGGTATCTGGCAGATTTTTCACTAAGATCTATTCCAGCTTTGTGTTGTAAATGAACACTCAGCTCTTTTCAGTAAACTCAGTCATTCAGTTGTTGTTGCAAAGGTCAAGCACGATGGATCTGAATATGCTTACCTACCAGCAAGTTTGGATGTTGCACAGGTGAGCATTCTTTGCTGACAGTCAATCACTGGAATGGCCCCATGAGTCTCTGCGAACTTCCATTCTACACCAGTGTCTGAGCAAGGAAAGACACCGTCCCTTCACTCTGCCTTAATATTTCTTAAGTGGTGTAGACCTCCTTAGTCATAGCAGCATGCTGGCTTGTCACTTGCGGAATGTTTTATGCATTCAAATGTCCAAAACCAGTGGAATAATAATGAGCCAGCAGGAAGCCCAAACCAGCTGCCTGCAGAAGAAGAAAATAAGAAACGCTGATGGCGCTGGATAGGCCATACCCTGCGAAAGCCTACAAATTCCATCATAAGACAAGCCCTTAAATGGAACCCACAGGGAAAGCGGATAAGGGGTCACCCAAGAAACACCTGGCACAGAGAACTGGAGGCGGACACCAACACCATGAAGATGAACTGGACCCAACTGGAGAAAACGGCTCAAGACAGAGATGCCTGGAGATCGCTTGTTGACGGCCTATGCCCCAGAAGGGGTAGTAGGCGTAAGTAAGTAAGTAAGCAGGAAGCCCCAAATTAGTTGTCAACAGTATGCTGTTGCTTCACAGTTTATGCTTTTATTTTTTTCATTTTAACCCCGATGTTTCTGCAGGGAGGAAAAGGAATTACAATGTAGGGTTTATATGGAATTACAAGACCAATGTGGAGCTCTTTCAACATGCCTGTTAAGGCCAAAGAGACTGCTGCAGTACAACGAGGCTCTTGTTTTGTATGTAAAAGTTAAGGATGTTTTGAGTCTCTCTGAGGCTATTGAGTTGCAATCATTATGTAGCAGCACGGCTTGTCGGATAAGTTACCTAGTTCGAGCTAAAATTTGCTAATATGAATTGCCATGACTGTTGTGAGTTTACCTCAGATAATGGACCTACCGAGCATCACACAAAGTTATAACATTATAATTAGGTCCATATAGTGTTAGCTAACATTATCATATCTTCAGATCTAATGTCAAATAACTAATAGTAGATCTGTAGTGCTCTTTCTTCAAATCTACTACTTGCTGTGTAGCACTAGATCTGAATTTCTGTAGCAAAGTAGATGTGACATTATTGGACACACCCTCTGTTGTGTGCTGCGGAAACGCTGCTGTGTAATTACAGCATCATACTTCCACACATCATTTGTGTTTGTATGTTATTTAGCAAGACATCCACCAGGGAGCAGTGATGGGACGATCACTGACATATAGCAATTGTACCTGAGTCTTTTGCTTTTAATTTAAAGGGGACATATTATGAAAAACACGTTTTTTCTTGTTTTACCATATATAAAGTCTCCCCTCACCCTGCCAGCACAGGGGAGACAAAATACCATGAATTTCTGCAAGGTCTGTGACCCTCGCCTTACAGAATCCCCCAGTGTCACGTGATTTCTTTTGAGCCGATGAGAATCTGCGCCTCGGGTGACGTCACCCGAGGCGCAGAGGTTCGGCCTCCGCTGCTGAAACCACGCCCACAACCAGCTCTCTCCGTCGGCTGGAGCGTCCGCCATTGTTCAGAAGCGGTGGCTGTTTGAACAGCGAGGGAGAGTAGAAATGAGATTTTGCATCAACATTTACCCTCATAAAAGGATCAGTTCCCACAGCACGGACCCGGTAACTGCACACGAGTCAGCGGTATATTCCTTTTTTTTATGTTATTTATATTTGTATGATCTTTGCATGGGCTAAGTATTTAGCTTAGCTCCGGAGCCCCGGCGCCACATACGGAGCAGCCGGAGCTGCTCACGGACCGGACCGTCGAGGAGCCCCGGGCTCGGGGCTCTATGAGTACCGTAATACATTTTTCTTCTGTGGTTTCAGACCTTTCAAGCACCTGGAGCTGTTCAACGACACATTCAGAAGACGCACGGTCCTTCCTTGAGCCAGCAATAGTGCATACATTTTATTTATATATTTTAACAATAAAGTTGCCATTTGTGAAAATTCAGTGTTGTGATTTCTTTACAGTTAACATGATTAATTTGTCTTGTAACATAAGAAGTGAAATGATGAGGAATCAGAGTAAATAACTGTGGTGTAACTGTTTAGAATTAAATTCATTGTTCCTGCTGGAAGACGAGGTGACTAAAGGCTGATTTATGGTTCCGCGTTACACCAACGCAGAGCCTACGGCGTAGGGTACGTGTCGATTTAACGCAGAACCGTGGACACGCTTTGCTACGCAGCCGCTGCTCTTCTGCCCGGAGCGACGCTTTGTCTCCTCCCCTGCTACACGTCGTTCAAGCAGCCAATCAGCGCAGAGCCTCATTATCATAGCCTCCCCCGCCCTGAAAATGAATCACAGAAAAAGGCTTTAGAAGAAAAAATAAAAACATGGCCCAGAGACTGAATTTCTGATTTATGTAGAAAAAACAAGCTTTAGTTTTTAAGACATTCAAGGCCTGTTTAAAATATACATTAAATGCCATAATATGTCCCCTTTAAGCAAAAATCTTCTCTTAGAGTCATGGAAAAATTATATCTTTGGTTGTATGATGTTTACATCGCGTCACCCATAAACTCAATTATTCTACTCTTCTGTTACCATCTCCAACATCTGTAATTTCTAAGTTTGCATTGCACTCCAAGCTAACATGGTTTGTAATTTCAGACCCACAACTTAAATTTGAAAAACACAAAGAAAAATGAATCTGTGTTCATTTAAATTAATAACAAATAATATAACAATAAGACAAACAGCTCACATATTTTTGCACACTATGATTTATTTTTTTTCTCCAAATTATTCCTACTGTATAACTACTGTTTCTACCGTTTGGACTCAAGCATTACCAACTGCATTTATTTAAGAGCTTCTTCATATCCAAAGAAACGACTGTAACAGAGTAAACAGGGGGATCTTGAATTGTAACTTTAAAATAACACACAAAACTACATTTCCTCTGTTAAGGGCTGTAAACTCAAGTGAAATTAAAATAATTTCAGGCATAAAACTGTTAATAACAAAGGTTAGTTATGGCTAAAAGGAAAACAAACTCACTTACACCTCATAGTTATATGGCTATTATATCTGACTTGTAATGTAGTTTTACTATGTTTATCATTTAAAGGCTTGTTGTGGTGACTCCATATATGTCTTTTATTGTGTTGTATGATACACCTGTATAGCATTTACATGTTGATCTTTTTAATTGTACTTTCTTGATTCCAGTGTTCTACAAGCTCATTTAAAAAATAGCTGTATTGTCCCTATTCTATTTATTTATATTTATTTATGTTTGCAAGGTAAGACAGACCATCTAAAAAAATATTTCTGCTGACGATAAATGATAAAAAATGTTTGCATACTTATCAATCTCAAACTGACCATGACTTTAAAACTTTATCGCACTGCAAGCTAAAGATGGTTTGTCTGGCAACATATTTCCTCTATTTTATTTCCAATTAGATGCAGTCTACAGAAAATGCATTGCTGCTCATAGAAGACAGACAATTGGTCACATAACAGCAATAAAAAAGGTGATTTTGAAATAGGATGACTCAGACACATGATATGTTACTGTAGAAGCAGAGCCTTTTAATTGTCCACATCAAACTCCTTGTGATGTAATGAGGTTTACTGCATATTTTTATTTCATTATCAACTGCCATTGCAAATGGGCAAGTAAAGCCCCTTCTAAAACTTAGACAGAATCTCTTATATGAAAAAGTGAAAAAAACAAAAACATAGTAACACATTTTATACATTTCCATACTGAACATGGTGCAGCCACATAGTCTGAGATGTGGTAACAGACACTGTGATGCAAAGGTTAGTCTTTGTCAGCAGCTAAGTTCAAATCTCTAGAGAGATGTTTTGCAGCTCGACAGAATGAACAATGCCTCTTCAGGGGCATGCAATCGTGACTCAGTTCTATGCGTGGAAACTGGCCTTGCTGCATGTAAATGTGAATGTCTCTGTCACACTGACTGACATACTGATTCAGCAAGACCTCTGCACCAAGTGTGGGTTGATGTAGTCAAATCTGCACAGTTAAGTTTTTTATTTGCTTAAGTTGAGTTTACATGACGAGAAAACCATGAGTTTATTTGATATCTATTTTACTAGTAAATAAACAGACTCTTTAAGTGATGAAGACTAATAGATTAAAAAATAGATTAGGTTACATATAAGATCTAAATCTGAGGCTGAAGCATTCCCATTTGAACCTGCCCTTGTTGAAAATCAAAGTATAAGATGTTTACTTTAGGGACTTAATACTAAACAAATTATATTTTAAAAAACTGCAGTAATATTTTATTTTCAGTTTGCTTGAGCCTTAAAATCACTGATTACATAATTTGAGCAAAATAAAGAGATGCCATTCCTCATTTGCCATAAATTCCCCCTGGACATAATGAAGCTATATATAGAGTGAAGATGAGGCATGCTGTCTGTCTGTCTCAGGGAATACCCAGAGAGACTCATAGAGGGTTAACTGACCTGACTTCTGGGGTATGATTCACACTCTGCTGGGTTAAGGGCCCACATGCAGCAGAACAGAGCTGTCCTTGGAGCTGGAGCCACTCATGTCACACAGACTGTGTATGTAGACTGGGGTACTACATGATTTTTCAATAAAAATTGCATGTTTCCATTTTGTTAAAGTGCAATTAAATTAAAATCATCTAGTTCTCTCAAGCATGAATGCCCATTCACTAACACACACACACACACACACACACACACACACACACACACACACACACACACACACACACACACACACACACACACACACACACACACACACACACACACAATATATGAACTGATCCTGTAGAATAGTATAATAATAACTTTTTCTCTTCTTCTCATGAGCGCACACAATTGTTCTACCAGGATTGACGAGCTCATATGATTTACCTGTTCATAGACTAGATTTCAGAAGCAGACCCTACAAGTCCTGTTCCTCGGTTCTTAAGGAGCTTTTTTAATTACCTACCGCACAAAAAGACAGCCAGTGTGGTTGATATTGTCGTTTTTGGAGTTTTCTTCCATTCATGATTTATGACTCCACCCTGTACTTTTTGAGAAGAATCAATGATAAAATCATGCATGTGGAGAGGGGTATCGAGAAAATTAAAGAAAAATAAATAAATAACAAATGAAATCGATTAAATGAACTAAAAGAAAAAAGTAAAAAGATAGCAGATAGGAGAAGACGACCATGAGGAATGATTGTAATTTATGGTCTCAGTGAAGCCCAGATATCCATTAGGACTGCAATAACGAATGGCTGGTCCCTGGCAGTGACATCAGGTCTGAGCTTGGGCTGATTGAGCTGTGATCATCCAGCAGACTGCTGCTGCCAGCAATACAACTCTAACCTTACCCAGTGACATCTAAATACTACCATAAATCACACTCATGGTAAGTGCCTTTTTGCCTCAGAATTCCTTTTCTGTCATTCAGTTTTCCAAAGCCATTAATTTTCACTCTGTATTGGTCCCTTTGCCTGTATCTGCTGCACAATTACAGTTTTTGCCTTTGTCTGTGTAGGTTAGTGTGTCTATCTCCATTTAATTGTACACTGTAAAAATGCAGGGTGTGGTCCCACATTAACTTTATTGTCTACCTTCCTTTCTGACTACGGAGGATTGCCATGTGTCTTTTCCCGTTTTTGCCACATAAACCCTTGCTTTACTAACTGTACATGATATTCAAGGTCAGATTCCCACTAATCATATCACTCAGGCAGCATTGCTGTAATTATTAGTTTGCATAGCAGGTGTTTACCTCGATATACTCTCCTGTCTGTTATGTGTTAGGGTCCACAAAACAGTTATTTTACCACAGTTAAAGTTTTCTATTGAGCAATTTTCTTGTAATTATTTGTATATATTATTTATACTTACTATTTTTTATCATCATTATTATTATTATTAATAATAATAATAATAATAATAATAATAATAATAATAATAATAATAATAATAATAATAATAATAATAATAATAATAATAATAATAATTGAGATCATTTAAACTATTAACTATTAACCATTTAACCCTAGAATCATACACACTATTCTGCTCCTCACAATTTAACACAACCAAAGGCAATGTTCAAATGTCAAGTACGTAATGTGCCCTTTATGTCACAAAGCATGAAGCCAAATCGTGGAGGTTCTGTCATAAATCTTTAAAAATGCAGTGCTGTGCAACATTAAAGTGAAAATAACATTTCCTGAAGAAGCATCCCCTGATGTGAAACATGGCCCATAAAAAGGAAATCTCTGAAGATATGATCAAGAATAGTTGATCTGCATAAGCTGGCAATAGAGTCATAAAAACAGTACAATGCAGGCTTTGCTGCCAAAGAGCAGGGACCACTTGCAATCAACAAGGGAAAGATTATGGCACTAAGCATTAAAGTAAATCAACCACACATTGGAAATAGCAAAAGAAAACATGTCCTTTGGGGTGCTCCAGTATGAGCACTGACCTTAAAACCACAGTGATGCTGAAGTGACTTCAAGAAAGCTGTTCCCACCACATATCTCTACAAATGTATCTGAGCTGAAGCAGTTCTGTAATAGGAAATTGTAAAAAAAAAAAAATGATTTTTTGACATGACATGTATGTGTGATCTAGAGATACCAAAAAATGTTTTTTTTTTTAAGTTTGGGTGTGAAGGAGGTCTGATCAGTTAATACCTCAGAGGGTTTCCTTACCCTTTTCACTGTGAATGTTTAATAAATGTATTACCTGATGACACAATAAGTTATAACACTCTGTTATCAGCTCAAGTGATTTTTTTTTTGTCTTATTGTTTGCATATACGTTTTCACACAGACCGGAGCTCAGATATTTGTAGCTGTCACCGCCATACAAAAACGTTATAATACACTTAAGATTGAATATTCTTTAATTGTCACTGAGCCAGCATCCCGACACAACGAAATCTAATTCCAGTACACCCCATCCAAAGAGAACCAAGAAAATCAAACAAACAACATAAGACATGGGTAGACAGGTGCCTGAGGCTGCAGCCATGGGTAGCTGCCGCCCTTTCATTAGGTGAGAAAAAGGATGACACAAGTAAAGAGGAGGAAAAAAACACAGTATGAAAACACAGTATGAAGGTGCAAAAAAACTCCTCAGCACAAAAAAACAAACATACTCAGACAACATCATAATGAAAAAATCTTCAGAGACTAGCATATGTGGAGGGGGTGAGGGTTGAGGGACGAGTTCCCGGTGCAGGCCACCTAAGTGAGCACTGCAGCTTCCTGGTACAGCGCATCGACCTGGTTTGCTGTATTAGGAGGGGTGATACGAGGGGAGCCAGTGAAGGCATTGAATAACGGGGGAGGTGTGTTAATTATTTTGTGTATGCGTGTATGTGCGTGTTTGTGTGAGTAATAAGTCTGTGAACTATGCCCCAGATTAATTCCTCAGCCATTGCCCTTGATAGCGATGGAGTGTTATCAGCCGGGCTCAGTATAGTTCTGATATTGTACATTAATCTTCTTCATGCATATGCTGTGGATTTTACACTGCTGCTTATGTTTGAATGCATAGTTTGAAAACTGTAACTATTTTTAAGTAGTTTTTTTCTATACCCATAAGAAAAAAGGTAAAAAAAAAAGTTCTTTGCAAGCAAGAGATTTTCTGTGTCAAAAAGTGTTGCAAGAAACCTGGATTCCACATTCATTTCTTTTCACCTAGAAGAAAAACAAAAACAAACACATCTTTCCAGCATGCTTATTGCTTTAGCAGTTTTGCAGTCACAGTTTAAAGTTAAATGTCACCATCATCATATCCTGTGTAGATGATAAACCATTTAAAATATCTTGAATTCATTTAATTCCCTCTGGATTTGGACATAAATGTGGAGGAATATCTTTCATTTTGTGGCATTCAATTATCGAGCAGAGGGAGCTGCATGTTGCAGTAAGTATCTTTCTTCCCTCAGTCAGTCTTCCTCTTTGTTTTATTTGTGTTTATATGTGTTTTGGCCTGGATCCGGGGTAATGAAGTGCAGCAATAACAAGATTACAAGTGAGGCCAAACTTCATCACTTCATCACATCAGTTTCAGTTCCTGGCCAGGAATTGAAACTGATGTGGTGATGTATGGTTTGACATAATTTGGGAAATGCTGGCTGTGTTTGAGAATTTTGTCATCAATTTTTCAAGGAGACTGAAGCAAATTGTGCATAATTTTGTGTGAGTGTGTCTGCATGTCTCATATATTTTCAAATATCCTGTGTGAAAACCCAAAAGCGTCAACCACACGTTTTGCATACAGGGTACAATTATATGAAAAAATAAGTTTTAATTTAATACATTGATACTAACTACACACTTTATTTCCAAAACAAATAGTTTTTTTTCTATCCTTTTGAAGCTTTTTTAAAATGGAAGCTTTTGTATATGGGGCCATATATAGTTGCACAGTCTCTTTTGCTGGATTTCTCCAAATATTTTTACAACTCAAGGAAATGTGATTTAGGTTAATTGATAGAAGTGATTTGTTTCTTTTCAATGTATTCGGTTGTATGTGTTCCCACATTTGTTCCCCCTCAGTCTGCAGCTCCCTTTAGCTGAGGATCTGCCAAAAATCATTACCTTATTTTAAGATCCCACTCATTCACAGAGTTAACACTGGCTTTGAAGAGTAAATAAACTGACATTAGAATTTGCATCCGAGCAGAGTTCCTAGCTGGTAGAGATGAAGGTAAAGCACTTCTTAGCGCCTGTCAGAATGGCACTGTTTGTGTGTATGTCAAGACCGATTGCTGTATTGTGGCTCTGAAGATGGCACAGTGTTTTATTTTTTCTAAGTGTAAGACTCACTGGCTTAGCTTGAATAAAGAGAATAGATAAATAGGAGTGGAAAGGAGCAAAAGACTATCAAGCAGAATGAAAAATACAGGACAAATGTTGGCATTTACAGAGAAATAGGCAAATGTAATATGTGAAGTTTAAGAAGGATATCATTTAACATAAGGTTGTTTTTTTTTGAGAATATAATCTTTTTCAAGACAGCACATTATACTCAAATAAGTATGTATTAGTGCTATTCCAATGATATAGTGCAGCTTACAACTGTGGCATGAGCAAATCTGAGCTGTGCCATGTGAGTGTGGCAATCATACATTTTGCACGACCACTAGAAGAAACGAAAAATACGTCTTAATGTCATACATCAATACTTTATACTCAATTTCTTCCTATAGCAAATTTAATTGTTTAGCCTGTGAAACCATTTTAAAAGCCCACATTTAAATGGAAGCTTCAGTAGTTGTTAAATAGTGGGAACTTACAGTTAAAGCTCTATACCCAGAAGAACAGCAACGTCCATGATGTGGAGCAAAACACAAATACTCTTTCATGAAAGTTTCAAGTCTTATGACTTCAATCGAATAGAAATGTCAACATGATGCTAAACCAATTGAAGGGGTGGGTTTAATAACAAAAAGAAAAAAGAAGGAACGTTCCAATAAAATCATTGGTCAGCAAAGTGGACAAAATGTAATAAAACTCATTCATCTTCTATGGTTCACCCTGTATGAACAAAATAATAAATAAATCCAACCCCAATCCCCCCCAGAGAAAAAAATGTAAATCCTGTGCACACAGTGAATTCAAAACAGAATGCAAGGATTTGCAGTTCTCATACAAAATATTATTAACAAAATAATATAAAAATCATATTAGGTGTTGAAAATAAGACATTTCTACAATTTAATGAAAGGTATTAGCTCAGTTTAAATTTGAGGACAGTAACATATCCCAAAACAATCAAATCAAATCAAATCAAACTTTATTTATAAAGCACCTTTCATACATAAAATGCAACCCAAAGTGCTTTACATAAAACAAATAAACATAAAATGTATTAATGCCCTGGCCCCCTCCCCGCACACACACAGACAGACACAAGCACACCACAATTCACCCAAGTTACACACACAGACACACGGTGTAGACATGGCTGAGCACAGAGGATCCAGGTGAGGAAATGGTAACAGGGAGACATCCACGCCAGGAGGTCTCATAGCCCGCAGCTACGAGGGAGACCACAGAGACCATCCCGGCCCGGGCGGATAGAGGAGTCCACACCACAGCGGTGAAGACGTGGTGCAGAGCTCCACAACCATCCAGGCCAGAACCACCCCAAAGACGACCCCCCTGCAGACCAGAGTCACTCCCAGCATGGAGGCTCCCCATGAGAAAACACTGGAGATAAAAGCTACAAGAAAGCAGGATAAAATACACTAAAAGAGTTTAAAAAGTATAACATAACATAAAATTCTAAAAGTATGTCTTGAAAGCAAGACATTAAAAACTAAAAGAATAAGACAATAGAATGTATAAAATAGACCATAAATAACGACTAAAACGTTTAGATATAACATTGAGATAAAACAATGAAAATAAAATATGATAAAACAGGATAAACTAAAGATTAATATAAATCAGAGTAGTAAGATCCAATAAAAATAGGGGTGAGCATAAAACATTTAAAAGAGTTAAATGAGTCAGTTAAAAGCCTGATTAAAGAGATGGGTCTTGAGCCTCTTTTTAAAAACAGCCTCTTGTGGTTCCTCATTTGGTGAGAAGTATAGCGCACGCTACCATGTCTTTTGAAGAAATCTATTGACGTGCATTTACCCGGATCACTTACACCTCACTTGACAAAGCCGCACTTCCTGAGCCTGGTTTAGCCTTTGTGAAACGGATGAAGCCATTGTGA
The DNA here is from genome assembly GCF_033807715.1 of Cololabis saira. Classification (NCBI taxonomy): domain Eukaryota; kingdom Metazoa; phylum Chordata; class Actinopteri; order Beloniformes; family Belonidae; genus Cololabis; species Cololabis saira. The sequence goes on from NC_084587.1 coordinate 39,455,221, forward strand.
ATGACGTACTAACAGACATACTCAACGTCTTTGTGGTGGTGTACCTGGACGACATCCTCATGTTCTCCACATCCTTGGAAGAGCATCGTCAGCATGTCCGCCTGGTTCTTCAGCGGCTGTTGGAGAGCCGCCTGTACGTCAAGGCCGAGAAGTGCGTTTTCCAGTCCGACTCAGTTACCTACCTGGGAAACATCGTGGAGGAGGGTCAGACGCGTGTAGATCCTGCTAAGGTTAAGGCAGTGGAGGAGTGGCCACGTCTCAACGACCAGACTCAGCTAAGACGTTTTGCCCAAGCCCACCTCTGTAACCACTAGACTACCACTCCCCCAAAACTATGATTTCCTCAATATTCATGGGAAATATGAGATCCCTGGCTAATACAACTTTTTTAAGCTTGGACTTCTGATCACAACATAGTTGGAATATTAGAAATGCCAAATCTGGTTTGTTACTGAGGCATTGCTGCAGGAACAACATAACAACAACAACAAAATAGATTCCCTTTGGAGATGAATATTATTATAATTAAATAATTATAATTAAATTAATGAGCAAACAAACTCTAGTTAATGTTTGAATGAAAAAATGTATTGATTACCAAGACAAATGCTGATTAATTTGATTGGTTCAAATGTTTTTCTTTTGTGAGTGCTTAAGTAAGCTTACAAATGATAACTAATTTACAATGCTATCTGTCATTACAGGAACTGAGATTCATCTTCGGATGTAGAGACTCTCTGAGTCATTCTTCTGCCCTTTGTGTCTGAGACAGAATGTCCTTATCTTCTGTTTCCACATACTCAACCCACAGCCGGTTCTCATTACAACACAACACACTCATAACTGGGCTTTACTTTGAAAGAGGTCATGTTTAATGAGAGCATGTTTCAGCAAACATTTAAAAGCAAATACTAACATGGAATTTGTTGTGAACTAATGAGAGTACATTGTTAAAAGTGCTTTTTAGATTCTTGATTACATATTCTTCTTTATCCACAGAAATGTTCTATCTTTCTGAACATTTGCTTCCTAGATTTTGTTTCTTTTTTTCCTATTCAACATCAGATTTCCTTGTTTCTGGCTGCACGGGTATGAGAGCTGCCCATTTTACTCTGTTTCAATCAGACATGATTAGTACCTTTCTCTTCTATGTTACATGGTGGGTTGGTTCGTTTGTGGCAGATATTAGATGGCAATCAGTTATACATGAAGCAACGGAAATCTCTTGAAAACACATGTGCAAAGGTGTATTGGTTGTTAGTTATCACAATAAAACTGATTATTTTCTCAATGATCATTCATGGTCAGTGAGAAATAAACATCAAAAAACAATAATTTTCTATCCACCCACTGAGCTCAGCTTAGTCTGTATTGATTTTTTGCTCATCCAGTGGTAGAGAGTGAACTCCCACAAAATCACTTAATATTGTTATTTCAGTCACATGGAAATGGCCTTAATGAAACTCCATCCATTATCTAGATCCACTTATTCCAATGCAGGGATATCCTCCCCACCCCAGGGGCATGTATAGCCCAGGACTGTTGCATGTTTTTGTGAGGGTAGCTCACATTAGCTACCCGAGGGAACACGGGGAGCAGGGCCACCGCAAGGGCCTCGCGCCCCAAGGGCCTCGCGCTATGGGCCGTTTTTTGTTTTGTTTTTTTTTCTTCATTTTTTTTCTTCATTTTTTTTCTCGTTTTTTTTCCTTCTTTCCCTTATAAATATCAACAGTCACGTTCCATTACAGACCTAAATGTGTACTAGTCTGTGCATATCAATAAATATATGTGCAATGATGTGCTTGCTGATTGATGTCGCTGCGCAGCTGCGCGTGTCTGTTGTTCAATACAACTGCGTCAGACCAAGCGCATTGACACAAGGTGCTCTGATCAAGACAGGTGGAGTGTGGAACAAACTGTCACACAATGTCGAGAGAACGAGACAGATTCAGGAAATTTCCATCAGGGAATGAAAAAATAAAAAAACTAAAGAAAATGGAAGAGTTTAATGCCTCTCTGAAAGGCTCGTTTGATAAATTTGTTACAAAAAGCACCGATCCGACAGGGCCCCCGCCGGCCATTTCGCACAGGCCCTCGCAAATCTCCCATATGGCTCTGACGAGGAGAACATGCAAACTCCACACAGAAAAGCCAAGTGTGGGCGCTGAAGTCATGGTGGGAACTTAACACGCACTTCAGCACCCACAGTGTCCCTGGCGGGAGTTGAACCCAGGACCTTCTTGCTGTGAGACGGCTGCACTACCAGCTGCACCACCGTGCCCTTCATTCCTGTTTTATTTTAAACGCCTGTATCCCTTGCATTTGGTTCTGTTTTGAGTTCCCTGAGTTGCATCTGTCCTGAGTGTTTACACTTGTGTCTCATCAACCCCTTGTGTGTGTGTATATATTCGCTTGTCCTTTCGTTCCTCTCTGTGGATGGTTTTTTTCACAAGAGTAGGATTAAGAAATCCAGGATAAGAGATAAATCCAGACTTGACATTTCAGATACATCAATTCAATGCATAAATATTCAGTGCTAGAAATTCAATCACTTTTTTCATTCAAAATCCGATGACACAGCTTTTCTTCCATAAATTATCAGTCATTAACTCTTTAGGTAATCCATATGATGCAGATAGATTTCTCAAAACTTCAATAGTTTTGTTGGCGATGTTTGTCTGCATATCAATTATGTCTGGCCAATGAGCATATGCATCCATAACAAACAGAAACATCTGTTTGTTTACTTCTGCAAAATTGAGATGTATGTATTGAGATGTATAGCATGTACATTAATGATCTGCCTTCTGTGTGTGGACAATGTGATGTATTAATGTATGCTGATGATACAGTTGTTTTTACACATGGCGATACTGCAGAAGAGGTTGCAACTAAACTAACAGATGTTAATGTAAATGTTACATCTTGGCTTAGCAACTGTTGTTTACAACTGAATGTTTCTAAGACAGTTTGTATGTTCTTCTCCAAGGTTCATAGTCATGTTGTAGAACAGGATGTTCTCATCTTAGGAAAGAGACATTAAATGAGAAGTATTTAGGAGTACACATTGATGTTAATCTCAAATTCAAAGCCCACATAAAAAAAGTCTGCAATAAGGTAGTGCAGCCGTCTCACAGCAAGAAGGTCCTGGGTTCAATTCCCGCCGGGGACGCTGTGGGTGCTGAAGTGCGTGTTAGTTCCCCCATGACTTCAGTGCCCACACCCTGGGTGGGGTTGGAGAAAGGATCTTTCTGTGTGGAGTTTGCATGTTCTCCCCGTGTTCCCTTGGGTAGCTAATGGGAGCTACCCTCACAAAAACATGCATACAGTCCTGGGCTATACATGCCCCCTCTGGCCAACCGGGGCTCCAGATGGGGTGGGGAGGATCTGGCCGGAATAACGTGATCCTTCCAGGCGCTACGTCCGGCCGGAGAAACCCCACCCTGTCTGGTGAAAAGAAGCGGCCTGCTCACTCCTCAGGATAAGGAGGAGACCTGAGCTCAGTGTAAGGCCCTCCCGGGGTTGGTAGAGGGAGCAATGCCCAGGACTGTAGCTTAGGTAGAGCACTGGGTGATGAAAATGGGGAAAAAATCATGGATAAAAGAAAAAAGTTTAGTTTATCAAATTTCAGGTTTACCCGAGACTTTCTTTCAACTGAAGCAGCAAAGCTTTACCTTCATTCAATGGTTCTTTCCCACATTACTTACTGCCTGATAAGTTGGTCAAATGCACATACTACTGATTTAAAACCCCTGGAGTCACTATATAAACAAGTACTCAAAACCCTAGATAAGAAGCCATTCACTCATCACTGCCATATTTAAAAAAAAGTATAATCTGTTTAGCTGGGAAAATCTTATTAAATACAAAAATCTCTGCTTGGTTTTTAAAATCATGCACGGGTTAGCTCCTCCTCCTCTATCTGGCTTCATTGAACTCAAATCTACCTCCACCAGGGTTACTAGAGGTGCAGCTAGGGGTGACTGCACATGCCCATTTAGAATCAGTGCATTTAGCCAGGCAGTCTTTTCCTTCAAAGCATCCCGTCAGTGGAATTCAGTGCCACAATCAATTAGAGAGTCCCCATCCTACTACTCATTCAAAAGTAGTTGACCAACAGTGTCAACACTGATATGTGTGTTTGTGTCTGCGTGTATATTTGATTTTATGTATATGGGTGTGTTACTGTGTAGAGTAAGTTCCAAGTCAAGTGGGCTACACTGCTAAGTTACATGTATTGTGCGTAATTGTGACTTTTTGTTTTATTCTGTTGCCATCAACCTGACTAGGGACTGCAGATGAAAATTAGCCTGATGGCTATATCTGGCATACATAGAAACCGTAGCCCATTTCCATAAGTAGAGGTGTTGTAGCAGACATGCCATGTTGCTGCTTACATACTGTGTCACACTGGTTCACTTCATTTTCAATATCCTCATCAAGTGTAAGCCACCAAAATAATAAATAATAACTTCTGGAGTGAGCCTTCATTTTCACCATACCCCAATGGCTGTCGTGCAACTCTGACAATTACCTGTTTTGTAGTTTTTCAGCAATTACGACTCAGAAATTCCAGAGAACGCCATCATCTTCTATTGTGATTTCAAATGTGATTTTCACATATGGCTGCAGCCTGCAGCACCTTCTCTGGCACATTTGGCCAACTGACAAAACATACAGTTTTACTTTTGCCATTATGGGATTTCATGGTGTTTCCTGTGCTATATATTTTGCAGTGATGGGCAGACTGTCTAAATACGATACTCGAAACACTGGGTTTGGTTTTGGAAACCTGTCATCTGGTATCGGGAGTCTGAATAATGCATCAGCATCTTTTTGCTGCTTGGATGGTTTGCACCGAATCTCATAGGTATATGCGGCTAAAATGACCACCTTCATATCCTAGCTGTTGATAAGAAAGGCACTCCTGTTTTTGGACCTAAAATCTTCAGTAGTGGTTTATGGTTTGTTATAAGAATAAACATACGACCAAACAAATACGCATGGTATTCCATTAACCCAAAAATCAAGCCTAATGCTTCCTTTTCTATCTGAGAGTAGTTTCTCTCAGCTTTTATAGGCAAAATATGTTTTTTTGTTTTACTATTCTTGTGAGAGATCATTGCACCTACTCCTACTGAAGAAACACCAGACATTAATACTAGGGCTGGGATTCGATTAAAACAATTAATCGAATTAATTACAGGCTTTGTAATTAATTAATCGCAATTTGATCACATATCAATTTTAGACCTGAGATCAATGAGATTTCCTTTTTTTGTTTGTTTCAAATGGATTTTTGTATACGAGTGAATGATTGACTAGTGAAAACATATGTTCAATTTATGAAACAGTTTAATTTTTATCAAGGTGGTGCTTCACCAAGAACAAATCAGTGCAATTTGCTATAAAGTGCAGTAAATTAAACATATGCAGTATGCACATTAAATGAGACAGGTAGCCTATAGTCAAGGACCTTCTGTAAACAACACTTAAATATAACAAAATACTTTCAACTGTTTCAAGTACATTCCAGAACATGGAAACACATTAGAAAACAGAGCACGCTTCCATCCATCCGTTTTTTTAAAACTACATTTCCCATCCACGGGACCAACGAGACCCTTTTCGTCTGCGACTTCATTCATCTTTAACGTGTGTGGTAACAACTTAGCTTGTGTTATGACGACGGCCGCACTTCGCTGTAACACTCAATGCACGTTGGTTGCAGAACCCTTGAGAGAGAGAGAGAGTTGTAAAACTCTTTGATCTCGCCACGGAGCTTACAATGGGAGTCCACGTGAGTGTCATAACTCTCTCGGTGCGTCCGAAATGCCATACTAAAAAGTATATACTAAAAAGTATACTTAAGTTCGGCACACTTTTGAGTAAATATCAGTAAATATCATTAGGGTGGAAGTATGCGATTTCGGACGCAGCCTCTCTCTCAAGGGTCTGGTTGGTTGGTGCGCCGTCCGTGTGAAAGTCATCCCGTGAGAAACGTTCCGAGGGGAAAAAACTAATGCGATTAAAATGCGCTATATTTTTTAGCGCGCTATTTTTTCTGTAATTAATTAATCGAAATGAACGCGCTAAAGTCCCAGCCTTAATTAATACAAGTGGTAAATTGGGGTTGTAATGTACAATAATTCTATTAGAGAAGTTGTTTCTTAGTTTCCTCAAATACTCTGGCATAATGCTGACCACTCCCACTTAGTATCTGTTGTAGGAACCCTGTTACGGGTGCTATGACGGTAGACAGGTTCGGTATAAACTTCCCATAATAACTCAATACTGAGAGGAAAGACTTGAGTGCCCTGGGAGTAGCAGTGGGAATTGTTACTTTATGGGAATTGTTACTTTAGCAACAGCTTCCCATTTTCTCTTTAATATCCAAATGACAAATTATACCATCTAGGCCCTGGAGAACTTGAAACATTAGCCTATGAAATATAGCAGGTGCATATGCCACACTGTAGGGGAGTTTACTTGGTACTGTCAGGGAATTGTGTTTATCTGTGGTACTACTGGCAGGCAACCGCCAGAGGGCGCATATGAAGACGGCTGCAGAATTGAGTGATGATTCCCTGCAGAAGTGTTTGCACACCTGCAACTCCTCATGCCACATCACAAACTGGATATAAAGAGCTGCCTGCCAGTCACTCTGCCTGAGTGTTAACCCATGTGGCAAATCCAAGCCCGTCTTGTGACCTGTACGGTCCATGGGTGAACCACCTGTGTTCACTTGAGTAACTTATTGTGCTTTTCTCCCACTTCAAAATCTCCCTGATAGTGTACAGTTGAAAACCTCTTGGAACAGCCAAGTCAGAACCAACCATAACCCTCAGTCTGGATTCCCATGACTGGTAAACTTCAAGCTTCACTACCTGACCGCCCCCCAACAGTCCTCCAGCAGTTTCCTATCCAGTTTTCCAGCCCTAAGCCTATCTCGATTCATCTCAGGACCATCAGTCCCTAGAAACCACTGACCCTCCCTGGCGGGCATCCCATCCTCCTCCATAAGTCCTTAAGTTCAACACCCCCCCCCTAGTCTGCCTGCATTCTGCTCCGCTAATCTTTTTCCCGGATCCCCACGTCACCTACCATCCCCGGGACCATCACTGTTGGACTTTTCCTCCATATCTAAAGAAACACCTTTAACTGATTTCTCCTTTCCTGAGTGTTTCTCTACACGTGGGTCAGAAGCTTAAACACAAACATGACAGGCACAGCCCCTTTATGGGTGTTAATTTCTAAGTACTGTTTAGAGCTCTTTAATTCTACTTGTTAAATTTGTGACAAATCAAGCTTAGTGAACTTCTCATCACCTGACAGCTTTGTGAACAAATTCTGTGGTTTTAATATGGGGTACTGATCTACCTCAAGCCATGGGTTAGTAGATACTTTATAATCCTCACTGTCTGATCGTGCTGATAGGGATGTTTACAACTTGGGTGGCCCATTCACTATAGTTAACTGGTGTGATAACTCCTTCAGCTTCCATTTTTCTTAGCTGTGCATCTACTGCCTCTTTTAGTGCATTGACATAGAGCATGGTTTGTAGAACTTGGGAATAGCCCTTGGTATTAGATGGAGTTTTGCTTTGATCCATGTCATCTTCCCAAGACTTGGCTGAAACACCTCTGGGTATCTATCATATAACGTCTGCATACTCTCAGGCGCTACTCCATTTGCAGATGAACAATCCAGTTTTAGCTTTTTGGTCCAGTCTCTTTCCAGCAAGGCTGGACCTTTAGCATTGACCACAAACAAGTTAGGTGTGAGACTGTTCCCATTACTTTCACCAAAAGGGTTCTTTTCAGTCTTATTGACTGTTTATTGTAAGTTCTCAAGACACAACTTGCAGGCAAAGGTAATGCTTTACCTTCTTAAACCTTCATTTGTACAACCTGATATCACAGATACTGGTGCTCTTGTGTTTACTTCCATTTTTACCAAGTTCTCATTTACCCTTAGATACAGTACACGCTGTAAGATTTCTCAATTTGTGCATCACTTTCAGAATAAGTCAGTCTCTATTGCAAACAGTTCAACTCTTCTGACGTTACCTTCATGGTACTCTGTTTAAAAATGTCCCAAACTTACAAGATACAAGCTTCCTTAGATTAGCCATGTACTCACTTATGGCCTGATCATCTCTGAATCCTGGAATTAAACTTGTAAAATTCTTCATCCCATGCTTTCCTAATAATTTCTCTGCTGCTGAGGCTCCAAACTGCTTTAATACTAAAATGCTGTCTCAAATGTGTGCCACAAGCAGACAGTGTGTGTATTATCATTTCAATGAATCTGTATGAGGGAGAAAAATTCATAGCTTTCTATTACAACTCTGGTAGATAAAGAGGAGTAGACAGAGAGCACTCAGAGGTCTGTCCCTCTAACTCACTGCCTGTCTGTGCTGCAGTTATGGTGACACAGCAGAAAGAGAAATACAGTCACGCTACACAGTCAAACCAAATGAACTATGTGCACACATGCAGTCATGTAAACACCTATGTACAGCTGACTTCATATTATGGTGACAAATCATGCATATTATACATAAGTACCTTGTTAAGCATGTAGACAAAACACACCCAGACGAGACAGTCAGTTTGAAGAATGCCTGTGACTGTTTGAAACTCTAATAAATGGATAGGATTTATGCGCCATGTCTAAGACGAAGGTATTTACCTTCTTCCTGAAGCAAATCATCTTCTCCAAAAACCATGTCAGTGCGGTTACATGCACATCTAATTCAAGCTATTGGCAACAATTTAGCTAAGGATTAAAATGGATATTCAGACAAATTCAAGTATACATGCGCTAGAAGATAATCAATTATTGAGTGAGGTGTATTCGACTCCGCGATGCTAGGTGGCGCCACATGCACTTTCGCGTTTGCATTCTTCCAGTCCAATTAGTAAACAAAGGCGAAGGAGGAAAATAACATGCAAAAAAATGGACGCTAATGATATTAAAGCAGCTCCGTAAATTTTGAACATATTAAGCCTGATCATATTGCAGGTAAGATGCAATGTTGTTGTGAAGCCATGAGTCCCAAGGCAGTCAGTAGCTTGGTTCGGCGTGGGTTGTGTATACATGCCAAAATAACTCAATATGTATATACAGGGCTCCAGACTAACTTTTTTCACTAGGAGCACAGTAGCCCCTAACTGAAAATTTTTAGGGGCACAATCAGAAATTTTAGGAGCGCACATCGATTATCGACACGCTAACCAAATTTTTACATTTCTAATAGATTAATGAATTACCACAATTTGCTGTTTCAAATGCAGTGTTACATTTTATTGTGCACTTTTAAAGATGCCGCAACATAAAGTAAACTGACAGCACCATTGCTGTCATTATATATAAAAAAAACATACATTCACATGATAAAAAAGTGCTTGGTAACAAAGTGCTTAGTAACCTTTCAACCATGAATGTTACTGTTAAACACAGTACTTAACAAATGTACAAATATTGGGGGTACTGGCCAATAACATTTCCCTACTTGTGTCTTTACTAAAACCCTGAAGTTACACCAGTTGACCAAATTCACTGCCTTCACTCAAATAACTAAGGATCTTACCAAGAAATATTCTTATTTCTAACCTAAAAATGCCATTACACCTGATAACACACATCACTTAAAAGGTTAGGTGTTTTTCCCAAGTGTTAAAATTTAACTTTCATTTGTGTCAAGCTAATTTTAAGTTCTAGTTACGTTTTAAGTTAGAGTTTTGGCAGTGTTCAAAATAAAATTATGAGACCTGCTGTATTGGAGCACATTTTCTTTTAGTTAAAACTGTAGCGGGGACAGATGTTTAGAGAAACTTATGTATGTACCGGGTGAAGGCTGATTTATGGTTCTGCGTTACAACAACGCAGAGCCTACGCCGTAGGCTACGGCGGCGGCTACGGCGGCGGCTACGGCGGCAGCTACGGCGGCGGCTCTGCGTCGATTTAAGGTGGAACCATAATTCAGGCTTTAGGGGAACATATCGGAGAACAACCAGAAGAATATAGAGTGGATTAAAAATAAAAGTTAAGCACTGAGCTACATGTGTCTCCCGTCTGGGCCATTGCAGACTCATTGCCTGAGCATGATATTACTAAAACCAAACATATCCGCCGTCTCTTTACTTTATGTGCACGGCCGCGGCGCAGCGCGTGTCGCATTAAATGTGGTCCGGGCGTAATACCTGCTTTGAGCTGGTGAAATTAAACGAAAAAATAAATAAATAAATAGATCCCCCGACTCATTCCCTTTCACACTCATTGGCCTGCAAATATGGGGGTTCATTGAGGCACCCCTTCCACGTTTAACGTGTAAAAAAAAAAAACACTGGCAAATTTACTGGTCGCACGTGTGCGAGTGGAAATGAAATTCAGTCGCACATACTCAAATTTTGGTCGCAAAATGCGAGCATTTGGTCGCAGTCTGGAGCCCTGATATATATAAACAGCGGGGTAAAAAAGTATTTAGTCAGTCACCAATTGTGCAAGTTCTCCCACTTAAAAAGATGAGAGAGGCCTTCAACTATGAGAGACATAATGGGGGGAAAGAATCCAGGAAATCATATTGTAGGATTTTTACTGAATGAATTGGTAAATTCCTCTGTAAAATAAGTATTTGGTCACCTACAAACAAGTAAGATTTCTGGCTTTCACAGACCTGTAACTTCTTCTTTAAGAGGCTTCTCTGTCCTCCACTCGTTACCTGTATTAATGGCATCTATTTTAACTGGTTATCAGTATAAAAGACACCTGTCCACAACCTCAAACAGTCACACTCCAAACTCCACTATGGCCAAGACCAAAGAGCTGTCAAAGGATGTGAGAAACAACATTGTAGCCCTGCACCAGGCTGGGAAGACTGAATCTACAATAGATAAGTAGCTTGGTGTGAAGAAATCAACTGTGGGAGCAATTATTAGAAAATGGAAGACATACAAAACACTGATAATCTTCCTCAATCTGGGGCTCCACGCAAGATCTCACCCCATGGGTTAAAATGATCACAAGAACGGTAAGTTAAAAACCCAGAACCGCACGGGGGACCTAGTGAACGACCTGCAGAGAGCTGGGACCAAAGTAAGAAAGGCTACCATCAGTAACAAACTACGCTGCCAGGGACTCAGATCCTGCAGAGCCAGACGTTCCCCCTGCTTAAGACAGTACAGGTCCAGGTCCGTCTGAAGTTTGCTAGAGAGCATTTGGATGATACAGAAGAGGATTGGGAGAATGTTATATGGTCAGATGAAACCAAATTAGAACGTTTTGGTAGAAACACAACTTGTCGTGTTTGGAGGAGAAAGAAAGCTGAGTTGCATCCAAAGAATACCAAAACTGCACGGGTTATTTTCTAATGTTTATCTGAAGTGGCACTATAGGTCTGTTTGAAAGCATTCTCGATAGACAGTTGTTGTTTTTTCGCTTGTGTTACCTTATCGAGTCGCTCGACTCTCCTGTGTGCAGAAAGCGTTACATCAGGGTGTTGACGCTGGAGATGAGCGCTCATATTGCTTGTGTTTCCTTTTGCGTATGTTTCAAGCAATGTTTACAGACAGTACAAGTTCTGTTAACTGTTTTCACTCCATCGTCGTTTTATTCAACAGCGAAACCGAAATGAAGCCGGTGCTTCTTCAAACTTTTGTCTCTAAACTCCCCCGTTTGTGCTCGCCATGACTGAGGGGGGAGTGGGCGGAGCTACAACACTGACTACGACTCGCGAGGAGTGCTTTTCTGCAGCAGGCTTACAGGCACACACAAACACGCAGGTTGTAAAGCATTAATGCAAAATTAATGGCAAAACCGAAAATCTGCGGCACACAAGGGCGTATTGAACCGTGGAGGGTGATATATATATATATATATATATATATATATATATATATATATATATATATATATATATATATAAATATGGTCGTGGTCGGAGTTTCCGAGGTGTGCTTTTACCTGCGCACGGTAGGCGGATGTTATTGAATTGTAGCAGTGATCGAGTATCCGTCCTATCTTGTTGGGCAGTCAATTTTTTGTTTAAAGTTGGATAGTTCTTTGGATAAGTTGGTCCTGATACATGTTTTCATGACAGTGATCCTGCCTGGACCGCACAGTGCAGTTCCAGGCCAGCCAGGCATACTGTGTCAGGGGTAGGAGTCATCCTGCTATTAGTCTGTGAAAATGCCAAAAAAAATATAAAACTAGAATATCATGATAAAAACAAAAATACATAGTGCTGTTCTAAATATAAATATGTACAAGACAGCAAAACTAGGAGTACCTACAACATTTGCACATTGATCAGGAAGTGAGAAATGAAACAAAAACGTGTCAACAGGTATTTAGAATAAAAGTTAAAGGAGCATGAGGCAGGATTGAGGCAGGATTTAGTAAAAAGATTTGTATACGTTTTAAGTTTTCTAGTAATAATGTCAGATGAAGCGTTCCAAACCAAAAAGAAGGAGCCCTCTAGTGTATATCTCCGTTGCCTTGAACAGGCTGTGTGCTGCAAAATGGGTTGCAATTCGGGGCCCATCTATCAAATATCGACCAATCAGAAAAAGGGGTGGGGCTAATTCATGCCATTGAAGGTCAAGTACTCAATACCGAGTCCGATGACACCACCCACATGTCTTTATCACAACCCGTTCAAAAGTTATGGCAGAGAATAGAGAGGGACTATCAAATATTGACCAATCAGAAGAAGGGGCGGGGCTAATTTGCACCAATTATGTTCAAGGACTCAAAACCGAGTCCGATGACACCACCCACGACTCTTTATATCAAACCATTCAAAAGTTATGGCAGAAAGTAGGAACTATCAAATATGGAACAATCAGATGAAGGGGAGGCGTGCTTTTTGGCATCTATCGTCGCCACGGTAACGCTTTTGACTGAGGAAAGTAATGCGCGTCGTCGAAGGATGGAGATGCACATTTTAATGTATGACACACCTGGGTGCACGTTACGGTTTGGGCCACATTTACTGCCAAAGGAATGGCATAAATTTCGCCAAAATTACACAATTAATAAATAAAAAATGGCCAACTTCCTGTTCGGTTTCAGGCATGGCGCCAACTTTCCTTTAAGTTGCAACATGATACAGGTGTGTATCGATTTTCGTGCATGTATGTCAAACCATATTGTGGAGCTTGAGGCACAAAGTTTTCTAGGGGGCGCTGTTGAGCCATTAGGCCACGCCTATTAATGCAAACCATGAAATATCAGATTTTTTGCCAGGCCTGGCTTGCGTGCAAAATGTGGTGACTTCTGGGGGACGTTTAGGGGGGCAGAAAGGCCCTCATTTTCATGTTTGCTATATTCCATATAGCAAAAAATGTCTGGCTAAAATATAGAAATCAAGAATCCCTTTTTGTATGTAGATGGATTTCTCTGTCAATAGCTTTGTTTCTCCTTTCACCAAATATTATCCCCTCCCAAAGGCCCAGTGGTGACTCACACACTCAGGTTCTTCGGGTGTCTAAGCATTCTCAATAAAGACTATGTTTTGCATTCCTCAGTTCACTGTCACAGGGGAACAACTTAGCACGTGCAGAGCCAGAAAGTTATCATTTAAGCTGTTGAAGGAGACATTTAGCTGGGTAAGGAGTCAGACACTAAATAAGCATTATTTTAGAAGTTGAGTTAGGGATATTTGTGTCAGAGAAGTTACTAACCCACCCAACATTTAGGGGTTGAACAGTTAAGAAAAGTCACAAAGACTTTGAAGGTTCTGCAAGCAGTGGACTGAAAAAATGAGTGTCTTTCTGAATGTCTGGTGACCTGTCAAGGTGTCTATTGCTTGTCTGTGAATATGTGTGTAGTGTTGAGAGGCAAAGTGAGGTGGCAGCTGTGAAACTGAACACAAGGGAAATCAGTGTCAGAATATAGGAGACGTGTGTCAGCCCTGACCCCAGAGATGAACAGATGCATTAAAATAATCAGTTAATCTTGATACACTCGGATTTGCATGCGGATACATGCAGGTGCGTGGCACCTGTCTTCATGCCTTTGTTGCAAAGAATATGAGTATCAGCATGTCACTATAAAATCATTCTCAATTTAAAAAAAGACTTTGATGGACTGGCTTAGGTTTTCAAGGCTGCAGCTAACAGGCTTTTTTTTCACAGTCTGAAGTGGTCAATTGGCAAAGATCGTGGTATAGGCTTCTTTTGAACTACAGAGTCTGGGTACCCTTGTAGATAATAGTCATCTCTCAGTATGCACATCATTCTGCACTTGTGTTCTTGTTCACTCGTGAAACATCAGTTGCAGCCCCAGTTCTCTTTCAATCAGTGGCGACACCAGGGGGTGGCCAGGGGTGGCCACTGCCCCCCCTACACATTTGCTGGCCACCTCACTGGCCACCCCACTTGCCTATATAAAAAAACACTTGCTGGTCAATAAAAAAACACTTGCCGGTCACATACATTCTATTGTCAGTGATGCGTTTCATCCCAAATAATTTGGGCCAAATGCACAGCCAGCCGGACGCAAGGTCTCCAGTGCCTGTCGTGGCGGAAATCCTAGAACCCAGTGGTGGACACCGGAAGTAAAGGATGCCGTCAGACTGAAGAAGGAGTCCTACCGGGCTATGTTGGCCTGTGGGACTGACGCAGTAGATGGGTACCGGCAGGCCAAGCAAGCCGCAGCTCGGGCAGTCTTGGAGACAAAAACTCGGGTCTGGGAGGAGTTCGGTGAAGCCATGGAAGAAAACTTTTGGTCGGCCTCGAGGAAATTCTGGCAGACCATTTGGCGTGTCAGAAGGGGGAAGCAGTACTCTGCCAGCACCGTTTACGGTGCGGGTGGGGAGCTGTTGACCTCGACTGGGGACATCGTCGGACGGTGGAAGGAATACTTCGAGGATCTCCTCAACCCGACTGACATGCCTTCCATTGAGGAAGCAGAGAGTGTGGTCACTGAGGTGGTTTGTAAGCTCCTCAGTGGCAGGGCACCGGGGTTGGATGAGATTCGCCCTGAGTACCTCAAGTCTCTGGATGTCGTAGGGCTGTCTTGGTTGACACGCCTCTGCGACATTGCATGGAGGAAGGGGACAGTACCGCTGGAGTGGCAAACCGGGGTGGTGGTCCCTCTTTTTAAAAAGGGGGACCGGAGAGTGTGTTCCAACTATAGGGGGATCACACTTCTCAGCCTCCCCGGGAAAGTCTACGCCAGGGTACTGGAGAGGAGAATACGGCCGATAGTTGAACCTCAGATTGCGGTTTTCGTCCCGGTCGTGGAACACTGGACCAGCTCTATACCCTACGCAGGGCTCTTGAGGTTTCATGGGAATTTGCCCAACCAGTCTACATGTGTTTTGTGGATCTGGAGAAGGCATTTGACTGTGTCCCTCGTGCCATTCTGTGGGGGGCACTCAGTGAGTATGGAGTCCGGGGCCCTCTGCTGCCGGTTTCTGTATGATCGGAGCAGGAGTTCGCATTGCCGGCAGCAGATCAGACTTGTTCCCGGTGCATGTTGGACTCCGGCAGGGCTGCCCTTTGTCACCGGTTAATAATTTTTATGGATTTCTAGGCGTAGCCAGGGGCTGGAGGGGATCTTGTTTGGGAACCACAGGATTTCAACTCTGCTTTTTGCGGATAATGTTGTCCTGTTGGCTTCATCGGACCGGGACCTTCAGCATGTTCCGGGGCAGTTTGAGGCCGAGTGCGACGCGGCAGGGATGAGAATCAGCACCTCCAAAACCGAGGCCATGGTTCTCCACCGGGAAAGGGTGGCGTGTGTTGTGCCACAGCGGGGGCGCTGTTCCAGTTATCAAGAGTAATTAATAATTTTATTCAACAATTATAAAAAAATTAATATAGTAGACTATTTATCAAATTGAATTATCAAAATGAATTAATCCTATCGGGGCACCACCTGGATTTCCAGGAAAAATGATAACTTTAACAGCAGAAATCAGTCTCAAAATTAGGGATTATTCTGCAGAGTAACAATAAGGGCTGTTATTTCTGCAGGATAATGTTGATGGCTCTTAAAGAGTTAGGCACTAGCTCTGTCAAACAGCCATTGTGACAAAAATATGTGTAAAACAACACATACAACTTCTCTCATTAAAATCAATCAGAATTTATTTACATACAGGTGTCAAGCAGATGGTAAAAGCAACCCCCAAATAAATCCTGATGGCAAGCTACATTAAAAACATAAACACTAATCATGAAGAAAAACAAGAAGAACAAAACGTTAACTGCATGAATGAGAACAAAATAAAATTAATAAAACACGTGGTACAAATCTTCCAATCATCTATGTTCTAAAACAACGTGGCCATTGTGACAAAAATATGTGTAAAACAACACAAACAACTTCTCTCATTAAAATCAATCAGAATGTATTTACATACAGGTGTCAAGCAGATGGTAATAGCAACCCCCAAATAAATCCTTACGGCAAGCTACATTAAAAACATAAACACTAACCATAAAGAAAACCAGGAAGAACAAAACGTTAACTGCATGAATGAGAACAAAATAAAATTAATAAAACACGTGGTACAAATCTTCCAATCATCTATGTTCTAAAACTACGTGGCCGGCAAAGGGTCATCCCTGCGGTATTTAAAGATGGCGGCGCCCTCGCCACGCCACGTGCAATCAGACGGGATGACAAAACACGGCATTTAAACCGTGAATAACTGGCGAAAAATGATGCCACAAAATAAACAAACAACAATAATGCCGGTAGTCGCCGGCGTTACACAGTAATATGCGTGCAGTAACTTCATTAAACACAAATTTAGCTCTGAACCGCTCTAGATTAAACTAGATCAAACCATAAACCTCACGCTTCCTCTGGGTTCCGGATCGGGAAGCTGCGGGCTCTGTCGACTGCAGATCTCGTTTCTGCCGGGGTTTTCCAGTCAGAGTCTCCCGGTTTCTGTCTCCTTCTCCCTGAAAGCGGTGGAGGGCCGCCTTGGGCCGGGCCTTGCTTTCGGATCGAACGGAGCCATCCACGCGCTTCGAGGTGTGGCGGGGGCTGGTCACTTCTCGTCGGTCGCCGAAGCGCAGGCGTCACGTATCCAGGAAATGCAGCTCACAGCTGAGGCGAGACGCCGGCCGGCCGTCCTCGAGACGTCCCGATATATACAGAAAACTCAGAGCGGGAAAAAGGGGTTTCAGTCAGAGCCTTCAGTCACAGCGGTCCTCCCGTCTCCCGTCTCCTTCCGACTCTGAAATGAAAGGACGGTGGTGCAGCGTGCAGCAGCCGCCCCCCCCCGGTCAACGGAGCCTGGTCACGTCGTCTCGTGCGTGCGGGTCCGGTCCCCTTTGTCGGACATGCGGGCTCCCGTCTTCTGGCTGATGAGCGTGTGGGCATCACGGACTCAGGCGGCGGGATTCTTCTCGGGCTGATCTGGGCACGCTGCTGGAGGTCTTCCTTGCAAGAGAAACTTAGAAAGGAGAAAGTTAGTGGGAGATGGGGGCCGGTAACGCTGCAGCGGAGCAGCGCTCCGGGCCGCAGCTGGCCGTATGGATCCCCAGGCCGGATCCCCAGGCCGGATCCCGATGCAGGCGCGCCTCGGATCCTCCCCCCCTCCCAACTGGGGAGGGGAGGAGACGTGATCCCGATGGGCTTTTGGCAAGAAGCCAAGATCTGGAGAGCTGAAGAAAGGAGGAGAAGAGAAGAGATAGCCGGGAGCGCGCAGCGCAGTTTTGTCCGTCGAGCCAGTGATTGGACGTGCGCCCTTCGCCCGCCACCCTATTTCACACCTCCAAAGCAGGCTGGGATTTGGAATCCTCGACAAAGCGGTCATCTTAGGTGAAGCTTTAAAGCTGATTTTGGGTTGAGCCGGCTTTAAAGTCAAATTCACATATTCACAAAGTGTTCATAAACATTCATAAGAGTCCAGAGTTCACATGACCACATGACAGTGGTCCAACACGTGCCTTCTCCGGGTGGGTGGAGAAGTCCTGCCTCGGGTGGAGGAGTTCAAGTGTCTCAGGGTCTTGCTCACGAGTGAGGGAACAATGGAGCGTGAGATTGACAGACGGATCGGTGCAGCGTCCACAGTTATGCGGTCGGTATACCGGACCGGACCGGACATCACCACTTACATATAATGTTACTTTCAATGATTGGATTATGGATAAATTAAAGTTTGTCACCTGGAACGTAAACGGAGCCGGGAACACGGCAAAGAGATTAAAACTTCTTAACCAGATACAAACTCTGCAGGCAGACATTGTCCTACTGCAAGAAACTCATTTAGTTAAAGCTTCGGTAGATGCATTGGCCACGGCACAATTTCCGCATGTTTTCTCCGCCTGTTACAACTCCAGACAAAGAGGGGTAGCAATTCTCATTAATAAAAGAGTAAAATTCACCGTAAAGGACACTCACATTGACTCAGAGGGTAGATATTTAATTTTAGTCTTGCAAATTCAAAGCTTGAATTTATGTATTTCTAATGTATATGGTCCAAATGTTGATGACTCCTCGTTTTTTCACTCTTTTTTCACCTCACTTTCTGCTCACCTAGACAACACAGTCATCATCGGAGGAGACTTCAACATGGTTCTGGACCCTGGAGTGGACAGGCTCAGTAATGCAGGCGGACACAGGAGTTGGCAGTCAGCAAGTATTGTTAAGCAATACATGAATGATCTGGGTCTTTGCGATACATGGCGCTCTCTACACCCAACCCTTAGGAACTACACTTTTTTCTCAGCCGTTCATCACTCATATTCTAGGTTAGATTATTTTTTAGTCAGTAGCTCTCTGATGAGAGATATCTCAGAATCACAAATTCACCCAATCATTATTAGCGATCACGCACCTGTTTCTTTCACTCTGGGGAAGAGGGGGAGCGTATCATCCTCCAAAGTTTGGAGATTTAATACATCATTGCTCAAAGACCCCGACTTTATTAATTTTTTTAAGAAAGAATGGGATATATTTTTACAAAATAACGACCAGCCGGAAATATCAGCGAGCGTTCTATGGGAAGCAGGAAAAGCAGTAATGCGAGGCAAAATAATTTCCTTTTCTTCAAATAAGAAAAAAAAAGACAACTTAAAAACAAAAGAATTAGAATGTGAAATAAAGACGCTAGAGGAGGCCTTCCAGACCTCTGCAGATGAACGTATCCTTAACAGAATAAGGAAAACTAAAATAGAATTAAATAAAATAATTGACGCAAAAACACAGTTTCTAGTACAAAGGCTTCGCCTGGAAAACTTTGCACATGCTAACAGATCGGGAAAATACTTAGCCAATCAATTAAAAATAAACAAAGAAAAAACAACCATAACATCAAGGACCAGTCAGGGGGAGTTACACATGACCCCTGTTTAATAAATTCAGTCTTTAGAGACTTTTACTATAAATTATACTCGTCACAAATTGAACCATCTGATCAATCCATTAATGAGTTTCTTGGAGACATTAATCTGCCGAAGTTACATCAGGAACAGGTTACGAATTTAGACTCACCGCTCTCAATAGGAGAACTCCATGAAGCTCTTCAACATATGCCCAATAATAAAGCTCCGGGCCCAGATGGTTTCCCAGCTGAATTTTACAAGGAATTCTGGAGCATATTAGCACCAACATTTTATAAAATGATTCTAAATGCTAGGGAGAATAAAAGCTTACCCTTAAATATGAACTCTGCTAATATTAGTCTTTTATTAAAACCGGACAAGGATCCCTTGCTCCCATCGAGCTACCGCCCAATTTCATTGATAAATGTAGACCTTAAAATAATTAGCAAGGCCATTACTGAACGTCTGAAAAGAGTCACCCCTTCTATTATACATCCGGATCAAACAGGCTTCATTAAAGGTAGACATTCGTCTACTAATATTCGCAGATTATTAAATATTATAGACTATTCGAGTATCAATAAACAGGAGACTACTATTATATCCTTAGACGCGGAAAAAGCATTTGATAAGGTAAATTGGAAGTTTCTATTGGCAACTTTGCATAAATTTGGATTTGGCGAATCTTTCATTGACTGGATAAAAATATTATACAGCTCTCCCAAGGCACGTGTAAGGACAAATGATCAAATCTCTACAAGTTTTACCTTGCAAAGAGGCACTAGACAGGGTTGCCCTCTCTCTCCCTCATTATTTGCAATATTTATTGAACCTTTAGCAGCAGCTATTAGACAAAATCAAAATATTAAAGGTATACAATGTAAAATATTAGAGCACAAAATAAGTCTTTATGCGGATGACGTACTCCTCTTCCTCCAGAACTCACGATCTTCACTATCACAGACAATTGCACTTATAGAGGGATTTTCATCTCTGTCTGATTATTCTATTAATTGGTCTAAATCCACTGTTTTGTGTGTTAACTGCAAACAGGACAGTTTGTACCTTTCAATACACTTATTGTTCAATACGGAGTTAGCAGGAATAAATTTTTAGAGTATCAACAACTTAAGGCAATAATAAATAAAACATACAAAATTAGCCAATTAGATTTACAACTTCCCGCTAAGATAATAGATTTATTGAATCTAAGCACTTTAAAGTTGTTATCAAAACTCTACAGGTTAATGTCTAAACTGGACGATTCAGTCTCTCTCCCGATCTCTAAGTGGGAGGCGGATCTCTCTCTTAATACCGACCAGTTTTCTTGGTCACAAATATGCTTAAATACGTTTACTATGACTAAAAACCCAAACCTACAACTTATACAGTACAAAGTTCTTCATAGAATACATTATACTGGACAAAGGATGTTCCAGATGGGCTTTGTCACCTCTAATATCTGTTCACAGTGCATAGAGAACACCCCAGATAATTATATGCATGCTTTATGGTTCTGTACACCGGTACAGAGGTTCTGGAAGGAGATTTGTGAGGATTTATCCACATGGATCAACCACAGAATCCCAGTGTGCCCCACGGTATGTATATTAGGTCACCTGGGAGACACTCAAATAGATCCTAATTGGACACACCGGGTTCTCACTGCCTTATGTATCGCAAAGAAAACCATTCTAGTAAATTGGAAACAAAAATCCAGTTTATGTATCAACCATTTTAGGAACCTTTTATCAGATCATATTAGTAGTGAGATAATGTCTGCCTCGACTGAACAACATTCGGCTGAATTGCACTCTCTGTGGTCCCCGTTTATTGGCTTCGTTACCTAGTGGGGGCGGGGGGGTGGTGATCTCGTAGCCCTTGGGGTTGGGGGCCGGCTTGGGGGGTCTGGGGCGCGGGCCTCTGGTGGCCCCTGGGGGGCGGTGGGGGGGGGCCGCGGGGCCCTGTCCCTAGCCGGTGGGGGCCTTGGGGGCCTGTGGGGGGGGTTACCTCATGGCGGTGGGGGGGGGTGGCTGGGGAGGGCTCGGGCGGGGGGCTGTGGCTGGGGCGTCTCCGGGCCTCCCGGGGGGGGCGGGGCCGTGGACGTGGGGGTCCCACCCGGAGGGCCCGGCCCTGCCTGGGTGGGGGGTGGCTGTCTGCGCTGGGGGGGCATTGCTGCCTTGGTCCTCCGTCGCTGGGCGGGGGCCAAGTGCCCCTGCGGATGTGGGGACTCCGGGACCCTTGGGGTGTCCGCCGGGGTGGCCTCGGGGGGGGGGGTGGGGCCGGGTCCGGGGAGCGAGCCTCCCCTGACCGGGGGGGTGCACGGGCGGGCGCGACGGCGGGGTGGCACCATTCCCAGGTATCTATGTCTTATGTTGTCAGTATGAATGGGAGGATGTTGGACCGTTTCCCCCTCCGTCTGGGGGCTCCGGCGGCGCCGGGGGCGCCCTTGGAGGTACGGTGGGCCCTTGCCCGGCTTGGGGGGCCGGCCCCCGTCTACTGGACGGCCGGTGGGGGGACGCGGGTGTCTTATCAGGGCCGGCTTTGCTGGTCCTGCTTCCTGGCTTCGGCCTCCGCTCCCCCTCTTGCCCCCCCTACACGACTCATACGCACATAGGCGAAAGGCGGGGGGTCCGGGTCGTGGGGGGCACTGTCCCGCGGGGCCTGGCACTCCCCGCCTCACGGTTTTAACAGCAAAATAGACACTGCACATTCAACACTTTATAAATACACTTGACAAGGACACGTAGTTCGGGAGGGGGGGGGGTCGGTGTCAATCGATACTTGGCCCTCCCTCCTCCCTGTTTTTATGGCATTAATCACATGCACTCAACACAAGGGGCGGGAGGGGGTCCCACATCACCCGCGTTCCCTCACCGGCCTGGGCCTGGGACAGGTGGGTCGGGTTACCCGGGCCTGGCGGGGCCCGCCGTGCAGCCTGGGGTGCCTTCTGGCGGTGCTGGACCCCCCCGGGGAGGGGGAAACGGTGCGTGATTGTATGTCTGTGTCGGTGAGAATGCGGTATGGAAGGGTCCTGCCATGGAGGATTTGAGCCTCCATTGGCAGGACATCAAAAACTTAATAATTTATCAATATTATATTATACAAAGATGGTTATTATTATTATTATTATTAGTATTATTATTAGTATTATTATTATTATTATGTATAGTATATTATATTATTATTAGTATAGGTATCGGATAGGTGAATGGATGAATGAATGGGATGCCTGGGTCTGGGGCCCTCCGTTGTCGGGCCTGCGCGGGTGTCGCCTTGTTGGGGGGTTCCCTCTCTCCGGGCCCGTCTCCGGTCCCCCCCGCTGCCTCTACGGCGGGGCGCCCCTCTGGTCTTGGAGGGCCACTTTCGTGGGGGACGGGTGCGCCTGCCCGCGTCGGCGGCCGGGGCGGCTCTGTCTCTCCGGGCAGGCTGGCTCCCTGCCGGGTGGGGGTCGTTGGCCTGAAGGGTGAGGGCCTCCTGGCCGCGTGTCCGGCCCGGACCGGGTGGCCGGGGATTGCCTGGGTCGCCGTCCGCCGCCGCGGGATCCCTGGCTGCTTCTTTCCGCGCCGTGGGGGCCCCGCCCGCGGGCCCCCTCGGCCGCCGCCGGGTGGGGGGGGGGCCTCGCAGGCGGTGGGTTGCCTCCCTCCTACTTCTCCCCTCTGTGGGGTTGCCGGTGGCCTGGGTTCCGGGCTCTTCCTTGTCGGCCTCTGGTCTCGCGGGTGGCGGGGTTGCTCCCCCCCCTCCCCCACTATAGATACACTTCAGGTGGAGCTTTGTTTGGTTTATTACACACACACACACACACACACACACACACACACACACACACACACACACACACACACACATACACACATATAGTCATTTAGTCACATGCATACACACACACACACACACACACACACACACACACACACACACATGCATGATCATATACATACACACACACACACATAGACATACACACTGGCTTGTTCACCTGCATGCTGGCTCTCTAGTTTTTGGGTTTAGTTTTTGGGTTTAGGTAGCGGTAGCGATAGCTTAGCTCAGACTGCGATCAGATCTCAAGATTTAGGTCGATTGCTGTTCGTGTTTTGGATGGCTCCGTGCCGGTTTCGTGCTTTGTTTGTGGTTTTTTGTTGCAGATTTCCAGTGCTTGACGTGTGTCTCCGTGTGTTCCTGCTTCCTGGATTGGCAGTGGATGTCGTCACCCCTCCCCCCCCCCCCCCCCCAAAAAAAACAAAAAAAAAAAAAACACTGGGTTTGTATGTGTATATTTATGTATGTGTACGCATATGTGTGCGTATATATATGTATATATTACATATAGTAATAATGCACATATATACACTTTTGGTTTCTACCGTCATGGTATCAATCAATAATGGCCCGGTTTCCCAGATCAGTTAAGTAGTTCTTAACAGTTAAGTAGTTCTTTCACAGGCTCCTTAAGATGGTTTGAAAGAAGTCTTTCGCTGTTAAGAACTACTTAACTGATCTGGGAAACCGGGCCAATATGTGTGCAGACAAGGTAAAAAAAAAAAAAAAAAAGGTATACCGGACCGTCGTGGTGAAGAAGGAGCTGAGTCGAAAGTCGAAGCTCTCGATTTACCGGTCAATCTACGCACCTACCCTCACCTATGGTCATGAACTTTGGGTAGTGACCGAAAGGATAACATCGAGGATACAAGCGGCCGAGATGAGTTTCCTCTGCAGGGTGGCTGGACGCTCCCTTAGAGATAGGGTGAGGAGTTAGGTCACCCGAGAGGAGCTCGGAGTCGAGCCGCTGCTCCTTCACATTGACCTGCCGGTTATTTATTCTCAGTATTATCAATTATGGTATGTTCCTGAATGACCTACGTCCAAACTGTATCCAAAACTAATAAGCAGTTTTGCAGCTGGTCTTCCAATAACCCCTCTATTTACAAAATTACCTGGGTTTTCACAAGTTACGATTTTTTTTTCATGCAGCATCAAGTAATGTACAAAGTGAAATGATCAAATTTAGACTACAGTACAACGCTATGCAGTGCCTTAAGTTGGTCTTGTAGTAGTTACTGTGTTTCCAGAAGTAATTTCATAACCTGTAGATATCATAAGGGTGTATGTACCAAAAAGAAAATATAAATTTGAATGATTGATTTGGTAGAAGAGCAAAATCCAACTAAATATTTAATGAATTAAAAAAGATTTAAAAAAAGGTGTCTGCCTCAAATTTTTCAAAACAAATGATGAATGAGCTCAGGCAGCCTGAGTGTTTCAGTATGCTGCCAGGGTACTGCATCTGAATGTCAATAGATGAGGTATCAAATGGCCTCTGCAGTATCCAGCTCTGCACTGCTGGATATCTGATGCCGTCACAATTTTTTGGGTGAATGTGCTTTCACAATGCAGCCTGTCTGTTTAAGCAGATAAATCAGAGAATTTTTAATTAAAAAAAAGAAAGAAAGAAAATCCCTCTGTGTCAGTCAAGCTCGTGATAGTAGCAATGCCACAGAAAATGCCCATTTCTTCACTCTGGCCTTTATGAAACAGTCCTGAGCTTTTGTTTGACCATTCATCTACAGAACAAAGTGTGAAAAAACATCATGATTGCTAACACCTAAGTGCTTAACAAACATAAAACAAACCACAAATTATTATACTGTATGTAACTCCTTCACCAACCTTTCCCTCATCCCTCATACCATCTCCTCTCCCTGCTGCTGCTCTCCTTCTAGATACAATTTACATTTTGGCAATCTAATTAATGCAAACATATGAGAAGTGTGAGAAATTAAGTACATAGATTGGTCACTATGATACATAAAAGAGCAGTTATGTGGATTTTTAGCCACAACTTTTTTAATTAAACATCTGCCGCTGATTGAAAAATGTACCTAATTATATATTTACCTAATTATAAGAATCATCCAAGTAAATTATGATAGTTCATAATGAACCTACATTTTAAATCTAAATATAAAACATAAATACATGATAGATCATAATGAGCCTAAATGTTAAATCAAAATGCTAAATCTAAATCTTAACATTCAATCTATATCTAAATATGAATTTTAAATATAAATATTTCAGGTGAAACTAAATATTTAGATTATATGCAAATTCCCACTGCCGGTAACCAGAATTTGCGTACTAAATAAAAGCTTGAGGATGTCAGTCTATTTATAGAATCAAATAATGAATTCCAAAAAGTTTATCGGGGTAACACTTTAACGTGCATTATTGGTCATACTTATCTAAAAAATAAAATAAATAAATCCAAACTTGTTTGTTTAAGGGTACAGTGGCGTAGCTTACAGTGCAGCCGCCACACAGCTAGAAAGTCCAGGGTTCAATTCTTGCTGGGGACGCTGCGGGTGCTCACAGCGTGTTTACTTATATAATATTAATGTCCTCATTTGTAATAGATTTAGTCTGCCACATTTCAGAGATTATCACAATGTCTGCGTCTGTTGATCTAACCATTTCCATTTTGGGTAGTAAACTGCGCACATTAAGATGCACAAGTTTGAGACCTGACATTGATTTGAAGTCTGCAGGAGTCTGGATGCTTATAATAAGCATTAGAATCAGTGCCACATAAGTGTCCAAAAAACACAAAACATTTTTATGGGTACTCACCCAGGAAGTATTTTTTGGTCTTATATCGCGGGCTGCCAACAAATATATTAAAATAATTAAAAATGCCATTGTCGTCCACTTACAGCCCTCAACAGAGACCTCTGGACAACTAAAAATTCTTGTACTCCAGGTGGATGTAGCAGGCTCAGGCCTGTTGGCCCAGGTGCTATGTCCACGCGCTACGTCTGGCAAGAGAAGCCCCACCCTGTTGGGTGAAAACAACCGGCCTGCTCACTCCTCAAGACTTGTGACTTGTGCTCAATGTAGGCCCTTGCGGGGTTGGCAGACGGTGAGCAAGGAATGACTTAGGTAGGAGCACTGGGTGAAAAAAATCGGGGATAAAAATGATAAAAACTTGTTTGGAGGAATTTTATTTGATGTGTATTTTGAGTTTCTAGTGTTCTGTCGATAAAGAGTGTGGAAACAAAGAGAGAGACAAACAGCCACATGCCACTTCCTGTACACACAAGCTGGGATGTCTTGTCATATCCATCAAACCAGCTATGAAAGCAAACATTAAACTGAGCCAAAGTGAGGCACCTCATGGCTGACAGAAGGGATCAGAGGTGGGAATATTTAGGCACCTCACAATTTGATTACATTTCAATTCATGTGGCTGCGCTTTGATTATAAAACAATTATTTATGCATCTCTAACTGATACATCTTATAACCCTTCCCTCACTGACGGTCCATGGACCACTACTACTTGCTATTTTTAAAACTGGTACTCTTTAAGGAGCACTTTTACCATGTACAATTTTTAGCAGCTCAAAAGAAACAAAATGTGTAAATGAACAACCTCTTGTCTGCAGAACTGAGGAGTTTTTAAAGCTGAAATATATGTATTTTCCTCTCATTCTTGGTTTCTTGCAGTGTGGGTAAAAGTTTAATGATAATTTTTTTGTTCAATAGTTCTCCATTCATAGCATCGACATATTTATTTTTCCATTTCCTTATACATGCATTCCTTGTTTTTATATTCCTTCCTATCCTCTTTTTACTTTACCTCATGCATTTCTGTCTCATTATGCAAATAAGGAAGGCTGCCTTTCTTGGTGCAGCTCCTCTACTATTGCTCAATAAACAGGAAGGAGCAGAATCGGGCCAAAATCAAAATCAATCAGGTAGAAAAACTATGTTAATGGATGAGTGATGACAGCCCCCCCCCCCCCCCCAACACAGCACTGGTTGGGTTAGTGGGTTAGTTACAGTTCGGGTAGAGCATTGTTACGCTGTTACACACACACACACGCACACGCGCACACACACACACGCACACGCACACGCACACACACACACACACACACACACACACACACACACACACACACACACACACACACACACACACACACACACACACACACACACACACACACACACACACACACACACACACACACACACACACACACACACACACACACACACACACACACACACACACACATCTGCTTACTCACCTACATACTCACTCTGCAGTTTTGGGGGACAGATAATCGTGGTAGTCTAGCTTTGATTCAGTCCCAGGGACCTGAAATGGTTGCTGCTTATGCTTATGCTTATGCCTGTTCTCATGTCGTTCTCATGTTTGTTTTTTCTCTTACACATCTCCAAGGCTCATGTGCTCGTTGTGCGTTTCCCTGTGTTTTTCACGTTTCAGACTAGCAGCGGATGTCACCCCTCACCCCCTCTCCCCTTCACATAAAAAAAATATACATATATATATATATATATATATATATATATATATATATATATATAAATATATATAATGTGTGTACGTATGTATATATATAATAATAAAATAAATATATATGATATATTAAAAGATATATGATATATATTTTATACTAAAAATGCCTTAAGTTTTACCAACATGGTATTAACCATTAATATATATGCAGACAAAAAGAAAAAAAAAACATAACCTACATGGGCATCTCCCCTTTAGGATCACTTTCCAGCAAGTACAAAAGGATCCCTTTCCAGGTCATCCGCCAGGGACTCCACAAAGGTATTCTTAACTGTTGTCATTAGCCATGGGTTAAGGATTATTTTGGAAAGCTTTGAAAGTTTGAATAATGAGCTTCTTCGAGTTCACATTTTTATGCTTCATATCCTTATTCAGCCACCATTGTATGTATTGCACCCTCTCTCTCTTCGTAAAAGTATATCAAGTTTAGCAGACTCTGTTGGACCTGATGGTGAAACATCTTTGTGTAGTGTTCTTCAGAGGGAAATTCACCTCTTAGATGGCTCTCACAGTCTATTAATCATGTTAAGATGATTATGTAAAGTAAATTATCTATCAGAGAGGGCTCAGGCAAGTCACAAGAGTAATTTAGACTTCTTATAGCACTGGGGCTTGCTTGGAAATACTTTTCATGCGTACAGCAGAGCTCAGATTATCCCTTCAAACAAAGGACACATTGAACATCACAGAAGCCAAAAAGTCCAAAGGATCTGAAACACTGATATATTTAAGTTTAGTTTTAAATTACTTTTCACATTTCCATACAGGCCCAATATTGTATATTAAAGATGGATTAAATGACTACATCAAATAACTCAAAATTATATCCTAACTTTTTAAGTCTCCACAGCTCTAGATTCCTTCAGCACTCTGTTTTAGATCAGTGTTTAGGTCTGAGTAGAGTTTTTCCTTTGTAACCTAACAGTAGAAAGAATCAAGCAGCACAAGGGTATTAGTGCAATATTTTTTTAGAACATGAACAAAAAAGAAAAAAATGTTAAAATGTGGATAAAAAAAATTAATTACAATATCTCTGTGCTACAGGATGAGTTTCAGGTAAATATTTTTTGATGCAAAAGTAGCTACTTTGTATATTGTATGATACACAACAGTGCAGAAAGGGGTCGTAGAAACACTCAAATCCATATGAAAATCTTTAACCAACCAGAGCATGGAAATAAAAGAAAAAGTTTAAGAAATAATGAATAACAATAAACAGTGATGGTGACCTTTACTCACCTTGTCATTTTGACAGAGAAAGATTATGTCTAATGCAAGCTCTGGTTTTAAGTATTGAACCATGCATTGGGCCAAAACAATACACATTTCCTCTGTTATTACAAATCAGTGAAGGGTTGAATGAAAGATGTAATAAAATGAGGGCATTGTCATCCTGAAAAGAACCACCCCTATCAGTACACAAGTGTTTCTTTATTGGATAGCTACTTTGAAGATGCCATTTTTTTCCTGTGAGGTCAAATGGAATCTAACCATCAGGAAGAAATGCTCCCCAAACTACATTAAAGGCTCTGGATCCCTTCAATGTAGAGGTCAGTGAATAAGGTTATTGTTTTACTTGTTAGCAACCTTTATGTCATTTGCCCCAGGATTCCCAACCTGATGTATGTCTGTTTATGAAGGTGTCTACACAGGAAGTGTGTTCTGTCTGTGAGTGCACCTTACCCTTTCCTGCATGGCGTGAAACAGCAGACTGTTCAGACTGGTTATTTGATGTCATCAACAGTTCCCTACAGGGAAATTGCCGTTTACTTGTCTCATCTTCCTTCTGCTTCCACCTGTGCCTCCTTCACACCACCCCCCTTTCACATGTGACTTCATATAGTGACACACTTTGAGTTGCCATTCCCAGTCTGATGAATGATGTCAGCAGGACATTGTGTTCTTTTCCCTCTTTTTATGCAGTTAAAAAGAGGAATCTTACATGTACATCAATGTTGTATTTCAGTCAACAACAAAAGTCCATAGTGGACAGTATGATGATGTCATAGATTACTTTGGTAGCTATATGTTATAAATTAGATAAATGAGAACTTTATTACACTATTCAGGGTAAACATTAACCAGTAATTAAGGACTTTATTAGTGTCCGAGCACAAGGGTGCAAGGACCAATCAATTGAGGGGGGGGCGCGCTTTTTGGCGTCTAGCGTCGCCACAGTAACGCTTTTGAAAGAGAAAAGTAATGCGCGTCGTCGCAGGATGGAGACGCATATTTTGAGGTATAACACACCTGGGTGCACATTCAACACAATTCAATTCAATTCAAAATGGCCGACTTCCTGTTCGGTTTCGGCCATGGCACCAAGAGACTTTTCTTTAAGTTGCGACATGATACAGGTGTGTAGCGATTTTCGTGCATGTACGTCAAACCGTATTGTGGGGCTTGAGGCACAAAGTTTTTTCTGTCTGGACCAATCAGATGAAGGGTGCGTGCGCTTTTTGGCGTCTAGCATCGCCACAGTAACGCTTTTGACTGAGAAAAGTAATGCGCGCTGTCGCAGGATGGAGACGCACATTTTGATGTATAACACACCTGGGTGCACGTTACGGTTCGGGCCGTATTAACTGCCGAAGAAATGGCATAAATTGCGCCAAAATTACACGATTAATTCAAAATGGCCGACTTCCTGGTCGTTTTCGGCCATGGCGCCAAGAGACTTTTCTTTAAGTTGCGACATGATACAGGTGTGTAGCGATTGTCGTGCATCTACGTTAAACCGTATTGTGGGGCTTGAGGCACAAAGTTTTCTAGGAGGCGCTGTTGAGCCATTTTGCCACGCCCATTAATGCAAACCATTAAATATCAAATTTTTCGCCAGGTGTTGCTTGCGTGCAAAATTTGGTGACTTTTGGGGCACGTTTAGGGGGGCAAAAAGGCCCTCCTTTCGTCAGAAGAAAGAATATAGAAAAATTCCTACAGATACAATAGGGCCTTCGCACTGTAAGTGCTCGGGCCCTAATAATTATATCACCAATTCATAACACCAACAAACAACACCAAACACCTATCATAGATGCTATTATTAACATCTGCCATTACCAATCTTGCTTAGCCTCTCCAATGCTGATTTCAGACATCACCCTATGTGCTGCTTTGCCTCCAAGGGGTGTTTGTCTGATTGATCTAAAATGCATTGCTTTTGAATGTTTAATTTTTATTAAACCAAAGTGTTGGAGTCATGTATAATGTACAGCAAATTCAAAACTACCACCAATTATCTATGTAAACAATTCATTAGATATTCTTGCCACGTTTGGGCTGGTGCTGCTTCTTCTTTCATCAAATAACACTGGCAGGTCTGTCTCCACTAATAAAGAGAAAAGTGCAAGACAGGGAGAGGGAGCACCATGCATTCCCCCTCCTTTTCTCTCCTTTTCTAGGCTCTGATTCAGTGTTGAAGCTGCTTCACACTGGCAGGTACCACACCCTGTCTATGTCTAGTACGTCTTTATTTTACACACTGCGACAGAGCGAGAGACAGAGCAGTCGCATTAGGCTGGTAATTGCTGGCATAGACAGGCAGCTCAGTTGTGTTGCAGATATTAGAAGTTTATCGCATCATGTGACCATGGACGTTTTGTTCATTGGGCACTTGGGTGACACGCTGCTTAGGCGGCAAAGCAATCAATCCATGTAAAGTTGAGCTCTACACAGTAGGCTACTGCTCCTCTTTGTACGGTTTTAGTGAGGATGAAAATTGCATAGATTTATTTGATAGACTTTCATGTATACATTAAAATTCCTCAAATAGAAGGGACTTCAGTTCAATCTGTCATGTTCCAGTAATCCGGTTTACTAAATCGACCCTTAACGCATCTTTGTGTTGGCTCTCTCATGATTAATCCTCTGCACCTGTGCTCTGCTATACTTAAGCTGCTGGTTCACACTCACACCAAATTGTCAGTGTTTCCACCTTCTTGTATCTATCCATTTAGCCCTGTGCTTTCTCTTCAGGTCAGGTGTATGACCCTTGCCTGAGACTGATTATGATTGTGTTTTCTTCCCCTTGGGATCATTGGATTCTTGTGTTACTTCTGGTGTTGGATTGGATTTGGATGTTTACGAGAAAGGATTCTGGACATTGGATTATTTATTTCTGGTTCTGGACTTTGACCGTTTTGAGCACCACTGTCATTAACCAGTCTGGAATCTTAAATAAGGTCTTGTATCTTTTTTTATAACGTGAGTCTGTCTTCCCTAGATTCAGTCAGGCAAAACATTACAGAATGTGTACATGTTGTGGGAGGGCTTGCCCAAATGCACTTTTGTAATATATAACATGGGGATCCCCAGTGCACCTTCCATGATCAGGTCACGTGGCATTTAAGCTCAGGAAAGCTAAGGTTCAGAGCAAATCTTTGCATCTCTTGAATTAGTTACCTTCTGCCATTGTTACGATTAACATAAATTGGCAATAAAACAAATAGTACCCTGTAGATAAAAATTAAAAAAATCCAACAAGTTTCTACAAAGGGGGAAATTGTATACCTCGGGTTTCGCAGAGCTGGCGTGAACAAAAAAGCCGGCTGGCTCTCAGACAGTGTTTTGGCCTGATGCAGAGGCCACTGCACATGTGATGGGCGTGAGGTTGAACCCAAGAATAGCACAGATCGAGGTCGGTGGAACAGTTCAATTTATTATCCCAAAATAAGGTGGTACAAGCCAAAGCTGAACGTGGTAGTCCACAACCTGAACAGGCCAAAATCAGTCTTTCTTAGATGCAGAACCTTCAGGCCGTATTAACTGCCGAAGGAATGGCATAAATTGCGCAAAAATTACACATTAATTCAAAATGGCCGACTTCCTGTTCGGTTTCGGCCATGGCGCCAAGAGACTTTTCTTTAAGTTGCGACATGATACAGGTATGTACTGATTTTCGTGCATGTACGTCAAACCGTATTGTGGGGCTTGAGGCACAAAGTTTTCTAGGGGGCGCTGTTGAGCCATTTTGCCTCACTCATTAATGCAAACCATTAGATATCACATTTTTCGCCAGGCCTGGCTTGCGTGCAAAATTTGGTGACTTTTGGGGCACGTTTAGGGAAAAATTCCTACAGATACAATAGGGCCTTCGCACTGTAAGTGCTCGGGCCCTAATTATTAAGAAATACAGTCTGAGGATCTTTACTGGTAGTAATAGCGCAGTGTCATACCTTCAGTCCAGCTTGATGGCAAGGTTTACCTTCTCTTATACATACATTATATTGCATGTGGCAAGCTCAATCAAATGGACCCCTGAAGAGTAAGAATGAGAAAATACATTAGAGTATTGATATGAGACCGATTTGAAGATGTGTTTATACAGGGGGAAATGTGTGTTTAATTGTGTGTATGTGTCAGTATATGCATGTGTTTGTGCATGTGTCTGTGTCTGTGTTTACATTATGTAAATTCAGCTCAATTCAAATCAATAATTCTTTTTAAATCTTTGAAGGGAGATTACATACATCTTTTTTAGGTTAAAATGTACTATAATAAAAATTAAACATGCCTTGCATGCAGCTTCTATTTAAAGCTCTAGCAGAAGCTTGCTTGGCTGCAGTTGGAGAACATTTTTGTCTCTTACGCTGCAGTGACAGCTACATCCTGAGGCAAAGTCCTCAAGGATATAGTGTGAATTAAATTCAGGCTGACATCTTTAAACCTAAGCTTTGCTAAATACCAACATTGCTGCAAAGCAAGACAGTGTGGCCCTAATTTTCAGAAGTCCACTATTGTGTCAAAGTAACAGACGAACAAATAGGAATAGACATTGGTTTTGAAACTTGTTGGATTTGTATTGTGATATGCTTTGTGTTCTTTTAGGGCAAACTGTCTGTTGCAGTTTCTTCTCAGGCCTTATAAACTAAAATACTGGGGCCTCATGTAAAAAAACCGCAGCGCAAAAAAAACGTGCGTACGCCACTTTTCTAAGCTCACGGTCAGATGTTCAAAAAGTGACTTGAACGTGAAAAGTTGCGGTCCTTCACGCACACATCAAGGCTGGCGTACGCACATTTCTGAGGTTTTGTCCGTTGGCGACACTCACTGGTGATGCAGTGAAGTCCAGAATATGAGGAAACCTGACGTCAACAATAAGTTCAAGACCACACGTGAAGAACACGACAGTCCCCACATCATCAGATAAGTTACACAGGAGTGGAGCTGCAACAATCAATTAAACATGGTCTAACATACAATTAAAGCTAGGATCGCAACAATGTAACCCGCAAATAACAATAGCAGCATTGGCTCTGTTAGAGGAAGCTGCTGATGCAGGGTCAGGAGGGAGTCTTCAGGGACCACACTGATCTGCTAGTTTAAATGTAAATTCATGCTGTTCACATTGTTATACTTTTGAGAGAAGTGATTGTGGACATGTATCCCGCGAGTTGTAAGACTCAACACACACGTATATTGGTCATAATCTGCTAGTACAGTATGTTAAGTTACGCAAGAATTCCACGCACGGATTCACGTTGAAATCTGCACACTCTTTGTAAATGATGATTAACCCTGTTCTGATTAACCTTGCCTCTATGTTTTATCCTCAAGTTAACATAAATCTCACCTGTAAATGTGATACTAACTGTAAACAACATTATACAACAAGCCATTGCTGTTACTCTTGTCCGACAAGACATCTGTACTGATGTATAAAACTAAGAAATTGGCATATGACTAAGAAACTGTCCTTGCAACTACACAGGATGATATCTAGCCATTGAGGGAAAGATGATGTGGCAGAAAGAGTGCCATGATATATGCTCTACCCTCTGGCATGACATGCCAGTTTACGTATGAAAGAAGGGAACCAACTGAGCTTTTTTTAACTAGTGTGCAGGTGGTGTGATAAATCTCCAACCCCAATGGACATTTTAAGAGCAGCTTGGCCGGCTCTTGCAGACCCTCCACTTTTGAAAAGAGACAGGTGGCCAATAATCTGTGAATATTCACAATATATGTATACAGTGAGAGATAAAATATTGTTCTCTGAATCCAGTACCTTAATAATATCCCTACGCTATTTCCACATATAAATATACCAAATGACAGAAAAGGTCGTAAAGTCTCACTATGCTGTTGACAGAAAATGGAACCCATATCCCTTCTCACAATAGCAGAATTGATTTGTATTATGATGTTTTGAGTCCAGTTTTACTTGCAGACCAAAGAAGGAAAAGCTGATGGATTTTTAAATCAATACAGGCATTTGTGTTTCAGAATATTTTAGGTAAGGTTCATAAAATATAACATTATGGCTCTTTATGTGAAACAGAAGAGAGGATGTGTACAAAATTGCTGTTGTAAGGTGATTTTCATAGCTTAGCAGGAAATTTAGGATGCCTATTATTCTCATTTTTAGCACTCTATTTTTAATCTCTGGTAACATTAGACGGTTCAGGATACTGTACCTCGAGAGTAGCTTTGCACCACCATAGCTCTTAATGCTTAATTATTTCTGAGTGACAAAAGCAGAGAATCACAAGGAGAGGCATTCATATTAAGATGGTTCAAGTGTTTTATTTTAATGATTGGTCAAGTTCCTGGAGGCTTGCCGATAGGCAAAGCTAATGGCTTGTAAAATACACTACTCGTGTTGCCATAAACACAAACATGTGTGTGTATGTGTGTGTGTATATATATATATATATATATATATATATATATATATATATATATATATATATATATATATATAATATATATATATATATATATATATATAAATATATATATATATATATATATATATACATATATATATATATATATATATATACACATAGTATTGCACTTTCTATACAGACAGTGGCAGCATGTCCTGTTTTCCTTATTTACCTTTGTGGTCTGGACACAGGGGGAGATCAGTTTTGCATTTTGACAGGTTAGTAAAGCTTCCATCTGGTATTTACTGGTTTTGGGACTCTGTCGCCTTCCCCTGACAACTGTCTCCCTTCACCACACCGAGTTTAAATTTCTGGCAAGTTAGGTCACTCCATCACTTGGATTCCTCACTGACATTTCCCCCCACTGCTGTCAACCATCAAGGTGGCAGGAGTTTTAATCAATCTGGAGTCCAGTGGTTCCTAGAAAAGACCATTTGGTTCGTTCACAGTGCTCCTCTCACAAAATGATAAAACCTCCTGGAAAGAAGGGTACATAGGCAAAACAGCAGAAACCAGGGGCGGATCTATGGGTGGGCCTGGATGTGCACAGGCCCACCCAGATTGACAGCTTGCCCACCCAGTAAGATTCATGGAAAAATAAAAAAATATATTATTTTTTTTTCATAATAATTCATGATCACCATTGTGTCTGCCTTACAAGTGTAATTGTTATTCTATTTTCTTGAGAACATTTAAAATTTAAAATTAAAAAATATAAAAACGAACTTCCTCTCACACATGATTGACTGATGTTGCGCGTCATGTCACGCGTCACACCATCTGCCAGCCTTGCCCACCTCATTGGTCGCTCCACTCGTCGCCTTGCCCAGCTGAAGCTCATTGGCAATCAAGCCAGTTTAAAAGCTCCCCTCTCCTCCACACTCACGGACAGATTTTCTCTTTGCCATCTTGATGCAAGACTCTCCAGCGTTCTCTGTCCTGACCTCGCGTTGCCGACCCTGCCTGTTTTTGGACTCTGCCTTATCTCCTGTTCTCCGGCCCCCGACCTTGTTTTCCGAACCTAAAACTGATTACTGCTTGATCCTTGTCCTGCATTCCTGCCTGCTATTCGCAGATGCAGGAGACCAGGAAGCAGGAGTTCCAAAACAACCAGAACATGAACATGACAAAATCCAAAATAACCTGACCTGACACATGGAGGAAGGAAACAGTACAGACCAGCAGGGAGCAAGGGAAAAGACAAGACAACAAATACACAGAAGGGTTGATGAGACACAAGTGTAGACAATCAGGGCAGATGGGAACAAGGGAAGTCAAGACATAACTGAAACACAAAGACACAGGTTTCAAAATAAAAGAACTAAACACCAAAAAGATGATCGGTGCCTCCCCAGTTAATATACTTAGAGTATGTCAGCTTGGGATCTTCCAAATCCCAAACAGCCCCTGTTACGTGTGGTGCCCCTCAAGGATCTGTCCTAGGACCTCTCCTTTTTATCTTGTACATGCTGCCCCTGGGTCGTGTCATCAGCCGGCACGGAGTCTCTTTTCACTGCTATGCCGATGACACTCAGCTGTACCTCCGGACTGACGCCAACCTACGTTCCACACCAGTCCTATCATCTTCACCCACTCAAGCCCTCTCCAACTGCCTGGAGGAGATTAGGGCGTGGATGAGGCACAACTTCCTCCAACTCAACAGTTCCAAAACCGAACCCATACAAATTGGCACCCCTCACCAGGTCCAGTCATCACCCATAACCACCATCTCCTTCTCCGGTCAAGACATCCCCCTCTCCACCTCTGTTACAAACCTCGGTGTGAAGCTGGACCCACAACTCACCTTCATAAACCACATCAAACATCTGTCCAAAAATTGCTTCTTCCACATAAAGAACCTATCCAAACTCCGCCCCTTCCTCACTTTCCCCGATGCAGAAAAACTCGTCCACGCTCTCATCTCCTCCAGGCTTGACTACTGCAACAGCTTGCTCATCGGTATCCCCAACAAACACCTTCGGAAACTCCAACTCATTCAGAACTGTGCCGCCCAAACTCTGATGAAAACCCGCAAATACGACCATATCACCCCTATTCTCCAGAAACTACACTGGCTTCCCATAACCGCAAGAATCCAATTCAAGATTGCCCTCATCACCCACCTCTGCATCTACAGCACTGCCCCTCAATACCTCAAAGACCTGACCCCTCACGCATCCACCCGTAACCTCCGCTCACAAAAGACCAACCTCCTCTATCAGCCCCGCACACGACTCCGCTCCATGGGAGGCCGAGCTTTCTGCTCTGCTGCCCCCCACATCTGGAACTCCCTCCCTGAACACCTACATCAACCCCAGTCTGTGGACACTTTCAAAAAAGGACTTAAAACTTTCCTGTTCAGGAAGATTTTCCCTGGTCTTTGTTAGATGTTTTTATTATTTTTATGCTTTTTTACTTCTGGTCTTTTATGTGTCCTGACTTTCCCTTGTTTATGTAAGCACTTTGAGATTATACATGAAAAGTGCTCTACAAATAAAATGTATTATTATTATTATTATACCCTCCCAGATGAACTTAACTCATTTTATGCCAGGTTTGAGCCCTCTGTCAGCACAACTTCCCCCACCCACACCGTCACCCCTGCGGGAGAACAGACCCCCCCTCAACCCCCCTTGGACTGTCCCGTAACCATCAGCGAGGCCGACGTCCGCCGCTCCTTCAGCAGGATTAATCCACGTAAGGCAGCAGGTCCGGACGGCATCCCGGGACGTGTCCTAAAAGCCTGTGCCCACCAGCTGGCGGGGGTATTCACGGGAATATTCAACCTGTCTCTCTCCCTCAGAACTGTTCCCACCTGCCTCAAGTACAGCACCATCATTCCCATCCCCAAACAGCAGAAAGTAACTAGTCTCAATGACTGGCGCCCCATAGCCCTCACACCCATAGCCAGTAAGTGCTTTGAGCAACTGGTCAAGTCACAAATAACCCCCATGCTTCCCCCCACCCTGGACCCCTTGCAGTTCGCCTACCGTGCCAACAGGAGTACGGAGGACGCTATTTCTCACGTCCTCCACACTACCCTCTCCCACCTGGAAGGGAAGAACGCCTATGTAAGACTGCTATTTGTGGATTACAGTTCAGCGTTCAATACAATCGTTCCATCTAGGCTCGTCAGTAAGCTCCAGGACCTGGGTCTGCACACAGCTCTGTGTGACTGGATCCTGGACTTTCTGACGGGCCGCCCCCAGGTGGTGAGAGTGGGCGACTGCACCTCCTCCCCACTGACTATTGGCACAGGAGCACCACAGGGCTGCGTTCTCAGCCCGCTCCTGTACTCCCTCTACACCCACGACTGCATGGCCTCTCACCCCTCCAACACCATCGTGAAATTTGCAGATGATACAGTGGTGGTGGGGCGGATCACCGGTGATGACGAGGCAGCTTACAGGGAGGAAGTCACCAGCCTGGAGCGGTGGTGTGAGGAGAACCACCTCCAAATGAACGTCTCCAAGACCAAGGAGGTCATTGTGGATTACAGGCGGGGGAGGGACCCACAACCTCCTGTCACCATTAATGGTGCTGTGGTGGAGAGGGTGGAAACCTTTAAATACCTGGGAGTACACATCCACGAACAGCTAAAATGGGAGACACACACAACCGTGGTGGTCGCGAAAGCGCAACAGCGCCTGTATGGACTCAGGCGTCTCAAACAGTTCGGCCTGACCAATAACACCATCCTGAACTTTTATCGGGGGACGGTGGAGAGCCTGCTGACCAGCAGCTTCACCAGCTGGTACGGGAGCTGCACCGACAGAGATCATAGAGCTCTCAGGAGGGTGGTGCGCTCAGCCGAGCGCATCACTGGCTGTCAGTTGCCTACACTGGAGGAACTGTACGCACAGCGCTGCCTCAGCAAATCCCTGAGGATTATAAAGGACCCCACACACCCCCAAAACACTTTTTTTAAGTTGCTGCCCTCAGGGAAACGATACCAGTCAATCAAGGCCAATACCAGCAGACTGAAGAACAGTTTTATTCCACAGTCGGTCAGACTGCTGAACAAACTCAAATGAACACTATGATTTGACGGCCTTGTACGCTGATTTTAGTTCTTTTAAACGTTTTTTTAGACTAGCATTTTATTATTATTGTTTTAACTATGTATTGTGGAGCGCGACCCAGCATAAGTTTTTCACAATGCATGTACTTGTACATTCTGTGTGACAAATAAACACCTTGAACCTTGAACCTTGAACCTTGAACCTATTATTATTAATGTATTAATATACTTGTCTCCAAGATTGAAATATTAGAATTAATTTGTATGGTTGTAATGATTTGTATGGTCTGTTGTCTGTAATGCTTCAGCAGCTTTGCCTAATTTTGTCAAACTCCATTTGTTTTGTACATTTATTCTTTTAGAGCATTGTTGAATTGTTGATTTTTTTTCAGTATCACTGTCTGGCTGCATTCAGTAAGCTGACACTCACAGGAATAAATAGAAATCTCAAAGTCTCAAATGAAGTCCTTACCGTCCTAAGACCAGGCATACACATATGTGGACGTTACACATTTTGTTGTCTGTCATAATATCTCATTTCTTAATGGGGTCTCAAAGCAATGCTAACCAAACACTTAAGGGAGATTTGTTGTCGGAACAATTTGGTGTCATAGTGGGAGAAACTGTATACAGAGCTATCTGATCCAGGCAAAGCACCAATCATGTTTTCATATTCCAGGGTGAATGGTGGGATGCTATATTATAGATAGAGGTCAAAGGTTTGTCCAAAGAAGCTCAATACCACTGATTGTCATTAACATGCCATCCTTTCCAATGTTGTGGCTGTTTAAGACCTTAAAAACATTTTCACATGATTATTATGCAACTGTAGTAGAACAGCTATGAGTGATAAAAAAATACAAATAATAAATCATGAATCAAGAACCAGACAACAAAAATGGACTATAAACAATTGCTTTTTTTCGGCACTAGTGGCCTTTATTTACAAAGTAGGTAGACATGAAACGGGTAGAGAGAGGGGCCTTGCAGTATAGGGCGACAGGCCGGGACTCAAACCTGCGCTGCCTGCACGAGAACTATACCCTCTAAAAATGGCACCCGCTTAACCCACTGAGCTATCCAGGGCCAAGGACTATACACAATTCCAATGATACATTCTCCTTCTTTGATTGAACTGCCATTGAACTGATTCAAATAGCTTCTTCTATCTTAGTTAACCCCATGAACACATGTCACACGTTGATGTTGAGCCAGTGGGGTCACAATGACATCAGTACCGCTCATGCTGGAAAGGGATAATCAGTTTGGCTCTGTTTGGGGAGCATGGACACGTAAGAATAGCTCAGTGGATAACACGCTGCTGCAAGGATGAAAATTTCATATAAAAGTAGGGATGTCTCGATACCATTTTTTTCACACCGAGTACGAGTATGAGTATTTTAATTTGTGTACTCACCAATACCGAGTACTGATCCGATACTTCCACCACAAAAATAACTAGGCTAAAAATGCAATGAAAAATGAATTGGAAGACAGGTTTTATTTGCAACAGAAATTCAATTTTAAACAAAACTCAGCCAGCCGGGTTTTCCTCTGCGCATCCACCCCCGCAACCAGCGGCTGCTCCACCGCCAGGCTGCACACTCACCCGGGGAGCTGTGGGGTGGCTCAACATCTCCCCCTAGACTCACTAACCAGTAACTACAACAACAATTAAGTGGTATCGGTGCGTGGTATCGGAGAATTTTTGCGAGTACGAGTATATGAGAGCAGTATCGGCCACGATACCGATACCAGTATCGTTATCGGGGCATCCCTATATAAAAGCGTTGACTACATAACATTTGACTGTTTAAAGTAGTATAACCTACAATGCTGGCAAATACAAAAATGTTTGACTGTGTTCAAAAAGTAAGTGTTGTTAAATGTGTGCCACCTAAAGACATCATCTATATTTGATTTATTAAAAAAGGGTAAATGCCCATCTTTGCATGACGTGTATCATTGTTTAGATAGTAAGGAAAATAGGATTTTAATGGTGTTAGGAGACAGAACATGGCACATAATGGGCATTTTTGTTTTGCTTAGTTTTTTTGAGCACATTCATAATTCATAGATGCTGTTATTGCATATATACACAGTAAGTGTATTTATTAGTATCTACATTTGAGGGGGCAAAGCAGAGCGAATGAGGCCGCAAGCAAAAGCTTTACTCAGGGAGATAACACACATCGTTGGGGGAGTTTTCAATAAGAAGATGGAGCATCTGCTCCTACCCACTGGGCCTCCCAGCTAACATCAGCAAGCAAACACGCACAGTAACACATACACACACACATAGTCCTAACTGCAGCAAAATCTAATGAGGCTGAAGCCTGCTGGGCAGCAGTACAACTGCTCTAGCTTTTCTCTGGCTCTCTGGTTTTTGTCCCAAATCTCCTGACTTCATCCACCATTTCATATCATCTGCAGCGTTTTAGGCTCAACAGTGTTTCTTCCCAATATTGGTTCTGTCAAGTATTAGTAGACCAAGATAAAATGAAAAACAATGGCGCAAAATATTTATCGCAGAAATTCCTTTTATCAAAATAATTTTTTTTTGTATGTTAAACCATTTTTCAGTTTAATTTTCACCCACATAATACCTATGTCACAATGAAAACATACATTTTTGCATATTTTAATTCTATATATAATATTGAATTATTAAATTCAATAATGATTCAATTTAATTAGGGCCCGAGCACTTACAGTGCGAAGGCCCTATTGTATCTGTAGGAATTTTTCTTTCTTTCTTTTTATTTTTCCGACGAAAGGAGGGCCTTTTTGCCCCCCTAAACGCAAGCCAGGCCTGGCGAAATATTTGATATTTAATGGTTTGCATTAATGGGAGTGGCAAAATGGCTCAACAGCGCCCCCTAGAAAACTTTGTGCCTCAAGCCCCATAATACGGTTTGACGTACATGCACAAAAATCGGTACACACCTTTATCATGTCGTACCTTAAAGAAAAGTCTCTTGGCGCCATGGCCGAAACCGAACAGGAAGTCGGCCATTTTGAATTAATCGTGTCATTTTGGTGAAATTTATGCCATTTCTTCAGCCGTTTCTTTTCCTGAACCGTAATGTGCACCCAGGTGTGTTATACATCAAAATGTGCGTCTCCATCCTGCAAAGACGCAAATTACTTTTCTCAGTCAAAAGCGTTACCGTGGCGACGCTAGACGCCAAAAAGCGCACCCCCCCCTCAATTGATTGGTCCTTGCACCCTAATAAAGTCCTTTCCCCAAAAGTCACCAAATTTTACATGCAAGCCAATGCAAGCCATTAAATATCAAATTTTTTGCCAGGCCTGGCATGCGTGCAAAATTTGGTGACTTTTGGGGCACGTTTAGGGGGGCAAAACGAGAAAAATTCCTACAGATACAATAGGGCCTTTGCACTGTCAGTGCTCGGGCCCTAATTACTGTTATGAGATACTTCTAATTAACAATTGAGGGTTGATCTGACAAAAGGAAAGAGAAGAAGAGGAGAGAAGGAGGGGTGATGGGCACTACTCAGTGGCTCATGTTGGTGTCCTTCTGCCGCGTAGGTCTATAGCAGCATATCTACAATGAAGCAATGTTTAAGATGAGCCTGCTCTAGTCTTGTCCTGTAGCTGCAGCTATGACTACTGATCCTCACACCCCAGAGTTTACTCTAACTATAGGGTTTTACTAAACAGAAACATTTTAAGTTTGGCTTGAAAGGTGGAGGTTGTGTCCAAATTGGAAGTTGTTTCCATTGTAGTGGTGCTTGATAGCAGAAGGCCCATCCTCCAAATCTACATTTGGATACTTTAGGAACTACAGGTAAACCTGCACTCTAAGAACGGAGTATCATTAGTGTAATCATTAGTGCGCAAAACGCTCAAGGAGCTAAGCTGTTACACCACACTTTCCCTTTGCATATGGCCTGCTCTCTCTCTCCTACCTGTGCTCGCCCTTTGCCCTCAAGTCTGGGCTTGTCCGCTCTTTGCACTCGCTTTGCGTCCATGACCACAAGTAAGCGTTTAATTGTTTATATTTAAGAAATTTAGTGACTGTTAGTGATCATATGTTGTTGTTGTAACACTAACAGTTGTGTGATAATTTACCACTAGTTTGTATCGAGCGATTATTTCCTTTATCTGTCCCTTTTATTTAGCCCTATCATTATTCTTGAGATTATTATTAGTAATTAAAGCTGCAAGCAGCGATGAACGGGCCCTTGCACCCTTGTGAACGTTCAGGCGTGCTGCAGTGGAAGCGCTTGTATGACTTGCATGTAGATGTCTTCAGGCCTGGACATTTAGCGGATGACACCAGCTACGACTATCTATATCAAACCATTCAAAAGTTATGGCAGAAAGTAGGAACTATCAGATATCGACCAATCAGATGAAGGGGCGGGGCTAATTTGCACCAATGATGTGCGTCTCGATCCTGCGACGACGCG
Source organism: Cololabis saira (assembly GCF_033807715.1). Taxonomy (NCBI): domain Eukaryota; kingdom Metazoa; phylum Chordata; class Actinopteri; order Beloniformes; family Belonidae; genus Cololabis; species Cololabis saira. The sequence goes on from NC_084587.1 coordinate 39,499,025, forward strand.
CATTACCTTTCTCAGTCAAAAGCGTTACCGTGGCGACGATAGACACCAAAAAGTGCGCCCCCCTTCATCTGGTTGGTCCATGTTTGATAGTTCCTACTTTCTGCCATAACTTTTGAATGGTTTGACATAAAGACTCGTGGGTGGTGTCATCGGACTCGGTATTGAGTACTTGACCTTCATTGGCATGATTTAGCCCTTCCCCTTCTTCTGATTGGTCAATATCTGATAGTCCCTATTTTCTGGCATAACTTTTGAATGGTTTGACATAAAGAGTCGAGGGTGGTGTCATCTGACTTAGTTTTGAGTCCTTGACCTTTAATTGCACGTGCGAGGGCCCGTTCATCGCTGCTTGCAGCTTTAATTTCCCTTATTCTTTCATTCAGAACCACACACTCACACAGAGTGAAGTTGCCTGTGCATCTGTTCTATGCCATAAAACCACAATAAACCTGTTATTCCTGCCTCCCGTGTCCTGACTAGACACCCCATATCGTTGACTACTTTTCCTGAACTACCAAGAGCTTCATTACAATGAGGAACATAAGGTACTATTAGGTCTTGCAAATATTGAAAAGTCATTTTGGGCTTTATACGCAAGTAATACAATTTTGAATTGAAGCCAATGGAGTAAGACTAACACTGGAGAAACGTGATCTCTCCTGTTGATTCTCCTGTTGATTCTCCTGTTGATTCCTGTCAGCATTCAGGCTGCTGCATGTTGCAGATTAACATAATTATTTCATTGTTTTAGGCTTGACAAATCCTGTGCTTTCCTTTTAGCCCATTCCTCTGTGATTTGATCGGGAGGCAATTTTAAGTTTATCTCTATGGATGGCTTTTCACCTATGATTGATTCTAATTAATCATCGTCATTCATCATCATCATCGTAGATGCTACCCTGAAAAGCAGGGTAGCATCTAAGACATGCAGGACAGTGGCACTCGAGGACCAAGGTTGCCTACCCCTGCTCTGGAGTATGAAATTAGTTTCACTACACAAATTCGAAGGGGTACAGGCGTGAAAAAATAGAAAGGTCTGCCATGAAATTCACGTTGTCCACTTAGCTCCATACCAACATCAGCTTTTAGACATAAAATGTCCCTGGTCTAAGTTTTGGTCTCTTTTTGTGACACCAGTTTTCTGACATTTGTGATTATTGAATATCATTGAAAACTACTCCCACTATCAAATCGATAGGTAATATTTGTCAGTTAGCTTACTCTGAGAGCTCAAGTTTCATTTGCCATAGTAAAATCTTCCAAACCTTTTCCCTTTTTAAACAGCTTTTCACCTGTTCTTCTCAAGGCCTACCTGTCACTACTTTAAATCAAATTTGACAATGCCTTCTAAACTGTCACTTATTAATTCTTAACCTCCTTGACCAAGATTTACTGCCTTTTTCTCCCCTCTAATCCCTCTTGTAGGAGGGATAGGTTTAACAGATCTGCTACAAGCCTTTGATAGGCTCATAGAAATGATACTGTACCTGTTCCCTCTCATTTAAAATGCAATGATGGCATAATAACATCCCACATTAACAGATTGTAGTGTTTGTGTTTGCATGTGAATATGCTGTGTAGAGAGCACACATTAATAAAAGTCTGGATCTTAACCCTTACTCCTAAATCACTTCAGATTGGACAAATATTCCCATCTTGTTCTGTTGCCCTCTAATGAAAAATTGAACTGCACAAATATCTATCCACCAATTCATTTTGTATCCCACTTACTCCAATCCTGATTACAGGGGTCTGCTGGAGCCAATCCCAGCTGGCACTTGCTCTCTAATTTCAAGAAAGGTGATTTGCACTTTTAATTGGACAAAGATTTTTTTTTGTCAATGTTCGGTTTACCTTAAAAATATATTTTTCAAATTGCCATGATACAGAAGCAGGCAATTATCTCTGTAAATGATTGTTGTAAATGTCAAAATGTTCTGAAAGTCTAGAGAGAGAGCAAACTTTGGTCCAAATAAGTTCTTGTAATTCAGACAACCAAATAATGTTCAATTAAACATCCAATTTCTAAGCAGTTTTAAATAAACATATTTACAGCCTGGTTTAAAAAACCTCTGTGTATTGTTTAATTTCACATCCATGTCAACTTTGACGGGGGGGTTCATTTTTTTTAACCACATCAGGTCGATTTATATTACAAAATACATTTATTTATCATTTGAGGTAAAGTCTTTTGATTGACAGTCGGCTCACCCAATGGCTAGCCATCCTCACCTCATAACTGGTACTTTATACTAACCCACTGTCGTCTAAATGCAGCAGTAATATCAGATTTTCTGATTTTGCCACTGACACACATGTGAAGTGAGATATCCTCCTTAAATGTCCACGGCATCTCTGCAGCTCCTTTTATTATGGTCATATTTTATACTGTCCATATGTTACAGTCTATGGCAGTGGTCCTCACTCCTGGTCCTCGAGAGCCGCTGTCCTGCATGTTTTTGATGTTTCCCTGCATCAACACACCTGATTCTAATTAGTGGTCATCACCAATGTTTCCTCCAGGTCTGCACAGTTCTGTTGGTGACACAGTCATCTGTATCAGGGTTTACTGGAGCACAGATACGTCTAACATATGCAGCACAGCGGCTCTCGAGGACCTGGAATGAAGACCACTGGTCTATGGGAAAACAAGGCTTCAAAATCACTGTTTAGAAAAACCAATGTGTCATGTAACCAATGCTTTGGTCATTGGATATTAAAGTCTATTGCAGCTACATCACTTCTTGTTTTTCTAAACTACAGGTTGGGCCAAGGGGCATATTTCCTTATGCTTTAATCTGGCATTGAAAGAAAATAGTGTCAGGGGCACAGCTGGTAGTGTCCTGGGTTCAATTCCCGCTGGGGACGCTGGGGACGCTGTGGGCGCTGAGTGTGTGTTAAGTTCCCCCATGACTTCAGCGCCCACAACCTGGGTGGGGTTGGCGAAAGGGCCTTTCTGTGTGGAGTTCGCATGTTCTCCCCGTGTTCCCTTGGGTAACTAATGGGAGCTACCCTCACAAAATCATGCCCACAGTCCTGGGCTATACATGCCCCCTCTGGCCAGCTGGGGTGCCAGATGGGGTGTGGGGAGGATCTGGCAGGAATAACGTGATCCTTCCACGCGCTACGTCCCGCCGGAGAAGCCCCACCCTGTCTGGTGAAAAGAAGCGGCCTGCTCACTCCTCAGGTTAAAGGAGCTTGAGGCTCCTTTTAAGAAATGAGACTCTCTAGCGCCACCCTTCACCACGACGGCCGTTGGGGGTACTGCAGCCAACAGTGAAGCCGGAACGGGAGAACGGGGAGAACGTGCATGCAGCGTCATGTGACGTCACATCCGCAAGACAGCGCGGGAAATTCCGGCCCGGAATTGCAGCACATTTTGCAGCACACAGCCTGTTCAAGGCAACAGAGAGATACACTAGAGGGCTCATTCTTTTTGGTTTGGAACGCTTCATCTGACATTATTACTAGAAAACGTAAAATGTATACGCATTTTTTTCATAAATCCTGCCTCAATCCTGCCTCAAGCTCCTTTAAGGAGGAGACCTGAGTTCAGTGCAGGGCCCTCCTGGGGTTGGTAATGGCAATGCCCAGGACTGATATTTAGGATACGTCCCCCAGTGGGTGATAAAATGGGGGAAAAAAATCATGAAAAAAAGTTTGGCAGCCCTTGTATACACATACACCAATGTTCTCATAGTGCATAACTTCCAACTTCTTTTTTCAGATTTTTAATTTTAAGTGATAAAACCATAGCAAAAACACATCCCTAAGGAGTCCTCTAACCCAGTGGTCCCCAACCCCCGGGCCGCGGCCCGGTACCGGGCCGTGGGTCATTTGGTACCGGGCCGCACAGAGAGAGAAATTTTTATTTATTTATTTATTTTTTTTTTTAATAGTTTCTGTAGAATCCCCGACTGATGATGGATGACTCTCAAACTGATGGTTCACAATGTTTTTATTCCTTGGATGTAAATACACTGCAAACACACCGTAAGAGCTATAAAGGAATAAAATAAAATAAAATAGTTAGTCTTTCTACATTCATATAAGTTTAACTTAAATACAGACTGACGCAGCTGCTCGCTCGGTTGGCAATAAAGCTACCACAATACATGAGCGACCAAACTCAAGCTGGACATAAATACGGTATAACATTTGCACAAATCCTCATCAGCAGTTAGGTTAGGCACCACTTTAGCATTCCCGACACTAGTTTAGTCTTTCAGACACACTTTCTACTGCCGTTAAACTTTTACCGTTAAAGTCCGAAGCGCCAGATGTTTACGAGGTCTCGGTGAGACGCCTTCAAAATAAAAGCACTAAATAATCGGTCTACTTAATATATAACAATAAAATAAAAGCCTGGCTTTAAATAACGTTAATGAGAAAACAAACACTGATATTATAGGTAATTTACAATTTCCATTATTTCATTTTATTTCTTCAAAAATGATGTTTTTTTTATTATTATTACTACTACTACTACTACTACTACTACTACTACTACTACTACTACTACTACTACTACTACTACTACTACTACTACTATAGCGAAAATACCACAGGTTTTAATGCCGGTCATTTTATTTAGTTTTTATCAGCTACACCTTTAGATTGGGCCGTGGAAATATTGTCAGACAAACCGGTCCGCGGTACAGAAAAGGTTGGGGACCACTGCTCTAACCCTTTATTTCATGTCCCAAATCCAAACTAATAGTGAACCTCTCTAAGATGGCTTTTTATTTTTCTGTCTTCTTGGTGAATCATGGCAACATGATAAGTCATACAAAACTGCTTGAAAATGTACAATATGAATTTTTTCAAGCAAAAAAAAAGAAAAAAAAACCTTGACATATTGTGCTGTAGTTTTGCCTTTCCAATGTTGTAGTGGGTCTAACTACTACAATATGAGTGTGTTTCTTTTCAAACTATTCTGTTAATTTATTTGCTCTCATCACTTCATACTGCATTAATCTAATCTTTAAAAGTGATAGACTGAAAAGCATGAGTCTGGTCATTAGAAACTGACATGGAAGGCTCATTAATGTGTCTAATCCACAAAAGAGCTAAGAATCACCAAGCCATCCAAATATATTTTATCAGAAAACATTGCAACATATCAGGTGCTGTTTGTGCACGTAAAACATGGTATGCCTTTCAGCAGTGTGGTGAATTCAAATCCCCTATCTTTAGTTGCTGAGTCCAGCTGGGGCTTTTTCTCTGCTCTGCTCTACTTAGCCTCTTGATAATTGTTTTACCAAGCAAGATTGGGCTGTTCTCCCTGGTCCCAGAGCTATATTCTACATTTTACAGACATAAATGGCAGGTAAAATAGATTTGCTTTAGGGGAACACACCCATTCTGCTTTATATTATTATTAGGGCCCGAGCACTGACAGTGCGAAGGCCCTAAATTGTACTATTGTATCTGTAGTAATTGTACTATTGTACTATTGTATCTTTCTCGTTCTCGTTTTCCTCGTTTTCGTTTTTCTTTCGACGAAATTAGGGCGTTTTTGACCCCCTAAATGTACCCCAAAAGTCACCAAATTCTGCACGCAAGCCAGGCCTGGCGAAAAATTTGATATTTAATGGTGTGGCAGGTTGGAGAGATGGATGGAACACGCACCTGTGTCCCATCCGCCTGAGTGGCTGATTCTCTCCACCTGCCTGCCTTATAAGGCGGAGCTGGACAGCAGCGAGGGGTCGGAGGAGCTGCTGTCAGGCTGTAATGCTTGTGCACATGTGGGTGTAAGCTGAAATAAAAAAGGGTTTGCACGATTCCTGTGTCTCTCCGTCCTTCGGTCGGGCCCCCGTGGCACGCACCCTGCCACATCTGGAGCCCAACGTGGGGCTTCGAAGGGCGGAGGAGGGGACGCATGGAGCGGGCCCTGGACGCGCTCGCCCAGGCCATGGCGGGCATGACGGCCATGTTCCGGGACCAGGGCGAGCGGCAGCTGGCCGCGATGGTGGCGCTCGTGGCCGCGGGGAGACCCACCCCTGCGCCAGCAGCGCGGGAGGAGCTGGCGGCGACGGCTCCCGAGACGGCGGGACCGACGGAGCGACCCATCCCTGCACCCCGTCTGAGGTTCGCCGCGGCAGCGCTGGTAGCGCCGCAGCTTTGGGGCCGCGAGGCAAAAGCTGCGGGCCGCCAGGCGACGGCTCCTGGGATGGAGTCAGCGGCGGAGACGGAGGCGGAGTTGGCTGGGGAGGAGGCTGCGGAGGCGCAGCCTCCAGCGACGGCAGGTCCCGCGAAGACGGGGGCGGACCAGCAGCCCGCGCAGGGCTGCGTCGCGGAGGAGGAGGAGGCGGTCCCGGAGGCGGACCGGCAGCTGGCGCGGGGCCGCGTCACGAAGGAGGACGTGGTCCGGGACGCACCAGCTCCAGAGCGGGGCTGCGCCGCGAGGGACGTGGTCCTGGACGCACCGGGTGGCCCGAAGCCACCATGGGCCCGGCCCCGAGAGCGTCTTCCCCGGCGGGCGGGCCGACGCCGGGGGCGACCCCCGCGACCGTGCCGCAGGTCAGGCCGACGCCGGGGACGACCCCCCGACCAGGAAGCCCGGAGGGTTCCTCTCCCGCTCCGAGGGGGCGGGGGGGGGGGGAGTAGGCTCGGCCGGACGGACCCCGGCTCGAAGTTGGCGTTGGGGGTGTGTGGCAGGTTGGAGAGATGGATGGAACACGCACCTGTGTCCCATCCGCCTGAGTGGCTGATTCTCCTCCACCCTGCCACAAATGGTTTGCATTAATGGGCGTGGCAAAATGGCTGAACAGCGCCCCCTAGAAAACTTTGTGCCTCAAGCCCCACAATACGGTTTGACATACATGCACGAAAATCAGTACACACCTGTATCATGTCACAACTTAAAGAAAAGTCTCTTGGCACCATGGCCGAAACCGAACAGGAAATCGGCCATTTTGAATTAATCGTGTAACGTTTGCTCAATTTATGCCATTCCTTCGGCAGTTAATACGGCCCGAACCATAACGTGCACCCAGGTGTGTTATACATCAAAATGTGCGTCTCCATCCTGCAACGACGCGCATTACTTTTCTCAGTCAAAAGCGTTACCGTGGCGACGCTAGACGCCAAAAAGCGCGCCCCGCCTTCATCTGATTGGTGCATATTTGATAGTTCCCCAAACAGACATAAATGGCAGGTCAAATAGATTTGCTTTAGGGGAACACACCCATTCTGCTTTATATTATTATTAGGGCCCGAGCACTGACAGTGCGAAGGCCCTAAATTGTACTATTGTATCTGTAGGAATTTTTCTCGTTCTCGTTTTCCTCGTTTTCGTTTTTCTTCTGACGAAATGAGGGCCTTTTTGACCCCCTAAACGTACCCCAAAAGTCACCAAATGTTGCACGCAAGCCAGGCATGGCGATAAATTTGATATTTCATGGTTTGCATTAATGGGCGTGGCCTAATGGCTCAACAGCGCCCCCTAGAAAACTTCATGCCTCAAGCCCCACAATACTGTTTGACATACATGCACGAAAATCTGTACACACCTGTATCATGTTTCAACTTAAAGAAAAGTCTCTTGGCGCCATGGCCGAAACCGAAAAGGAAGTCGGCCATTTTGAATTAATTGTGTAATTTTGCTGCAATTTATGCCATTTCTTCAGCCGTTTCTTCGCCCGAACCGTAACGTGCACCCAGGTGTGTTATACATCAAAATGTGTGTCTCCAACGACGCGCATTACATGGGAATTTGCCCGACCAGTCCACATGTGCTTTGTGCATCTGGAGTAGGCAAAAAATGTACATGAAAACACCATAAAAGCAAACATAGCAAATGAAAACAATACAACATACAGTGCATGAGCTGTTTCATTACATCTGTTTCTCTGCTGTTCCTATTGCTTCTTTTTCTTTGCACTGAACCAGTTGCTCAAACAGACAAGCCTGTTAACATTGTCTGATGACAGGGCAGCTCGCTTCTTCTGAACAATATGTCCAGTGACAGTGAGAATAGCCGCTCACATGGTACGGATGTGGCGGGCGTTGCCAAGTATTTGCGTGCAAGGTTGGCCACCTCGCTGTGTGCTCCTTCGCGTGTGGATGACCACTGATTAGGGTTGTCCTCCATGGCAATAGTAGGCTCTGCCCTGTAGCGCTCTACCCATTTCTCAACACAGTCCTCCTCTTTATCAGAAAAGACTCTTGGGCAAGCATGAGAACTGATCTCTTCTTTGGTGGCTCGGAGTTAGCTGGTTGCTCCGGCTGTGCAGGCCTCTCCCTCTGCCTCTCCCTGAGCAAGGCGCTGACAGAACGCCACACCTCAGCCCTGTCAGGTCTGCTCAGACACTTGAGGTCCTTGAACCTCGGGTCAAGTGCTGTGGCAACCCTCAGCCATGTGATGTTCTTTTTTTCCTTGCGTTTATCCATGTCTGTTGTGAAGGTGTCCTTGAATTTAGCCATGTAAGCTGGGTCCTCTTCAGCGACCTCCATCACTCACGATAGATGACACAATGCTGGCAACACCACCGAGCAGCAAACAAACTTCTCTCCTCCCAGAAGTTCACTTATGTACTGTACCTGTAATAATAGAGAAAAGGCACTTCAGTTAGGAACTTGTTTCTCTCTCTCTCTCTCTGTCGCACACACACACTCTCTCTCTTTGTCACACACACACACACACTCTCTCTCTCTGTCACACACACTATCCTCCTCCTCTCTCTCTTTCTCTCTCTCTCCCTCTCACACACACACACTGATTAAGAAACAAAAATATTATTGAGAGAATCAATAAATTACCTGCAATAATCCAGGACTGTTGCCAACCTCTTCAGCTTTTCCAGCTCTGCTGTTGTTGGCATGGTGACTTTGGTTGCATGTAGGGCCAGTGCATCTGTCAGTGCTTCTTGATTCCTTAGAATACGTGTGATCATCTCGAGAGTACTGTTCCATCTCGTTGATACCTCCTGTGCGAGTGCTTCTGTCTTCTGATTGTGTGCAATTTGCTGCCGTTCAAGCTTTGCAGCGTTAGCTGGGCTATGTTTAAAATGACCCACAACTTTTCTACATTTTGACAGTGCGCTGTCAAATGGGCTGTTCGGCAGAGAAACTGTTATGGATCTATGGAGGCTTTGGGCAATACAGAGAATATGCTCAAACGGGAGTTTCCTGGCCGCTGCAATCATGTTTCGGGCACTGTCAGTTGTCAGTGTGCTGACTTTATTTTCAATGTTCCAAAGTTCTACTACTTGGATAAGGTGCTCTGCACATGTGTCGGCTGAATGTCTCTCCTCTGTCTTCATGACAGTTAAAGTGTGCAAGGTAAGTTCCCACAGTGGGTTAAAATAATGAGCAGTGACTCCGAGGTAGTTATGATTACCGAGAGACGTCCAGTAATCTCCGGTGAGCGCCACCGTCTTAGTTTGTCCCAACGCCTCCTCCACATTAGCTTTCTCGTCTGTGTACAGGTCATGTATCTTAGCAACAGTGGTTCCCCTGGAAGGCATTTTATATGTGCAGTCGTTGGATGCTATGTGAATTATGTCAAGCAGACCTTCATCCTCCACGATGTTAATCGGCCTGCAAGCTGTAGTCACCCATTTAGCTATCGCAGTTGAAAGCTGGTTGTTTGTAGACTTGTCCAGGCGCCTTTTTTGCAAGCTGCTATCCAGCGTTGTCTGCTTTTGGCGAGGGGGGAGGGGTGCGCTCTCTGCATCGGTTGTGTCTTTGGCTTTTAAGTGGTATTTAAGACTCGACGTACTTCGATGGTTATTCATTTCAAATCGACAGTACATGCAAATAACTTTACTTTTGTCCAGCGAACCATCTCGCATCTTTTTGAAAGTGAACTTGTTGTTCAAAAGTCCCTTTTCATTCTCCATCTTTCCTCGCTTTTCAAAAAAGTTCACGCAGTAGTCCATCATACTTTTCCAAGCCCGGTCAGAGCCACGCCACACCCCCAGGAGTGGGCCCCCGCCGCTGTCAGAGCCCCCAGTGTGGAGCGGGAGATGGTACAAACAGTCCTCCATTCTTTGTATTGTATAAGTTGCAACAATTTTTGCTCTTATGTCATAAGATACTTTGAAGAGATTAAATGAAGTTTATCAAAAGTGATGTAAATACCTGTCAATCACTGTTGGGCTGATGGATTTTTTTTTATAAATAGTTCTTTTACATTTTTTGTTCTAATAATACATGGGTGCAAATAGCCACGCATCAGTACTTGCACCCGGGTGTAAATAGCCTCTTCTAATAGTCTAATAATCTATTTTGGACATTAACCTGTAGAGTTTTGATAGTAATTTTAAACCTTTTAAGCTTTCCGTCATTTGCAGCATACACTTTACAGGAAGTGCAGCCCACTGATTGCATAATTACTCACTGCCTTTAGTAAATCGAGTGCTAATTTCACACAGATTGCAGGAGCAAATAGACTAGAATAGAATATCTTAACACATCCATAAATCAGCACACCTACCCCCCTCAGTCTTCATGATCAAGTGACTGAAGACCCACACCATGAATTAAACCCCGTCCACACGTAGCCGGATATCTGTGGATATCTGCTAAACCGGAGATATTTTCCTACGTTTTGACCTGTCATCCACACGAAAACGCAAATAAACGAAGGTTTAAAAAAACTCCGTGAAGATTTTTGAAAATCTTAATCGGTTCGTAATGAAACCGTTTATGTAGATGCGTGTAGACACACACAACCGGAGTTTTGCGTTTTCGAACGTCACATTATGCGCCAAAACAACAACAAATCTGCTCTGACGTGCGACTTTTGTTTACTAGGCTATAGAACTACAGATGATCCAGCATCTGTTCTCCAAGCTATTTATTAAATGAATGGTCTCTGGTCTTGACCACCGCTTACTGCGTTACACCAACACAGAGGCTACACCGTAGGGTACGCGGCGACGCGCACCGTACGGTGTAGGGCCCGCGGAGCCCGCAGAGCCGCCGCGGAGCCCGCAGAGCCGCCGCGGAGCCCGCAGAGCCGCCGCGGAGCCCGCAGAGCCGCCGCGGAGCCCGCAGAGCCGCCGCGGAGCCCGCAGAGCCGCCGCTTCCACGGGAGCCGCAGATGATCTACAGGTTAGAATGGTTATGAATGTGGTCGAAAACGCAGATCTTCGGTTATGTGTGAATGCAAATTTTTTTATAAACGGAGGGGGGAAATATTCGTTTTTAAAAATACCCGGCTACGTGTGGACGGGGTCTTAGTGTACTACCTCAGTATTTTCCTCAGTAGTTTCATAAGATGGAATGAATGGAACTAAATCGAAAAGATTTGTCCTTTTTCCCACCTCAAAGCTGTGTCTGAAGGACATCATTTTGTTATTGGTTTAATGAGTCACTAAAGTTGGTGGTGACAAATCCAACACTTCAATAAAAGGGCTGGGGAGAGGGCAGAAATCTAGTTCTTTTGACAAATATTTTCTTAAACTTATCTGATTAGTTGTCGAAACATTAGTTAGAAACAGAAGACAAAGCACTGATAGCCTCATGAAGCAAAGAAAGAAATGGAAACTAGAGCAGCATTTTTTATGCCATGTATTTTCAAAACATGATGAAAACATGTAATGTGGTGTTAAAAATATAATACTTCCCAGTCACAAAACTGTTTTTCTGTCGATGCCATTCAAAATGCCATGATGACATTCATCTACACAAGGTCAGTAATATCTTTAACTTGTATATGAATCTTATGCAAGTCTTTTGAAATTCTCAAATACCATTTATTTATTTTACTTGCTTTTCATTGCTTGGGTGTCTTAACAGTCAGCTAGTCAAATACGACTCACTATAACTTTCCATGTTAAATGTGTCTCTTAGTAACCCTAGCACTCCATGTCACATTTAAATACATAAGTTGCCCTATTCTGCAGGATTCATGAATATCTGTGGTAAATGTTCTCACAATTAAGCTGTTTAATGTGTTCTCAATTCCAACCAAGATATGTGCAGAATGGTAATGAAAGATCTGTTATCTCTATTGGCCATTAGCTTTAATGTGTGAAGACATAAGAGGATGTAATTACCTCCTATTGTTTGAAGATGTACTGCTAGCAAATGAGTCTAAGATCTATGTATAGTAGTGTCGACTCGAATATGCTGCTTATATTGGTGATCTACAAGCAGCAGTGAGCTGTATTGTAAGAATGCAAGGCAGCATTGTAGCTGAGTGTACTGCAAACCGTGTGATCACAAACAACTCGTGCTTGGAGTATGCAAATAGTAAATGTTTTGTTCTTGGTTCATATATATATATATATGTGTGTGTGTGTGTGTGTGTGTGTGTGTGTGTGTGTGTGTGTGTGTGTGTGTGTGTGTGTGTGTGTGTGTATACACACAGCTCAAAGACATTCATCAATTTTCTGTGTACTCAAACAAGTTAGAGATCTCATGAGTCACAGATAATGAGAGTAGGTCTTCTGTAGACAGAAAATTACAAGGGATGCGGTTTATATGTTAAACCATTAGGGCCACTGGAATGCCACTGTTTACAAAAATGAACAAGGTTTTGACGTATAAAGGAAATTCGATGATATCCTTATAAAGTTTGTTTCAGTTTCATTCCTCAAGAAATAGAAAATAAAAACTTCAGTAACAAAATGTCCCCTGTGAAACTAAAAAACTCTAACATACTTTTTATAAAGGTAGAAAAATAAACAAAACACACAGCAGCATTAGTTCTAACATTCAAAACATACACACACTCACTGAGCAGCAGTCTCTCAAAGAGAGGATTGAATTGGTGTGTCTGTGTTTGGGGGATGAAGAAGGGGCACAGTTCGTTTGTGAACCTCACATTGTGGGTCTGTCAGTGTGTCTCTGGATGGGGAGGGTGCTCAGTCCGTTAAAGAGTCTCACAGCTTGCTGTTCAGAGTTCAGATGGTCCTGCAGCTGATGCTCCTGTAACTCTGGCTAGACAGCAGGAGGGAGAAACAGCCATGGAGATTAATGGAGATTGCTCTGTGAATGGTGCACTACTTTTAGACATCAGTGAGAGAGGGGCACTAACAATTCTCCTGGAAGTTTTTAACAATCCTGTTGAGCTGACTTTCCTTGAGAGCCAAGATAAAGATGATGAAAATGACTTTGGCATTTGTATTGTTGCCTTCCAGGTGTGAAAGCATGAAGTGGTGTCCAGGTTTATTGGGAGACTCTTCTTAACGTGTTTCAAAACCAACCTTCTCAAGACATTTGGTCAAAATTGGTGTGAGGGCCCTGCGGCAAACTTCTTTCAAAATCACAGACAGGCTGTATTTGATTAACTTAAGCTTGACTCAAAAGTATTACTATAAACTGACAAAAAATATAATAGCATAAACTGACAAGCTGAACTATTTTAAGATCTGAGTTGTAGTTCATCATCCTCAATGTCAAAGGCTATATTTTGTTGTTAAGATCAAGGTCCTTGTGAAAATACTCAAATCTTAAAGTAACACAACATAATTATCCAAACTTAAAATTATGTTTCTATATTTATTTTGGCAGGAGATCAACTCTTAACGGGACTAACTGCACTTCCTGAAGCCTGAGCAGGTCTGCATCTCATAATGTTATCATGTCAAACATAATTTACTCAAATTCAATGTATTGTGCTTTTAAGCTAGGGTTGATAGCATACTGAAATTCTTCACTTGCAGTTCTTATCCTTGGATGATTGTGGTGATTTCTGTGCATCAATATGTTTGGATTCAACAAGTTAAGATAATATTTTGTTATTGTACTGTAGTTATAAATTAGCACACAGCTGACTGTATTTTTTCATACGATTGTAACAGACACATGGGATTTGTAGGGTCAAAGTTTCACTCTCATGTTGTTATAGTATCCATTCTTCCTTTGCAGGGTCATGGGGTCTGCTGGTGCCTATCAGTCAAAAGACACCCTGGACAGGTCACCAGTCGATCACAGGGCCACATGTGGGAGGAAGCCAGAGTAACCGGAGGGAACCCACGCAAGCACGGGGAGAACAACCGGGGAGTTGAACCGGGGACCTTCTTGCTGTGAGGCAACAGTGTTAACCACTGAACTGCCGTGCTGCCTGGTTTGACAGTATAAACACACAAAACACTCAGATTCTTTGTCTTTTGTTTTTCGATGTTCAGCTAGTTGCTGACTTGCTGAGAAAGCGGCCATTTTCTTTTTTTCCTCACTATTATTTATTTTTTGCTGAGATTGCAGATGCACTCCCTGAGTATTACAGAGGAAAATCATCATAACTGCAGATGAAGCTGTCAGTTATTTGAAGGTTAGTATGTAGGTCTTTCTGATGGAAAAAAAAAAAAAACCCTACAGCTAAATGCCAGCCCTGTAGAGGATTATTGATTCCAAGAGGATGTATGCTGGAAAAGGCATTTCCAGAAGAAGTGTGAGGCATTAGTTTTGTGGCTCCAACACAGCCACCAACCAACTATGAACTTAAGAGAAGTCATGTTTCATCGGTAAAGAGTGATCCCAAAACTAAACAATGTATACACACAGACAAAGAATGAGCAAATAATGCCTGCTAACAATTTTAATAAATAGCAAATGCTTGCAGAAAAAAAGTATTACGAATTAATAAGTCTGATAAAAGTAATTGCTGCTTAATTACCAGGGAACAACAGAGGATCTAATCAGTACTTAACAAATAGTTAATCATAAAGTAAAGTATTGAAGTAGGTGTTTTTGTATAGCAATAGAATAGAATAGAGTTTATTGCTATTTGTACAAGTTAAACATTGGTACATAGGTATGTGTCTAAAATTCTGGAAAAGGTAGTTACAAGCCAGTTATGTAAACAGTTGTATAGAAATCTATTTGAAATATTTCAGTCAGGGTTCAGAATTCTTATGGCCTCAGTGCTGGATTTGACACTGTAGATCAGCATTTTACTGCACAGCATGTTGTTGGGCTCAAAGGGATAGCTCTAGGTTGGTTTTAATCAAAGACAGAAAAGAAACTGCAGTGATCATTTGTCTCGCTGTTTCAGCTAACTGCCAGCACAAAACTGCCCTGTACCGGACAGGGGAAATGCTGTAGATGTAGCTTCCTTAAAAAAATATATAAAACAACAATCCTACCCAAAATCCCAATTAAACATCTCTAGCTTTATAATTGCTTTAAGCTAGACAAAGCCTCAATAAAGATTGTCTTCATTCACATCCAAAGAGAAAGGTTCAGTAAAGTAAAACTAGCCAGATAAATGATTAGAATAATAAATAACCATTTTCAAATAACCATTAATACTTTTTTCAAACACTGGACTTCAAAAAGGTAAGTACTATGATCAGTTGGAAATCTCTCAGCAAGTTCCGCAAAGAGGTTAGTATAACTGTATGTAATGAAACTTTGAATTTGTATTGTTTAATTTGAATCATTGCATTGAAAAACTGAATCTACATTCAGTTCTCACAATTCAAATTCAGTTATTGCAATTTCAATTTACCCGGAGTTACTGTGCCAGACATCCGGGTCTTCCGGAGGAAGAGCAATCGAGTGCAGATACAAAGAACTCCTTTTCACATAGCCCACTATAACCTATTTTCTTTCAACGATATAAACGACCAATGGGAGCTAGATATTTCGAAACCTATTGTGTTTTCTCCATTCTGTGTAAAAAGTGTAGATTTATATCTTGCCGTTTTGTAGAAAGATTTCCGCTGAGATAGGCTCCAGCAGACCCCCGTGACCCTGCAAAGGATATAGTGGGTAGGCCTATAGATAATGGATTGAATAATAATACTTTGAATAATAAAAAGTGTTTTTCGTGATGAAGTTCATTAAACATTACACTGCTTTTTTTCCCCTTTACAACCAAAAATGCTTTGGACTTAGTAGAGGTAACGTGGATGAAAAAGTATTTCTTATGGGGTACATCATTGAAAATAGTTTGAGAAAACACTGATGTAATGGACATGGAATCAGTTATCTGAGTAATAAATGCCTGATGTACGGTAGTTACATTAACTTTGTGATGTGTTCGTTTTTTTTTAAAGTTGTTTATGTTTCTATGAATTCAAAGATGATGGTTGACGAATTTAACTACTGTTTTCTCGTTCCATTTATGGCAGAAATCTTGTTAAGTATAAACAAACGCTAAAAAAATAGACTAGCAAACATCAGTGATGAATGGAACTATTTACTCAAGTAATGTATTTAAGTTCAAATGGAATTTGGCCATTTTGAACATTAATCACGTAATTTTTGCGCAATTTATGCCATTCCTTCAGCAGTTAATACGGCCTGAACCGTAACGTGCACCCAGGTGTGTTATACATCAAAATGTGCGTCTCGATCCTGCAACAACGCGCATTACTTTTCTCTTTCAAAAGCATTACCGTGGCAACGCTAGACGCCAAAAAGCGCGCCCCCCTTCATCTGATTGGTCCATATTTGATAGTTCCTACTTTCTGCCATAACTTTTGAATGGTGTGATATAAAGAGTCATGGGTGGTGTCATCGGACTCGGTATTGAGTACTTGACCTTCATTGGCATGAATTAGCCCCGCCCCTTCTTCTGATTGGTCGATATGTGATAGTTCCTAATTTCTGCCATAACTTTTGAATGGTATGACATAAAGAGTCGGGGCTGGTGTCATCCACTAAATGTCCAGGCCTGAAGACATCAACATGCAAGTCATACAAGCGCTTCCACTGCAGCACGCCTGAACGTGCACAAGGGTGCGAGGGCCCGTTCATCGCTGCTTGCAGCTTTAATTATCATTGTGTTGTTTGTCTATCATGTGTTTTGGTGTTCTCTTTTTAATATGGACCCCCCCCCCCCCAGAGTCTGAAATAAAGACTGATTGATAAGAGATTTAGCCTTGAAGCTCTTGGGTATGCAGATGGGGAGGATTGACCTGCTGCGACCTTGGAAGGGTGCCCCTGCAGAGAACGATGGCGACCTCGGGATGGGCAGGAAGTGCTGCAATGCACCAGAGCAGTTTGGGGTGCTGCATGCTCTCGCTCACACACATAAATTGAAACACATGTAACCTGTAGCAATATATCACAAAACATTCACACATATACAGAAATCAATGCAACCACAAACACTCTGTCTTCCGCACTCTTAAGAAGGCAGGGGAAAATCTAGCTGAAATGCACACATCACCTACATGACTGTGCTTGTTGCTCAACACACATGTAAATACGCAAACACAAACACATACACACATTTACTCAGGGTTAAGGACTGCAGTTTTGTATAATTTTACGGATTTCTCTGCATCTGCACATCTATAAAGAGTCCAGTTCCTCCTCTTCAGTGGTGCAGCATTTACTGCATTACACATTAGGAGATCACTCAATTTCATCAGCCACAATAGATCCCCCAGCAGACTGTCCCAGTGGAGGACAGCATGTGACAGTAGTGCCAAGATGTGTGATTTAAACACCAGCACAGCACAGGCCCTCGTTAAACAGATTTTCCAGGGCTAATAAACAAGCTGTAATGACTCAGAGAAATTACATGAAAACAGATAAATGCAAGTCAATCTTACTTACGCTTCTGGCATGGTAAAAGTGGACAGGCTGATTTTGTTTGTTTTTCTTTGGGTTTTACCACACCTCAACTATGTCCCGTATTATTTGGTATAAACCATTTTTAGATATTTCTTCCAAAGATATATATGCATATATATATATGCATATATACAGTATATATATATTAGGGGTGTAACGATACACTAATCTCACGATACGGTACGATACACGATATTGAGGTCACGATAACGATACGATACGATATTATAGCAGTATTTTTTAACAACCTTGAATGAGGAATATATAACTGGAAAAAAATGTCTTTTATTTGAAAGACACATAATACAAAACAATGCTGTGCGTTTGCCCTATTTTTACAGTTTGTAATGCTTTATAACTGTTTAAGTTTTAAAGAGAAAGCCAGGCCAACCATTTTCCACAAACTGAACTAAAAGTACATGTCAGGTTTGCATTATGCATCTTCAGTTTCATATAATAAAAATATTTTGCCACAAACTGAATAGTTTCTCTCATGTATGATTTGACTTTTTTCTTTTCCAGAAATTTAACAACTAAAATTGAATAAATAAATACAAGTACATACAATTTTACATCATAAAAAGATTTATTCCTGCTCACCTTATAAGTGTAAGAGGAGATTCATTTTTGTTAAGAAGGTTATTTTGGTAATTCAGGGTTCATTATTTTGTAAATATATTCTTTATATTCTGTAAATCAGGGACTATAATTACACTAGTCAGTATATCAGTTGTTAGTATGTTTTAGATTGGGCGGAGTGATACAGCACTAGGTGTTGTGTTGATGTTCTGAAATCCTACGCTGTTGAGCGGACATTGAAGTACACGCAAACTCACGCAGAAGTTGTCTCCGTGTTTATCCTACTCACGACCCCAAAAAGGTTTAATTTAATAAGGTAAGGCTTAACTCTACACCAGACTTACATCAGTAAAGGTTCAGAGCTCAAAACAGGACCGCAAAACGGGACTACTTTCTCCTGAGCGGAGGAAGATTTTGGTCCGCGCAGCCGCGGCCGCGGTCGGATGCGCGTTTCTAGTCAACACAATAGATTAATATTAATAACATAATATCGCGATACAGGTTGTCACCTCCACGACACGTATCGTGACGTTTTTGTATCGCGAAATTTCGTGGCACGATATATTGTTACACCCCTAATATATATATATATATATATATATATATATATATATATATATATATATATATATAAGTATTTAGTCAGACACCAGTTGTGCAAGTTCTCCCACTTAAAAAGATGAGAGAGGCCTGTCATTTTCACCACAGGTGTATCTCAACTATGAGAGACAAAAACTTCCCACTTTTCACTAAAAATCTCACGATACATGGTCCCATTCATTCTTTCCCTTACACGGATCAGTCTTCCTGGTCCCTTTGCAGAAAAACATCCCCAAAGCATGATGTTTCCACCCCCATGCTTCACAATAGGTTTGCTGTTCTTTGGATGCAACTCAGCTTTCTTTCTCCTCCAAACACGACAAGTTGTGTTTCTACCAAAAAGTTCTATTTTGGTTTCATCTGACCATATAACATTCTCCCAATCCTCTTCTGCATCATCCAAATGCTCTCTAGCAAACTTCAGACGGGCCTGGGGCCTCATTTAAAATGGAGTGCGTAGGATTCATACTAAAAGTGCACGTACTCTCAAAAGCCGAAAATGCCATGCGCAAAAAAAAATCCGGATCAATAAAACCATGTGCACGCAGACTTCCACGCAGTCCAGCTGGAAGGTTGCGTAGCTGAATCCGCCTCCTATCACGCCCAGAAATGCATATGGATGAGCCTGCTGAGCATGCGCAGTGGCTTTCTGCAGCCTGTTTGGCGCATCCATGGTTTGGCGTCAGAATGAATGAGAAGTAGCAGCCACCGACACTGACACTGACTTTCACGGAGACCTAGATATGATGTGGAGGACAGGAAAACCACATTATTTGGTGGTCACAGTAAAAGTTAGAATAAGTATATAAATAGTAGGCTATACAATAAAATAAAGCGAGTGAGTGGCAGCACGCCGTTGCTGCGCTAAACGCCGTGAGTTCCCCGGCGCAACAGGGGGGACATGTCCCCCCGTCTTTTCAAAATTATGTATTTGTCCCCCCCACTTTTTACAGTTTAAAAACTAACGGTAGGATCAGCAAATCATCCAGACACTCGGGACGGCGGCCCGGCAGCCCCCGCTCCCCCTCCTCCCTCCCGTCTCCCCTCAGAGCTGCTCTAGGCTGATTTATGGTTCCGCGTCACACCAACGCAGAGCCTACGGCGTAGGGTACGCGGCGACGCGCACCGTACGCCGGACCCTACGGCGTGGGCTCTGCGTTGGTGTGACGCAGAACCATAATTCCGGCTGTAACAACATGAGCGCACGTACCCGTGCATGACAGGCAGACACACACGGGGAGAAGAGACTATTTCTTTAATTTTTATTTTTTTTTAAACTTTATCCTTATGAACGCAATTGTTATATAGTCCAACTTTCCTTATTTTAATCAGAACACTTTCTTTTTTCCTCTTCGGCGTGGAGTAGTGGGCTCGGAGCGGCAGCCCCCCCCCCCCCTCGCCGCCTGCTCCGTTATCAGCACTATTTTATTATAAGTCATATATATGTTGTGATATGTGATGACATTACTAAGAGTATGACATGAATCTGGCTTCATTTCACCACCTCACAGCCTGCGTCGCCAGTTCCCCTGTCTTAAGTAAATTCTTACGGGAGGGTCCGAGTTGCCGTAAAGATACGCAGATTTTTCGGTTAGTTTTTTCTTTTTAGATCCGAGACTTTGCGTAGAAGGCGGCTTCCGCAACTTTCAGGCGCTTTTTCTGCGCAAGCAAGCTTTATAGATGAGGCCCCTGGACATGTACTGGCTTCAGCAGGGGGAATGTCTGGCACTGCAGGATCTGAGTCCCCGGCAGCGTACTGTGTTACTGATGGTACCTTTGTTACTTTGGTCCCAGCTCTCTGCAGGTCATTCACTAGGTCCCCCGTGTGGTTCTGGGATCTTTACTCACCGTTCTTGTGATCATTCTTACCCCACAGGGTGAGATCTTGCGTGGAGTCCCAGATCGAGGGAGATTATCAGTGGTCTTGTATGTCTTCCATTTTCTAATAATTGCTCCCACAGTTGATTTCTTCACACCAAGCTGCTTACCTATTGCAGATTCAGTCTTCACAGCCTGGTGCAGGGCTACAATGTTGTTTCTCATGTCCTTTGACAGCTCTTTGGTCTTGGCCATAATGGAGTTTGGAGTGTGACTGTTTGAGGTTGTGGACAGGTGTCTTTTATACTGATAACCAGTTAAAACAGGTGCCATTAATACAGGTAACGAGTGGAGGACAGAGGAGCCTCTTAAAGAGGAAGTTACAGGTCTGTGAAAGCCAGAAATCTTGCTTCTTTGTAGGTGATCAAATACTCATTTTACCGAGGAATTTACCAATTAGTTCAGTAAAAATCCTACAACGTGATTTCCTGGATTCTTTCCCCCATTCTGTGAAGTTTATCTATGATGAAAATGACAGGCCTCTCTCATCTTTTTAAGTGGGGGAACTTGCACAATTGGTGGCTGACTCAATACTTTTTTGCCCCACTGTATGTGTGTGTGTATGTGTGTGTGTGTGTGTGCATATATACATATATATATATGTATATATGTGTATGTGTACATATATATATATGTACATGTGTGTATGTGTGATTCAGTTTTATATCACTTTGGAAGAAATATCTAATTTTTGGGATCAAGATCTAGAAGATCACATTTTGGGGGAAATGAGCATCACTCATAAAGTGGCAATAAAATGTTGAGATGATGCAAAAGATTGTTGCTACTATTTCTTAAGATTCGTTGATCATAAGAAAAATAAACTATATCCTTACTGTAAAATCATAAGCATACAGTAGACACATACACATGCACAGCAGTGTTGCAGGATGTGAAGAAAGTGATTGATGTAGAGGAGGGAAAAATGCCTGGAGCTCCTCCAACAGAAAATTCTTTCTAGGGTAATGTTTTTATCTGAAGTGAAGTGATGATGGTGTGCAGGGGGGTTTCCTGGTGTTTGTTTTGTAGTCTTTGTTTTTTTACATCACACTAACATCAGTAGTGACTAAGGTTTGTTTCTAACTTCAGTGCAGTGAAATAAAACATGAACAAACAATGCACTTTTAGATAAAGAGGTCTGTTTATTACTCGATATATATCATATACATTTTCATATAATAGTTTTAATATCATAGTAAGTCAAAAATAATAATATTATATTTGTATATAGAGATATATAGAAAACTAATCCAATAATCTACTTACTTGGACTTAACTTCCTTGTAAAAAATAATATGGAGAAATGTATCACCTTCTCCCCAGCTTTAGTATAGGTGCTTTAAGGGAGCAAAGAGATAATACAAAAAAGAAAAATTACACCTGAACATGGCATTTCATAGAACTAGAACATCTGTCAGCCTCTAATAATGTTCATCGTCTCTTTTTAAGACACAGGAAGAGTTTATTTCTTTTCCAGAACATCTTTGAGAAAACACGTGTTGTTTAATTTTTAATGTTCATCTGAAATGGCGGAGAAAAAAAGTGTTACATTTCTTTTAAGGAAGAAAGGAGGGGGCTGTACTAATATGATCATGTGGATTTAGAGACTGAAAGGCAGAACAGTAGGTCACACCAGTCTCATACAATCTGAGGATAAAGAATTGCAAAAGATAAAATGGAAGAAGAGATCAGAAATCAGGGAAGGGAGAAGACGAAAGAGCGAGAGTGTTGGAAAATGATTCATAATTTGAAGAGCAGGATTTAGGAAGTTTTCTGTGCTTCTCCACCAGTGATCTACATTTGTAAACAGAGGGTAGCAGCACTAACTGTGCAAAGCCCTCTTCATATTCTAACCCGTCTCCAGCATCCCTCCTTATCTCTACAGTGTCCTCCTGGGAGGCAGCGATGCCACAGCTGCCAGGGATAGTTATCCACTCTGATCCAGTGTGCTTATCCTACTATTTTCCAACCACAACATTAGCAGACCCTAAAAAAATTCACCTGATCCAGCTATTGATATGTAAAAAATTAAAACATGGAGGCAGGCTGTTTAAAGGACTGTGGATATGGATGAGACCAGGGACCACAGATCGTCCTGAGCCGTGGAGGGAGGCGTCCGGGGGCTCTGCGGTCGCTCAACACCAGAGTTGCAGGAGGGCTGCTCCTCTGCTACCCCTTCTTCTTTTGAAATGCGTTGCTTTCCGTGTTGTCAAGAGGAGGTATCAAAGCTGCATAAAAAAAAGAGAAGTACAGGAACAAGACATAGTATTTTATTGAGATTGATTCAAAGTTCAAATGCACTTAACTGAATGTCAAATACAATGACCTAAACTACACGGGACATGTACCTCTCGTCTTGTCTAATTTTGAGTATATAGTGCTGCAAAAGCATGTTATTACTGTAGAAGCTTTTATCCTATAACTTTTATTACATATGTATATTATATTATATACAAGTTTATGTCGTGTTCTGTATTACTAAGCGTTTACTGCAACTGTTTACATGGGGATTGCAGCCAAGTGTCATATAGGAGATAGGCACTTCATTATATGGCAGCAACTTCTTCCTAAGTAGATGATTGTATTGAACTGATGATGCAGTTAATACGACTCATCCATGTGATTTTTCATGGCCTTTGTCCCACTGTTGTAGGCAAGATTGCCACTGCTTATATGGCAGACTGCTTTTGTCTTGTCACTCAGGTTAAGACGTTCCCACACACCATGCTGACAAATGCATTTGTTTTCCTTTCCGCTGTTTGTGAAGGAAAAAAAAAGGTTCATGTCCAAGTTTTAAACAAGTAAAAAAAAAAAGGGAAATGTTCTGCATATTTTTTATAAAGAGTGAACAGAGGAAATAAAGTAAAGAGTTACTGTATTTTCCGCACTATAAGTCGCACTCAAAATCCTTAATTCATTCTCAAAAATCTGCAGTGCGCTTTATAATACGGGAGCGCTTTATGTATGAATGTTGTTGTGGTTACTGACCTCAAACCAATTTTACGTGGTACACTGCACTCAAAAATCTGTCAAAATGTTTCAGTATGACTTTGGTAGTGATGAAGCCGCTTCCAGCGGACAAAGGGACGTTGTATTAAAGCTGGTCCTTGGTTGAATACGGGTTGCAACGTCAGACAACGTTAAAATGATTTAAAATGTGAGTGTATTTTTCTGTATTAGTTACAACTGAATGATATTCTGAGTAATCTTGAATGAGTTGAATAAAGTTCAACTTACCACACTGTTTTGTTTTGCTTTATATATCTTTTATCATGCATCTTATAACGTGGTGCGCCTCATGGTCTGCAAAATACGTTAATCATGTTTTTCCACCCTAATTCACTAATGGATGTTAAGTACCGTCAACAGTTAATTTGTTATAATAGGAAAATAACAGATACACTTAATAAACTTTATAATGTAGCTTCTTCATGTATCCAAGGGAACCCATGACAGCATGAAAGCAAGCTGCAATTTTCACTACAAGACCCTGAAACTGAGCAATTCAAATTAAGCCGTTATGAAAGCGGAATAGGCTCATCAGCATGAGCATGAGATCCAAACTTGACAACTGATTGCATGGACTCAGTGTATCCGGTTAATCTACCACATCCTTTGTCTCTTTGTATACTAACTCATATCATCTGGAGTCTCATTTATAAAGCAAGGATTTAAAGTTGAACTATTATACCTTTTCTGCAAAATTTGTGCAATTCTTGATATTCTAAATTAGATGTCAGCGACACATGTTGTTAAAAATACCCCACTCTTTAAACTCTTTGTTTCCATTTCACCTTGTAGAAGCTGTGATTTTCAGCTCCGTTGTATTTCGTTACCTGTGGCTTTAAATACCCTGCTCTGCTTGTATTTTCCCTGAATGGCGAGAGTCGAAGTCTGGGCAAAAAAACCCACCCGCAACCACTGCAAACTTTTGTAGAGGGAAACATGGCTGCTAGTTTCAAAAACCCAGTGGTTCAGCTGTACATGTGTGAACCTGAATCAGACGGAGAATGAAAATGCCACTGAGAGTGCGTTCGTAAGGATGGAAGGATTGCCAGACAATTTATGGGAGAGAGTGCAGCAAACTGTAAAATAACAACTGATACTAATAGTTACTACAAGTTAAAGGTTGGCAACTACTTACATTAGGGCACACACACACACACACACACACACACACACACACACACTCTAAGTGGGGGAGATTGGTGACCTAACAAATACACCACATTAAGTTAAAGGAGCTTGAGGCAGGATTTATGAAAAAAATTCGTATACGTTTTAAGTTTTCTAGTAATAATGTCAGATGAAGCGTTCCAAACCAAAAAGAATGAGCCCTCTAGTGTATCTCTCCGTTGCTTTGAACAGGCTGTTGCTGCAAAATGTGCTGCAATTCCGGACCGGAATTTCCCGCGCTGTCCTTCGGATGTGACGTCAAATGACGCTGCATGCGCGTTCTCGGGGGGGCAAGAGTAAACATTGGATACGCGTTTGAGTCATGGAAGCAGCTTCAACTTGAATTGGGACTGAAAACAGATGCTGACATGGCTCATTTCCTACTGACCAGGTAAGATAACATTGTAAGTCATATTTAGAGCTTGATTTGAACGGCGCTCCCGTGCCGGCTTCGCTGTTTGCTGCAGGAACCCAGACGGTCGTCGTGGCGCTAATGAGTCTCATTTCTTATTCTTGCCTCATGCTCCTTTAAATATTTCAAACTGAGCCCTTCTAATACCTTCTAGTTTGGGGAATGATAAGTGTATAAATTATTGCAAAAAAAACAATAAGTTGATTTTTTTGGAATCATCGGGCTCTGTGCAGCCAGACCAAGGCTATCTAATAAAGGAATATCTTTGGAATGCTGTTACAGTAGTTATTATAATGAAGTCCTGGAATGATGTGGAAACAGGATCAAAGTCTGAATGGCTTAATTTCTGTCATTTGTCCTGACAAGGGCAGCATATTCTATACAGACTGAGTAGTTTAATAAAATGTTGTTTTTTTATGGTCTGGTTGGTGCCCTAGATATCAAGTGCCATTTATCTGCTAAACTCAGATAGGGAACAGAGTTAGTGTGGGCTGGTTTATGATCGCACTGTTGCTAGGCAGTTGGGAATGTTGTTGTGACCTAATCTGTGTGATTTGGTAAATTTAAACTCACTTGCAGGAATTCAAACAATTTATGGTATCTTAAGAACTTGTTATTTAACTTAACTGTTTAATCTTAACTTAGGGCTATATACCATTGTATCCATGTATCGTTTTTATATGAGTACATGACTATAGCAGCATGCACAAAGACATGCTCTTTTGAACGTCATGAACTTCTGATGAATAAATATTATAAACAAAAAAAACACTATCAAACATCTTCAGGTTCATGGGAACCCTATCAACAATGCTCCTATAAATGGATCAGAGTTTCCACGCAGGTGTAGTTTTTATAAATCCCAATATTCCTCTTTAATTAGTGTTTTTAGTTATACTGTAAATGAGGACCCCGGTCGGAAAAGACCTGTAATTTCCACGAAACTCCTATCAAAGGCATCATTTTCGGAATCTTAAATATTCAACCAAGAAACACTCAAGAGATCGCGCCATGCTTGAGACTTATTGAGTTTTTCCTTAGGGATGCAAAACAATTTAGTCCCTACCCCAGTTTTATTTTGAAGTGTACCACACCTTTTTTAATCTCTAGGGCCTAATCACTTACCTTATTGTAATATCTGAGTTAAAGTATCTTGCCTTAAATTTAGACGCTGTGAGAGTTTAGTAATTTATGCTTTCTCATCAGATCTAGGCAGAGCTTCTGTAGTTGCTCCACCTCAGCTTTACATGCACATTCTGGCAATGCAACTACATCTATAGCTAAAGAAATTTTTACGTATATACATTCCTTGTCCCATGTCAGCCCTGCAGTACTGTATGTTGAATATTGAGAATATTTCAAATATTGCATTTTATATCCCCTTAACAGGGGGATTTAGTCAATTTATGTAAATCCTACTAATTTAAATCTCTCTAAGCACACAAAATTAGGATAGGTTTAAAGACGGCAGTTAAAGAAAGCACGCTGAATGGTAAAATAGAATAATGGGAGCTAATTACAGGATTACGGACCCTTGTGGATAGAACAGACAACGGGTGTTCTTTCAGAAAATCTCATTCACGCAAAAGAGTTTTATAGAACGAAACAAGGTAGAGAGAGATTCTCACCTGTCCCACAGCTTGACATTTCTACAGTTGTTGGTGCAGCAGCTGGCTGATATCAAAGCTGCGACAAAAGGAGAGAATAGAGACACAGAAGAAGAGTATTTAATGTATGTCTGACAGGCAAAGCAAAGACAAATGACACAAATAAAATATTTTGAGTGCCAGTTATTATTGTTTTATAGTAAAATACATAACTGGGAATATTACACATATTTGCAGGAACTGCAACCACACTCACTGATGGACAAATTACTATCACTAGTTAACCTGATAATCATTTTTTTGGATTTGGGACGTAGATGGAGTAGGTGGAGAAAAATGACCTAAGCATGGGGAGAACATGCAAACTACACATAAAAAGGCCCTGCTGTGATGCAATACTACCAAGCCACCTTGCTGCCCTTTAAATATTGTTTGATATTTTTTATCTCTTTCAGCCAACAATCTCCTTTTCCCCCAGGAGTCCATTATCATGTTTTCAGCACATAAACATGTTTTCAGCCTCTCCTTGGCCAGGCAACATCTAACATTAAAAATAATATAATAATGCTATTATGACCAATACATTGTGCCACTGATTCCAGGAGCCACCAGAATTGCTTCCCCTGTCCCTTTACCTCACAGTGTTTATTTCGGTATATCCCGCTTGCTCAAGTGGATTATAACGGAGTTGGATATAATCGGGACACCTTGATTGTGGAATATATATCTGGAGTACAAACATCCACGGTTCGGGAGAGGATTCACTGAGGATTGGAATTCTTCCTAGCTTCAGCAACTATCAGCATTGGGTGAAACCATTATATCCATTGCGGAAGGAGGTGGTTGGTTCTCCATGATCTGTTTTTTACACTTCCTTGTTGGAGTTTGAGAGAGGCCAGATGGACATGGGAGAAGTGTATATAAGCGAACTGAATACCAACACATGAGATTAGTTGTTGATGGGTTGTATGTATGTATGTAGTAAATAGATATATGGTGAAGAAACGTTTGTTCTTGTCCATGGTGATTTATTTTGTAGTAGCAGATGATAAAGATATCCTGGTGAGCTGGAGGGTATGTGCAGTTTTTAATAACATCTTAGACATCTCTACACTAAAAATATGTACACCTCCCAAGCACACTTGCTCATTGGGTATTGGAGGGGGGGGGGCACTGTCAAATGTGGCTACTGGCATAGCCAGATGGTGCCCTGACCTCCACCTCCCTGTTTTAACCGCATTAGTCACACCCTGTTGTGTTTCCGCATTCGGCCTGGGGCGGGGGGACCATAGGGGGGACTGATACCCGCTGGGCTGTGCCGGGGCTCTAGGGGGACATGGTGAGAGAATGATTGTCCATGTCTTTGTCAGTGAGTGTATATTAGTGTATCTGTGTGAATGGGTATTCGTTGTCTAGCCTGGGTTTGGGGCTCTTTGCTGTTGGACTTATCTGGGTGGATCCTTGTTGGGGGGTTCTCGCACTCCGTGCCTGTCTCCGCTTCCCCCGCTGCTCTTGCAGCTGGGCACGGCGTTGGCTGTCGGGGGGGTCCCACCTCTCCGGGTGCGGTGGCCTTTCGCTGGGTGGGGTTGTGGCCCTGGAGGGCATGGATCTCTTGGCCCCGCGATCACCTATGCCGGGTGGCTAGTGCTCTGCTGGTTCCTGGGCAGTGGGTTTCCTGACTGCCCTCTTCCGTGGTCATGGGGGCTCCGCCCGGGGCTTTCCCATGTTGCCTGCTGGAAGGGGGCGGGGCTTGCTGGCGGGGGGGTTTCCTCCAGTCCCTCTTCTGGTCATCAGTGGAGCTGCTGGTGGCCTGGGTTCGTGTTGCTTCTTTGTCGGCTTCTGGTCTCTCGGTAGGCATGGTTATGCCGTCCCTCCTCCACTCTAATTGCAGTTCAGGTAAAGCCTTATTTTGACCTTGCACACACATACAGTGGGGAGAACAAGTATTTGATACACTGCCGATTTTGCAGGTTTTCCCACTTGAAAAGCATGTAGAAGTCTGTCATTTTATCATAGGTACTCTTCAACTGTGAGTGATGGAATCTAAAAAAAAATCCAGAAAATCACATTGTATGATTTTTAAGTAATTCATTTGCATTTTATTGCATGACATAAGTATTTGATACATCAGAAAAACAGAACTTAATATTTGGTACAAAAACCTTTGTTTGCAATTACAGAGATCAGATGTTTCCTGTAGTTCTTGACCAGGTTTGCACACACTGCAGCAGGGATTTTGGCCCACTCCTCCATACAGATCTTCTCCAGATCCTTCAGGTTTCGGGGCTGTCGCTGGGCAATACAGACTTTCAGTTCCCTCCAAAGATTTTCTATTGGGTTCAGGTCTGGAGACTGGCTAGGCCACTCCAGGACCTTGAAATGCTTCTTACGGAGCCACTCCTTAGTTGCCCTGGCTGTGTGTTTCGGGTCGTTGTCATGCTGGAAGACCCAGCCACGACCCATCTTCAATGCTCTTACTGAGGGAAGGAGGTTGTTGGCCAAGATCTCGCGATACATGGCCCCATCCATCCTCCCCTCAATACGGTGCAGTCGTCCTGTCCCCTTTGCAGAAAAGCATCCCCAAAGAATGATGTTTCCACCTCCATGCTTCACGGTTGGGATGGTGTTCTTGGGGTTGTACTCATCCTTCTTCTTCCTCCAAACACGGCGAATGGAGTTTAGACCAAAAAGCTCTATTTTAGTCTCATCAGACCACATGACCTTCTCCCATTCCTCCTCTGGATCATCCAGATGGTCATTGGCAAACTTCAGACGGGCCTTGACATGCACTGGCTTGAGCAGGGGGACCTTGCGTGCGCTGCAGGATTTTAATCCATGACGGCGTAATGTGTTACTAATGGTTTTCTTTGAGACTGTGGTCCCAGCTCTCTTCAGGTCATTGACCAGGTCCTGCCGTGTAGTTCTGGGCTGATCCCTCACCTTCCTCATGATCATTGATGCCCCACGAGGTGAGATTTTGCATGGAGCCCCAGACCGAGGGAGATTGACCGTCATCTTGAACTTCTTCCATTTTCTAATAATTGTGCCAACAGTTATTTCCTTCTCACCAAGCTGCTTGCCTATTGTCCTGTAGCCCATCCCAGCCTTGTGCAGGTCTACAATTTTATCCCTGATGTCCTTACACAGCTCTCTGGTCTTGGCCATTGTGGAGAGGTTGGAGTTTGTTTGATTGAGTGTGTGGACAGGTGTCTTTTATACAGGTAACGAGTTCAAACAGGTGCAGTTAATACAGGTAATGAGTGGAGAACAGGAGGGCTTCTTAAAGAAGAACTAACAGGTCTGTGAGAGCCGGAAGTCTTACTGGTTGACAGGTGATCAAATACTTATGTCATGCAATAAAATGCTAATTAATTACTTAAAAATCATACAATGTGATTTTCTGGATTTTTTTTTTAGATTCCATCACTCACAATTGAAGAGTAAAAATTACAGACTTCTACATGCTTTTCAAGTGGGAAAACCTGCAAAATCGGCAGTGTATCACTCACTCACTCACTCACTCACTCACTAACCCACCCACCCACCCACCTGATCACCCCACAGTTTCAGGGACAGCTAATCGCAGTAGCCTAGTCCTGATTTAGTTTTGGAGACCTGGAATGGTTTCTGTTTGTGTCTGTTTCTGTTTTTGTCTTTCTCTCTTGCAGATTCCAAAGGCTTGTGTGCCTGTTGTGTGTTTTTTTTGTGTTTCTCTCA
The DNA here is from genome assembly GCF_033807715.1 of Cololabis saira. NCBI lineage: Eukaryota > Metazoa > Chordata > Actinopteri > Beloniformes > Belonidae > Cololabis > Cololabis saira. The sequence goes on from NC_084587.1 coordinate 39,529,478, forward strand.
TTTCAGATTTGCAGCAGATTGCCCCACCACCCACCCCCCACCCTTTCTATCCGCGTCATATATACATGTAAAAAAAAAGAAAGCTTCAAACAATGATGAGAAAACTGGCTTATAGGCTTTTGGCCTGTTGTTAATGGTACCTCTGAGTATTTAAGAAAAAAACTTTCTCAATTATGAACAGGACCCGTGACAAAGGGCAGCCCTGCCGGAGTCCAACATGCACCGGGAACAAGTCTGACCTACTGCTGGTTATGCGAACCAAACTCCTGCTCCGATCATATAGAGACCGGACAGCCCGTAATAGAGGGCCCCGGACCCCATACTCACTGAGCGCCCCCCACAGAACGGCACGAGGGACACGGTCAAATGCCTTCTCCAGATCCACAAAGCACATGTAGACTGGTTGGGCAAATTCCCATGAACCCTCAAGCACCCTGCGGTGCGTGGTTTATTAAATTAATAAGAACCAAAAAAGCTACTGGGCAGGAATTTCCAAAAAATATAGAACTTAAACTTGAGAAAATCCAACCTGAAAGGACGCATGGAGGGTGGAAACTGTGCGGACCAGCAGGAAGCAAGGGAAAGACAAGAAAAGACAAGACACAGGTGCAAACGATCAGGGCAGATGGGAACAAGGAAAGTCAAGACATAACTTAAACACAAGGACATGGGGTTTCAAAATAAAACTGGAACCTAAATACCAAAACAGTGGAAAAAAAACCCAAACCGTGACATACTCAAAATCATGGATATCTGTCGTGCTTAAGCTCTTGTGTGTTTTTTTCAATCCTGCTTAGCAGAGCTTTGGTTTATTTTTTTTTGTGTTAATAAATCACTTTTTTAGAACTCCTGTTGCCTCGCTCTCCTGCATCTGTCCTACTCAGCCACACCTTGACACGTCCAGCCAGCACAGGCATGAGTCCCGGCCTGTCGCTCTTTTCTGTGTGTCTTCTCAATAAAGGCTACTAGTGCCACAAACTCCCCCAAAAAAAATCTTGTTTCCTTTTCTGAGAGGGAAAATGTAGTATTATTTAGTATACACACCGTGTTACTATATTAATACTACAGTAGTATAGTATTTAATTTAGTAAAAACATACGGCCAAATGTGCCTAATCAGAGCAAAAATTTAAAAAAAAAGATTTAAAAAAAGGATATGCCTGCAATTCAGGTACACATGGTGTGAAAAACTGATCTCATAAAGAAAAAGAGGGAAACAGGAAAACTAGTGACAAAAATATATTTTTTTAAGAAGAATTCTGATCAAAGTAGACTACCACTAATACCACTACAGTAGAGTACCACTAATCAGCGCTGCAGCAAACATTTTTCCTAAAATTATGTCATTGGCACACATTTTAATTCTGCAGAGCAAATCTCAATTCTAACACAACACAGCTCCAATCTGAGTTACTGTAAAACAGAGTACCAAACTAAATGCACAACATCAGTGTCTTTTTGTTCCAAAGGAAAAACAAACAAATAACAGTATGTTCACATTTTCAGCTGAAACTGTGGAAAATTAAACATAAAAAATAACGATGAGTACTGGGAACACATACCTCAGGTAGATTTGACCAAGATACATATATTTGGTTATGGGTCTAGCAAGTTTCACATGAACTTAGCTAGGACTGCCACATTGAGCATACAGCTCTCACAGAGAAACACGGTTTTGGAGATGGAATTATATGTGGAAATGTGACGAAGAAATAATGTTACAAAAATACTGGTTAACAAGTTGACTCTCTTTGTAGAATAAAAATATTTCAGCATACACGCACACACTCCATAAGTTTTCCCAGTTAAATGGATTCACCTGTTACATACTGGACCTCCAAGCACTGGGTGACCCTGACAGTCATGTTGGTGCAAAAGATAGACCAATCCTGACAACACAGCATGATTTAAACCAGATATTCTTCTGCGACATGTCCGCAGGGCCTGTCATCACCCACCTGCAGGAACGTCCAGATCAGTTTCAGGCATTCTTGATATGTCTTGACTCATTGCATGGATGTTTGAGTCAGTTTAGTAAACAGAAAGGTTGCTTTGATATATATAGTGCATTCGTGCACAGAAAGCATGGAAGTAAGAAAATGAACAGCTAGCTAGTGTATTGGATTGGAAACACAAATGGTGAAGACAGAAGACTTTCTAGTTCAACTCATCGAGTTAACTTTACATTTTGGATTCTAAACTGCCAAAGCACAGAAGGAATTAGTTTAATGGATTTTATGTCACATGGTCAGTAGTCACTCTCTCTTCCTTCCTCTCTCCCTCTATCTTACCAGGTCACAAGATAAAATGTTTTGAGATGACGGACTTCAGCTTATGTCAAAATCCATTTTTCCACGGAGAAGTTGATGATCGTCCAGTGAAATTTCCCTTTTTAATTCTAACCAGAATCTTTTACCTCTGCAGGGGGAGCTACTGCATAGAGTGAACAATCACGCTGCACACTTTGACAGTGTTTATTGATTTAGTTATGGACAGGGTGATGAACTAAAATTGGATTTAACAGGATATGAGAGATGTGTAGAGGAAAATGATTTTGTATGGGTCAGAGCAAGAGTATATAGATAACATGATTACTCCAGAATAATGTGGGTGCTAAGCTCCTTAAATTCCACCTCTGTACACGAGAGCTTGAGTGAAAGCCTCTAAATTTCCCCATAAAGAGATCTGTGAGATTGGCTTGGGAAATGCTGCTCCCATCCTGAATAAATCACTTTTACGGATAGGGAACCCTTTTCCCTTTGCAGCAAGACACCAATTGTTAACTCTGTGTAACTCATAATCACATTTCATAAAGCCCATTCAAAGCCATTTAACACTTGAACAAAACTGCTTCTCACTATTTTCTTTAAAATAGCTAAAACAAAACACATGAAAACATATTTTAGAGGTCGAGGTCAAGGAATAATAGAGAAGAACCGCTGAATTATCTGTATCATTTCCCGTAACCAGCAATCAAGTTGGTATTGACGTCTGAATCAAGCCTATAAACATACTAACCTTGTCATTACAGTGCCGCCCATCTGTGCTCAGTTGACTTTGATCTATCAGTATCTCCCTGATCTCTCCCTCTCTCAATTTACAGAATCGATACAAAGTAATTTCACATGGCCATTCACCCCGATCTTCTAAAAATTAGCAATATAAATTATTCACGCTGGCTGAGGATACACAGTGACTCAGTTGCTTTCCATTAAGCTGGCAGTCAGTCAGACAGTCAAAGAATCAGCTCATCGGGGTGAGGCTGGCCTGCAGGTCAATTCAAAATTCCTTCTCAGACACTGTCATTTATAGATGGCCAAGTCTGCAATTACATAAGAGGTGCAAACAAACAGACTAACTATGAAAAACAACAGGATTGAGAGCTTATCCCTCTGGAATATAAATATTATATTAATAATGTGATTTTTGTCTTTAGCCTACTTGTCAATGGTTTTGGTCACAAGGTGGAATTGATCTATGCAGATCTGGGCGAGCCAGAACAACAACACTTGTTACTCTTCTTAATCTGTAAGGTATATTTGAAAGCAAACACTGATGAAAAGCTGATTTTATTATGCAACTTGACAAGCATGTGTGAAAAGGGCAAACCTTATGAGTATGTGTGTTATGCCTGTAGGCCCAAAAGTCTATTTGTTTATGCAGCTCCAAGAAGATATTTCTATTAAGTCTAAGCAGTGCTTTTTTATCGTACACAGTCACACACCAGTTACAGTTTTTTCTGAATCCTTAAGTACATTTTTTGCAACATTGGCTATTTTTGCTAAACTCTACACACAAATGAGAAAACCTTTCATCAAATTATCAAAACGTTATAGTTCTCTTGCAAAAGCAAACACAGCTTGATTAACTCTACACACCTTAGTAAAAATGGTGTTTTCATATCAGACAGTAAACACATGCCATCATTTACTAAGCACATAATGTGCCAACTACACACTGATGGTATGAATACAAAACACATCTGGCTTTTTTCTTTTTCTGTGCACAAGGTGGCTAGGTCAGTTTGAGGTCATACTTTTGTCATAGTTCTGTAAACACACAGGGATCCAAACTTCAAGTATTGGTGTTTATTCACACTCGTCAAAACAAAGACACAGCACAGAACACAAAATAATACATTCACAAAAAAAAAACAATCAGCCTACATCATGCCGTCTCTCTGGGTCCGGCCACTAAATCTCATCCACATCGCATGCGATGTCCTCCAGTCCAAGGCACCGGGGAAAATAGCTCCTTGCATGCCGTATCCAGGCCTGACATGATGCCTGCTCAATATCTCCACATGCCTCCTCCATTGCCTGTAAAAGGGCTGCGTGTTGATGGGGAAGGCGGTCGTGGACTTTCCAGCGCCGGGCAGAAAAGAACTCTTCAATTGGATTTACACGTAAGAATGGAGAGTATGGGAGGTTGAGTGCCATGAAGAGTGGGTGATTGGTAAACCAGTTGCGGACCAAAGCAGCCCTATGGAAACTAACATTGTCCCATATGATGACATATCGGGTCTGCTCTGGCTCTTCCTCTTCCCCCTCCTCGTCCTCCTCTTGCTGCTCCTTGTCCTCTTCCTCTAACTTCCTCTAAACCTCTTGCTTCTTCACCTCCACGTCCTCTTCCTCCAACTCCTTCACCTCCACGTCCTCTTCCTCCAATTCCTTCACCTCCATGTCCTCTTCCTCGGCCTCCTCTGATTCTTACTCTTCTTGCTCCTTCCATTGTACTCCACACAGACAGCTTACCTGTGGCTTATTTATAGTGCTTAGGCTGATTGCAAAGTGAACTAATTCTCTAAAATTGTTTTCACATGTGAAAGTGTGCCAGACAGTTGGCAAAATAGTGTAAATAATAGCCATACATGTGTATAATTTTGCTAGGAGTGTTTTGGAAATTTGGCAATTGAGTGTAAGCAGTGAATTGTGCCTACAGTTTTGCAAAGTGTGTGTTACAAAATTACAAACTGAGTGCAAAGCAGTATTTGTGCTTTTAGTTTGGCTAACTCAGTGAGTGGTTTTGCTATGTGTGTTAATAGTTTTAGAAATTGTGCTACAAGAACATGATTAGCGCCTAAGCTTTCAGAAAAAACTGTAACACACTGGAGGCTATGGTGTGGTGGGTTCCATGTGTTTTGCCAGTGTCACTTTAACATGCAGGCTATGAGACAGGGAATGGAACCACAAATCAAGTGATTGGCAGAAGACTGTATCAAAAGGCCTAACATTATCTGACCCTTCCTGTTCAGCCTGTACACTTCAGACTTTAGTTTACAACTCAGACCATTGCCACTTTCTCAAGTTCTTAGATGATACAGCCATCATCAGATACGTATCAGACGGGAACAAGCAGGAATAAAGGGGGGTCATCAATGATTTTGTCAGCTGGTGTGAGACTAATGCCCTGCAAATTAATGCCAGCATGACAAAGGAAATTGTCAAAGACTTCAGGAGTAAGTCACCCCCCACTAGACCGGTGAACATCAATTCAATTCAATTCAATTTTATTTGTATAGCGTCTAATACAACAGATGTTGTCTCTAGATGCTTTCCAGAGACCCGCAACATGACCCCTGAGCAATTATTACATAAACAATGGCAGGTAAAAACTCCCCTAGTGGGAGAAAAGCCTTAAGCCAAACAGTGGCAAGGAAAAACTCCCCTAGGAGGGAAGAAACCTTGAGCAGGACCAGGCTCATAAGGGTCCATCAAGGGAAAGGACATTGAGATAGTGGACTCAAGTACATGGGTGTTCTTCTTAACAATAAACTAGACTGGACCACAAACGCAGACATCCCATACAAGAAAGGCTAGAGTCGACTCCACCTGCTGGAGGAGACTGAGGTCCTTCGGAGTCTGCATGACTGCTAAAGACTTTGTATGACTCTGTCGTAGCATTCGCCCTTTTCTATGCATGGGTCTGCTGGGGAGCAGATTCACTGACAGGGACAGGAGCAGGATTGACAAACAGGTGCGGAGGTCTAGCTCTGTGCTGAGACGGACATTAGCAAAGCTGACATCCATCATGAACAACCCACATCACCGACCATGGGACCGTGGGACCATAGGACCGTGGGAGTGCTGAGCTGCTCCTGAGACTAAAACACCCACGCTGAAGGAAGGAGCGCTTCGCACGTCATTTATTCTGGCAACAGTAAGACTTTATAACTTAATTTGCTGATTATTTAGGTTTTTTAAATGTGTCCCATCAGTGGACTCTGATGAAGCCGAAACATGTCAGGTATTTAAAAAAACCTAAATATTCTTGTCCGACAAAAAGAATCAGCAAATTAAATTGTAAAGCCATGGACAAAATGAACTTTATAAAATCATTAGACTCTATAACACATCTTAATGGCATAAGTCACTTGGTCACTTTACTTCCACTTTTCTGTGTGGAGTTTGCCAGTCCTCCCCGTGCCTGCATGGGTTTCCTCCGGGTACTCCGGCTTCCTCCCACAGTCCAAAAACATGCATAGGTTAATTGATGTTTCGAAATTGCCAGCAGGTGTGAATGTGCATGGTTGTTTGTCTCTATATGTGGCCCTGCGACGGACTGGCGACCCAGGGTGTACCGCTGCCTCTCACCTGGAATAGGCTCCAGCAGACCCCCGTGACCCTTCAAAGGATAAAGCGGGTATATAAAATGGATCATGGATGGATATATATATATATATATATATATATATATATATATATATATATATATGTACACATACATGAATATAGGTGTGTATGTAGGTACGTATGTCCTACTTTTCGTTAGATATTATTTATTTGCATAACCGTCCATCCATAATGCATACTGTGTATGCTTGTACATAAAATACCAGCTCCCGTTGTATATAGTATTGTATTTTATCTTATATTATTATATTACCTTTTTTGCTTACTCTTCTGTTTTTGGACTTGGTGTGGTAATGCACAAATTACTGAAAGACACTAAATTTGCGAACCTCTGCCAAGGCAGAGTAGAACAATGGAATTTACATAACAACATAACAACATCCAAAGTTAATGACTTCTAAGTTGAGCTATCTGCACCTCTAGTGAAAACATTCAACATCAAAGAGAGAAACAACCCAGACAAATAGAGAATAAATGTAAATTTATGTAAATAAATATGTACATACACAAAATGTAAAAACTTCTACCCTTGTCAGTTGGGGACACTGAATCTTTCATGATTGAAAATTCATATTCAATCATAGAGAAAATAACCCAGAAAAAGAGAATACCTGAACATCTTCCCTGAAATATTTAGGTGTTCAGTAAAAGTCTTTATTAAACGCAACCTCAAAGCAGGCAATGTAACACAATGGGCATACAATAGTGTGTAGAGAATTGAAATGCTTACATGCTATCAGATCTTAAATGGGTGGTGAAGATTGCAAATCAAAAAACATAATTTCACTATCTGTGATGAATGAAAGACCTTCAAGCCTCTAATAATTATTTCCTGTCCCATTTGACACTTGGGGTCCACATTCAGTGACTTCTGTCTTCTCAGCTCCTACAACCCTTCAGACCATGATGGCCCATCTCCTGGTGCTGAAACTTTTTCATGTGATTTTATCTCTACTCCCTCTCAAATGACACACTCTCTCAAATGAACAAAATGTTTAGGTGATACCAGTGCAGAATAGAAAAAGAAAAGGTAACAAATTGTCACTTCCATTGTAGGTTAATATACTGTACATTGTCTAACTTGATGTAGGCATGGATAAGTATTTACAGAGCAGCCAACTTTCAAAGTGAGAATTTGGAGGTATGGTGTGTGAAGATACAGTCAAATGTGTGTCTCACACTCATTGCGTGACAGTTGGCAGCCCTGTATTTACATTCTGCTCTTTAATTACAGCTTACATTCAGCCTGCTGAGGTAAACCCACTGGTGCTGTAGCAACACCAGGGGAGAGCAGCCCTGAGTAAGGTCAAGCCAAACAAAGCAGCAGCCCGGATGAAGTGCTGGATGGGTCCTGAAGATGTTTGCTGTGCAGCGGACCTTTACAAGTTTCAAGCTGCCCAGCATGGTGAACACCTCTACAAGCTGCCCAGCACACGTCTTCAGGACCCATCCTGCCACTGATGATAATCTTCAACCTCGCTGCAATCTACAACTGCCCCCACATGTCTGGAGGGCTCCGCCATCATCCCTGTACCAAAATAGCCATCCGTCAAAGGTTTGTATGACTATTGTCTGGTAGGGCTGGGTGTAAACGATTTTTTTCAAAACAATTAATCAGGCGTTTTTTTTATCGCAATGAGTAATTGGACGATTAATCTAACAATTATTTTTCTGATGTTTGATTTATCAAAACCATAATGTATCCAATAAATATAAAAAAAATCCTTAATTATATAGTTTATTAAACAAGACAGTTTAGCAGAGCAAAATAAAAATGTATGATAAAATTATACAAAATAAAAAAATGCAGCCTGTTTAGTCTTACAGTCCAACAAAAGTCTCTCCTGTACAAAATGACAAAAGATTTTAAAAAAGTGCAATGCAAAACACTGTGCCGTGCACAGTGTTTTGCATTGCACTCCACATTATTCAAATATGTTAAAAATAACAATTTAATATTATCATTTGGATAAAACAGGACATGTTTCACACTAAATTACATATTTTTATTACATTAAAAAGTCTAATCACAAAAGGAACTTTTCTATGATGGATGAAACTAAAGGGAACCATTTTCCGGTGGCACTTAAGCTTCTGCTAACTGATTAAAGAAAAAGTTTTTTATGCCGGTAAACTGAGTTATGACCAGAAAACGTCAAATGTAGGAGCTGATACCATACCATAAGTTGATCATGTGACGTTCCTTTTTGCAATGATTTTGCTTATTATATTGTGCAATTATTATTGTCCTGTCCATGAGAGACAAGGGGGTGCCTCCGCTTTAGATGCTCCAACATCGCAGTTCTGTTAGTCTGGTATGCCATTTCCAAAAGGCGTTGGGACTAAATTTAAAATATTCCCATACTTTTGATGACTTTGGGCTGTTGTTTGGGGCTTTTTGCAGGGCTTTGTTGGGGACGCTGTGACGAAGGGTCACAGTTTCGGTCTCTATTCTGCAAAGTGCGAACTATTTGTTTTGGGTGACCCACGTGTGTCCGTGGCGATACTTCAACGACAAAATATGACGTCAACGATATTTTGAAGGCAACGTCATCGACACATCACTACAAGCCTACTGTCTGGTGGTGCTGACACTCATCACCATTAAGTGCTTTGAGAGGCTGGTCCTCTCACAAATCAGGTCCATCATTCCCCCAGGAGAGACATCAGTTCCCCTATAGAGCGAACCGCTCCACAGAGGATGCCATCAACACAACACCACATTTCCCTGACACACCTAGAGAAGCCCAACAGCTATGTATGTGTGGATGCTTTTTGTAGATTCTAGTTCTGCATTTAACACTAGCCCCTTTTACATTGGTAGATGTCCCGCGTTTAAAACACGGATGTAGCATTTTGCCATCCTTGCCTCCTCTTTTAACTGCCTCATTATGCAAATGAGGAGGGCTGCCTTTCTTGGTCCAGCTCCTCTATTATTGGTCAATAAACAAAATCTTGTTTAATATTATTGCATTTTGCATCAATCAGAGCTTAAAATTAACAATGTAATTGATGTTGTAACTAAAGTAGTACACTTCATCAGGGCACAAGCACACAGGCAGTTTGTGAGGAGCTTTTAGAGGAGCACGAAACTGATCATAGTGTCATGAACTACCACACAGCTGTCAGATGGCTCAACCTGGGCAAAGTGCTAAATATAGTTTGGGTCCAAGAGTTTTGTGAGAAGAAAAGCAAAGATATCCAAGAGTTCTCCGACGAGGACTGGATGGCAGTTTGCATTTGCTGTTGATGTGACTGCTTTGTACACCAAACTACAAGGCAACATTTTCAAACATGAGGAGACATGCTCAGAAGATGTTTGTTCTCTTTGGCTCTATATGTAAACAAACATTCTCAGTGATGAAGTTTAACAAATCCAGGTATAGATCCTCTTTCACTGATGACCATTTGTCAACTGTGCTTCGCATCTCCACCTCCGATATTTAACCTGACTTTGACACTTGTTAAACACTAATAGAAGCTAGATTTATCTCACTGAATAAGTACAAGGAACTGGAAAAAAATGTGGGGGTGAATGTGACTGAAAATCATCACTGATCTAATGAATTACAAATGGTACAAACATTCATATTGTAATAGTCTAGTGAATCTCCTCATTTCCTGTTTTCCCCTCCCCTTCTGTGTCTTGTCTGGCTCGCCCTGCGAGTGGCCATTCCCCTAATCACCAACTACCAACCTGACGCATCTGAAACCAATCCGCTCTTCAACCCAAGAGTGGATTGGAAGACTATGTCCAGTCTTCAGCAGCTTATTGTTTCAGCTACTGTGGTAATTACGTTCAGGCCTCTCTACTGATTACTCTTTTGACCAGTCATTTTGTGAGTTTGTCTCTCTCTGTCCCTAACTTTTTCCCTTGTGTTCAGGACCACATCACCACCACCTGCCAGAAACTGGCCTGCCTGCTCAACCAATACTTTCCAACCACCCCACATCATTTGTCTTTTGCCATCCCATCTACCTTCTGCTTCAGTTCTGCTATTCCCTTCTCGTCGGCCATTTCTCAGTTCCCGGACTACCATTCAATAAATCCTTTTGTTGGAATTTCTTTGAGTCTGCTTTTGCACTTATGAAAGCATAGAGTTACCAGACAGAAGACACATGCAGTTGTGGAGCAGTACAGACAATGTCCCACCTACTGGACTGTTACGATGCCCTGCAGTGCAGCCCCCAGGATCTGGTGGAACCCACCCCAATAGCTGTGACCTGCGCCAGATACTGGCAGTATGACATCTGACATTGCAACGGACTCGAAAAAGAAAGAATATTATGTAGAATTTAGTTCAGCCTTTTGGTCCGGCCCTCCATAATATTTTCTGATTCTCATGTGGCTCCATGGAAAAAATAATTGCCTACCCCTGGTATACAGGCATGAGTTGGAACACTTGACTGAGTGGTGTAAAGACAACAACCTGCCTCTAAACACCTCCAAGACAAAGGAATGTCATTGAATTTAGGAGGACAAAGGAAAGGACCATCCCCCCTCCACATTCACGGAAAAGCTGTGGAAAGTGTAGAGTGTCAAGTCCCTGGAGTTAACATCTCTAGCAAAGTGTCTTACCCACCAACACCTCATGCCTCGTCAAAAACACCCAACAGACTATTTTTCCTCAGAAATCTTGCTGAGAAATATTAACTTCAATCTGCTTCTACTGGAAAGTTAATAATTTATGGAAACAATTGAAAACATTCAAATGCAGAAAATAATTATGTAATGCAGTTCAAGGCAAATCAAGAATTCCCCAAGATAAGTTTACCTCCAAGTCAAGCTCTCCCAAAGCCAAGTGAAAAAGAAGGTAATTAATTTTCTGTAACATAAAGGAAATGAGCCAGTCAATCTTGAGCAGTGGGCAGTGATGAAGCACATTCCAATATCTCTGACAGGAAATCTCACAGACTAAAAGCTGAAGAGACCTACTAAGAGATAATGACACAAATGCCAAACATCTCTGTTGATAAAGATGATTGGCCAATCCATCTGCAGTAATGGGCACTGCATACATGTCTTGCTGTCATTCTCATCAGGAAAACCATTACATCAAATCTGCATAATGCACAAGGGTAGATGAATCCACGCCCCTGGAAATGGATAACTACATCTTTTTGACATTTTATATTCCTGATGTGGTATCTCACTTACTCTCCTTCAGCAGATGGTTGGGCCATAAAAGGCATCACATCGTATTACTTAGCTTAATATAGTCAGGAGCTGTGGTAAACTTTAGTTTTACATTAACATTAACTAGAAACATTAACTAAAACATGAACTAGTCACTGTTTAAGAAAGGACACAAAAGGAAGGAAAAGGGACACACTTTCTGTCAAAGAAATTTGAGGCAAAATGCACATACTGTCTCATTTTAGACTTTGATTTATCAATACTTTTTCAGCAATATAACTCATCCTGGATCAAATACTAGTATGAATTATGAAGTATGAATATATCCCAAGATTTTCTAGCGTTGCAGTTTTTGGGTAACAACTATGGTAGTGAAAATAATTGATGAAACACCAAATCTTAAAATAAATACCTAACACAGTTTAATGTTGAGATATCATCTGATACCCAAAAAAAAATCTCATGAGGTGTTTGGCTGCAGGGAAATTTGGTGATCTTAACTACAAGTCGCTTGTAGTTAGAGTGTAGGAGAAACTACAGTAAGCTACAATGAAAAAATGACTACTGCAATGGATGGTAGACTGTGGAGATCAAACCCAAGAGTGAAGACGTTAAAGATCTGATGTCTATTACAGTGGGGCAAAAAAGTATTTAGTCAGTCACCAATGGTGCAAGTTCTCCCACGTAAAGATGAGAGAGGCCTGTAATTTCCATCATATGTACTGTACACTTTAACTATGAGAGACAGAATGGGGGGAAAGGATCTAGGAAATCACATTGTAGGATTTTTACTGAATTAATTGGTAAATTCCTCTGTAAAATAAGTATTTGGTAAGCCACAAACAGGCAAGATTTCTGGCTTTCACAGACCTGTAGCTTCTAGATCACAAGAACGGTGAGTAAAACTCCCAGAACCACACGGGGGACCTAGTGAATGACCTGCTTAGAGCTGGGACCAAAGTAACAAAGGTACCATCAGTAACACACTACGCCGCCTGGGACTCAAATCCTGCAGTGCCAAGCGTGTCCCCCTGCTTAAGCCAGTACATGTCCAGGCCCGTCTGAAGTTTGCTAGAGCATTTGGATGATGCAGAAGAGGATTGGGAGAATGTTATATGGTCAGATGAAACCAAAATAGAACTTTTTGGTGAAAACACAACTTGTCGTGTTTGGAGAAGAAAGAAAGCCGAGTTGCATCCAAAGAACACGATACCTACTGTGAAGCATGGGGGTGGAAACATCATGCTTTGGGGATGCTTTTCTTCAAAGGGATCAGGACGACTGATCCGTGTAAGGGAAAGAATGAATGGGGCCATGTATCGTGACACTTTGAGTGAAAACCTTCTTCCATCAGCAAGGGCATTGAAGAGGAAATGTGGCTGGGTCTTTCAGCATGACAATGATCCCAAACACACCGCCCGGGCAACGAAGGAGTGGCTTCAATATGTATCTCACTCTGTAACGTTGGGAAGAGTTGCATACTCAGAGGAAGATGGATGGAGTTTGGTCTTCTTGCATTCAAACACGGAACAACTTTCCGCTCATAAATTGATCCCATACACATTCAACTGTTTCATTAGATTGGTTGTGTTTCCAGTCTTAGCAATTATGCTCTTTTTGCAAATACTGCATTGCATACAAGTGGCACCAATTTTGCTAAAATGCAGCCACACTTTTGACCAAAGGCCATGTTTAATGGCCTCGAAAACAACAAAACCCTGTCCGTGGGCGTAAACACAACTAACGCACATTACAGCCAATCACAGGAAGCACTTTGCGCATCCTAGTTACAGAAAATAGGAACCGAAAGACCTGGCATCTTTCGATACCAACTGGTACTGAAGGATTTCGATCAGTGCCATAAAAGAACCGTTGTTGGGTACACAGCCTTTGCCTCAGCTGCAGCTCATCACTGCTTGTCCGGCAGTCAGAATTTAAGCTGCACTGTATCCCTCCTTCTGTGCCAGATTGTCTTTGCAGCATGCACTATTCTCCAGTATTTATTCTCGGATTGACATACAGTATTGGATTCGACTCCAGATTCCCTCATCTTCTTGTCTCTGCCCCAACCTTCTGTCCATCCACAACAAGTCTTTTGTCTGCTCTCTCTGGACTTTGTTTGCCCTGCTGATGGTCTGCCCAGTTCTGATACTGCTTCTGTCTCGATCACGATTCCAGCTAGCCCCTCCACTGTGTTTTAGCCATCATCGAACACCCACAGGATTAGTGTGCCTGTTTCAGAGCACTCACTAGCCTGCCAGTCAGTACTGTTTTCTGTTGGTTTCTGGAGTTTTCCAAAGACTGCTACCTGTTGCCTATTGCCTGAATATCTGCATATTGAGAACACAGTTAATAAATTACTTTAACGACCCAGAAGAAAGTTACAGGCATGCATTTGGCCAGTGTCCTCATCCATCTGCCAATCGCCAAGACACAGGTCATGTCAGTCAGGGGTGGGCTCGTGGTTGGTGGAGCAGGGTGGGCGTGGGCTGACCTGTGTGCATGTTGGCGCTCTCCCAAGGTTGGTTGAGAGAGGGGACCAAGTGAGTGCATGTGTAAGTTGACCAGCTTCGACTGTGCTGTAAGAAGTGTTTGTGCACAATAAAATAAAAGAACAGTTCGGCAACCACCCGGCTCAGACGCCTTTGGTTAGTCATTACAATACTTTCACATTACCACCTGACGTGTTGAACTTGGGTCCTAACTATCTGCTCCTGACAGCTAGAGAAATCAAATGTATCATGAAGCTGAAAGAATTTGTTTTTCTTTTAACAGAAAAATAGAAATAATTTAATCACATTCAAAATAAAAGTAAACTGAAATAAGTCAAATCACCAGCTCACAGCTTTAAGTTTGCACACGATTTGTTCAGTTACAGAGGTTCAGCTCAAGCATTCTCTTTCATTCATGTCTAAATACAGTTGATGCAAGTGTAACAAAGCTGAATATGTTTCCTGCTGGGAACTGTTTGACTGAAGATTCTCTGAAGTCCATTTCTATCCTTGTACATGGCAGCCACTCGTACATTGGTTTGGAGGTGAGGATACAACCTACTCCAGCTGTCGGGGCCGAGAGGCAGGCTACACCCTGGACAAGATGTATAGTTCATTATAGTGCAACAAAAAGAGCAAATGACACAATCAATTTATCAAGTATGTTTTTGGACTTTTGTTACAGAGGTTACTGGTTACAGAGCTAACCACTACGATACTTCCCTTATGCAAGGTCATGTAACTGTAAATGTTCATCTTAACTATGTCTGCAGTACATAACCACATAATCACTCTTGCCCCGTCTTAATTTATAATTTATCATGACAAGAATGCTTGTTATCTTGATAGACACATTTCACACTTGATAGACACATTTCCCATTGACTACTGCTGTCATGACCGTTTGGCTGGGCATGTTAGGCACAAGGCCAAAAAGAAATCGTCTGAGGGAGTGACATATACAGCTGTTTTCCAGGATGTTCCACCTGAGTTAAAAGATGCCACTGAGTTAAAAGATGCCACTAGCCTGATCGAAAATCAGTGATGATGCTGCAAGGATAGGTAAACAAAGTGCCTAATGATGCACTCCTTGGTTAATTCATGCTCTGATGTTCTATTCACAGGAGTGTTTGGAATAATTTGTACCAGCTACAATTTCAAATGTAAATGTTGTATTAACATTTAATAGTAACATTTACACCTTTGCAGTTTTACAATAAAGGCATCCACCTATGAGAAGTGCCCATCTTTAATGGTCTCAACAAAAATATCACTGGAATGTTTTACAAGCAATGTTTTTTCTGCTGCCTCAAATTGTAAATCACATTAAAGTTGGAATACTTCCTCAACTTAGAAATATAAACACTCTTTATATCCAAGAGAAAATTGACTTCTTCTGGCAAACAGTTTTGGGATTATTACCTAAGATTTTGTCTACACAGCATCATCCGGCCACTTTAGAACGTCTGTGAAGTAAATTGAAGCAAAGTGAAAATGGTAGCATAATAGACGAGGCTGGTAATAATACTGAAACCCAGCCTAATACTTTGCTAAATCCTTTAACACCAGCAGCTGTGACAAACATTTGAGTTTCCCCATGCTGCATAGGCTGTGAGATTTCTGTTTGTAAAGGGACTCTTTCCATCCACTGCCTTGGCAGACAAGTGAGGAAGAAGAGGACAGAGTGGAGTCAGAGGAAGAAAGAGATGTGTCATGAGAGACAGACAGAGAGAGCAAGAGAAAGAGGGAAGAAAACAACCAGTAATCCACTCAAATACTTCCTCAACCATCTTTCTTCAGCTCAGCCTGGCAAACATAAACATCCTCCAGCCTCCTATAGACGGCTTTGTAATCAGAGTTCCTTCTCTGTTTGACAGCTGGTTCGAAATAGTGGCAGCCAACAAGTATGAAAGGAGAGGCGAAGACACAGGAAAGAGATAACCAGGATTTCTTTGTGACACTGGAGAGGCAGAACATTATCTGAGGCCACAGCTTCAGTGATGATTTCCTGTTGAACTGACAGGGTGCAAGATATCCAGACAAGAGCCAGAGGAGCTGGAGGGTTTAAACTGATGTTACTGTTATCAAGAACAGCAGATGCAATGAGACAGTGAGTCAACGTTTACTAATCTGATCAGATGAGTTTTGCTGAAGAATGGAGAATTATGCTCTTGGAGTTGTGCTTCTTGAGTCTTGGGGATAAAAAGTTCAATAAGTCAATGTACATGTTTATGTGTATTTATTCTGTGCACATGACCAGTCAATATACAACACACAGAATATATACAAAACTTATTAGTCCTACAATGTGTGTGTGTGTGTGTGTGTGTGTGTGTGTGTGTGTGTGTGTGTGTGTGTGTGTGTGTGTGTGTGTGTGTGTGTGTGTGTGTGTGTGTGTGTGTGTGTGTGTGTGTGTGTGTGTAAAAGAATGATAAATATCATAAATATAATTTGGCAAATGCAATCGGAAAAAACAGCCACATATAGCTTTGTGCATGTTAGACAGAGTCTACAAAAAATCTGGGACAGTAACACTTGTATTACTTTGTACTAGGGCTGGGCGATGTATCGAGTATACTTGATGTATCTCGGCTTCTACTCTGTGCGATGTACAAAATGACTATATCGTGAATATTCGAGTATACATTGTCACGCATTTGCTTCTAGCCGCATTAAAGGAGCATGAGGCTCCTTTTAAGAAATGAGACTCATTAGCGCCACCCTTCGCCACGATGGCCGTCGGGGGTACTGCAGTCAACAGCGAAGCCGGCACGGGAGAACGGGGAGAACGCACATGCAGCGTCATGTGACGTCACATCAGCAGGACAGCGCGGGAAATTTGGCCCCACAATTGCAGCACATTTTGCAGCACACAGCCTGTTCAAGGCAATGGAGAGATACACTAGAGGGCTCATTCTTTTTGGTTTGGAACGCTTCATCTGACATTATTACTAGAAAACTTAAAACGTATACAAATTTTTTTCATAAATCCTGCCTCAAGCTCCTTTAAATTACAGTCTTTTCTCACTCTCTCGTCTCGTCTCTCCTTCTCAGAGAGATAAAACGTGCGTGCATCATTATACGCCCAGCAGAAAGGTGCTGCAGGTGTCGGCGCTGCTGTCCGGGACCGCCGGTGAGCTCTACCTAACTTTCCCAAACTCGGCCTGTTTGCGCCGTGAGCTCATCCGCGCGGTTGCTATGCGCGACGGACTCTTTTCAAAGCAAACTGGGATGGTTTAGTAAAGACGGGAGGGGATGTTTTCTCCTCGCACGACGCGCACGGCTCTCCGGAGAGCCGAGGAGCCGCTCAGTGCCACACGCGTCCGCGCGGAGCCCGCCGCCGAGCCTTTCTCTTCCAGAGCTGAGAAACGTCACTGAATGTTGCCAAATGTGGCCCCATGAAATCAATCACTATCATCGAAACAAAGTCAAACAAGACTATATGTCGTCATATTTCTAAAAGTAAGTGAAAGTGATGCAAAGTAAAGGAGGAGAGGATGAAACATTGCAGTCCCTACAACTACAATTAGTCTTCATATAAAGGTGCTGTAAGGGGCCCCTCCTGCTCGAGAGCAGCTCATCCCAGGTAAAACAGGGCCCAGAACATGTTCTTAGCAGATGTTCTTCAGACGGGGAGTCAGAAAGATGCAACGTGCACTTTCTGTTTTGAAATGACGCTTTTTATGTCTGTGCCACTCACTGCTTAGTAACTGTTTAATAAATACAGTTTTGGTAAATTTGACTTATTCCCCCTTTTTGCATGAAAGTTTAAAATTAGCATATATTAATGCAGTATGAACAAGAATGTTTTAATGTAGACATATAGAATCATCATACTGGTGTGATTGTATGCATCAAAGTGTTAATTCAAGGCTAAGGCAAAATATCAAGATATATATTGTGTATCGTGACATGGCCTAAAAATATCAAGATATTAATAAAAGGCCATATCGCCCAGGCCTACTTTGTACCATGGTACTGAAAACTTTAAAAACACTTGTGCATTGAAAATACACTTGATGAAGCATTTCAGGAGTCTTTCTTGTAAATTCTCTACACATTCTGTGTTGTGGCAGGTTAGGACGGCATGATCGGTCCAGTATGCATAGCTGCTTCTTGAGCCAAGCCCCCAAGAATATGTTTTCATTATTGTTTTCACTATAAGCGCATGAATGTCTCTGGAAAGGATATCAGCTTGAAGGCACCATATGTCAGAATATGCTCAAAAATCTTAATGAACATTTTTGCATTAAAGGTATTCTATGCAACAAATCCCTGATTTTGGAAAGCTAGCAAGATTTGAAAGAGGCCCCTCTAAGCCCCGCCCATTCGGTCCGAATGAAACGGATTGGTCCAGGACCAGAGGCTTGGCATGAAGGGAAAGAACCAATCAGATGCCTTCATTTTAAACCACGCCCCCCCGCCCTGTCCCATGCGCGCACTCGCTTCAAGCCCCCCCGTGTCCACTTCCCACGGGTCCTCCACGGCTCACAGCTCGGTCCCCGACCGAGCGGGACCGAGCCGTTAGTTATAGGAGGGGGCGGGGCTTAAAGGAGGTGCCACTTTCAAAATTTCAAAATTCTTGCTAGCTCTCCCAAATCAGGGATTTGTTGCATAGAATACCTTTAATACAGCCATCACAGAATTGCAAATGATTGTAGCCAAGGGCAGTGATAAGCCCCATACTGTCACACTCCTGGCGGTTGGACTTGTTTCTCATTACAACCGGGTTGGCCTTTTTTGAAGCATTTGAGTGCATTTCTTTTCAAACCGATGACTTGTTAGACCACAATATATCTTTTTTTTTTCAAACAGAACACATTTAAAAAAAAATTTTAAGTTGAACAAAGTGCTTTACAATGATATTAATTAATACATTAAATGACTGATTAAAAACAAGGGAATAAATGTCAATGAGATGTATAAACACCTAAATGTGAATAGCAGTGACTCTGCTTCTCAAGGTCACTGAGGAGAATGAACCTGTCACATAAGCTATCCTCTCTAATGACATCTTAGTGATGTTTACAACTTGCACTATGGCAAAAATACACCAGAGTTATGAGCACAGACGTTATATATAACTGACAGAGCCTAATTGCTGTAGAAAGCTAAAAGAAACATAAGAAAGGACTCATCCCTCCAAGATAACTACCTACTTAACCTGTTGCCTTCAAGGAGACTGTAGGTCCATTAAGACCCCCATGTTCCATTAAAGAACTAAACTTCAAACAATAAATTATGATTTATAAGGGCTAAGTGCAATAATAATATTCTGCTCGAACAGGAATACTCTGATTTGCAGTACATTTAAACCAGAAACAGAGTATTTATCTATTTAGTTGTTGTCTTTTATTTGGTCTTGCACTCTTTTCATTTTAAATACCACTGAAGTGAAAAGTTGCACTAAAATATATTTGTACACTTGTGCAATGACAATAAAGGTCATTTTAATACTAATCTTTAATCAACAGTAAGAAAAAGAGTGTACGCCACTACACTGGTGTATTTGGGTGTCAGACTATTACTGCCAAAGTGAATGTCTATTTTAAATATAACTGAATAGGAATAAGCATGAATGGATGGATGGCTTAGGACCAAATTGCCCCCGTCCCAACGTGCATGTCTAGTTTACAAACTCAAGTCTTTTGAATGACAAATATCAATAGAAAAAAACACAAATTTTACACTAAATGTAGGTTCTTATTCTAGTGTTAAAAGAAGGATAAATGGACAGCATTTAAAACAATCAGTGATAGCTTGGAACTAAAAACTTACCAAAATTATGCTTTAAAAAAGCCTCAAAGTTGTAACTGGGAAACTAAGTCTGAATTCATACTCCCCAACTTCACCTAGAGGAGGCTTTTTCTGACATCACTAAATAAGTCTTTTTTATGTAACACGACTTATGTAAAATGGTATTGTAGCAAGGCGAGTGCTACCGGGGCCGACCGAAGGATGGAGAGACACGGAGTTCAGTGCAGACCCTCTTTTATTCAAGTTAAACCGCCACACACGTGCAGAAGCACCTTCACCCAGCTTCTCCGACCCTTGCTGCTGGGCAGCCGTGCCTTATGAAGGCTGGCAGAGTGGAGAGGCTGACTGGGCCCACCTGTGCCCTAATCAGCCTGAGTGGCTGCAGCTCCTCCACTCTGCCACACACCCCCAACGCCAACCTCGAGCCGGGGTCCGTCCGGCCGAGCCTACTCCCCCCCCCTCGGAGCGGGAGAGGAACCCTCCGGGCTTCCTGGTCGGGTGGTCGCCCCCGGCGTCGGCCTGAGCCGCAGAACGGTCGGGGTGGTCGGCGTCGGCCCGCCCGCCGTGGAGGATGCGCTCGGGGCCGGGCCCATGGTGGCCTCGGGCCACCCGGTGCGCGCACGACTGCCTCCTTCACCTCCGCGACGCAGCCCTGCGCGGGCTGCTGGTCCGCCTCCAGGACCGCCTCTTCCCCCACACTCTGCTCTGGCCGCAGGTCCGGCCCCGTCTCCGTGGGACCCGCCGTCGCTGGCGGCTGCGCCTCCGAAGCCGCCTTCCCCGCCTCCGTCCCGGGAGCCGTCGCCTGGCGGCCTGCAGCCACTGCCTCACGGCCGGTCGGCTGCAGCGCCACCAGCGCTGCCGTGGCGAACCTCAGACGGGGTGCAGGGATGGGTCGCGCCGCGGGTCCCGCCGCCTCGGGAGCCGTCGCTTGGCGGCCCGCAGCTTCTGCCTCCCGGCCTCTCAGCTGCGGCGCCGCCAGCTCCTCCCGCGTTGCTGCGGCGGCCCTCAGACGGGGTGCAGGGGTGGGTCGCCCCGCGGCCACCAGGGCTTCTATGGCGGCCAGCTGCCGCTCGCCCTGGTCCCGGAAGGCGGCCGCCATGCCCGCCATGGCCCGGGCGAGCGTGTCCAGGGCCCGCTCCATGCCTCTCTCCTCCATCCTTCGCGCCCCACGTTGGGTGCCAGTGTAGCAAGGCGAGTGCTACCGGGGCCGACCGAAGGATGGAGAGACACGGAGTTCAGTGCAGACCCTCTTTTATTCAAGTTAAACCGCCACACACGTGCAGAAGCACCTTCACCCAGCTTCTCCGACCCTTGCTGCTGGGCAGCCGTGCCTTATGAAGGCTGGCAGAGTGGAGAGGCTGACTGGGCCCACCTGTGCCCTAATCAGCCTGAGTGGCTGCAGCTCCTCCACTCTGCCACAGGTATATATGTCATTTTGTTATAGCTGGCATTTATTCAGTTTAAAAGACAACCTTCTAGCTGTCACACTTCTGACATTAGTGGAATATAATGGTTGGAGCAAAATAGATTAAAAAAAAAGATAGACTGATCATAAATCCTGGCGATTATTGTTAGTGGGACTTATCAGCAGAACCTCACAATAGACTGTAATGGATGGATGGATGGATGGATGGATGGATGGATGGATGGATGGATGGATGGATAGATAGAACTTTATTTATCCCAAGCTGGGAAATTGTAAATGTAGCTTTATTCTCATTATCGTCATATGTACACGTCAGCATCAGAGACCTAATCCAAAAGACAGTTTTCCACCCACAACTTAATCTTGCAAACTCTACAGGCAGCGAAATCTGCTAGTTGTGATTTCAGGTAATAATAACTGTGATCACTAGATGAAACCGTAAGACATGTTCACTAATACCCCTTTTACACCAAGCTGGTTCCAGGGCTGGTTCTGGGCTAGAGCCAGACTTAGCACCAGTTCTTTGGTTTTACACAGCCTAAGCACCGGCTCCTGGCTCTCAAAACTGGTGCTAGACAAGAACCAACTCTTTACTGGTCCAGAGTAAAGAACCGCTTTACGTCAGGGGCTGGGGGCGGGGCTGGGGGCGGTGTTACTGAACAACCAAAGCAAAGTAAACACGGAAGAGCGCCGTTTTTAAACATTGGAGCGTTGAAGACGGCGGTTAAGTTAGCAGACTCTTTTATTATTACATCCATTTATTTAATAATGGATGGAAAACAGAAGCAGCAGTGGTCTACGGTACAATCCATCAACAGTAACGTCGTCGGGCTCCATGCCCGCCGATGGAGCGGCAGCCTCACGTCCGAGCCCGCGGGGAAGCGTTCCAGCCCTGGGACGCCTCCCAGCCCGCTCCCAGCCCGCGGGGACGCATCCCCGCCGCTCGATCCGTGGTTCCTCCAGCCTTCAGCCCGCTTCCGCATCGCAGCTCCCCGGCAGCATCTAATCATTCAGACTTGGATTACAGTATTCCATTAGGTTTATATTATTATTTTTCATTTATTTAACATGCACAAATATAATTTAAACAACTGCATAAAGCAGACAAAGTTTCCCAGCCCGGGTCCCCGCCGCTCGATCCGTGGTCCCTCCAGCCTTCAGCCCGCTTCCGCATCGCAGCTCCCCCGGGAGCATTTACACATTCAGACTTGGATTACAGTATTCCACTAGGTTTATATTATTATTTTTTATTTATTTGACAGCTAAGCTAATTGTACCGGGAAATGGTGACGTATACAGTAACGTGATGACGTGGCTCTCTGGCCAGCACCAGCTTGTGTAAAAGCAAACGGTTCTCAACCGGTTCTTACTAAGAACCAACTGCGAACCGGCTCTAGCACCAGCACTAGCACCAGCCCTGGAAACAGATTGGTGTAAAAGGGGTATAATTGTCCTTCAGTCATCTTTTTTTTCATGAAATGCTGATGAGATTGGCTAGGGTGGAGCCCTTCCCAGCCATCATGCTGAAAGAGGGTCATGAGCTCACCACAGGGCCAGAGACAAATGACCATAAACACTCACATTCACTCTTAATGTCAATGAAGAATTACCAGTCATCCTAACATGATTAGTTTCGGTCTGCAGCAGAAAGCCAGGGTACCAGGAGAAAACATACCGGAAAGGAGGAAAAACTCCATTATTTGAACCAAGAACCTTCTTGCTTTAAGGGAACAGTAACCACCACACCATCATTGTTTTACTCTCTTTTCCCAATATGTGTGTAAAATCACAAATGTGTAAACATGTTACTGTCACCACTTAAACTGAGTCTGGTTTTCAAAGCAATCTCAAGCGTAAGTTGATATGCAGAACTGGCAACTCCTAAACCAGAAAACACGATTAAGTCATTCTCCTTTAGAAAAAAAAAAGACCTTCTGCAGTGAAGAGTTCCTGAAAGCTTAGCGAACATTCACCCCTCCAGTCTGGGTCAGGAGACTACAGTGTTCACAGCTGATTAGAAGGAATTAATCTTGTGGAAAATAGATACTTTTAATCTTTGTCTGGATTGAATTTTAGGCACGCAGACACATTTTATTTGTGTTGCTATACATAGGCTTTAACCCAGTTTACTTCTGGACATGTACAAGCATCAACCATCCTTTTAGACTTGTCATCATGGAAGAGACATGTCATTAAAAGCTTTCAAACTTTTTTTTTTAAGTGGGCTTTGCAAATAGCTCTGGCATTAGCCTCTGCATAGGAGGTACTTGATCCTTTTAGTCTAAATCATACATAAAATCAGGAAATTATCTTGTGCAAGCTTGTTTTAATCTGAAGGAATATTGATGTTAACTATTATGTTCTTAATAAGCAAAACTAATTAATTTCTCACCCCTGTACAAGAATGTGTGTGATAAACTTCCAAAAGGGATGCAACAGTAGAACAGGAATGGTTCCAGAGGTGAACGAGCTCCCATTCCCTCTTTTGTTTCTGTGAGGCTATAGTACATATATACACACACATACATACATATATATATATATATATATATATATATATATATATATATATACATATATATATATATATATATATATATATATATATATATGTATATATATATATATATATATATATATGTATATATATATATATATATATATATATATATATACCGTATATATATATATACCGTATATATATATATACCGTATATATATATATATATATACCGTATATATATATATAAAAATGTCATGTAATGCAAGAATCATACACACACACACACATACATACATACATACATACACACATACATACATACATACCGTATATATATATATATATATATATATATATATATATATATATATATATATATATATATACCGTATATATATACCGTAATATATATATATATATATATATATATATATATATATATATATATATATATATACTGTATATATATATATATATATATATAGTACATATATATATATATATATATAAAAATGTCATGTAATGCAAGAATCATACACACACACACACACATACACAAAACATGAAATAATACTGTGCAAAGGGCTTACAGGATAATCCAAGTGAGTACAGTGTACAACATGTCACAGAAATTTAATTCTCTCTTCTTCCAAAAAGGACGAGACTATACAGCTGGGTCAATGGATGACACACATAGACACGACCACAAAGATGCTCTCTTTACTTTTTCTATCTCACAAATGTCATCTCATCCCTCATCTCATAATATCAATCTTTCTAATCAGCTCTCTTTATTGTTTATATTGTAGGTAGTTTAGGTAGTTTTAAGTGGATAGGAAACCCATCAGCAACAGGCAAGTGGTATTTTTGTATTAAACTCCGCAGAGAAGTTGTCATTTATACCACCAAGGTAAAAAAAATATATATATATATATATGTTTATCTCACCATTGAAATCATGTCATGACACTTGACATTGGAGCTGTTGTCAGGTAAGTGGAGCCATGGAGACCCCTGTTGGGATATGTTCATGATTGAGAAAACAACCATTCTGACACATAACAAGCAACTACTGTATATCCGAACCTGACTCGCACAGCAACACATGCAGGCTTTGCCAACGTTTCATGGTGCTGGTTAAAGCCTATTTGTTACATGCATTTCACTCCAAGCTAAGTTTGCCACAGTTATGCCACTGTTGGCAAACAACCAAGCCCAAGGGCTTGTGAGTGCCCGGTACACTCACAACATTTTCCAGTTAAGGATTTGTGAGGAATAATGTGGTGTGGCTTTTGCAGCCATCATTTGGGTTTCAGTTTACATCAAGATTGAGGTCTCTGATAGCTGCAGGATACACAGAGGGCTAAAATAGAAACAGAATGACAATCTAAATCAAAGTTGTGGTTGTCTTTATTATAATCCACTACAATCCGTAGCGATTATAAAATAGCTAAAGAGAGCATGTTTACTACTAGACTGCAATTTCTGAGACTTCAGTAGTTGTACTGTAGGTTTTGAAGGATCCAACAGTCATTGAGTGCTTTAATTTCATAAATTTGGGGGAATCCCTTCCAGTGGGGATAGTTCCACACTTGGTTGTACATGAAAACGTTGCAATAAATGACAAAAATAATCAGAGCTCGATTGCAAATTACTTTTTTGTTTCCACACTGCTGGTTAATCCTGCCATGAAATGGGCCTTATGTCAGATCATCTGAGTTAGTAACAACCCATACAATGTCAGAAATGTGTAGTTGAATACCATCCAGAAATAATGTCAACAAAGACTGACCCTTCAGTCTCCATGACCTTAGGTGCCAAAGTACTCATGTTCTAAACATTTTCTGGAATGGCTGCACGGAAGATTTCAAATGTCCACATCAAATGTACTGTTCAACACAAAAACCATCAGTGTGATGAGTTTGGACATGTACGGTAAGTGAGCCTCATCAACCACGACAATGTGCTGTAAACCAAACGTGATTTCCTGAAAGCATTTTGAGCAACATGTCATCCATGTGTACTCTACCTAGGTGCCACACGGTGTCTTTCGAGCTGCCTACATCTCTGCACAAGTCATATGATGTCAGCTAGACACATTCTGCAAACGTAATGTATGCATTTGCTCTCTAATTGTTTCAATGTTCATTTGACAAATAAAAGATTCACCGTTTGGTAAAAGTAGTAAAACTGTGTAACCAGCTCTATAGAGACAGGATTTTTCTTGCAACTTTAGTCTCATGTTGTAAAGTCAGGTTGATATTTCACCTTGAGGAATTTGTCCTTTAGCATCTGAGAGCACTGTGCCACTCAGCACTTTTTCCCTCGGACTCCAGAAATCATTATCAGCCACTGTTGGATGTTTAAACAGCAACCAAGTTGGTTATTTGATTTTTCAACTTCCCCTCTGACATCCATAACTCCCACAGTGAAATGGACATAACTAGAGCAAAGATTTGTGGTAAATCATTGTCTGATAGGTGTGCTGCTTGTCCTTGTGCTCCAAGAGCTGCCGTATTGCACCACCACTCTGAGCATGGGTCATGAATCTTTTCAAGTTGAAATAAAAATCTGAAACTTATATTTTCTCTCTTATTTCTTGAGTCAACCCACATTTCTCTTGAGAAGCTAAAAAATCAATAATACTATAAATTTTGCAGCAGTCACGATGAGGAAGATTATAAACTTTTTCAATCAAATAACTTCAAATCACATATTCCCAAGAATATTTCCTCAGAAATATCATTTTCTTAAAAAGAGTTCCAGTTTTTGGGCGTGAGTTGGGACTGCAAGTTTGGATATGAATAATGTAAGCCCTACTGATTCACTGCATTCAAACGTTGGTGTGCATTTGATGACTTTTGATCAATCCACATGATGATCACAGCAGAAGTAGTCACACAGAAACACAGCCTTAAACACAAACCACACACACACCTACCATTCATGCCGTTATAGATGCTCCGATGATGTGGCGACAGCTCTTCTCCAGCCAGCCTCCTCTGACTCTCTCTCACAGGACTGCCAAACTTCACTTGATCAGGACTCAGACTGTACTGATGCCTGTGAGTTTCAGGGCTGCCGCCCTGGATTATGCAGCCCTTTTCATGGTGCTCACCGGTCCCGAGGTGCACGTGGCGGGGCTCGGGGCTCCCACAGCCCATGCTGCTAATGCTGCTCCTCTGGTGCCTCTGGTAGAGCTCCCCGCTGCCACCCTGGCCCACGTAGTGCTGCCTCTGACCCAGAAGGAGATCGGAGCTGTGGTGTTTAGGGTGCTGCTCTGGACTACGTTGGCCTATGTTCCTTCCATATTTTTCTGGGCTCAGGCCCCGCATAACGCGACTGTGGTCAGGAACAGATATGGAGCCGCAGCGGGGCCGGCAGAGCTGAGGCAGCGTGTACGGGTACTCCAGGCTCGTACTTCGGTGGCGCCCAGCTGGGTGCACAGGACTGGACAGCACCTCCCTATCTCCTCCACTTCCTAATCCACTAATACTGCTGCACCTAGGTTTGTGCACTAGTTCAGGGCTATTTTTTTCCCCACTACCAACTACACCACCGACTACTATGGCAAGGTGAGCTTGCTTATGATGAGGATGATCGGCGCTATCGACACTCCCTGCACTAGAGGTGCTGCTCCCATCCCCTACATCTCTCATCAGCAGCCCCTGCCCCGGCACCAGCAGCAAACTGTTTTGGCTGTCTATAGAGTTGCGACACCCTCCGATCCCCACGGCCCCTCCACCAGAACCTTCCCCCACGCCCCCACCTACCACCCCCTTTTCTTCATCCAGCAGTAAGCAGAGCTCCTTCAGCTCCAGGTTCTCCCGGATCACTTCCTCTTGTCGAAGCTCCAGCTCTTTGAGTTTCTGTAGGTAGAGGGTCACCTCTTTGCGCATAATGCTGGCACTGTAACGTCCAAGACGCTGCCACTCCCTGGAGACACGCTTTCCTTTCTGACGGTCGTCATCTAAAAAGCAGCACAAGTCCCGCAGTTCACGATTGTCCTCTTGAAGTTTCTGATTGATGTCCTGGAGAAGCAGAGAAGAACAGGTGGAAAAGAACAATGAGTTAAACTGTTAAAAAGGGTATTGAACCTACAATATGAAACCTTCTCAGGCAAGACATAGCTTAAGTGTTAATAAATTATTTCTCAATTTTCACCTAGCATTTTTTTTCTATTAATATGACATCAAATGCACTGCTGCAACATTTGTCCAATCTAGTTTACTGGTGTTTAAGATATTGTTCAAATTCTGTTTGCAGTCATAATGAAATGAAATAATAATCCTCTCTGTCTTCCCCACAAAAGAGCAGAGTCATTGTATTCAATGTGAAATACATAATGTTGATTAGAATCCTGTGCCAGATATAGAGGCCACACACAGAAATAAAGCAGGATTAGGGAAGAGAGATGACTCACCCGAGCATTTTGATATAAGCAACACTAAAAACCTCTTCTTCACCTCTCTTTCCTTCTGTAACTCAGCTCACTCTCCCCAATTCTCTCTCTCCTGCTCGCTCTCTCCGTTAAAACCCTCCAGCTCTTTTCCTGTGTAATTAGGCCACTTCAATTGGAGGAGGTGACAAGGTTTCCAAGAGAGGCAAATAATCCCAATGTGCTGTGGAAGCTACCTCAGGCTCTGTCTCAACATAAACTGTAAACACTGTGCTCAGGTCAGTGTGCCATATTACCCTTATTAGAGAAGGCAGTAGGTAAAGGTTACTGGAAGTGAGAGAGGCTGCATAGAACTTGAAAGGCAACTGACACATTGTTCTGCAGGCTAATGCTTTAGATTCATGTTGAATTTTCAAAGAATGTGAGGCAGCCTGAGATATGGATACCAGATTTTAGCACTACAGTATAAACAGATTTAAAGAGGACCATTTCCTCCTCAGTACTGGAGGATACATGTTTTCCTTGTGAAGACTAGCTCTGTAGCCCATTAGCTGAATGGGCTACAGTCTGAGTAAGGAGCTGAAACAATGTCCAACCATCTACAGGTTCAAAAGCAAATGCAAAGAAAAGATTTTTGCCAAATGCAGGGAAGAGGAGACATGAGGTAGTGATTGTGAGATTCAGCATAATGTAGTACGTATTTAAAATGGTATATATAATAATGATTATATATATATATACACATATATATATATATATATATATATATATATATATATATATATATATATATATATATATATATATATATATATATGTTGTATATGTATATTATTTATAATTGCTTTGGTATATTTATATTTTAATGCTCAGGTATAATATTGCAATGAAGTGCTGTAATATTTTTACAATGTAATAACAGGTATCATTTTTTGATAAAGTAAAGCTTGCTGTTATATATATATTTTTTTTAAGCAAAATTGAAATAGAAACAAGGGGTAGGACCTCATAAGTTTTTTACTTCCTCTTACTCCTTTTCGGGCATGAAGGTTTATTTCCCTTTGATTTTGTTTAATGACTGTTTATTTGTATTCTTTTTTAGTTTTGTGTAATTGTTTTTTTCTGTATGCTCGAAATACAGATTTCGATCAATCAATCAATCAATCAATCAATGGAAAAGGCACAACTTGGCATTGATTTTGCGCACATTCATAACAATCCTTCCCCCTTGTAAATGTTAAAAGCCTCTCTTCTTTTCTCTCTGAAATTGACATGCGAATGTAAAGACTGTCCTGTTTAGCATGTATGTCTGCATCATCAGCAGTCATTCTCAACTAGGCCCACACACAATAACCACCTGGAACTTCAGCGATATCTTATCTCACACCGCGGTATAGTCGGCTTTCTACACAGCCACACATCCCTCCTGCATGCATCCCTCTCAGATGAGCTCCAAATCTATGATCTCATCTCTTCCCCGATGCGCGTCCCCTCTCACCTTCAGCCCTCGTATCTCGGTGAGGTGCAGCTGGAGGCTGCGGTTGACCTCTCGGATGAGATTCCCGTGGTCCAGGATGACGCTCATCTTGTCGGCCTCGGAGCGCCGGAGCCGGCGCAGCAGATCCTCCTTGGTCCACTTCAGCAGCTCCTCGTCGCTCAGCCCGGAGATGTCTTCGGCTGGACTCTCGCTCTTCGCTATGGACAGCTGGAGCTGGGGCTGGGCCGGCGGTGGAGTCACCTTCTCCATTTGCACAGCTCCCCCACCACTGATTAAAAAAAAAGAGCAGAAAATACTTGGGAGGTTTGCCAACAGCCTCTGCTTGCACCCGCTCCCCTGTCGACTTATTAAGGCTGGTTTATGGTTCTGCGTTAAACCAACGCAGAGCCTACGGCGTAAGCTACGCGGCGACCACGTACCCTACGCCGTACCCTACGGCGTAGGCTCTGCGTCGATTTAACGCGGAACCATAATTCAGCCTTTTAGGGTGGAAAAACGGATTAAAACGGTTACCGATGTGAAATCATTGGCACGGGCTTGGCCTGTCTGCTGCTCCCCACCTCTCCCAGTCTCTCCTGGAAGATGCAACAGCTGAAGATGCCGACTGACTGACTGGGTGCGATCCAGATGAGAAAAATGCCCTGCTCTGTATCACTGCATCATCCTCACCGAGCAGATGGGCTCTGCTTCTGCCGTGACGTGCAGCGTGAGTCGCAGTCTCGATCTAGTGGCCAAAATCAGTCCCAAATGTGCCCAAAGCGACGAAAAGCTTTAGTGGACACACACCTTCCACTATTGGGCTGCCAAAGAGGAGAGAGCCGGCAGCAGCAGCAGCACAGCAGCACAGGGGTCTCCTCCTTGACGTCTCTCTCTAGCTCTCCCCTCCAGGGGTTTGCCTCTTACCGACACACGGAGAGAGAAAACAGCTCGCTCGCAGCGCCACCTAACGTATTCATAGAGCATAATCCCAAACAGGCCACGGGAAAGGGTGGCTCTCTCGGGATTTACCTAAAATGCCAGAGGGGAAACGTGTCATTCCTGAACCCCACAGCCCCGGATGCAAAATAAAATTAAATAAATATTTTTTTTCTTGAATGACAGCTGAGAGATATTTTTGATTTGACTTGATTTGATTTGATTTGATTTGATTTGATTTATTTTGTACATGTAAAAAACAACAATTCAAGAGAAGATAAGAAAACAAAACAAAACAACAAAACAAAGAATTTCATACTTTAACACTTGATATCTTAATTTACAAGTGCAAAAAGGAGTAGGAAGAAATGTAAACTTATTTAATCCTACCCCGATTCACTAATCATTTAACCCGTATTTATAAATACTCACACACTGTACTCACACTGCTAAATAACAGTATTATTATTATTATTATTATTATTATTATTATTATTATTATTATTATTATTATTATTATTATTATTATTATTATTATTATTATTATTATTATTATTATTATTATTATTATTATATTATTATATACTGTAATTATACTCCCCTCCGGTTTCATCAGGAGGGGAGCTAATAATTTTCACTTTTGTTCGCAAACATACACATAGTTGATTATTTCTATATATTTGTACACACATGCCCATATAAATATTTATATAAATATACTTATTTACACTATACTGTCTCTATTAACTGCATCTGCTCTATATCTATGTATATATCTACTTACACACATATTCACACGCACACACACGCATACACCCATATACAGTGGGTTGCAAAAGTATTCACCCCCCTTGAACTTTGTGACCTTTTGCCACATTTCAGGCTTCAAACATAAAGATATAAAACTGTAATTTTTTGTGAAGAATCAACATCAAGTGGGACACAATCATGAAGTGGAACGAAATGTATTGGATATTTCAAACTTTTTTAACAAATAAAAAACTGAAAAATTGGGCGTGCAAAATTATTCACCCCCCTTAAGTTAATACTTTGTAGCACCACCTTTTGCTGTGATTACAGCTGTAAGTCTCTTGGGTTATGTCTCTATCAGTTTTGCTCATCGAGAGACTGAATTTTTTGCCCATTCCTCCTTGCAAAACAGCTGGAGCTCAGTGAGGTTGGATGGAGAGCTTTTGTGAACAGCAGTTTTCAGTTCTTTCCACAAATTCTTCATTGGATTCAGGTCTGGACTTTGACTTGGCCATTCTAACACCTGGATATGTTTTTTGTGAACCATTCCATTGTAGATTTTGTTTTATGTTTTGGATCATTGTCTTGTTGGAAGACAAAT
Source organism: Cololabis saira (assembly GCF_033807715.1). NCBI lineage: Eukaryota > Metazoa > Chordata > Actinopteri > Beloniformes > Belonidae > Cololabis > Cololabis saira. Next base: position 39,561,587 of record NC_084587.1, read on the forward strand.
CTCCGTCCCAATCTCAGGTCTTTTGCAGACTCCATCAGGTTTTCTTCCAGAATGGTCCTGTATTTGGCTCCATCCATCTTCCCATTAATTTTAACCATCTTCCCTGTCCTTGCTGAAGAAAAGCAGGCCCAAACCATGATGCTGCCACCACCATGTTTGACAGTGGGGATGGTGTGTTGAGGGGGATGAGCTGGGTTGCTTTTACGCCAAACATAACGTCTTGCATTGTTGCCAAAAAGTTAGATTTTGGTCTGATCTGACCAGAGCACCTTCTTCCACATGTTTGGTGTGTCTCCCAGGTGGCTTGTGGCAAACTTTAAACAACACTTTATATGGATATCTTTAAGAAATGGCTTTCTTCTTGCCACTCTTCCATAAAGGCCAGAATTGTGCAGTATACGACTGATTGTTGTCGTATGGACAGAGTCTCCCACCTCAGCTGTAGAGCTCTGCAGTTCATCCAGAGTGATCATGACCCCTGACCTCTGACCTCTGCAGCTCATCCAGAGTGATCATGACCTCTGACCTCTGCAGTTCATCCAGAGTGATCATGGGCCTCTTGGCTGCATCTCTGATCAGTCTCCTCCTTGTATGAGCTGAAAGTGTAGAGGGACGGCCAGGTCTTGGTAGATTTGCAGTGGTCTGATACTCCTTCCATTGCAATATTATCGCTTGCACAGTGCTCCTTGGGATGTTTAAAGCTTGGGAAATCTTTTTGTATCCAAATTCAGCTTTAAACTTCTCCACAACAGTATCTCGGACCTGCCTAGTGTGTTCCTTGTTCTTCATGATGCTCTCTGTACTTTAAACGGACCTCTGAGACGATCACAGTGCAGGTGCATTTAGACGGAGACATGTTTACACACTGGTGGATTCCATTTATCATCATTAGTCATTTAGGTCAACACTGGATCATTCAGAGATCCTCACTGAACTTCTGGACAGAGTTTACTGCACTGAAAGTAAAGGGGGTGAATAATTTTGCACACCCAATTTTTCAGTTTTTTATTTGTTAAAAAAGTTTGAAATTTCCAATACATTTCGTTCCACTTCATGATTGTGTCCCATTTGATGTTGATTCTTCACAAAAAATTACAGTTTTATATCTTTATGTTTGAAGCCTGAAATGTGGCAAAAGGTCACAAAGTTCAAGGGGGGTGAATACTTTTGCAACCCATTGTATACCTACATATCTCTCTCTCTCTCTCTCTCTCTCTATATATATATATATATATATATATATATATATATATATATATATATATATATATATATATATATATATATATATATATACACACACATGCATACATACACATATAATTAGCTGGCCATTTCTGAACATAGATATAAGATAGGTTATTTTTAAATAATTAACTTTACTTACTCTTTTTGATCGATATTTTAAAAGCCGGGGCGTCCAAGTAGACCCAGCGTCACATGTGTTTTCCAGTCTATGGTCATGACCACAGACAGAGGTTGGACTCCAGCACCACGGACAGCTACCTGGCGTTATAAAACCAGCTATAAAACACATCTATGTAAATCTTGCTTTTAACTCAATATTTTTAATTGCACACATTGACTGTGCTGCTGTTTGTCCTTCAAAAGAATTAAGCTTCACTCCAGTTGTATGAAAATACCGGAATGGTATTTGCAATAGGAATTCAAAATATCTTACCATTACCATCATACCATTATTTGCCCTGTTGGTGAAGTCATAAAAGTGTCACACATTCCAGGGTTTGACAGAAAAACAAAGATAAATACCCGTTATGTTTTACCAGCTGTTAATACATTTATGAAATCAAAAGTCAACGTTTCCATTTGAAATGTAGTGTTGTAAAGACAAAATGGTATGAAATGAAAGTATTCAGCTAAATGTCTAAATGCTGAGTGAACCCAACCATGTAGATGCATATGTGCATATGCTCTTTGTTGTTGTTAGCTATTATTCATTTGTGTTTATTTCATATAAGTAAAATGTCTCAAACATGTCAGACAAAGTAAAACACGGTGGTGCAGCTGGTAGTGCAGCTGGTAGTGCAGTTGTCTCACAGTAAGAAGGTCCTGGGTTCGATTCCCGCCGGGGACGCTGTGGGTGCTGAAGTGCGTGTTAGTTCCTCCATGACTTCAGCGCCCACACTCTGGGGTTGGCGAAAGGGCCTTTCTGTGTGGAGTTTGCATGTTCTCCCCGTGTTCCCTTGGATAGCTAATGTAAGCTACCCTCACAAAAACATGCACACAGTCCTGGGCTACAGGGCTACAGGACTACAGTACTGGCCAACCGGGGCGCCAGATGGGGTGGGGAGGATCTGGCATATCTGGATATCTGGAATAACGTGATCCTTCCACGTGCTACGTCCGGCCAGAGAAGCCCCACCCTGTCAGGTGAAAAGATGCGGCCTGCTCACTCCTCAGGTTAAGGAGGAGACCTGAGCTAAAAATATAAAAAAAAAAAAAACATGTCAGACAAAAGAACATTTTGATATGTAAGAAGGGGGGGGCATTCACAAGCCGAGGCTTCAGCCCTGACCCTTTCAAATGTGGTCTTTGGTCTTGACCTAAGTGTTCATGCTTGGTGGTGACCAATCCTTTTTTTTCATTCATTCATTATATATATTATATTATCTAAATTCTCTATAATGTTATCTTAGTGTTTTATTGTTTTGTTTTTACAATTTCACAGAATCAAGATTCTGATATTATCTAAGGACTAGAATTAGTTAACGGGGGTAGAGTTGGAAATATCCCTTCCTGTTTTACCAATGATCCATTACTAAAACAAATATCTGATAATTCATTTCCCTTGGAGATTAATTAAGTGTTTTTTAAATTTAACTAAGTTGGCCTACAGTCATTTTTAAACCAGTTTAATTTTGTAATGATGTTCTGCTCAGGTGACTTTTTGTACTTTCAAATTTTATCTTGAAATGTGGTCTTTGGTCTTGACCTAAGTGTTCATGCTTGGTGGTGACCAATCCTTTTTTTTCATTCATTCATTATATATATTATATTATCTAAATTATAATAATATTTTTTTATTTTTTATTTAACCTTTATTTAACCAGGAAAAGAAACCCATTGAGATTAAAAATCTCTTTTGCAAGGATGTCCTGGCCAAAAGGCAGCACAAGATTTCAAATATTAAAATTTACAGAGGTGTAATATGAAATATTAAAATCAAATAAAAACAAATGAGACAAAAAATGGAAATCATTTAAAACAGTTACAAATCAGAGATGCTGTCTCAAGTGCACTCATTCTGGACTTAAAATCGCTCAGTGGTATAAGTTCTGTTATTTTTAGATCCTTTTGAAGTTTGTTCCACGTATAAGGGGCAGAGTATGTGAATGCTCTTTTTATAATGATAATAATAAATAATATAATACATTATTACAATAATATTAATATAATAATATGTATTTATGTGTTCAATAATGTTGCTGTAGAAAAGTAGAAAAACTCAATTTCCCGAAGTTCCCAACTTCCGGTGCTCCGTGACGTCACTGAAAGCCCAGCCAATGGGCGGCGGCCTAGCTCCGAGCACCACGTCATCCTAGTAGAGAGCAGGAGCCGGCTGACAGGGAGAGGTCTCACCACCGACGCCTTTCTGGCATTAATATCCGTCTGTTTGTTGCTTCATATGTTACAACTTGTTTCAAACACAACGGGACATTTATTTCTGTCTAGACCTGAAGCCATCTTGATCTAAAAGGTAAGAGCTCGGGTTAATCTTGGTCTAAAGTCGGTGGCCGGTGTTGGTTTCCATAAGACGGGGCAGGAAATGCTACATTCCGTTAGCTAACGCAGACCTACAAGGTGGCGTGAACACCGACCACCTTAGCGGCCGGAAAACATTCATTTGACAGGGATTAACGGGATTGAAATGTAGTTTTTTGATTAATTGCGTGTTTACACTACCACCATTTTAATGCCGTGTTTCGCGTTTCAGCACACGCCACGTAAATAGGAATATGTGGCTGAATAAGACCAGCCCACTGGAGTCTCAGCAGAGATACGTGCCTGCTTTATTCACCTAGTTTAAAGGTGTTTTATTTATTTATTTATTTAGTATTGTTTTAGTTTATTGTATTGCGTTACAGCCAGGTTTAGTGTTATTAGGTAACATATTTTAAATTACATTAGGGTGGAAAAGAAGCAACAAACCTATCTATTTTTACACCTGAATTGATGTTTTTAAGATAAATGTGTCAAATATTCCAAATATTCCTTGGTTGATGTTGTAAGAATCTATTGCCTTACTTTTTCTATAACATTACATTGATTATCTTTGGACCGTAAACTGTTGAACAAGTTACATTAGACCCAAAGCTCTATAATGTTATGTTAGTGTTTTATTGTTTTGTTTTTACAATTTCACAGAATCAAGATTCTGATATTATCTAAGGACTAGAATTAGTTAACGGGGTAGAGTTGGAAATATCCCTTCCTGTTTTACCAATGATCCGTTACTAAAACAAATATCTGATCATTCATTTCCCTTTGAGATTAATGAAGTGTTTTTTTTTTAATTTAACTAAGTTGGCCTACAGTCATTTTTAAACAAGTTTAATTTTGTAATGATGTTCTGCTCAGGTGACTTTTTGTACTTTCAAATTTTATCTTGAAATGTGCGAGATACTGATGACAACACAAGTACCATACAACGAATGACGTTGTGCTGCTGTGCAAAAGGCATCACAAATGTTTTATTGGTACATGTCAACAAAACTGGGCCAAATAGTGTTTGTCAAAAGTCAGAACACACCTACCCATTAATTTTTGAATTCCTCTGTACGGTTCCTTGCGTCATGAAAACTTGCTGAACAGGTTTCCTAATGGCAAATGTGTGTCATGCTTTTGAAGATCCGTGTCTTATTTTAGCACTGAAAAGAAAGCCTGATCCGTATAAAAACCACTGTATGTAAGAGACAACAGGTAGACTGACAACGAGCAATAGAACAAGCACAAGCAGTTTGGAGTTACCAAGCTTTGATTACTAGTTTCATAGGGACCACATCTAGTTTGTTATTACTTAACACACTAATTGTTGTGTTTGGGCTTTTTTTTTCTGCTGAAGCTCAGTGATGACGACCTACCAGGAGTTCATTCAACAAAATGAGGATAGAGATGGAGTGAGATTCAGTTGGAATCTCTGGCCCTCCAGCCGTCTTGAAGCCACGAGACTTGTCGCCCCCGTCTCCTGCCTCTTTACACCTCTAAAGGAGAGGCCTGACCTGCCACCGGTCCAATATGAGCCAGTCCTGTGCAGCCGTGCCAATTGCAAGGCCGTACTCAACCCTCTGTGGTAAGTTTGACTGGAAAAAACTTTTACCCACCATTTATTTATTTATTTAATTACATTCTTTCTTCTTTGTTTATACTGTAAACCACTAAAACTACCTTTTTATTGTTGATATATTATCTACTGGTATTGGATGCCCTTTTGATTGATTTTAGAATGTAATTATATTGTCTTAATTTTCCATTGTGTGGATTATGCACAGTGTTTGCAGAGTACCCTCTGTAAAAACTGACAAACTTTCTGCAAATGGAATATGTCTCAATCTTATTTTTAATAGTTAATCCTTTTCAAATGTTACGGTATTATGAATATCAGGCTGGTACACCAGAGTTGCAAACACACTGAACAGTCACAGCTGTATGTCATACGTGCTGAAAATCCATTTTCTTTTTTTTTTCGTTTTATAGTCAAGTTGACTTCAGAGCCAAAGTGTGGGCATGTAACTTCTGTTTCCAACGAAACCCTGTAAGTACAAATGTAAATCGAATATATCAGCCATCATTTTATTTGACACAAGTTGCTTCAAATCCTTGCCCAAGTCTTCATAACATCATGTGGACTGACAGCATTCCTTTAATAGGATGAATAATCTAAATTGCTTTGTCTCTGTTTGTGCAGTTCCCTCCCTCGTATGCAGGCATATCAGAGGTGAACCAACCTGCTGAGCTCATGCCACAGTTTTCTACCATTGAGTACATAGTACAGGTAAATGCTAAATCCATGTAAACATTCTGATCTCAGCCATGTACTGAAGATGTGCAGTGCAAAGTGGAACATTAATGATTTCCATTAGTAACATGTTATTTAGCTTCAGAACCAAGCAAAAAGTTCAGCAAATCTGAAATCTACAAGGTTAAGTTCTACACTTGGGTACGAAAAAAAATAAAAACAATTAGATTTGTATGTTAATGACAAATGTGTCATTATATATACTGTTATTAGATAATGATAATCAATGTATACTTTAGACTGGAAATATGATTATTAATAGCTGATATGAAGAAATTATCAAGGCTTTGTAACCACTCGGGGTCTGACTGCTGTTGTGATTAGCAAGTGAAACTTAATTAATAATGTATATAATTTTCAGAAGTCATTTGAGCACGTATGATCAGATGGTATCTCTTACAGAGCCAGTTCAACAGTATACATTGACTCTCAGAATACAACAAACCAAATGAAATTCTGCTCTATATTCCTTTCTTTGTAGCCGCACATTCTTCTTTTTGCAGACAGGAAAAATAAAAGTATGATTTATTTGTGTGTGATGAATAAGTGCAAGATCTTACATGTGTTTAATATTCTTCTCGTGCGTCCTCACAGCGTGGCTCGACAGCCCCTTTGATCTTTCTGTATGTTGTGGACACATGTTTGGAAGAAGAGGATCTACAGGCCCTCAAAGAGTCTCTTCAGATGTCCCTGAGTCTGCTGCCACCCAACGCACTAGTGGGCCTTATCACATTTGGACGTATGGTCCAAGTTCATGAGCTCAGCTGTGAGGGGATTGCTAAGAGCTACGTGTTCAGGGGCACCAAAGATCTTTCTTCTAAACAGATCCAGGTCAGTGCAAGTAACAGATCTATCCAGATCTATCTCTCGTAGAGAGAATACCAAACAATGAAGTAGTAATAGCTAATAATGTCGTCTTCAGCTGTTACCTCTGCTAAAACTTTAGAATACATTTTGATTTAAATTAATTCCATGATTTCTTTTTTTTTAATTAAATTGTTTGTAATGAAAGCATGACATGAGATGATGCAATAATAACAAACTGGAAAAATTGTGTTCTAAAACTTTGACCAGTACATTTTTAAGCATCCAAGTGGTATTTAAAGTTATGTTAAAGAAAACTGATTAGATAAGGATAGGGTAAAACATTTTGAGATTTGCATTCAAATATGCGAAACAAAGAAACTGTCATGCACGTTCTCTAATTAGCTTAATGTGTGAATTTTATTGTATTAGGAGATGCTTGGTTTGATGAAGCCGGTAGCAGCTGGACAGCCCGGTCGCCCAGCGGCCCCTCAGGATGCTGCAGGCTCTTGCAAGTATGGAGAAGCAAGAACATTTTCCATTTCTCAATGAATTGTTGATATCTTCAAAAGGCTCCATAACAGTTTTATTTGTACTAAAATCTTTGTGTGTTCGTTTTTTAGATTCCTTCAGCCCGTACATCGAGTTGATATGAATCTCACAGACTTGCTTGGAGAACTTCAGAGAGACCCTTGGCCTGTCCCTCAGGGCAAACGGCCACTCCGCTCCACTGGTGTTGCATTGTCTATTGCTGTCGGGCTGCTAGAGGTAAATCAAACTCCAGTATTGTCCAATAAGTGGATGCAAACAACACTGGCCAGAGAAAAAGCTTTTCCATAATCTCCTCAGTTATCTGTCTAAATCAATTTATTGGTACAGCCACACTTGTTTTAACATCCACTGCTTACACATGCATTATTAGTCATAACTATAACTTAGTAACAGAACATAGTAAGTCGAACTTTAGCCTCTCTGAAACAACTTTGCCACATATCGCTGTCCATAAATTTGCACACTGCCTAGTAATCAACTTCTGCAGAACTGTAGATTTGCTCTGTCAGTCCAAAGGCGGCCCCTTGTCCTCCTTCTGTCCTGTCCCTCTACAATCATTATCCTCCCTCTCGTCCTCCTCATAATCTGTGGTTATGTAACTGGTAGCAGTAGAAATCATAACCACAATGTATTCTTCCCCAGCCAATATGACGTTGATTTTAACAATCTCACTCGTAAAGTAGAACTGCAAAAAAACTTTCAGTATCAGTTTACTGGTTTATTTGTTCTCTGTGAATGAGAAAAAAAATGTCCCATTTATATGAATCACTGGTAACTTAAAACTTATTTTTATCAAAAGGATAACTTATTGTAGCTGTTTTGCAGTTATGTGGATTGTTTCTCTATCTTTCATCATGTCGTGGATGTTCTCAGACCTGTGGACTTTTATTTTGCCATCACTGGTGGTTGTGTGGTCTGCTGATTGTCGAATAAATTAATTGAGCATTCATCAAGGCCCTTTATGGATACTCTCAATCAAAATGTATCTTTTCTTGCTGTGTGAAAACAAAAGTGGTAGGACATTTTATGTGTGCTGAAGAACAACATCCTTCTCCTTCCCCTTGGCTCTTCTTCTTTTTGCACATTTGAGAACTTGGACATTAGTCCATTTATAGCTATACTGTTGTATAGTATCCAGAGCAGAACACCACAAATTAAAACAAGTGCTGTTTATGAAAACTGCAGCTGTGGAATTATGTTATGACTTAAATATATAAGAAAAATAATGCCTTTACTGCTTTGTGATTAGTTCATAAAGAAGATTTTCATGTTAAATTCCAGCTTTGGGTAAAATGGGATAATCTGAAATCCACTTCCTTGTGTCCTCAGGGCACCTTCCCAAACACGGGGGCGAGGGTGATGCTTTTCATCGGTGGGCCGCCCACCCAGGGCCCAGGCATGGTGGTGGGAGACGAGTTGAAAACCCCTATCCGCTCCTGGCACGACATTCAGAAGGACAATGCACGCTATTTGAAAAAAGCCACCAAGGTGACAAATTGATGTGATCTATTCAAATGTTGCATTGTTGGGTTTTTATGAAATATATATTCTTTTTTCTGACAATTGAACCTGAAATAAAACATCTATTTCTCACACAGATGGGTATGACATGTTGGGGTATGTTCATAATATTCAGGTGATATTTATGATTTTCTCACCCCTTTTCCACAGTACTATGAAGCTTTGGCCAACCGGTCTGCAGTAAACGGCCACTGTATTGACATTTATGCCTGTGCCCTGGACCAGACTGGACTGCTGGAGATGAAGTGCTTGTCCAACCTTACAGGGTATGTCAGCACTCAGTGATAAACTGTTTTAGCATTTGGGGTTGCATCAGTTTTTTTTTAAGCATATCTATGGTTTTTAATGATGTTTTGTTGTCTTTCAGGGGGTACATTGTTATGGGAGACTCTTTTAATACTTCCCTGTTTAAGCAAACCTTCCAGAGAGTCTTCAGTAAGGACTACAACGGAGACTTCCGCATGGCCTTTGGTGGTGTTCTGGAAGTCAAGGTAGAGAACTAATCCAGTCACTGTAGTGCCCAAACAGAATTACTTCCTATATGCAAACTTAAATCATGTCACTTATAAATTAAAAGTTTTAAAGACTTAATGTCTGCATGCCTTCTTCTGTGTTTGCAGACGTCAAGGGAACTAAAAGTTTGTGGTGCCATTGGACCATGCGTTTCACTCAACTCAAAGAGTCCCTGTGTTTCAGAGAATGTGAGTCACTGTTTTAGATAAAACTGGGAAGCACATATTCCTTAATATAAGTAATCTGAGACTAGCATTTACCGGCTCTAATCGCCATGCATGTTCTTTTCTTTAGGAGATGGGTACTGGTGGCACAAATCAATGGAAAGTTTGCAGTCTGAATCCCTCCTCTACTTTGGGGATGTACTTTGAAGTCGTGAATCAGGTAAAATATTAGACTCTTGTTTTTGAGTGTTAGCTTGGATAAGACTACAGTGTGCAGAAGGCAGCACAGCTGTTAAACACATCTAATAAATAAGCAATTGTGATAGAGGATAATAGTTTTCTTACAGAAACCCCTGATACAATGATGTGTTGTGTATTCCTCTTCAAAAAGACAATTTGTTCAAGAAAGGAATAATTGTGAACTGCAATCTCACTGGTTTCACTGTTTAATGTTTGTGTGTAGCACAATGCACCCGTCCCCCAGGGTGGCAGAGGGACAATCCAGTTTGTAACCCAGTACCAGCATTCAAACACACAGAGGAGAATACGCGTCACCACTATCACCAGAAAGTAAGTTTTATTATTGTTTATAGTCTACAACAAAAAGGCAGCTAAAATCAAAGTTTAGCTCACGAGAGGGGATGTTTGCATGCCTGCAGTTCAGGTCAACACATTTAGAGACTGTGTATCATTTGCACTACACTCACTTGTTCCTCTCCCGTTTCCACTATCTTCCTTCCTTCCTCCCTTCCTTCCTTCCTTCCTTCCTTCCTCCCTCCCTTCCTTCCTTCCTGTGACTAACCTAGCTGGGCAGATGCCCAGTCTCAAATTCAGCACATCGAGTCATCATTCGACCAAGAAGCAGCTGCAGTGCTCATGGCTCGCCTGGGGGTCTTCAGGGCGGAGTCAGAGGAGGGACCAGATGTGCTGCGTTGGCTTGACAGACAGCTCATCCGCCTAGTGAGTGTCAAACCCACCCGAAGGCTAATTATCTTGGTCTTGCAAGAATAATGACGGCACATAGTTGGCATCCATTTGTCTTTTCTTTGTTGTGTTGTATGGATGTTATTTTAACAATGATTTATCCTCCACGTTTTTAGTGTCAGAAGTTTGGCCAGTTCAATAAAGATGATCCTACCTCCTTCAGACTGTCAGAGTCCCTGTCCCTCTACCCACAGGTAAACTATTACTTAGTGGAAATATATGAAAAGCATTCTTACCATTTTATTTCATTTTCAGTATGATACTGCCCCTGGTTTTAAAACACTTATATATTTGAATTTAATTGTTTGCTTATTTGAACATATTTTGATTATTTATATCATACAAAATAAACTTCCATTCAACTTTTTTTTCCCTCTTTCCTTCACTTGCAGTTCATGTTCCACCTGCGACGGTCACCTTTCCTGCAGGTGTTCAACAACAGCCCGGATGAGTCATCCTACTACAGGCATCACTTTGTGAGGCAGGACCTGACCCAGTCTCTGATCATGATGCAGCCCATTCTCTATTCCTACTCCTTCCACGGACCACCAGAGGTCAGCCTCATTCCCTCACAATGTTATGTGAATCACATAGCAGGATCTCCATCTTAAGCTTGACCTTAGTGTGTTGATACTGAGGAGTTGGAAACTGGGTCCTGAATATATTATGCTTCCTTACAGCCTGTGCTCCTGGACAGCAGCAGTATCCTGCCAGATCGTATCCTGCTGATGGACACTTTCTTCCAGCTGGTCATCTTTCATGGGGAGGTGAGACAATAGAGAGCTTCTTCAGCAAAAAAAAAAAAGTCTAAATTTGAAATATAATTTTTAATCATTTTTTTTCTGTTAAAGGGGACCTATTATGGCATCTAATACCTATTTTAAACAGGCCTTGAACGTCTTAAAAACAAGCTTTTGATTTTTCTTTTCTAAATAAATTAGAAATCCAGCCTCTGAACCATGTCTTTATCTTCCCATTCTCTAACCTCATTATCTATGTGGGATTCTGAGTGGGCGGGGCTATGATAATGAGGCTCTGTGCTGATTGGCTGTCTGAATGACGTGATACACCGCTACAAAACAATGGTGGAAGCTCCGGCCGGCGGAGTTAGTTGTGGGTGTGGTTTCACGCATTGGTGGCCAACCTATGTAAATCACATTTTCGTTATGTAACGAAAGGGAGCAGAATCTTATTGGCTCGTAGATCCACATCACACTGGACGGCTCATCCGGGCGGCTGTACAGACACTGCAGAATTTGGCTGCTTTCCTCCTTCTCTGAGTTGGCAGGCTGAGGGGAGACCACTTTATACATGTTAAAGCAATAAAAAACGTGTTTTTCATAATAGGTCCCCTTTAAGTAAATCTTGTATCCTTGATTTTCTAGCTTGACATAGAACGGTGCATTTAGTCTAACAGCAGGCATTTTGTGTCTTTTATTTTCAGACCATCGCCCAGTGGCGAAAAGCAGGCTACCAGGAAATGGCAGAATATGAGAACTTCAAACAGCTGCTCCAGGCTCCTCTGGATGATGCTCAAGAGATCCTACAAGCACGCTTCCCCATGCCACGCTACGTTGATACTGAGCACGGTGGCTCACAGGCTCGCTTCCTGCTCTCCAAAGTCAACCCATCACAGACCCACAACAACCTCTATGCATGGGGACAGGTAAAACATCAGCTCTTTGTCCTCCTTTTCTTTTTTCCCCCCAGTTACACTGTAATTAAGGTAGCATATAAAATTTGATGGTGTCTTCATGCAGCTCCACTGGGTTTGAGATAATCTTAGGCGCGTTAAGTAAATTGTGAAAGTTATCATTTCCTCCTTTAACCAAAGTAAGGACTTAAAATCCTTTTGATTGTCTGTGGGGTGGGGAAAAAAAACAATCAGGAGTGACAACCTAAAAGATTCAGCTCATCAGTAAGCGCTAGTCTTGGATTAGTTAACATCTGATTATAAATGGGGAAGATTGAAATCTAAAAGCAGCATTAATCTCTTTATTTCCCAATTCAAGGAAAAGCTGGCCCTTAACTCACTGTATGCAACTGTCAAACTACTGTCAGTCAGAGAATGGTATTATCAACAGAACAAGGTCTTGGTGTATTTCAAAGTGATCATGGATCAAGCAGTTGGGTCATAAAAAGGTCTGTTTGTAAACTGACTAAATCTTGTAACCACTGCTTTGTTATGTTCTGTGATTGCAGGAGACAGGAGCCCCAATCTTGACTGATGATGTCAGCCTACAAGTCTTCATGGACCACTTAAAGAAACTGGCGGTTTCCAGCTCTGCATAGATGTCTTTCCACTACTTAGGGACAAAGAAGTATATGCCATTTGTATTTAGCTATCAGGATCCATCAACATTTCCCATGTTTTTACAGAGGAGACAAACTCTTGTTTACTGTATGTTTGATTGACATGTACAGTACACTGTCTTGACTTGTGACATTTCCATAAAAATGGAACCGGTGTTCCTGTAGTGTCATGGAGTAGGGAATAGCACATTCCTAAAAAAAAAATGTCTACACATTTTAATAAGACTTATTTGAATGAAATCCTTACTATTCTCAAGAATTGGTGTCTTCTTGTCAGCAATATCGAATTGTCTTTCTATTCTGTTAGCTATAAAGTCTGACATGTAGAATTATTAGACTAATAATTTATTTGTCATCTTGTGTCTGTGCGTGCGCACTTTCTCCATTAGCTACAGATGGCATGTTTAGCAATTTTCCAATCAAAGAATATAATAGTAATACCAGCCATATAATGCTTGCTTAAAAAATGTTAATGAGCCTAATGAGAGCTGATGCTGATGCTGATGGCTTATTATTAAGTCTATTTGACAAAGATAATTAAGGTCCTACAAGGATTATACCTCTGTTTTCTAAGAAAATTCCCTCGCTGAATGAGGATTCAACGTTCTGAGGAATGGGTCAATCACAGCTCTACTGAGACTGACTGTTTTCAATGACGAATGTTTGTTTATTTTTGTCTTTATAGGGCACTCTACGGTTCTCAATACAACTTGTAGATCATGTATTTTGCACCCAATTGCCACCCATATGTCTTTTTAATGAAACTGATATAGTTCGAGTACAGAACAGTACGTTGCAGTTGTTTAATCCTGCTGGATTTTTCAAGTGATCCATATAAAGACTTACCAGCAGGGAATAGTCTCTGTGTTGTCTGTTCTTGCACCAGTATGTTTGTTTGTTCTTGGGAATGTTTTATAGCTTTTTACAATAACTTTTAAGTCCCCTTTTGATCCATAAATACAGCACAAGTGCAAACATGTGCTCACAGACCCCGGCAGACAGAGTCACTGATTTATGACTTTGTCTCCGGCTGTCGATTTTCAATTAGTAGTTACCAAAAATGCTCAGTTCATGCAACAGAAAAAAGGTTTACTCTCTCTAAGGTTCTTGGAAATTATAATTGTTGCATGCCACTGAGAGGAAAAGCTGGACAACAAAACAGTAGACAAAATGTCCTGTTTGCTGATAGGAGGCAACACTATCTCTAAACAATTGACATTTCCCCCACTCATTGCTACTGATGTAAAGCACGCACAATAGGGAACACAATCCCAATCATAAAACCGCTCACTCACCATCTACTCTGACTGTAAGCTGATTTCAGAACAGACAGTATGATTTCGAGGATCAGTGAATGGCAGATTATGAAGACTAATCCTTAGGGGGCTACGTGTTAAGAGGCAAATACTACTCTTATCGGCTTTTAGCAGAAGTTGCAACTGAAATAGAAATGAGGTCTGTATCTATCAAGGGCTTAGGCTTTACTATGTTGCCACATATGCTCCAAAGGTACTCGAGGGCAAATCAAAAGATGCTGTTCAACAGCTTTTAATCTCTTTTGACAAGGATAAATAAACACGGAAACAAAAAGTTACATTTAAGTCCATGCATTTTGCAGCTCATATTAGATGTGTTGAAAGCCATTGATCTTGTATGTAGATGAAAATAGCATCTTTACTTAATCTCTGCGTGTATTCTTGGCCTTCTTGGGGCATATAAAAGCTGCAGCTTTGCATGTTCAGTGAGATTCAAATGGACAAAACATTAACATTTTGTTCAGTCCTTTTTCCAGTCCCAAGCTTAGGCAAAGCTGCAAGGAAATGTGTCATCTTATTATCTTCTAAAAAAAAAAAAAAAAAAAAATCCTAAGGGATCAGAAGAAGTCCAGCAGCCATTTCATCCAGAAATTCATTCTGGCTTCTGTCCTTGATAACTTATGTAAGATTTCTGTATAAAATGTGTCACGATAAATGTAGTCAGAAGGCACATAGTATTAATAGTAAAGTTGTTTTCCCTTTTTTTTTCTGGGGGGGGGGGGACTGTTGATAATCCAACATTCATAACCATGTGAAGTCCAGGACTAGATCCTGAGATCCTCAGGGATGAGCAGGTTAACAGCAGGCTGGAATGTGAAACATTGTGAAGTGGCACACTGAGATCTGGGACAGCAATTTATATTGCAAGTCAGCTTTAAGCTGACTTACATGGACCCAAAAGTGCCACTGGTAATGTTTTTTTTCTCTTTTATGGAGACATTCTTGATTTTCACACGAGAATATCTTGTGCACACAAAATGTCACCAATTTAGGGTTTTTGTAACTGACGTGACAATGAACAGAAACCTATAATCATGCATTACCTCAGAACACGGATTGACTGTCAAGTTACTGATGACACTGGCATTGCAAGGGATAAATGTTTATAAGACTGTTAACAAGGATCTCAAACACTAGTGGATTATCTCGTCTGCAACATACAAAACCCTGAAGATGCTATAGGTTTTACAATGCAGTTGCTCAGTATATGTGTTGTGTTGCAAGAAACATCCCTGATGGCACACTGAATCCACCATCACATTCTGTTTATATCCATCAAAGAAATAATTTCAAATTGTATTAGTTTACATCAAGAGAGTACGTTTGTTATTAATAGGAACAGTGCGCCCAAATTCGAAACAAAGAAAATTCAAGGACACATTTTATTGTCTGCAAATGCATACACGGAGTCCTCCCGGGCCCCACTCAGTGAAGCACAACTCCTGTTGAGGTGGGACTTGCCCTAAAAACTAAACTGTCACCACAAAGAATAATATATTTAGGATGTGATTTATTACATATGTTCACTCAGAATAAGCAAAGAGATAGGATTTGTTAATGTTTGCTGCCAAACTGACACTTCTGTTCATTTACAATGACCAGGAAGGAGGGGATATTTAGAGTGTTGCCCCCTGATGCACCAGAACATAACCTCTGTCACAAGAGGCAAACAGAGGTCCGTAGAGAGAAAATTGCTGTTCAAATTTGAAATAAAAATTGGTGAAGTGACTTTCTATAAAAGCCAGATTTTGTATAAATAAGCAATTTTTCTATGTCATGATGTAATCCTGTATCTGTGGATTAGTCCTGTACATATTGTTTTGAGATGATTGTCAAATACATCTCCATTACTGTATGGTGTTTGCAGCGTGTGCCCGATAATGCCTAATCTTAATTATTTATCTCTTAAAGGCTGTGTGAGTGTGTAAACATTCATGATGTCACAATGAAGCAAACAACTTCAGATGTATCAGTTTGAGAGCAGGGATTAAATTCCATTCATTGCCAGAGACTCAGTAGACAACCTTTGACCATCCAGACAGACGTCATAAGTAGTATTTACAAGTCATTGGGCTTCCAATGTACTGATGATATTCCATAAGACTCGTGTCAGCTGTTGGCAACGACCCCTGGGTGCTTTAAAGATACAGGTCACTTCTTGAAGTGGGAGAATTACTTTTTAGCCAATAGCTCTTCAGGGTTTCATAATTTGAAGGTACAAGGGATATTTGGGGCAAGATATGTAACCACATGTGAATGCAGTATGAAATTACTAAGTCCTAAGTACCTGCAGTATCACCAGTAGTTTTGTCATCAGTATTTGGGGAATCTCAGTAGAGAGCCATGGCCCAAATTCATCTGTTTTCAGAGCTTCGCTGAAGTGTGGCTTAGCCTTGGGGTTGCATATGTCTGCATGCTGCTGAGGTAACTGAGACGTCAGTCCTGTCTGACCTCATTTTACTGAAATTGTAAACACTCTTTGCACATGGGCTCAAATGATAAGCACTTTCAGGATTAGAAAAATATGCTGCAATACAGTTGAGAACATTTAAAGTGAAGTTATTTCAACACGCTTCCATCATTTTGGTCAGGAGAAGCAGCAGCTTCTTCCCAGAAATGACAGAGCACAGGTCGACTTTTCTGAAAAACTAGCCCGGGTAGTAAAAAATTACAAGTCTAATCACTATTAAAAATAGTTTACAGGGGCACGGTGGCGCAGCTGGTAGTGCAGCCGTCTCACAGCAAGAAGGTCCTGGGTTCAATTCCCGCCGGGGACGCTGTGGGCGCTGAAGTGTGTGTTAGTTCCCCCATGACTTCAGCGCCCACACCCTGGGTGGGGTTGGTGAAAGGATCTTTCTGTGTGGAGTTTCCATGTTCTCCCCGTGTTCCCTTGGGTAGCAATGTGAGCTACCCTCACAAAAACATGCACACAGTCCTGGGCTACACATGCCCCCTCTGGCCAGCCGGGGCACCAGATGGGGTGGGGAGGATCCGGCCGGAATAACGTGATCCTTCCACGTGCTACGTCCGGCCGGAGAATCCTCACCCTGTTAAGGAGGAGACCTGAGCTCAGTGAAGGGCCTCCCGGGGTTGGTAGAGGATGGCAATGCCCAGGACTGTCACTTAGGTAGGAGCACTGGGTGATATAATGGGGGGAAAAAACCGGGATAAAAATATATTAAAAAAAAAAAATAGTTTACAACTAATTTTATGGTCCGGGACCACCACCGGAACAGGGACAGGTGCGTCCGGGACCACCACTGGAACAGGGACAGGTGCGTCCGGGACCACCACTGGAACAGGGACAGGTACGTCCGGGACCACCACAGGAACATGGGGAGGTGCGTCCGGGACCACCACTGGAACAGGGACAGGTGCGTCCGGGACCCCCACTGGAACATGGGGAGGTGCATCCGGGACCACCACTGGAACAGGGACAGGTACGTCCGGGACCACCACAGGAACATGGGGAGGTGCGTCCGGGACCACCACTGGAACAGGGACAGGTGCGTCCGGGACCACCACTGGAACATGGGGAGGTGCATCCGGGACCACCACTGGAACAGGGACAGGTACGTCCGGGACCACCACAGGAACATGGGGAGGTGCGTCCGGGACCACCACTGGAACAGGGACAGGTGCGTCCGGGACCACCACTGGAACATGGGGAGGTGCATCCGGGACCACCACTGGAACAGGTGCGTCCGGGACCACCACTGGAACAGGTGCGTCCGGGACCACCACTGGAACAGGTGCGTCCGGGACCACCACTGGAACAGGTGCGTCCGGGACCACCACTGGAACAGGTGCGTCCGGGACCACCACTGGAACAGGGACAGGTGCGTCCGGGACCACCACTGGAACAGGGACAGGTGCGTCCGGGACCATCACTAGAACAGGGACAGGTGCGTCCGGGACCACCACTGGAACATGGGGAGGTGCATCCGGGACCACCACTGGAACAGGTGCGTCCGGGACCACCACTGGAACAGGTGCGTCCGGGACCACCACTGGAACAGGTGCGTCCGGGACCACCACTGGAACAGGTGCGTCCGGGACCACCACTGGAACAGGTGCGTCTGGGACCACCACTGGAACAGGGACAGGTGCGTCCGGGACCACCACAGGAACATGGGGAGGTGCGTCCGGGACCACCACTGGAACAGGTGCGTCCGGGACCACCACTGGAACAGGTGCGTCCGGGACCACCACTGGAACAGGTGCGTCTGGGACCACCACTGGAACAGGTGCGTCCGGGACCACCACTGGAACAGGTGCGTCCTGGACCACCACTGGAACAGGTGCGTCTGGGACCACCACTGGAACAGGGACAGGTGCGTCCGGGACCACCACTGGAACAGGGACAGGTGCGTCCGGGACCACCACAGGAACATGGGGAGGTGCGTCCGGGACCACCACTGGAACAGGTGCGTCCGGGACCACCACTGGAACAGGTGCGTCCGGGACCACCACTGGAACAGGTGCGTTTGGGACCACCACTGGAACAGGTGCGTCCGGGACCACCACTGGAACAGGTGCGTCCTGGACCACCACTGGAACAGGTGCGTCTGGGACCACCACTGGAACAGGGACAGGTGCGTCCGGGACCACCACTGGAACAGGGACAGGTGCGTCCGGGACCACCACAGGAACATGGGGAGGTGCGTCCGGGACCACCACTGGAACAGGTGCGTCCGGGACCACCACTGGAACAGGGACAGGTGCGTCCGGGACCACCACAGGAACATGGGGAGGTGCGTCCGGGACCACCACTGGAACAGGTGCGTCCGGGACCACCACTGGAACAGGTGCGTCTGGGACCACCACTGGAACAGGTGCGTCTGGGACCACCACTGGAACAGGTGCGTCTGGGACCACCACTGGAACAGGTGCGTCCGGGACCACCACTGGAACAGGTGCGTCCGGGACCACCACTGGAACAGGTGAGTCCGGGACCACCACTGGAACAGGTGCGTCTGGGACCACCACTGGAACAGGGACAGGTGCGTCCGGGACCACCACTGGAACAGGGACAGGTGCGTCCGGGACCACCACTGGAACATGGGGAGGTGCGTCCGGGACCACCACAGGAACATGGGGAGGTGCGTCCGGGACCACCACAGGAACATGGGGAGGTGCGTCCGGGACCACCACAGGAACATGGGGAGGTGCGTCCGGGACCACCACAGGAACATGGGGAGGTGCGTCCGGGACCACCACTGGAACAGGGACAGGTGCGTCCGGGACCCCCACTGGAACATGGGGAGGTGCGTCCGGGACCACCACTGGAACAGGGACAGGTGCGTCCGGGACCACCACTGGAACATGGGGAGGTGCGTCCGGGACCACCACTGGAACAGGGACAGGTGCATCCGGGACCATCACTAGAACAGGGACAGGTGCGTCCGGGACCACCACTGGAACAGGGACAGGTGCGTCCGGGACCACCACTGGAACATGGGGAGGTGCGTCCGGGACCACCACTGGAACAGGGACAGGTGCGTCCGGGACCACCACTGGAACAGGGACAGGAGCAGGAGCTGGAGCCGGAACAAGCTGGGGCTGGGGCTGGGGCTGGCGCTGACGCCGTCGTCGTTGCTTCCTCTGAGCCTGCAGGCTCCTGGGACCACCCAGAGCCAGGCGTGTTCCCCAAAAGGGGTCCCAATACCCCTCCTCGGCCCAGCGCATGTTCTTAGCCGCTTCTCAGCAGAAGAACTCCAGAAGTGTGAGGCTCTCCCGCTGGGTCCATCTGGTCGGACCGTTCTGTCATGGTTTGGTTTGCTAAGGACCCAAGTGCAGGAGAGCAGGAGCCAGGAGTTGCAACAAAAAGGGATTTATTCCACCAAAAAAACACGGACCAAAAACAAAAGCGCTGCTTGGCAGGATCATAAACTAACACAGGAACAGGGATCAAAACTGGAGCAAAAACAGGAAACATGGAGGGCAGCACAGTACGGTCCGACAGGGAACAAAGGAATGACAAGACAAGATATACTGAGGGGATAACGAGACATGACGAGACACAGGTGCAGACACAATCAGGGCATATGGGACACAGGTGGGGCAAGACAGAAACTGAAGGCTGGGGGGAATGTCAACCTTGACACATACACACACAAATCAATGTATTTTCCTTACATTCAGAAATAGGCTGTACAGCTATCATATTCTACTGAAAGACACATTCAAACATTATTTTTACATTACTTTTATTTCTTTTATTTTAAAAGTATTCAATAACAAATTATTTTGTATTTCTTCCTCTTAGTTTTTATTATTATTATTATTATTATTATTATTATTATTATTATTATTATTATTATTATTATTATTATTATGGGGTGGCACAGAAGTCCCAAATGAATGTATCAATGTGATATATTTGGCATTGTAGAATTAAGGATGGAGTAATTGGGAAAGCAGTGGACTAAAGGACAGGAACACATGAACTGAGATGCTCATTTTAATGCTCATTTATAGGTGCAACTTGACTCATTCCTGCCTGATTGACTATCTGTCAATGTTTCTTTGCTTTTCTATTGTTTCTTTGCCTTTTGTTGTTTCTTTGCTTTTCTGTAGTTGCTTTGCTTTTCTATTGTCTCTTTGGTTTTCTGGAGGTTGGTAGCCAAAAAAAGAAAGTTGGTAATATAGGATAGGCTTTTATAAGCAGTTTGCTTCTGCCTATGCCTTTTGAGTCATTGTTCAACACATGATTATTGGTTTTGTGTGAAATGTCAATGCCGTGCACAATGTTTTTGGTGTTGTTTTTGTGTTGTCATGATTGATTGAATAAACTTAATTAATTAATTAATTAATGTATTAATTCATTAATTCATTAATTAATTCATTCATTCATTCATAATCGTCTGGGGTCTGGCCAGGGCAGGCCTGGTCTAGATGGAGGGGGCTACATGTGTGTGGCAGAGGAAGGGGGTTGATAAAAGTCCTGATGACAGACAGAGAAGGAGGGACAGCATCATGTGAATACGCTTAGATGAAACGAGCTCCAAATCCTCTGGTGACGTGACATCCTACATGCTGGACACTCGTGGGACACTGGCAGTGCGACTTAGATGGAAATGTGTCTCCGTGGCGCACAGCTCCATGTCTCCTGTGCTGTCAGAGTTAGTTTTTAGGAAGTTGAGATGAAGACGAGCCGCAGGTCCAGGAACCTCCTGTCGGTCGGCCTGAACTTCCTCGCCCTGCTTTTCGCCGTGACAGCGTTCACCACCACGTTTTGGTGCGTGGGGACGCAGAGGGTCGCCAAGCCCAAGTGCACCAAGCTGCGCACGCACCAGTGCATCGACTACGGGGTGAACGAGACGGACCCCAACAAGGTGGTGTACAGCTGGGAGACCGGCGACGACCGCTTCCTCTTCAGACAGTTCCACACCGGCATCTGGCTGTCCTGCGAGGAGAACATCCACGACGAGAGTAAGGGCAGGTGTGTGTGTGTGTGTGTGTGTGTGTGTGTGTGTGTGTGTGTGTGTGTGTGTGTGTGTGTGTGTGTGTGTGTGTGTGTGTGTGTGTGTGTGTGTGTGTGTGTGTTTATGTGGTAACTTGCAAAGTTAAACCACACTGTTGCACCACTTTTTTGCCTGCGAGACTTACAATTTCAACCATTTTATACTCAGAAGTTATATGAAATGAGGAAAACATTTAAAAGTATTTTTTATTTTACTTTATTCATTTATTTTACCACATTTTGGACAAAGCAAGGCAAGGCAAGTTTATTTATACAGGACTGTCTCAGAAAATTTGAATATTGTGATAAAGTCCTTTATTTTCTGTAATGCAAAAATGTCATACATTCTGGATTCATTACAAATCAACTGAAATTTTGCAAGCCTTTTATTATTTTAATATTGCTGATCATGGCTTACAGGTTAAGTAAACTCAAATATCCAATCTCAAAAAATTAGAATATTCTGGAATCTTAATCTTAATCTTAAACTGTAAACCCTAATCAGCAATATTAAAATCATAAAAGGCTTGCAATATTTCAGTTGATTTGTAATGAATCCAGAATGTATGACATTTTTGTTTTTTTTAATTGCATTACAGAAAATAAAGAACTTTATCACATTATTCTAATTTTCTGAGAAAGTCCTGTATAGCACAATTCAACACAAGGTAATTCAAAGTGCTTTATATCAACATTAAAATCGGCAAGACATAATTAGACAGTAAATAACAAATAAAATGAAATAAAATTATGAGAAAAGAAGTAAAATAATAAAAAGCACAAGTTGTTAAAAAGTTGTTAAGGGCAGTAGAGTACAGCAGGTAAGTATTTAATTTAAGAGTATGCTTGAGTAAACAGTGATGTTTTTAGGGCTGATTTAAAGGATCTACAGTTGGAGCAGACCTCAGGTCTACAGGAAGTTTGTTCCACCGGTGAGGAGCAGAATAACTGAACGCTGCCTCACCTTGCTTGGTTTTGGTTCTTGGGACACACAACAAACCAGATCCAGATGAAGCTCAGGGGTCTGGGAGCTTCATAGGAACTAACAGATCAACCATGTATTTTGGTCCAAGACCATTCAGTGCTTTGTAGACCAGCAGTAAGATTTTAAACTCTATCCTTTGACTCACTGGAAGCCAGTGTAGTGATTTCATGACCGGTGTAATATGGTCCACTTTCCTAGTGTTTGTAAGGACTCTGGCTGCAGCGTTCTGGATCAGCTGCAGCTGCCTGATTGATTTCTTGTTAAGGCCTGTAAAGATGCCATTGCAATAATCCAACCTACTGAAAATGAATGCATGAATAAGTTTTTCCATGTCTTGTTTAGACAGAATTTGTGATTCACTTTGAGATATCCTATTAAGAAAATAAAAAAGCAATACAATACACTATTCTTTCCTCTTTTTATGTCTCCTGAAATGAAAACGCAGTACTATACAGACTGAAGCTGAACCTTAGAAGAAAAGAAAAGAATGGACTTGGGTCACAACCTTGATGGGAACGTTTGCCAGCCTTTAGAGTCACGAACTGTTGTGGAACTGTTATGGTTATGAAAAACTCCAGTCAGAAGTGTAATCAGAGCTGCTTTGTTGTTTCAGGTGTGTTCACTGCCACCTTTGGTGCTGAAGTATCTGTCTTTCAGCTTGTGGTTGTACGAACAAAAGGATTAATCATTAAGAATAGAAATAATGTACAGATTCAGATGTTTTTTAAGGACTTGTTAGCATATCTCATCATGTGGCCGTGCCATGGAGGGTTGCACAGCTTGAGTTGATAAGGATTATGCAACTGGGGCCTTGATGAGTTTTTTCTCAAAACAGCTGTTGCCATTCCCCTTCTACCTGATTAAAGATTTCCACTTACAACAAATCTGGGACATGTGAGGCTGTACTGTAATGCATTGTGCTTCGGGTCAACGGTCACCTCTATTTCCTGTTTAGTAAACTGGCAAAGGCTCTCAGTGCATGTCACAGTTTTTGACGCATTAGTGGTAGACAGGGCATCTATTTGATTTTTTTCCCTTGAAACAGATGTTTGACAGAATTAACAAGATACCATCTGGTGACAGTTAGTGAGGGACCAGAAAATGATTTCTGGGAAATGCCTCATATTCAGAACAGAGTTTATTCAGTTCTCAGTTTACAAACTTTGTGACATGTATGTTGTTGTGAGGATTTGCAAGGCTTCACACTCAACTGATCTCACCAAGCACACCTTCATCAAAATGGAAAATGAGTCCTCAGTCCAAGCCTAGTAGAGCATTTATCAGTTTTATTGTTAATCCCAATCGGTTTTTCTTTGACTACCTCCAAACTTCTTCACGACCAAATCACTCACATATTTCTGAACAGCTGCAAACAGACTACAACTTTTGATGTGCAGTGCAGTCATGAAAGTGTGTTTTTTTTTCTGCTTTGCTGTTAGGTGAGAGATGCAGAAGTTTCATTGATTTAGCACCTCCATCAGAGAAAGGTGAGTATAGAGTTATTAAAACATGGAAAGCTATATCATATGCTATTACAAATATTTTGTTGTAATACATGCTATGTACCATGAATGTATGACACCTTAACCTATAGTTTTACCCTAAGCTTGGATTGTAACTTTAGATTCAAGCATCCCTAAGTGGGATGTATTTTGTATGGCATGTCATGAGATAAATTGTTAAAGAGCAGTTCACCATCGGTCAAAAGTTGGAAGTTCAATCTCCAGCCCCTCCTTTTACTACTACTACTACTATTACTACTACTACTACTACTACTGTCATTTAGCAGACGCTTTTTTCCAAAGTGACTTACATCTGAGAGAACTTTTGTTTAAGGTAGATGAAAAATAAAATAAAATGAAATAAGAACACGCCATGTGTAGAGTAAGATATTGTGTATATATATGGAGCCAAATCAATATATAATAAATATTTTCAAAATATTTGAAAATAAAATTTGAACCTGAAAATTATTTTTTACAGTTTCAATTTTATTTTTTTCAGTATCAGATCTTTTTTTCAGTTTCAAATCTTTTTATTTCAGTTTCAAATCTTTTTTTCAGTTTCAAATCTTTTTTTTTCAGTTTCACATCTTTTTTTCAGTTTCACATTTTTTTTTCAGTTTCACTTCTTTTTTTTCAGTTTCAAATTTTTTTTTCAGGTTCAGACTTTTGGCCCCGATCTGGCGTGGGGGGCGTGGCATCAACTGAGAGGGGCGTGGCATCATGAGTGACAGCAGAACAGAGAAGGCGGGGGACGTTCCTCAGTCATCTCGCCTTCAGGAATCGTAGGTTGCAGAAGTTATCAGTAGAAGTATGATTCAACACTGTATATACACCATATTCACGTGATTGGCAGTGGAAAAAACTGATATTAGTGACACATTTCTGTTTAAAAAGCTGTTTTAGACCGTACTTGGCACCAATCGCAGTATAAAAGCAATAAACTATGCCAGACTGTACAGTTCAAAAGCCACACTTTAAAGTTTGACATTTCCCACTTCCACATACTTCCTGTATTGTTCAATGTAATGATCAATGACATCTTTACAAATTTAGATGGATGCATCAAATCAGCGCTGTACGCAGATGATGGGCCATATGGATAAGGGGAAAAAATGTGTCAACAAGCAAGTCATGTTACATGATTTTTACAAATAAGCGCAAGATTGACATTGAGAAGCTAACACTATATGGTCAGCCGATGGAGAGGGTGAATGAGTTTAAATACCTGGGTCTACTACTACTAATATCAGTTTTTTCCACTGCCAATCACGTGAATATGGTGTATAGTGTTGAATCAAACTTCTACTGATAACTTTTGCAACCTACGTTTCCTGAAGGCAACATGACTGAGGAACGTCCCCGCCTTCTCTGTTCTGCTGTCACTCATGATGCCACGCCCCTCTCAGTTGATGCCACGCCCCCCACGCCAGATCGGGGCCAAAAGTCTGAACCTGAAAAAAAATTTGAAACTGAAAAAAAAAGAAGTGAAACTGAAAAAAAGATTTGAAACTGAAATAAAAAGATTTGAAACTGAAAAAAAGATCTGATACTGAAAAAAATAAAATTGAAACTGTGAAAAAGAATTTTCAGGTTCAAATTTTATTTTCAAATTAGCAAAACTTTTGGCCTTGATTTGGCTCCATATATATATGGATGAATGAGGAAAAAAAATGTGAAATGCTTATAGAGTCTAGGTATGGTTAAACAGGTTTTGTATGAGGATGGACCAAAACCCAAAAGCTATTATATTTCCCCACTGTGTCACTACAATGTTTTGAAGATCCTTTTCCAATGGAAAATCTTTACCCTTGCTTGACTGTATGTGGGGTTTATATCAGTTTTTGGTGTCGAATTTCTCAGAGCTGGCAAGTAGGAACAAAGATCATGTAAACTCCCTTTTAAATGGGAAAAACAGAAATCAGCTTATGCTCACTAACATGTAACCTTCATGTGGGCTGTGAAAGGGTGCTTTCAGCGTTTAGTAGCGCTGAACTATTAATCAAATCCAAATTGAAACCACAATTTGAAATAATTCATGTAACATGTCTGAGGAAGGCTTAAAATATAGCCACTCACTGGTTTTATCAAATCACAAAGTCCCATTCTCCTCTCATACTAGTCAGAGCAACCAATCAAAAATGGCCCATCTCTATAGTTACTGCATTCTGCAGCAGGGGATGCATTACATTTGATTATAATATTCAGATAAAACGTAATCCCGAAAGAAAAGCAGGACTTCTGTCTTTTAGAAATATTTAGATATTTTCATGAATCATTTAGCACTAGCCTTCAGTGCAGTGCCAAGTCATACTCTACTATGTATTTATAGTTTCAGCTCTGAGTGGCAGTGGTATAGCCATGGTGCCAGGAAGATGCACTGCTTTTCACTTAAATTGCCATGCTTAAGTTTTAAGAGGGTATTGCCAGCCATAGCATCTCAAATGGATGGCAAAAATCTTCTTGGTTATCGCAAAGCTAACCCATTTGATTTTACTGAATAACACGATGATTTATATGTTTTCTAGGGATGCTTTGGCTCTCGCTGGTTTCTGAACTGTTATACATTGTTCTGCTATTGGTCGGCTTCAGCCTCATGTGTATGGAGATGGTCCACTCCAGCAACGTCATTGATGGCCTGAAGCTCAACGCCTTCGCTGCTGTCTTCACAGTGCTCTCAGGTAGCCTGATTCTACTCCCCATCAACTAAATGTGATGCACTATAGTGTGTGCATTTGATGTGTTTTTTTTCTCTTTGGTGTTTTTTTTTTTTCAAATTTCACATAAAAAAAGCTAATTACTTTTTAAGTTAAATTGGTGGGTCAAATTAACTGTCAAAAAAAGCATACATCCAAAGAATATTTGAACATTAGTAACCTGGGTGCATAGTAACACTTAGGGCCTGATTTACTAAAGGTTTGCGTGCGTAAAAACGTGTGCAAACTTGACATCACCCACAAACCAATGTGCAAGCTGATCTACTAACAGCGTGCAAAGAGGACTGCGCCTCTCAAATGAGCAAAATAGCACACGCTATTCATTTAGTACTTTTGCCCTGATGAATAATCAATATGGGGCGTACCCACCAGAAATAGCTAAATACTGGGAGGAGAAAATGCAAATATGTCCATTTACCACCCGCAATGAGATTTACCAAGCCTGAAAGTTTTTGCGGGGATTGTGATTGCGTCTGTATTTAATACGTTTGAAAGGAAGGTGCTAATCTGCCCAGCATTACGCAGGGATGCTTTTTGGTGCCTGATTTGAGGACTGGGGTGGGGATGGCTCATCTTGTCGTGAGGATTCTCCACATGCAAAAGGAGAAATATTTTATTTGAATGTTAAATCGAGTATTATTCAGCAAAAGGTTGCCACAGGAGGCACATTCATTTTTTTATTTGTGATAATAAATAAATCACGTGTTTTCATGGAGAAAAAAGTGTTTCTTATTGTTCTGCAGTTGTCATACCCCGGTGTTGTGCCGTATTCAGCACCCCTGCCGTGAAAAGCACCCCCTCGTCTGACAAAAATCATATTCTCATTCCGTGTCATGTTCTGTTTAGCGTCCAGTTTTGTGTTAATGATTCATGTTTAAATGCGCTCATGGATTCCACAATAGTCATACTTTCCCACAATCACAGTCACAGATAACACAAATCGGGTAAATGGTTATTGATGTCATTAATTAATAGCCTGCTTACTGTGTTGTCTTCCATAATATTTGTAAATATATATAATATAAAGTATGTGTTTGTGTGAGTGTGTATATATAAATATATTGAAGTGTCAGTGTGTTGTTTTTTTTCTTGGTCTACTTATCATTGAATATACGAGGGGGTGCTTTTCACGGCAGGGGTGCTGAATACGGCACAACAATTTGCCTCTTCCACTAATATCTCTAACTCCAACTCGTCAAATTTCATTTTGCGCTCGCAAACCGTAAGACACGCAACACCTCATTTAAATACTGCGGTTTGCACCTGTTATCAATTGCGCAAGCATTCTTAGTTGATCACCCGCAAAACACACAACAGCAGCACGTGCAAACTTTTTCAGTGCACACGCAATTTAGTACTCTTTATTTAGGATCTTAGTAAATCGGGCCCTTAGTGATCTTATCAAACAACTACAAAGAATATTCAGATGTCAAAAAATCTAAGAAAGTGTCAGAATAAACAGTAAACAAACTACCTGCATATTTGAAAGCAAATAACCTAATGCCAAATAGGTTGTGCCTATTGTACCTATCTTTCTGACAGTGTACTGGATGTGTGATTTCAGGTCTTCTTGGCATGGTGGCCCATGTGATGTACACACAGGTCTTTCAGGTCACTGTCAGCCTCGGCCCACCTGATTGGAGACCATACAACTGGGACTATGGGTGGTCTTTCTGGTAGGTGTCCACTGACACACATCAAAGCTCAGATGTTATGATTGGCAGTATTCAACATTTGCTATGTGAGAACTGTAAGTAAACTCACCCATTAGGAAATCAGAAGATTTCCAGTCTGCAAGTCATGGCGGTTCGCTCACCTCTCTTTAGCATTCCTGTCATTAAAAACTGACGCCAAAAGCTCTCATGTTATAGCAGGATTAGGCTTTGGTGTCCAAAGCTCCAGTCCAGGGGTGATTGAAATTGCATAAGGAGATAATATTTCACTCCTATTTAATAACATGTTAAATGCATTTCAGAGGATAAAGCATTCTAGAGATTTTGTTGGAATTAACCTACATGTACAGTATGGAATGTATAAGCAATGATAATTTGGTTATTGATAATTAAAGCTGAGGGGTCAGAAGACAAAGTGATTGGGAGTAAACTCCCCAAATAGAGTGTGTACTGACTGACTATTATTTCTCACTTGAACTTCAGTGAATGAACTACAGTCAATTCTCTCTTTTTTTCCCCCCTTCTGTATATTGTCAGTATGGCGTGGGCATCCTTTACCTGCTGCATGGGCGCATCTGTCACAACCCTCAACTCTTATACTAAGACCGTCATTGAGTTCAGACACAAACGCAAGACCTTTGAGCAATCCATCCGAGAGGACCACTCAAGGGAAGCTTATGGATATTACCGGGATCATTCCTTGCACTCCATCTCTAAATCAGTGGATGTTTACTCCAGCCAGTCACTAAAAAGTGGCAGAAAGACTCCCATACCTGCTACTTCCTTGGACTTCAGTGACTTTGCAGCATCTTTGGGGGAGGAGCAGTGCTGATTGAGACAAAACAGTTGATGTTTCTCTCAGCGTGGCATCGTGGTGGACAAAGATACTTTTGACTATACCGAGTTCATGTTCACAATAAGGTGAACACCTCTGAGGAGTCGCAGATCATGTTGTCAGCTCCATCGATGCATTTCAGCACTGCCTTAACTGATGCAGGGAATGGAGCATCTACAGTAACTGGGAATCTGGACTGGGAACTTGAAGAAGCAGACATTCCATGAAACTCATGGATGAATGTGTATGTCTGTTTGTGAAACTTACAGTATGTAGAATTAAAGAAAACAATGAGTACAGTCATAAAAATAGAGTGGTGTATCTCAGTTGAAAACAGCCTTATTGATAAAGATCCAATCAGATGAGCAATACAGTGACAAAATGAGACTGTTTAAATGGGTCTTCATTGTTGTTGAACTACACCATAAATGCTGAAATTCTGGTGCCTATCAACAGTATACTAATTGTAAATAAGGTGTGGAGTAAATTTGTGCGAAGAATGGTTGTAGGAAATTATGTTTTTTCTTTTGGATGTTAAAAATGACTTGGGACCTTTAAAGTATTAGCGACAGACTTTTTTTTTAAACAGTATTTTTATTCAGGCAAAATACAAAGTTCCATCACTAAAGCATCACAAGCCAACATTTTCAAGGTTGAGTGGCCCATTATGGACACGTTAGCATCCACCAGGCTGGGCAAGACGATCCAAGAATGGTTGCCATATGGTGTAAAATGTATTAAGATTGTCCGCCATACCTCAGATTTTCTCCATATGTAATAAACTAGTTAGTTCCATTAGCCACTTTTAACTGATTTGTCCGAATCTTAAAATAAGTCTCTTAGCAATTGCCATTCCATACATGATAGTGCTCTGTCTGTACTGAGAGGCTGTGGTTTTGTAAGAACAGAGAATATCCAGACAATACTATCTCTGGATCAGGACTAAAAACACAATCATACATTTCAGAAAACCACTTGAACATTTCAGGTTCACAGGTCAGAAAAAAGGTGGGCTAAAGAGTCCTCAGTAGATCTGTACCGATCACACAAGTGGGAGATTGTAGGATTAATTCTGTTTAATTTAACTTCGGAGTAGTGCAGCCTGTGTATCATCTTAAATTGAATTAATTTGTGCCTAGCATTAGTGGTATAGGATCAAATTCTGCTTAGGCTCTCCCCATAAAACCATTCTGCAGCCCCAACTCTTTCTCCCAGGCTGCCCTCAAAGATTGTGTACTCAATTCAATTTTATTTATATAGCATCTATTAGGTTAAAACAGGTAAAAAACTCCCTTTTAGGAGGGAAGAAACCTTCGAGCGGAACCTGGTTCATAACGGGGGACTTTCCTGCAGGAGACCAGCTGGGCAGAGCAGGAAAAGAGAACAGACAGAGAGAATGAAAAAGAGGAAAGGAGAGACAGACAAAATGGTTAGCTGGTGCACTACAGGGAAGACTATATAAACAGATGTAGACAGCAGACACTGAGGTGATCAGAGGGGCAGGACTGCAGGTCAGAGTGTCAGCAGGCATCCAACAGACATCTATACAGAGGTGGAAGCAGCAGCGGGATGATCAGAGGGGGGACTGCAGGGTAGCATGCAGCTCCCAAAGCTCCAGCCTGCAAACATGCACAGAAGAGAAAAGGACGGGCAGACCTGTCGCGAAGTGGGGTGGATAGGACCCAGATGCAGGAGACCAGGAGGCAGGAGTTCCCAAAAATAGTGATTTACTAACAAAAAGCGCTGTTGAGCAGGATCCAAAAACCAGAATATGAACGTGACAAACCTGACCAGAAACATGGAGAGATGAAACAGTACAGACCAGCCGGGAGCAAGGGAAAGACAAGATATACACAGAAGGGTTTGATGAGACACAGGTGCAGAAAATCAGGGCAGATGTGAACCAGGGAAGTCAAGAGAGAACTGAAACACAAAGGCACGGGTTTCAAAATAAAACAGGAACTGAAACCAAACCGTGACAAGACCAGCACAACAAACTACAAGAACAATGGAGAACAATTATGGTTATGAGAACTTCTAAATAATAACTGAGAGTTGATCTGACGGGGGGAAAGAAAGAAAAAGGAGAAAAGGAGCGGTGATGGGCACAGTGGATCATGTTGGTGTCCCCCTGCAGCGTAGGCCTATAGCAGCATATCTACCACGAAGCTACGTTTAAGACCAGCTGCTCTAGTCTTGTCCTGTAGCTGCAGCTATGACTACTGGCCCTAACACACTACAGTTTACACTAACTAGAGGTTTACTAAACATTAACTACTAACTATAGGCTTTACTGAACAGAAACGTTTTAAGTTTGGTCTTGAAGGTGGGGGTGGTGTCAGCCTCCTTAACCCAGATTTGAAGTTGGTTCCATAGTAATGGTGTGTAAACCTGCTCTATTACTGAACATGAGGTACTATTAGGTCTTGCAAATATTGCAGAGCTAGGCCGTTTAGGGTTTTCTAGGCAAGTAATAAAATTGAATTTTGTTGTAAGTTTTATGGGGAGCCAATGGAGTGACGCTAACACTGGAAAGACTGGTCTCTCTTTTTGATTCCTGCCAGCATTCACGCTGCTGCATTTTGGATCAGCTGGAGGATATTCAGCGAATTACTTGGACATCCTGCTATTAATACATAACAGTAATATAGTCTAGAAGATACAAAACCGTGAATTGGTTTTTCCGCATCGCGCTGGGAGAGGATGTTCCTAATCTTTGTGATATTACGTAGATGGAAAAACACTGTTTTACAAACCTGATTAATATGCTGTTTCAACGACAAATCCTGATTGAAAATAACACCAAGATTTCAAACAGTAGCACTGAAGGCAATCGCAACACCATCTAATCTCTTCTTAAGATGCTTTGGACCAAAAATAATTACCTCTGTTTTATCAGAATTTAGAAGCAAAAACTTTCCGGACATCCAGTCCTTGATGTCCCTAAGACATGCCTGAAGTTTAACCAACGGTTCTGTTTCATCTGGCTTCATAGACAAATAGAGCTGTGTATCATCAGTATAGCAATAAAAGTTCATGCTGTAATCCTGATTTTACTTTGCAAGGGCTGCATTTATAAACTGAAACAGATTGGCCCTAGCACTGAACCCTGCTGTTGTGCTCGCCCATATGCCCATGTGAACTTTGAACTTATAAAATGTATGAACATTTTGTGAAGGTGTATATTCAACTTTGAAAACTGCTCAGCTGAAAATCGGCTGTAATGTGCCTCCAAAAATGGCTGCCTGGCCATGAACCACAACCCCCAGCATGCCTTGCGTGGGGGGGGTGGCGCCTACAAGCGGCGCGCATCCAATCGCAATGAGGCACCGATGACGTCACCGCAGCGCGCGTAGGATCAAAATGCCGCGCTGCGCGTTCATCTGTCTCTCTTTTTCCTTCATCAACCAGTGGGTCAGTTCGTCCACCTTTGACTCCGGGCCAAAGGGACCACGACCTTCCCCCCCCCCAAAAGGGGGGGTAAGAGGAGAGATCTGCGGCGTGCTCCAGCCGGTCCGGCCGGAGGATCCGAGGATCCACGGCGCGGACCGCGGCGCTGCGTCCCTCTCTCCCTTTTTCTCTTTTTCTCCACTTCATCTCATCCGAGCTGGATCGTTTGGCTCGGGGCCAAGATCCCATCTTCCTTTCTCCCCCCGGCTGGGGGGAGGTGTAAGGCCCCCATCGGGCCGCTCCGTTGGACCTGCAGCCCGTTGAAGCCGCAGTGCGCGGAGCCGCTCCCATCAGCTCTCGGTCTCAACTTTTCATCCGGAGCTCCGAGTCCTGCTTCACGTATCCCCGGTCCCTGGGAGCGTGAAAGGGGGGGGGAGCCGCTTCGAAACTCGGCCCCGGCCCAGGGTGAGACCCGTTCCTCTTTCATAACCTCTCTCTCTGCTCTTGAGTTCACCTGAAAGGACCTGTGGACAGCCTGCCCCGCGCAGAACCGCCCGTCCCGGGGCCACGCGCTCAAGCCGACGGGCACGAGCACTCAGAAGAAGTAGACTGGCCCCGCGCGCACCCGAGACGACGTGATAGCCTCCGGACCGGGGGGGAGCGCCGGCTGCTTCAGCTGTTTCCCCCGTCCTCTCGTGATTCCAGAGTCAGGAGGAGGAGCGGGAGAGGCGGGAGGACTCTCTTTGATCGGACTCCGACCAAAGACCCGGCAGGAACCCCTGATCGGCACCCGGAGACCCGAGGAGGCGTGAGGTTTTGAGACCTGGGTGTATGAGTTTAACTGGGAGTGTTACAGAGCTAAATCTGTGTTCAGAGCTGAGATTACATCAGCATCATTATCAGGACTGTTGTCATTAATTTGTAATCACTACTTTCTGGTAGTCATTCATGTTTTAAAGCGCCGTTTCGCCAGTTGATCACGGTTTAAACACCGGGATCACCATCCGTTCTAATTGCACGTGGCGTGGTTACAGTTCCGCCATCTTTAAAATACCACAGGAGCCCGGCTCCTTTAAACACTGCAATATTTTAAACCGTACATGTTCGTGATATCATTTTTATTATTGCTTTGATTTCTTTTTTTCATTCCATGCATTTAACTTTCATTTCATTTTTATTGATTGTTGGTTTTCTAGTTAATTAATTGTTTTATAATACTTAAGTTCTGCCATCAGGTTTATTTGGGGTGTTGCGTTTATCATCTTTTGACACCTTTTTAATGAGTGGTTGTTGTTATTTCATGCAAGATTTGGTCACAAATTGATTTGTTTAAGCAGAGCCTAGTGTTCGGATATCACGCCTTCAACTGTCATCCTGTAAGTGGTAGTAGGATCTGCTGTTATGCAGGATAATTCAAATCATATGAGACTGATTTTCTGCTGTTTAGTTATCACAATTCCTCCGGAGTAAGGCCCGCCGGTGGTGCCCCGACGAGAATTATTATCATTTTGATAATTCAATTTGATAAATAGTCAACTTTATTAATTATTAATAATTATTAATAATATTCATTAATAGCCTTCGATAACTGGACAGCCAGCTACCTGAGTTGCACAACACTGCAGAACAACATAGCAGACCCGAGACTGTTCTGAAGAAACCTCATGAACAAACTGGAATCTGTCAGATAGATACGATTTAAACCAACGTAGAGCTGTCCCTTTAATCCCAACAACCAGCTCTAACCTGTGCAGTAAGATGCTGTGATCTACAGTGTCAAAAGCAGCACTGAGGTCCAGTAGAACCAGTATGGACAGTTATTCCTTGTCTAGGATTTTTTGGATAGTGATGATCTCAGCATTTAATGTCTCACATGCTGTGTCACTCAATTTAGGAAGGTTCAGACGTCCTGACCAATCTAAGATGTTACCCTTTGCTCTTGATGTATACATGTATAGCAGTGGATAGAATTCCCTGAAGTGATCATTTATGCCCTTGGGATCAATTATCATTTTGCCAGATTTTGATCTGATTTTATATATGGACATGTTGGTTTGTAAACCGCTCAGTTGTCGAGCTAGTAAGTTTTGGGTCTTGTCCCCCGGTTTAAAATATTTTTCTTTTATCTTAAACCATTGTTCCAGCATCTAGTCAGATAAAATGGCGTTATATTCACACTATTGTCGGACTAGTGTGAAGGGGAACGCTTTGCACATGCACTGCATGATTGAATTGGGATTAAGTCAGCGTAATCACTCAAATTTTTTTTTTTTTTTTAGTGAGTACATGTGCTGTCCCTCTCTCTCTCTGAAAATGAAAGGTCCTCCCGCACAAATGTTTTTTTTACTGCTTCCAACTTCATCTATCTTCTCACTGAAAGTAGCACTTGAAAAAGTTTCAGCTTAATTCACTTACTGTAGATAAGCAATGTGATGGGAAAATGTGAATATCCTTGGTTTCTTTCAGTTTAACTATTCCTTCCTTTATTCATTTATTCTTCACACCTGCTTCAGTCCCATTAAGGGTCACAGGGGTCTGCTGGAGTCTTTTCCAGCTGCCAACAGGGAAGGGAACCCTTCCCTTGCCTGATGGCAGCTGGAAAAGGCTCTGTTTACCCTTATACCCTGGACAGATTACCACTGATCACCACAAATTACATATAATCAGGCTCATATCTCCACAGTTCTTCTAATCATTTTTTAATTTCTTCATCATAATTCCATGTTATTTGAAAGTGACTTGCACAACTATTTACTGTAAACTACACAAGGTGCTCATAAAAGACTGTGACTAAAACTCCTAAATTAATTTGATGTTTGCAAAACCCTCATACCTCTACTCCATCTTGAATGAATATAGAAGCTGATCACAATGTCATCTGATTTCCTCTACTTTGACAGTTTTTAAAAAAAATAATTAAACAACCCAGGATTTTATTCAATTTATAAATGTAGGTTTTTGAACATTAGAGCCTTACAGAACTGATAAACAGTGGTAACAATTAAATGTAAATATCACCTTGCAAATGAAACTGGAACAAACGTATTATTTTATTTATTTTTTAAAAAACTTTTTTTAAAGTAACTTTTAACATGCAGGGGATAAACATGATAATAACTGACTATTATTTTATATTAAATATGCTTGAATAAAATATGCCTGAAGAGGTGGATATGCACTTTCTGCTGTAGGAATTTTTTTAAATTTTATTTTATTTTTTTTGTATAACAGGACTGAGGTTGTTGCACTCTGAAAAAAAAACAACATCTCTGAGATCATTCAAATTCCTTATAATCAGCCACACAAAGTGTGATTTAGCCTTAAATATTCCTTCAGATGTCTTTTTCATGTGTGTTCTTCACCCTAACACTGTTTGACTCATTCATTTATTAACACTATAATCTCACGTAGATAAAAACATTTTGCCATTATTATCTTCACCCTGTGCAAAGATAAGCTCTTTGTTCAGTAACCATCATCATATTCATTCTGGGCCTGCTGCCGGGCCAGCATGGCTTGGATGAGAGCATTGGAGCTGGACGGAAGTGGGTTTGGTGGTGGAGCAGGGACCCACTCCCTCCTGTCCTCTTCCTCCGCTCGCTGCCTGGCTTGCATGACTTGAATCATGACATCTGACACTGGCGAGGGATGGTCATATGAATCATCTTCTTCATCCTCCTCTGCTTGCAGTCTGGCTTGCATGGCCTGTGTGACAGCACTGGATTTATTTAAAGGATTTTCATAAAAACCAGTTGCACTGCTGTATTCATCAATTTCTTCATCCTCAGCTCTCTGCCTGGCTGCCATGGCCTGTGGAAGTGCATTGAAGGAGGAAGGGTGATAATTAGGCTTCTGATACAAATCTTCCTCTTGTCTTTGAGCTTCCTCGCGGGCCAACATGGCCTGCTTCAGAGCACTGGAGGTGGAAATGCCAGAGGGAACAGATGCTCCACCGGTCCTGTGTGGTACCTCCTCTTCCTCAGCGTGCTGGCGAGCGAGTAAAGCTTGAAACATTGCATTTGAGTTGGACTTATTTCTGGAGTGGTGGTCATCTGAATGTCGATTTGCAAGCTGAAAAAAAAAGAGTTCTGTTGTTTAGAAGAGTTTTTAAGAGACTTGTGGATTCAAAATGATCTTAGAATGATTTTGTAATTCACAACAAACCCCTTTTTGTTTTCTCTGATCAGGATTTCTCTTTGGGTTAGATTTCTGGAGGTTCTGTAGCTTGTCTAACAAGAAAGACTTGTCTTTTCCCTCCTGGTGAGAGAAAAATGCAGCGGGTGTCATAAATAGAGGGTACTACAAATAAAACACAAACATGAAGCTTGAATATCAAGAGAATCCAATGTAAAACTAAATAAAAAATGAAAACAATAAAAGCCAAACAAGGATGCTTTTCAAACACTTACATTAACAATCTGTTGTTTTAGAATGGCAATAAGCTCCTTGCGTCCTTTAGTAAGTTGCCAGAAGATGTTTATGATGACTCTGAGCAGCAACAGGAGAATGAAGATGAAGATGAAATAAAATAGAAGCATGAGCAGAGTCAACATGTAGCATGCATATACTGTGACACACTTACAGGATAATGAGGGTGAGAAGAAAGTAGAAGATTTCACTCCTGATAACATTTTCGTAGATCCACACAACCCAGTGACTTTCTTCCAGACGATCCATCCAGTTTCCAACCACACTGAAGGTATTATTGAGTCCTCGGAAAGGTCCACAGTGCTCTGAAGGTATCAGACTAATGAGAAAGACAAGGTGAATTTATAAATTATATTCTGGTAAATCTGTATCTACGTACAGAAAATAATCATCTTTTTTATGATTATTATGATTATTATGATTATTATGATTATTATGATTATTATGATTATTATTATTATTATTATTATTATTATTATTATTATTATTATTATTATTATTATTATTATTATTATCCCAGCTGTTAAAGCAGCACAGAGGACCTGTTGCAATTTCAAGTGCTTTGGGTTCTCATCAGCAGAGGTGGTGGATGTCACTTTTTGAATGCAAAGGAATTTAGGATATTGTAGGAGACCGGTTCAATTATGATTATAATTACTGATAATATTACTGATACTATGATGATATGATGAATATGATGATACTATAATTACCTTATATTGTTGTTGGTGTTGTATTTATTTATTTTTTGTTATTTTGTCTTTTTCCTCTCTTTTCTTTTCTTTTCTTCTCTTTCTTTTCTTTTAATTTTATTTAATTTTTATAGGTTATATATGATATGATATTGTGAGGAAGGGACAGGACTAAATAAGCGTTCTGCTTCCTCCTGTTCCCTCTCGAACACATTGTTTTGCTGTGTGTTTTATTTTTGAATGAGACTGTTAAATTGTTTTGCTTTTTTTAATATTTTGATGCTTTTAATTTGATTGGGTTTTGTTGTGTTCGAGACAAAGCCAATAAAAAATAAAAAATAAAAAAAAATAAAAAAAGATCTATTTTTTATGGTCTCTTCCTCAGTCACTCTTTCATTTTCTATTCTTTCACTATTCTCGAGCATGTAGTGCAGCATAGTAAGTGTAACGTAGTAGCCCAACTGAACTAGGAGCTGAAACTCTGTCTGTGTATATGGATAGCAGCACAGAAGATCGATGCAGCTACACAATTCTTCGTAAAATAAGCAAATATCATTCCTAATGAAATTGAGGCTGATATTTTAAAGCGAGCATCTGGCCTTTGTTCTGCTTTAAAGCTGTCCCCTCTCACCTCCAGGACGTGTATGCAACCACAGAAAGAGCTCCCACAAAGAAAGGGAAGAACAGCAGAAAGATGAAAATGGTTTGCATCTGAGCTGCCCTGCCGGATCGCCGTGGAGGCTGGCAGTTGTGGGTCAGACTGATCTGAGGAGGCACAGTAACGGATACAATCAACCTTACATGCGCACATGCAAACACCACACAAACTGTTATTTAATAACTCATGGAAAACTATCAAAAATGTCATGTCAGCCTAACCATCTTATTTTTTAAAGCCTCTAAAATGGTACACACACTGACTCACATTGCTTTATAGGACATTGTGTTAATAAAACATTCAGTAACAGAGGATCCACCATGGATCAAATTCAAAATCATACTGAGGTCATTTAGTTTCCTTACAATGATTGAGCCTGGACTATTCACCCATAATGATTAACCCTGGTAAACTGGAAACCCCAGCTGTCTTTTCCTCAACAACAAGTCTATGAGTGACACGATTTTAATCAATTATTGACATAAGAGCGAAATAAAGTAACATGAACCATAAAGAGCCTAAGAAAGCTATGGCAGCAGTCACTCAGCCAACCAAATCTGCAAACCAACATTTTACCTTTTTTAAGTAAAATATGATGAAGAACTTGAGGATCTGAATGGCTGGTAGTAGAGGAGAAAAGTAGATTCCAATCCTAAGGGAAATAAATGGTAACTTGAACCAATTATGTAAATCAATAACAGATATTGTACTAGATCTTATAATAAATGTGGAATTTATTTATTTATTACCAGGCCAAAGTCTGAGCATAGATGAGCTCGAGGACATTTCTGGCTACATCGAACTCTGGCACTCCTAGGGCTGGATATAATTTTGTCCCAATCACACTATTACAGATAAATGTTGACAGTCATTAAGAGCCAAAGTTAACTTTTCCCATTTATTGTACAGAATATAAACCAAATTTGAAGTGTGGAACTCACTTGCTGAGAAACTCGCCAAAGAAGGATCCCAAGATCTGGAAAAAGAAATCAAAAACGACCAAGCGATACAAAGCCTGGCCTACCACCGACTCCCAACACTAAGAGGAAAACAAATTTGTGAATAAGCTTTTACTGATGAACTTAAAAGGCAAGACAGATTATTTTTCAAAACTTACCAAAAACTTTGGAGGCACTAAATAAATCCAATAATAACACAAAACTGCCAGAATGGACATCCTGAGGAAGACATTTCTGCGAGTTGGACAAAAATGGGGAAATATTAAATCATGGATTGTCAATAGTAATTACTGCTTAAAAAATAAAAATAAAATACAAAAAACCTTTTATGTACATAAGAATATATTTGGGTGAATTCAGTGACATGAAACAACTTGGTCACTTTAGGGCAAAAGTCACAAAATATGCTTGTCAGTGAGTGGTTCAGAGTTTAAGGGTATATGCCATCACAAAGATCAGAAGGCAGGTTTCCATCAGCAGGAGTAAGGAGTAAAACCCAGGGAAAAAAAACAACAAAAACCTGGGAAAGAACTGCTCTGACCTTCTCCTCGGTCCTTTCAGGTTTTGTGTCACCATTAGAGGATCTGACACCTTTAGGATCCACTTGCAAACCTTGCAAACTAATGCTCCATACCATTTGAACCATTTTCACTTGTTTGCAAACCATCAATAAAATTGAAAAGATGTGTGAGAGGTAGAAGAGGAAGCTAGAGGGATGAGGTTGACGTTTAAGGAGCCAAGATTGCTGCTGCACTCAACAGTATTTTGGGGTTGAGCAGAAGTACCTAACACAAAAGAAGGATTTGTCTCTGAATTCCTGCTTGGACCATTCCTGGTAATGAAAACATTTTCCAACAGGCCTGTAAAACTACCCCAGAATCCTGCTAATGGAAACCTGCTTATAGTAGGATTATTTAGGTTTGTCATCTTTATCTCCACCCAACCACACACGATGCTGCAATCACTGTACCTCCGAAGAGGCTAATACAAAGCTGGACCACTGATTTCAAATGAGGCACACCCCAAAGGAGACAGGGGCGTAGCTGAGTTCACTAACTCATTCAACCAT
Organism: Cololabis saira; assembly: GCF_033807715.1. Lineage (NCBI taxonomy): Eukaryota > Metazoa > Chordata > Actinopteri > Beloniformes > Belonidae > Cololabis > Cololabis saira. The sequence goes on from NC_084587.1 coordinate 39,602,164, forward strand.
GTAAATGAACAGGCTGCTATGAACAGAGCCATAAAGCCATGGCTGAAAAGGGAACCTTTGAATTCTATCTCTGTTTTATTTTGACCAAACCGTGACACAGGCATTTTGTGATAACCTCAAGAGACTGTGCTAATGTTTGAAAAAACAGCATAATATATTAAAAGTTCCGTAGATATACACTTATTTGATTTTTCTAAGGGGAAGATATGATATCTTCAAGACATTACACTATAAGTAAAGTTGCAACAAGACTGCCATGCTGGGGACTCCAGGAAACTGTATTATTCCCAGAGGCAACAAGGTAGTTTAATATAAAAATTACGTTTTTTTAGCCTCTGGTAAAACTGAGCAGAGGTTCCAGATAGGAAAATGTTTTTATCTAAATGACAGCAAAGAACAAAAATATTGAAAAAATTTGGTATTTAAAAAAAAATGGGAATAAAAACAATGTTTAAAAAAATGTGGTAAACCTGAATCTTTAGTTTACCATCCATTGCTATCTCACCTAGCTACTAAGGCATAAATCTGTCTGCGTTGGCTGGAGTAGTTTTCAAACTTATTGAAGAGGGAGAAGATGAGTGGAATGACCAGATTCATCAGAGACACCACAAAAGGAACCAAGAGAGTCTTTGCTTCCTGCTCCAGAGACCAGCTGGTATCATCCGTCACCTGCTATAATGATAAAACACACTCATGTTAATTGTGTCTGCAATGAATCAAACCTTGTACAACCGGTGAATGACATGACATAACTTATTTACCTATAATCTTCAAGACACATGCTGATAAAGATAAAATACGTCTCACAAACCATAAAGCATGATACGCACTTGCTCATGACATCACTACAAAATGATCTGCAACTGTGCTATATTTTTTTCTTCTGCAAACAAATGTATACCCAAAACAAGTTCAACATTCTATGCAAGTTCAGAATGAATGGGGATGATTTTTTCTTGGCTTGTGTACCTTCTCTTCATGTTTGCAGAGATAGAAGATGCTGGCTCCACAACCAACAGCCAAACTGGTAGACAGTAACCAGGATCCAACATGAACACCGTAATGCTTGAGCTTTTCAGAAAGTGTTAGCATCTTCCCCTGGGCTTTCTCTGATAAAGACTCCTAGAGAATTAGCGTACAGACAGATACGGCAAGAGTCAATTCTTGTGCATTGAAACAAGAACAAACCTCTTCTGAACATCTTCTTCGTCTGAATTTGTTTGCCCTAGTAATTTGAGATAAAGTTATACACTGAGCCCAGCTGAGTCTATTACAATCCCCACATACTATTCAAGATTCTAAATAGTCAACATACTGTATCCGTTAAGACTAGCTTTCTTAACTAACATCAATAGGTTTAATTCACAACAACAATCACCTTAAGTTGGACACGGAGGTTGTTCTTGCGCCGTCTCACTGCTCTTTCATTGGTTACAGTAAAATCCCAGCTGCACAGAAGCTGCCAGGCACTGTTTGAAGCTGGGTCTGCTAGTACATAGTTTTTCTTGAAAGAGCTTGTCATGCTGCATGGAAACAAATATGCATTATAAAATGTATGATTAATGAATTATTTATTGAAGAAAAGGTGAAAACCTGAGGTAAAAGAACGTTTTCATTCTGGACCACAATTTATATAGAAGATTGAGCTGACCTGAAAATAAGTACGATTCCACACAGTACCATGTAGAGAGAAGTGGTAAAGAAGTATGCCAGCTGCCTGTCGTACCCTTCCAGAGTTGTATTACCGGTACTGTAGACGCCATAGTACATGACAGTATAGTTGAAGAAACCCTAAAAAAGCCAAAAACAGGTCATCACTTCTATAAAACATTCTTAAAAATAAATAACTTAAACTGTGTTTATTATCTTTTTTTTTTTTTTTTTTTTGGAGTGTTAACACAACATAACTTTCTTTTTCCTATTTAAACACACAGCAGATTGTTTGGAGCATGAAAAATAAGCCCAGTCCTAGCTCAGACAGGTTCCAATTAAAATATGATGCACTGCTAAATGCTCAATTTCATGTTCATCAGTTAATCAATAATAATATATATCTAATTTTGTGTGCTGGGTAAGTCCTTTGAAGGCTATCATGATATTTTTTTCCTCTGATAACAGATGAGTGGTGCAGCCGAAATTAAAGTTTCAGACTAAATGTCTTGCAGAAAAAAAAGTACCCTTTATTGCCTTTATTGTAAGTGTTTTGCCTTTAACAGTTTCTAAATTATATATTTTTGCATCATTATGAATACATTGGGTAATTTTATGTAATTTTTAATTTAATTGTTTTATCTTTTATATTTTTTCATTGTATATACTATTTGTATTTCTTTTTATTGTAGAGGTGTACAGAGGTCTCAGAAATTAATGTATCAAATATGATCCATCTGGCATTATAGTCTCGAATTTCTAATGATAATTTCATCTATTTTCAGTTACAACATTCTGATCTGTCCAGATTTAAATTAAACCACAGTTAGAGAAAAAAATATTTGAATGTGACTTCACAAGAAGGTGAAGGTAAGTGTTGTGCTACTCTCTACTTACAGCTCCTGTCAATAACTCTAGTCCACTGAATTTCACATTTGGGGGTAAGTGGGGTGAAGGGTCAACAATAAGATGCGGGATGGTGATGAAGCCAAAGTTGACCAGGAAGGAGAAAATGTTAAAAATGAGAAGCCACTTGAGGAACACGAAATAGGTGAGAACACTGGAGCCGAACTTGCCCCCAATCTCTTTCATGATGCCTTGCCACAGTTCCAGTGTTTGCCTGGCTGATCTTATACTGTAGCCACACCTTCGTAAAGACTAAAACAACAGTTTAAAAAATATGTTATGAATATACATTTGCATATGGCATACAATTGTAATTAATGAAGCAAATGTCAAACATAGTAAGAGTTCTAGTTTTGCAATATGACTAATGAAACACTCACCAGTGACATATTTTCAGAGCAATCGGCAAAACATGTGAACTGTCGAGATTTCTTGAAAGTCTTGAATACCAGTACTTGGTTCCTGTGAAGGAAATGTATATGTCAAACAATGCTCATGTCTACATGAACATTTTAAGATTTTCAGTTTTACTTAAAAACACACACACACACACGCGCGCGCACACGCACACGCACACGCACGAAGTGACGAACACTGTTGTGTATGTGTTTTAATATTGCTTTTATGGCATGTTATTTACACTGGCCTGACATTGACCTGACTTGACTATTTTGCCATATACACCACCCACTGTAGTAATATTCCCTAATGCAACATCACCTGTTAAACCACAGAAACTGCTTAGAAGCATGAGAAACAAAGAAACTGAGCCAACATGATTGACCTGCCTTCGTAATGCTGTATACATCAATATTAGCTGTTCAGCCCTGAGCATCTGAGGGATGTACAATGTTAGAAATAATGAATTAACATCATCAGATAATGGTAACACCCTATTGCCAGACAGCACAGGAGAACCCTTGGAGAATTCCACATGAGGATGTTTTGGCTTTAGACACTTCTGATAGGCCAACTGCAGGTGTATGTTAAGGCACACCTTCAAACAAAAGTGCATCATTTCATAACATTACAATGAACTAATAGAAGAAACCTTCATAGTCTGGTTAATTATTGAATAACTATTTATAGATTCTCAAAGGGCCTGTGTCTTTATTAAGAGCAATACCCAAGAAATGAAATGGGAATTCTTCTGAATATTTGTAGGCAGTACTAAAAAAGCATGTTAGCATAGAGAAACCCACAGTGTGGCCTTCTGCCAGACTTTATGAGCTAAAAGCAGAAGAGCAGGATTATACAAAAGATTTGTGGAGGGCTATCCAAAATGTCTACATTAAAAAGTAATTTGCCTAATAGTACTTTTACAAAAAACTGAGCAAATGTATCTATTCTGACATTGCATAAGCTAGTAAAATCAAAGTATCACAAAGATCTTTCTCTTATTTTTCTGACAATTAAAAAAAGAAACCTAACTAACCTAAAATAGGAAAACTTTCTTCATTACAGTTAAACATGGGAAAAACACAAATGACCTTTAAACTATACGGAAAGTTCTTATCGCAACAGTAACTCCACACTCATTTTATGGTTCCCATAAGGATGTAATGGATAACTAAGTGCTTTGGAGTGACACGAACAACGGCTTGTTTATCACTTCTGATTCTCAACCCACCTGATATGTTTCTTCTCTTCAAAGCTCATTGGAAGGTTCCGGATGGCCTGAATTTGTTCTCGTGTCGACAGACTAACAAGTTCCTTGACCAGGTTTTGTTCCTCTGTCAGACAGAAAATGACATAACAAGTGCTGCCTTTTATGTTTCCAATATATACCATCAATACTGCATATCAGTTGTCACACTTCACAAAGCACAAATTCAAGAGGTGTGATATGATCCCAGTAATGGACACGTACCGTTTTCCATTTCACTCCTGATGGCATCCTCTGTGATAGCTAAATGGGCAGGATCTGCATTTGGAAACATGCTCATCCTTCTCATTCCTCTCCATCTCATTGTCATGTTGCCTGGATAAACACAAAATGTGTTTTATGTTAAATTTTTTCATTGACTGTACCTAACTTTGAGATACGAGTGTTAATTTGAATGCACTAATGGAAGGCAGCACAGATAGCATAGCAGGACGCAGCATGTTCAGAAAGCATCATTGTGGCTGCTTTTATTGAACCAATGACACTAAAGCTGTTAGAGGCTCTACTTCATATGTGTTAACTCTGACTGTGATTATGTCACTTAGTACGAGGGGCTCAAGTAGTGTTCTATGGAGGATTTTTTGTGCCAAAATTAAATAAATAAATACATCATTAATTAATTAAATTGGGAATGAAATATATCATTAATTAATTAAATGTGTCATTAATTAATTAAAATTAGAATGAAATATGTCATTAATTAAAATACAATTCATTTTAAGTAAAAATATATATTTATTGTTTCAGCATTTAATTAATTAATGACACATTTAATTAATGATTTCGTGTTGCGTGTGAATCATGAAATGTAAAACTGCATTTAATTAATTAATGACACATTTAATTAATGATTTCGTGTTGCTGAATCATGAAATGTAAATGTAAAACTGTCAGTTTCACTCGTCAAACTCAGTGGGCGGAGCTAACGCAAATCTAGTGGAATCCACTGCTTTGGTCTGTACGGAGCCCTTGAGGTGACATGGAAATTATTATTGTTATCTCGTGCGCACGACTTTTTATCTCGTGCCATTCACTTCAACATATACAGCTATTGATGCCAAGCGTTTATCTAGTCGTCGAAGTCCGATCTCGGGAAACTGGCTTCACAAACGACGTTTTAAAAGTGGAACTATTTCCAGAGGCGGAGTTGACACAAAGTGCTTCGATATTGTCACGTGAGCGTGCTGGACCAATCAGAGTGGCCGCTGGTCCAAGATCGCTGCCTACAGTGCTGATTTTATTTGTAGAAATAAGCTTTAAATTAAATGACTACAAACAATGTTATATGTAAACGAAAATTAATCTGAATTATAAACCTAAGAGACCTGCTGAAACAGTGATAATTCTGTCATTAGATAGAAAATTAGACAGTGATGATTCTGTCATAGGGGTTCTCCCTAATGATGAAGAAAGAAATATAATACCCATATGCTCAAAACCTATGTTAAACCTGCAATAATAACATGTTTTCTATTTTAATAGAGTTGTATTATAGTTATTATATATATATATATATATATATATATATATATATATATATATATATATATATATATATATATATATATAGTTATTATATATTATTATAGTTGTAATATTTCTGGTTCGTTTTGTTAACTCTGAGCTTTGTTGGTTGGTTTGTCATTTTGTCTCATTTTGCTGGGACGCCGGGTCCCTCCACCGAGACAACTTTTGCGGTATGACTTCACACAATACACGCGCTGGGTGACGCCTCCGCTCCGACGTCGTTGCTACGGCAACCCGTCAGATCAGTCAATGATGTGGCCCAGTCTGAACAGAGCCAGATCCGATTTGGACACTTGCTAAAAACAGTGTGGACAGTCAGCCCTGAAAATCGGATATGAGAAGGAATCAGATATGAATCAGATTTGCCTGCAGTCTGAACGCGGCCCTAGTTTATCGGAATGTGTCCCGAAGCCCTGCAACAATCCATTATGTGGATTCGATTTGCCTTGACTTGATGTGCAGGGGAACCAATCAGGTGTTTGGAATCCGCCCACTGAGTTTGACGAGTGAAACTGACAGTTTTACATTTACATTTCATGATTCAGCAACACGAAATCATTAATTAAATGTGTCATTAATTAATTAAATGCAGTTTTACATTTCATGATTCACACGCAACACGAAATCATTAATTAAATGTGTCATTAATTAATTAAATGCTGAAACAATAAATATATATTTTTACTTAAAATGAATTGTATTTTAATTAATGAATGACATATTTCATTCTAATTTTAATTAATTAATGACACATTTAATTAATTAACGATATATTTCATTCCCAATTTAATTAATTAATGATGTATTTATTTATTTAATTTTGGCACAAAAAATCCTCCATAGTGTTCCACTTAACCTCAGCATGCAATTTAACTTCTTAACAATTTTTATTTCAACCCTCAGTTCTGTACTATTTTATTTTCTCACAAAATGTAAAATGGTGTTGTTTATTTATTTAATGTATTTTTTATTTTTTACATTATTTCATAATGTTATTGCATTCTATTTTTAGTTCCCTTACCCCCGCCTCAAAATGTCAATTTAATGTATGTTCTTAGAGTATGTTCTTCTGCTGCCCTTTGATGATCCATTTAAAAAAAACAAAAAAAATTCAACGTTCCTTGTCCTTTTTTTTACAAGAGCTTTATTTAATTAGGACTGCCATTAATAATTATCCAGTGTGGATGAAAATTCAATAATAATAATAATAATAATAATAATAATAATAATAATAATAATAATAATAATAATAATAATAATAATAATAATAATAATAATAATAATAATAATAATAATAAAACAACACAAGAGCTACCTTTAAAATGAGTATATGGAGAATAGGTTTAATCATACCTGACATTGAAGAACGATGTTGAACAGGTAGCGACTGATCATATTGAGAGTCAGGATCAATTTGAAATCTGCTGTGATCTGAAGTTTTTTAAAAAGTGAGAAGGCAACAGAGAACAAGTATCAGCAAAAATGTCATTAAGCATCAAAGTGACAAAGACAAAACTGGCATTGTACCTTTCACCGTACCACCTATCACTAGAACTATCATACAATGTTGTGAATACCTACAGTATATGAGTTCACAACAACCTAATATTGTTCAATCATTATTAAAGTGTACTTCCATGGGAACACACAAAATTCCATGTGTGTAAACAATTGTTCAATAATAATACTCTTGACCGTGTTACACTTTAGTTTAAATATTCATTAAAGCCGTGTTTTGCATGTGTTTGATTGAAGGTTTTGTTTTCTTCTCAAGGAAACTTTTGTTATCCACAGTCAAAGCAAGCCTCTTTGAGTCAGCTGTGTTGTAATGCCAAGTTTTATGGCTGCCAGATGAGGTTGCTATAGAAACATAGTACTAGGAAGGAGAGGCAGGTGGTATTCAGTTGCTATCAATCTGCAACCATGGAGCTAGATGTCAAAAAATCCTCACACCTCTTTTGAATTAAAACAATTTAGCAAAATCCCAAAGCTCTACTCTTCTGAGCTACATTTTTATCACTTCAATCAATCAATAAATGTATTTGTCCCCAATGGGGCAATTAATTTTGCAGCAATATATACACATAGTAAAAAAGGACAACGAGTTTAAATCTAAAAATCCAAGCACCACAACAGCTACCTTTTCCTCATGGAATTGAGAAAGGGAGATGGCAGAAGGTACAAAAGAATGTTTATACAGTATCTGTTAGTTTTGAGAAATGGAAGTCTGAGCAATGTACCCGATGGAAGAAACTGAAGGGGACCTATTATGAAAAACATGTTTTTTCTTGCTTTAACATATATAAAGTGGTCTCCCCTCAGCCTGCCAACTCAGAGAAGGAGGAAAGCAACCAAATTCTGCAGTGTCTGTACAGCCGCACGGATGAGCCGTCGGGATGAGCCATCCTTGAAGACATTCAAGGCTTCTTTAAAATAAGTATTAAATGCCATAATAGGTCCCCTTTAAAGCAGCACAATGTAACTTTTCCACCTTAATATAATATTTCCAGAGTCATTGTGATGGTACATCAACTTCCAACAGGTTTAATGACACCTCTGTCATGGTCTGAGGGGTCTGTATCTCCTTCACTGGCACTATGTAACTTTGAGGTGCATGGTAGGAACCCTCCACACTACTGGTAAAGCACTACCGCTTTTGTCCAAAGGAGCCGCCAAACTCAACAAAAGCTGAAAGTTACATTGTGCTGCTTTAAGCAATTATTACCAAGTTTCAAAAATAGCTATTTTCTTTCTTGATGTGAATTAGAATTGTATGAAAAAAGTGACTGCATTGATAAAACTTTCACTTTTTTCCCAATAATAAATCCATGGCAAGAACTTCAATGTTTAGGGAGTAGGTTATTCTGCCACCTACTGAGGTTCCGCTGCCTTGAAAAACCCCCTGGTTGGGAGGTCATGTGACCCATGGGGATGCTTTCCCTTTCCTTCCAGCTCTCTTCTTGCCAGCCACTCCTCGGTGCTCCTCGAGTCGTACTTTCTGTGAACCCAGCTCTTTCCCCCCAGCTAGCTGAGTTGTCCCCGGCATAAGGATTCGTATGGTGGTTTCTGCTAGAAGACCTAAAGGCCAGAAAAATAAAAATAAAAAAAAACATTTTGAAAGAAAGATGAAATGCTTATTATTCAAGCTGATTACTTCATCCTCACATTAATTTAACCATTGCAGGATGAGAACTACAATTTATGATGAGACATAATTATAGTTCCGGTGATTAAGATGCTAAAACATTTTTTTATTTGCATTAAACAATATTTTGGCTTGTTTTTCCTATAAATATTTACATATTTCTGCTACAAGAGACATCATTTCTATAATGTACATTATGAGGTTTATTACGATAATTTTTTTTTTTTATTGGAAATCTGTGCAAATCAGTTCATTTTATCCCTTTCATTTGTAGTAGAGTTTCCCCTTATGCTGTAGAGGTGTTTTAGGTCATTTTAGAAATATACGGTACAATACAGTAGGGACAAATATGATTCGGTTTATGAGTTACACACAAAGAGCATTTCTAAGATCTTAATGATCTTTCTAAAATCTTAAAAATGTTTAACAAAAGACTAGCATTGCATCGTACTAAGGTGAACCAGGGTAAAAAAAAAATGGAGCTCTTGATTTAGTCATAGTTTCTCTAACTTAAGAATAAGAAATGCATGATTGCATTATTAAATAAATGCCCATTACATTTTTTACAGGGAAAATCTAGCTTTAAAGCACATTTATGGAAAAAGGCACAGTATGTGTTGCATGGTAAAACAAACCTTTTATCGATTTCCAGAGTCTCACTGTCATGGTAGGCAGGGTTGAACAATCCCTCGTTACCGTAATTTGTCATGAGATCCTTCAAATAGAACCTTTCGCTTTTCTTTGGAGGAGGTAATAATTTTTCCGATCAGTCTACTGCAGTCTTTTTCTGAATGTTTCTTTCCACATCTGGTGATGTACTGTAAAAAAAAAAGAAAAAAGAAGAAATGAAAACAAACTTGTCTACTGAATGAACAAAGACAGTTCATAATGTTTTCCTTGGGATATTTTAACAGGTTTTTAAATTGTCCTTACACTTTAATAAACTCTAAACAACCTGAGTACACGTATGCCAGGCAGTTCTAAGTAGATTGACAGCTCTGTTGACACAGGGAAGCATGCGTAATTGAATCTCTTGCGCTCATCTTCATCATTAATTCATTTTAGAGGGTTGGTTTCAGTCATGCATGGTGAAATTAGCTCGGTGGTTCTCACACACAGTCAGTACACTTTAGTTGTCACAAAGCAAAAGTCTGAAAATTCAGCAATGCAGAAAAAGAACATGGATACTTGGAGATGAATAATCTTGGTTGTAAACGATTTTCTGTTACTGTAAAAATAAATTTACACTCTATTTTCTTTTTAGACACTCCTCACCTTGTGATGTGATAGAGAAAAAATATGTCCTGCCAAAATGTTAGAGGATCTGCATTCCAAGTAGATTAATCCAGATGGGCCCCTGTGAATCAGCCTGACACCTGTGTAGGTGAGATAAAACAAAGGAATGTCTGTCTACCAGGAAGCTCTTGAAGGTAAAATTAAAGCTGAGCTAAAAAAGGTCAAAGTCCATTAGCCTACTTCTGAATATGCCCAGGAAGGCCATATGGCTGCTTCCAGCTGTGGAAAAAAGAAACTCCTCTCTAAAATCTCTATAAAAAACTCTTATATAAACTAGCAAACTTCTGTCCATAACACACATACAATTAATAAATTAAAGAAAGAAAGAAAGAAAGAAAGAAAGAAAGAAAGAAAGAAAGAAAGAAAGAAAGAAAGAAAGAAAGAAAGAAAGAAAGAAAGAAAGAAAGAAAGAAAGAAAGAAAGAAAGAAAGAACAGCATAAAAAAGAAACCTATGAGCTGGGTGCTCCTTCACAATATATATATATATATATATATATATATATATATATATATATATATATATATATATATATATATTCAGCAGGGATTAGAAAATTTAGGCAGAAAAAAATACTGCCTTAAAAAGACTACTTACAATTAAAGTCAAACGCTGAATTTATTCATTTAAATAAAACTACATATAAACCTAGGATAGCCTTACCACTGTTTTATATCATATCTCATTTGTATCCAATAACGAAATTAATTAATGAGGACGGACGGAATAAATTGGTATACAGGATCTATTTTGCTGTGCTGTTCTTTTAAGGATAATTAAACAATTCTCAAATTATTTAAATATATTATTTAATTCCACTCAGGTTTTATTTATGTGCAAAGTATAGTTTTTAAGAAACTATACTTTGCACATGAATCCAAAAATCCAAAGGCACTAAATGTATTTCATGTAAACCGTTCAGGGACAGTCAGGGAAGATGGATGAGCTGGATTCTGGTCCAGGAAGTCGTGGAAAAGACTCCGTGTTCCTGAATGCTGATTTATGGTTCCGCGTTACCAACACCAACGCAGAGTTCGCGTCACCGCGTACCTTACGCCGTAGGCTCTGCGTCGATTTAACGCGGAACCATAATTCAGCCTTGACAGCTGAGCTGCTCTTCCTCCCGTCTGTTTTCAGAAAGGGCTACTTTATATTGTTAACTCTGTAGTCTCACACAGACCTCTGCCTTTTTCATAGGACAGGAAAAAGTCAGGAAACGATGGAGGTGGACTCGGGTAAGTTTTCTTCGGGGGTTCAGCAACTTTTCTGAACTTTGTGATCCAGTGAAGTTCCTCCAGCTTTAGCTCAGCAGCTAAAGTGCTAATGTAATTGTATCAAACAGCCGCTAAAAACCAACGACAGCTGCCCATCTAGTGATAATTATGATTAAACTAGTACTATTTCAAGAACAACAAATGGTTTCTTTGTGCTAAATTCGTCCTAAATGTATCGAAAGTATGGTGTTTGCCTTTTCGTTACCCATTGTGTTATAGACAATAACAATGAGAAGATAAAAATATTTATATAGTTTCACCTTCATAAAGAGTCTGATGGTGAGAAATTTTGCAACTCAATTTTCGCAACTCCTTTTTATCTGAGTCCATTACGGAAGTAATCAAAACTGCGTGGATTTTTTTCACTGATAACTAGTAATAAATTACAAGAAATACTGTTGATTTATTTATTTTTTATTTTATTTTTATTTTGTACATGTAAAAAACAAAACTTCAAGAGAAGATAAGAAAACAAAACAAAACAAAGAATTTCATACTTTAACACTTGATATCTTAATTTACATGTGCAAAAAGGAGTAGGAAGAAGTGTAATGTATTTAATCCTACCCCCATTCACTAATCATTTAACCTGTATTTATAAATACTCACACACTGTACTCACACTGCTAAATAACAGTATTATTATTATTATTATTAGGGCCCGAGCACTGAAAGTGCGAGGACCCTATTGTATCTGTGATGTTTATTATTATTATTATTATTATTATTATTATTATTCTCGCCATAAATAAATTGCCTTTTTGGAGGCCTTAAAATGCTCAAAAACTCACCAAATTTTGCACACGCTTCCAGAGTCGCGTAAAATTACGTATTTTATGGGCGACAGGCATGGGTCCACAAGAATGGGCTCTATAGCGCCACCTATTTTATGTTTTTGACGAGCCCCACAATATGGTTTGACTTACAGCAATGACCTTTATGTGTCTATTATATCAGACAAAGCCCTACAAAAAAGTCTCTTGGACCCATGCTCTAAGTTACACAGGAAGTCCGGCATTTTGAACAGAAAATGTCATTTTTTATGAATTCTGATCATTTCTAGGCCTCGTACTTTAACGAACTCCTCCTAGAGATTTTATCAGATTGGCTCACAACTTGGTTTGTACAATCTAGACACATGGCCGACGCTAAATTGCGAAGCTTTTACGTTTTTAGCAGAGGGCTTGACCGTAGTGATCCGGCGAAGTTTGGGGTCATTTTTAAGGCTCGCCATGAAACACCAATTGGCTGTAATTCAGCAATACATGATTTGATGTGGTTGAAAACGTATGTGCATGATTGTAGGCTGAGCCTGAAGACATCTATGGTGGAATATTCAGGATCGGTTGTAGCGCCACCTGTTGGCACCAGGAATTGTCATGTCTTCTAGTATGCATCTGTGCTCAAAGGGAGATGAGCGGATGGATCTCAAAGTTGGTCAGATAAATAGGTAAGACATTGACGATGGCTGACAGAGAAAACTGTAAGTTTTTCTCAAAGGGCGTCGCTGTTAGAGGTTGTCAAATTTCGGTGTCTCGCCATGAACATAAAAGTTGTTTTAACTTTCAAATACTTGGTCCAAATTGACCCAAAATCAATACATTTAATCAGGCTTCCATTCTGATATCCATTCTATATTTGGGACAGTTTGTCACCGACTTTATTCAAAATATGAACTAATTTTGAAATAAATCTTTACTTTGTCATGCAATGTCGAATTAACTTCTAACTTCGTAAAAATATTGTTGAAAATAATATGATTTGAGCATTGTATGTGCAAGAGGCGATTTATAATGAATGTTTTGAGTTGGATTAGAAGCATGAAGCTGTCTGCGGGCCGCGTGCGCGCAGACCGCGGGAACGCGCAGCCGCAGCTCCTGGAAGCTGCCGGGGGCGGGGCGGGGGAGGGGGGTTGTTGCAACTTGCAGCAACATGTGGAGTCACGCCGTCACGTCACGTAAGTTGTATTGTGGTTTTTTAATGCGTGTTGCAATTATTTTATTTTATTATATTATTATATTATTATTGAGCTTCCATCCGCGATTCCGATCAGGAGCGCGCGGCCGCGCGCGGCCACGCGCAGAGCCGAGAGCCAGTTTCTGCCCATTTCTGCAGCTTTGCCAAAAAATGCTACCTAAAGGTTTTCCACCTTTGTAGAGCCACAACTTTACTGTGTTTTACTCCCTAAACCACTTCCTTTCACCCCCAAGTGGTCCTTGTCTCTTGCCAGGCCGTCATTGTAAATAAGAATGTTCTTAATGACCTGCCTGGTTAAATAAAGGCGAATGACTGAATGAATATCAAATAAAGCCATGGAATTGTTGTTTTTTTTCTCTTTATCGTATAATGTTCACAAAGTGTAATGCATTCATGTCATGGGTCGTGTATTTTGAAGGATCAAATAATCAACATCCCATTATCCATTTTACATCGTGCAAGAAATGATGCAAACTTTGAAAATCGACTGTGCGCATGCGCAGAACCCAAACGTAGCATGTTTTCGGCAGGGAGCAGAAATTGGCAGAACACCGGCTGGGACGGACCTGATGCTCTGATGCGACAGGTCTCTGCTCACACTGACTGTACGTTCATACACGGACGTAATATGGGGGGGGGACATGTATCCTGCACTTTTTCAAAAGGCAGTTTTGGTCCCCTGCAGTTTTTACCGTCCAAAAACAATGTTACGCTATATTAAATGGAGACAGGTCAGCACTAGGACCAAGCGGAAAACGGCCGCTCAAGCTGAAGCCTGTTGTTTGGTCTGCCTGGGTCACGTCAGCTAGACGGATTTTAAGAATAAGAATAAGAATTACTTTATTAATCCCCAAAGGGAAATTCCTTTGTATGGCAGCTCATCTACTGTACCATTTGCAGAAGAGAAGCTCTTCTGAATATCTCTTGGATGAGTTGATTATGTTGAAATGTTAATAGATAACCCTTCTGTGGTCTTTTGGTCAAATTGACCCATATTCACTTTTCTTTTATATCAAAAATATGATTTTCATCCATATAACTGCCTCTGTTACACTCATTTCAAATAAAATTGATGATCACTACCAGAGCTGGTAGAGTAGCCAAAAATTGTACTCAAGTAAAAGTACTGTTACTTCAGAATAATATGACTCAAGTAGAAGTAAAAAGTAGTCATCCAAATAATTACTTGAGTAAAAGTAAAAAAGTACTTGGTGAAAAAACTACTCAAGTACTGAGTAACTGTTGAGTAACGTCTGATTTATTTTTTTAACACACCCATTCAAAAAGACAAAAGTACAAAATAATCACCTTCAGGCAAATTAAAATCAATAAAATAATAAAATAAATTAAAATTAATAAAAAAATGAAAAATAGCTTAAATTAAAATAAGCGTAAAGTAAATTCAAGAACTTTAATAAATAATAAAATAACAGAATAAAAAAATAAATTAAGCACCAGTAGCACAAAATTTCAAGCCTTTGTACTTTTCTTTTTCAACCAGGCAGAACTAGAACAAACATGAACTCATAGAAACTCTGTGTGTGTTTGAGTCTGTGTAAATGTGACAAAACATGCAAAAACAAACATTTTTCCCAAAGAATCACTCAGTGATGTCATGAGATTGACGCGTACACGGATAAAAAGGATAAAAGAAAAGTAACAGCTCAACGTAGCCTAATGTAGCGGAGTAAGAGGAACAGTTTGTCCTTCACAAATCTACTCAAGTAAAAGTAAAAAGTACAGTTATCCAAAACTACTCCTAAAAGTACAAAATTTCCCAAAACTTACTCAAGTAAATGTAACGGAGTAAATGTAACTCGTTACTACCCACCTCTGATCACTACTTGCATTGAATTATGGATATTTTATTCAATTTCTCCTCTCCTGTGATATTCAATTTGACCCACCAACCACTGGCTGGTGCTGGGTGGTGGTCCAAACATTTTAAATGATTTCATTTCATTTTCACATATACCCGTCTGTGATAATCCATCAATTTATATGCCTCTGAGTTTAACTATAGTCAAAAAAATTCAGAATTTCGGCTTATCTTTATCTATCTCAAAAATGAGCTATGATTTTATGTAAATGAGGTCTATTGACCATTCATTCCAAAAATAAGTGTAAAATTGGTGATAATGAGTTGGAGTGAAGTTGACTAACAAGGTGAAACACAGAATTGGGTGATAGTTTTAGCTACATGCATGATAATTAAAGCTACATGCTTTACAACCAGTAAAACCACAAAGGGAACAGTAAACTTAAAAGTAACAATAGAAAACTAGAAGAACTACTAGAAAACACAGTGAACTGAAAGAGTTTGAGTTTTCTTTTTTTTTCTTTTTTTTTACCTTGTCTGCACAACTATTAATGATTGAAACAAGAGGAAAATTGGTTCAAAACGAGCCGGCAATGGCACAGTGTCTGCCTGGCTTTAAACAGAACCGCAGCCAGTACTCGAGTTGTAAAAAAAAATCAGGGGGGATGGTGGATTTTATCATATGGGGACAGATAATTTGTTCTGATTACAAATATTATAATATATTACAAATAATAGCAGTGACCAAAACACCTGCAGAAATACTGCAGGAATGACATAGCAGCAGTTAAATGCAGCCTTCTGTAAGCTTTAAATATCCACTGGGCTTACATCAAATACATCAAAACACAACAATAAAAAACAGTTTTCTGAACTTATCAATATGCATCTGTCTTTCACAGGATAAGTAAAATGGATCACTGCAAAAACTCAAAATCTTAACAAAAATATTTGTCTTATTTCTAGTGAAAATGTCTCATTTTAGTAAAAAAAACCTCATTACACTTAAAACAAGACTCATAACTGGAAAAAAACACCATTTTCATCTGTTTCACCTGTTCACCTGTTTTCACTTAAAATAAGTAGAAAAATCTGCCAGTGGAACAAGATTTTTTTGCTTGTAATGAGAAGATAAATCTTGTTTAATTTAATTTTTTTTTTACATTTATCTTATTTTTAATATTCTCTTTTTGGGGGGGGCTGGAAGGAGGGGCGTTGGCCATGAGTGCGAGGGCCCGTTCATCGCTGCTTGCAGCTTTAATTATTATTATTATTATATACTGTAATTATACTCACACACATACCTATACATACACATAATTGAATATTTATATATATTTGTACACACATGCCCATATAAATATTTATATAAATATCCTGTTTTTATATTTGTTTTTAAACTGGTTAATGTTTGGACATTGTTTTAATTATGAATCCATTCAAGTTTAACTCCACTGACTGATGTAGAAAATCTTTTCATTGTTGTTCGTGTTCTGCAAGTCTTAAAATTTAGAGTATCGGCTTAAATTATACCTCCCCTCTCTGTCATGAAACATTTCCTGTAAGTGAGATGGTAATAAGTTGTTCCTAGCTTTATACATGAATTGTGCGGTTTGGAATTCCACTATGTCAAAAAATGTGATTATTTTAGAATTGAAGAATAATGAATTGGTGTGTTCATGAAAACCAGCATTATGAATTATCCTTATGGCTCTTTTCTGCAGTATGAATAGTGGTTGCAGTGAACTTTTATACGTATTTCCCCAAACCTCTAAACAGTAACTTAGATAAGGCAAACCCATGATGTAATCATAGCTGCGTGGATTTTTTTCACTGATAACTATTAATAAATTACAAGAAATACTGTTGATATTTATAAACTCAAATGGTTGTTCCCTGCGTTCAACTCCTTTTGAAATCTTTAACTTTTGCTACCTAAAGTTAATTGACCGAATTATTATAGAATAATTATTATTGAATAATTATCAAACATTTTGTGCAGTTTTGTGGTACTATATGCTAAAATGTATTTATGGAAAATAATATTAATTAAAGAGTTCTTGTATTAGATAAACTACTCTAATATATAAGGCAAATTGGAAAGCATTTATAAACACAGACTACGACTTGTGGCTTTATCTAAAATCTGAATACAGAAATTATATGACCACAAGATAATTGCAACAGACATCCTCTTTGTGTTTTTCTAGCGAGGAGATCCGAATGTGTCATTGAGGAGTCTAATAGATATTATGTTTCTGTTTCTTGGATAAATATATCACTAAACAATTGCATCAATTGCAATGTTATCAAAGATTTTGTCTGTCTTTTCAAGTGTTCTTCACTGATCACAGTGGACGGATCACCAGTAATCCATTGCTGGACCAGCTCCCGAGCTACCAGTCTCTCCTGTACCGCAGGAAGTCTTCAACTGGCGGCACCAAACGAAGAGCCAGCTCCAGAACAAGACTTGGCTCCTCTGGTAGTGGCAAATGGGGCATTAGCACCTTCACTAGACGAGATGAGAAACAAAAAAAGCAGACGGGGCAGCGGCCCATCAGAGAACTGCCCAAGTCCATGGCTGAGAAGCGTAGAGACAAGTATGGAACTTCTTCTGTTTGGATGTGATTGAAAATGTAACCTGTTACTGCCTCTTGTGGCTTTATTTTGCTATGTATCATGTGTTTACCTTCAGAATATTGTACTGTTTTACACATTAGAGTACAGCAACTGGAGGACGCTCTAGAGTTCAGCAGCTTGAGACAGTGGAGGCAAAACACTTTCAGGCATCTGAGGAGGCTGAAGGTTGATGCCCAGCAGTGGCTGAGCTCTTTGAAGCTCTGGAGGAGAGACATCCACCAGATAGAAGGTGAGACGAACTGGATCATCATTTGTGGAGGATGTTGTAATATGGGCTTTTTGGAGTTTAAAAAATGTAGTGAAAAACTAAACTTATACTCACTCTTTCTAAGTCGATCAAGATAAGAACATTTATTTAAAAAAATGTAGAAGTGTACCAGTTCTGGTTTTGTTATTTCACCGTTAACTTCTCCCTGGTTTCTGTCTTCCACTTGTCTTTAGGAATGTTTGGAACAGGGATCCTGTCTTACTTTTCGTTCCTGCGTTTCCTGGTCCTGCTCAACCTGATTATTTTTCTAATTATGTTCAGCTTTGTCATGTTGCCTATCATTATTGCTCCCAGTGTCTCAGGAAATATCACCTACAACCAGCATGATGGTGAGAGAAAGCTTGTTTGTTTTTAATCTAAATGGAAAACTAAGGATGAAACACTTCTCAACCCTCTATCTTTCTGTGTTTGAGCACAGGTAGTGTGTGCAGCGTGTACCCAAGCAGCGCCCGTCGAGGTCTTGTCATCTTTCATGAGCACATTACAGATCTGCTTTCTGGTGGAGTGAGTCCCTATACATTATGTTTGATGGTCTTAACGGGAAAAGACTCCCATATATGTTTCTGGTCCTTGTCCTTATTCGCCAGGGTTTTCTGGAAAGGACTTACCTTTTCTACGGCTTCTACAAGGTGGACAAAATCCACTTTCCAAATGTTACATATAATTTGGCACTGGCTTACCTGCTGGCAACTATAGCATGCCTCTTTCTTAGTCTTATCTGGATCGTTAAAAGGTACGGAAAAGGTAAAGTCATAAAAATAATATATTTGTTTAAAGGGAAAAGGTCTTAAATGTGTTGTCTCTTTTAGGTCTGCCACAGGGTTCAAACGTAGCCTGGTGCAGGATGAGGATTGCTTTCAGAGTTTTTGCAACAAGATCTTTTCTGGCTGGGACTTCTGCATCACTAACGAGAATGCAGCAAAGCTGAAGAGAAGCAGTCTGCTTTATGAACTCAGGGTTGGTTTGTTCTTTTCTAGGCCAGACATTCAATCAGTCTTAATCGGTGCAGTGGACCCATTTTATTTTTGCTGGATAACATGTGACTCCAGCAGTTTCATACTGTTAGGCTAAACATGACTGGACAATATGAATAATAATTAAGTCTTTTAAAGTAAAATGTTCCCAAAGTGATTTTTCATCTCTTTATATCCAAGCATTTTCTTTTCAGTCATTTACAAGAGAGAATGAGTTAGATAAAGATAAAAGGGTTGAATCCACCCCATGTCAGGGTTTGATCCACTGGGCAGCTTGATCTATGGAAGATATTTCTATTTACATTTTTATTTCTCATTTAAGGCTTTTCAAGGATGAACATTGGACTACATGTTGAGTCAAGACTCAATTAATACAGCTTCTTTATTTAATGCAGAGAGCACTAAGGCAAATAATTGCTCTAGAAGATATGCAATATCATGGGAAGCTGTGGAAACAATATAACTTGTGATTCATAAAATGAAACATCAGTGTATGTTTCAATGTCTCATTACTTAGCAAAGAATATTGCACCCTGACAGTGAGTAGTTAATGCAGAAAAAATTGATTGGGGTAGTTTTATTCCAGGTACGGGGTTTTTATAAATAAATCAATGTCAACAAAACGCATACAACAGCAGCAATTGTCATGTAAATCAGCATCTGCAATGGTTTTCCAGGTGGTAAAATTCCATCTAATTTGCCAAATATATTATAAACATTTAGAGTGCAGCTACTTGGAATATAACACGCTACCATTTATTGTATGAAAATTGTGAAATTGAATGCGTCCTTACAGGATATTTCTGTGTTAAAAAAAAAAATCAACTGTCCCATCTATGTTAGAGGAAGATATATTGTCCAGAAACATATTGTATAAAAGCTTTTTGATTTAAAAATTGTTGTCTGATCTCATTGTAAAATTGCAACTCTGTCTATCGACAGACAGATTTGGAAGAAGAAAGGATCAAACAGAAGATAGCAGATCGCACAAGACAGGAGAAGTGTCGAATCTACCTCATCCGCATCATCCTCAATCTGTTTGTCATTGGCGTACTGGCTGCATGCTTTTACAGCATTTATGTAGCCACCATCTTCTCCCAGGAAGGGCAGATGAATAATGTTAAGGTAAAAATGGGTTCCAAGTGTGCTTTCTATTGCAAATAGGCTTTCGTTTCTTTCAGTCTTGTCTGTCTCAATCAGTTATTTTCCACAATGTGATTCATACGTGTGTGCTTTTCTCTCTTCTTCTTCCACTGTTAACCAGGACTATTGGATGTCTTGTTTTTAGTTTTAAAACTACAGTCAATAAAGCAAGCACCCTTTATGCTACTCTTTCACTCTACAGGTGAATTTTATTGTGGATCTCATCTATGAATACCTGCCCTCCATCGTCATCACTTTGGCCAACTTCATCACTCCCCTTCTTTTCTCTGTGATCATCAACTATGAGGACTACTCACCCGCCTTTGAGATCCGCTTTACTCTCATGAGGTTTAGTGGACTGGAGGGTTGTAGCTTATCCTGTGTATAGATGACCATGGTAATTTGAATAACTATAATCCTCCCTTTCTATTCTCTTATCTGCCCAGGTGCGTCTTCATGCGGTTGACCAGTATTGGGGTTTTGCTCTTCTCTCTCTGGTCTCAGATCACTAAATGTGAGGATAAGGTTTGCAGCTGTGGCTACAACCACATTCTTTACTCTGTAAGTTATCGTCCTCTTCTCTTACACAATAGAAAATGGTTTTTCGTATTTCACAGCAAGGATTGTGCTGATACCACACTCAATGTCTACAATACAAATGGTCTGTTAAAATCCAATCTTATGGGACTGTTTTCTGAACACACACTATTTTTCTCCATCTTTGCTGTTGCTTGCAGTGCTGGGAGACCCGTGTGGGCCAGGAAATGTACAAACTCACTGTCTTTGACTTTATCATCATTGTTGCTGTCACCATCCTCGTGGAGTTTCCTCGAAAGTAAGACCTCACTTTCCCGAAGTAAAGTTGAACAAAAATACTTGTATTAGTATAGTTTTGTGGAAGAAATGTTTTCTTCAGATATTTGAGGAGATGTTGCATTGGAAAGTATCTGTTTTTGCTACTGTGTGCTCAGCACACTTCACTAAATGTATTTGACAGGACCATTTATTGTTTAAAGAGTTTTATACCCTTTCTTTTTTAGGCAATTCAACATAGTATCCCAATGTCTTAGTGAAATTACTATTATATGTTTTGTTAAAAATATCATGAAGAATCAGTACAACAAAGTAATTACATGTAATTTGGATTCACTTCATTTTAATTTAGCTTAAAACACTGTGATTAAATTTAGGAGGCTTTTATATGAAGACATTTTACTTTAATGAAATATTTTAATGTTTTGGTAGTGACAGTTCACTATTTTTCTGTATGATGTGAAATATGTCTTTGAATAATATTATTTCATTTGGCTCAAGTGGAACCACTGAAGTGTTTTGTCACAAATAGTGTCTGCCTTTTCCTGAGGAGGAATTCCTCCTCTGTCATTTATTTATTTTTTGACGAGTACTTTTTTTAATAGTGGCATCACTTTCTTCTGCTCAGGCTGATTGTGAAGCACAGTAACAGCAGGTTGGCCAAGTGGTGGGGCCAACAGGAGTTTGCTATTCCTCAAAATGTGCTAGAAATTGTGTACGGTCAGACCATCTGCTGGATAGGAACTTTCTACTGTCCGATGCTGCCTGCCATCTGCACCATCAAATACTTCTTCATCTTTTACATCAAAAAGGTGAACTTTTCTCCATCATACTCGTATACAGCTGTTAATAAATGTATTGATGTCCTTCCATGAAAAAAAAAAAAAATGCATGATTATATTGCAAGGATTTGTGATCATTTCAGAGGTACCAACCAATCTATTAAGGCTCTTTTATAATATTTAGAAAATCATTTGTTTCATACTTTTATTTGTTTATTTGTTATTGTACAAAATACATGGCAGACATAATTTTCAGGTGGAATAAAGCATTGTGTCAGTGAGATGTAAGAGTACCAACAGATTTATCCATATTCTAAGTTTCCTGAATTATTTCATCAATAAAAATGGAATAATGCATAATGCAATTTTAAACCCATTATTAATAGTTTTTGCTCCTTTTATGCTAGGTATCATTAATCAAAAACTGCCGTCCAGCCACACGTCCTTTCCGAGCATCCAGCTCCAACTTTTTCTTTTTGGGTGTGTTGCTGATTGGTCTGGCTCTGGCTTGTCTGCCCGTCACAGTTAGTGTAGCACAGTAAGTAATGACCATCATAAGTTTCATTTTAAACCTGCAAATAACAAAGTAATCATGTCAAACCTTTTTCACACATGTACTTTGGTGTTTTAGATAAAATATTTCTGTTGGAAAACAATAATCAACTATAGATAGATAGATAGATATCAATATATAATAAAGGTCTTTGTGACATGCGATGTCAGGCATCACTTTTATACTGTACACGTTTTACATCTTTATGTAAAACTGCTCTTTTAAAAAATAAAATAATTTAGGATTATTAGTTTTGATGTATTTTTGTTCACAAATCAACCACTTGTGTTATGATTATGGTTTAGCAACAGGTTTAGGGTAACTTGAGGGAATGTATTTATTTTTATCCATTATTATTTATTATCTACACCTCCTCCTTAAAATTTTATTGAATGCAAGCAAGTTACTGCTTTTATTAATCCAAAACACTTGCACACACACACACACACACACACACACACACACACACACACACACACACACGTTAGAACTGTATATTGTAAAACTGTGATGTATTTGGTTATCCTACCATCATGTACTACCATGCCCAGTTTATTATTTATTTCTCTTAGTTGGCCATTACGGTATTAACTACAATTATTGGTCCATGTGTTAATGTAGACTTCTTTTTTTTCTACCCAGAATAAACTGTTCCCAGGCTTGTGGACCATTTGTGAATTACAACACTTCCTGGGAGGTCCTGCCAATTACAGTATTGCAGCTCCCAGCTGGAGTCCAAACCTTCCTCTTCGCTCTCTCATCAGAGGCCTTTGCTGTTTCTTTTTTTGTTGTTACATGGTATGTTGCCAGTCCGATGCGTTAGTTGTTTTTTTTTTTCTCTGACTGGCTGTAATTTAAAACTAAAACATTTTTCTTCTACAGCTTGGCCATGTTTTACGTGATCGCACTCGCTGGAGCTCACAAAAGAGTCATTAAACAACTAAGGGAGCAGCTGGTCATGGTATATTTGATTACAAATCTACTGATTTGAGTGTTGTTAGATTTGCTGCCAAAAGCTGTGTGCTAAAATCTGCCATTATTATGTCATTTTCTTTCTCAGGAGGGGCGTGACAAACGGTTTCTGATCCAGAAGCTTTGCCAGGCCCAGAGGTCACCAGTCAGATCGGCAGAGTCTCAATCCCCGCCCCGCCACAACCGCAGAAGCAGCCCAAGCTATTACACCAGCTTCTCCAGCAATTTCAGTGACGGGCTGTTCTTGGCACACCCTCCACCAGACTCCTCCACACATGTGTGAGACAAGGACAGAAATATTACAGAGGAGAACACTGCATTACAGATGCAAAATTGCACAAATGAAAGCATGAGAGCAGGAATCACAATGGATATCTCCACATATGAACTTTATGTTATTTGTTTAAACACTACAACTTGTTGGTTTCTGTGGACCTTCCAACAGTATCTTATCTTGGTGTTCTGTTGACAATTGGGATATTGTTAAACTAAACCAAAACAATTGTATTAGGTCAGCTTTGGAATTATTTACTACTGTCACCTTTTCCTTCTGAGAAGGACTTGCATTGCTTTAAACTGCGGTGTTTTGTGCACCTTAAGTGTATTAAGTCACTTTTCTTTGTACCTACAAGCTTTTTTTTAATGGATTTTTGTTCATTATTAGTTTTACATTATATAATATTAACACTACTATGACTGGAACTTTAAAACAACTGGTATTAGGGGTTTGTTGGTACCATTTATTATTATTTCTCATGAATTTTGTGATTGCAATTGTGTGGACACTAACCTATGGAAAATAAATCCTTTTTTCAAAGATCAGTTTTTATGTGTTTTTTAGATGCGTCTAAGGCATTTGATCGGGTGAATCATGGGAAATTATTTAAAAAATTGGGGGCAGCAGGTGTCCCTAATTATATAGTCAGAATTCTGTCCTATAGGTTTGCCCAACAGACCATGCAGGTTCAATGGGACAACTGTATGTCTGCTCCTTTTCATGTCAGTAATGGAGTAAGACAGGGGAGCATCTTATCTCCTATTTTATTTAATTTATACATGAATGATCTATCAAATAAATTAAACTTATGTAAAACTGGCTGTATGGTGGGCAGTACAGTGATGAACCATCTTATGTAGAGATGATTGTGTGATTTTTATCCCGAGCTCAGCTGGTCTGCAGCAGCTCCTTAATGTGTGTTCTGTGTATGGGGAGCAACAGGATGTGAAGTATAACGAGTCAAAAAGTGTTATGATCTGCAGAACCGTGGAAGATAGACATATGACTTTTCCTGACTTTAAACTGTCAGGTAATGTTCTGAATATCTGTAGTGAAGTGAAATATCTTGGCCACGTGATCACAGATCAACTGACAGATGACGAGGACATTTATCGTCAGTGTCGTATGTTGTATGTGCAAGCAAATGTATTGTTACGTACACGTGGTTGTACTATTGGAGTGAAGTTGACTCTGTTCAAAGCGTATTGTTCTCCTCTGTACACTGCATATCTGTGGCTGAACTATAAAAAAGCCAGCCTTCAGAGACTGCAAGTGGCATACAATGATGCTCTGAGGATACTGTTAAAAAAGGCCCAGATGGACTAGTGCGAGTGAGATGTTTGTGAGTGCTGGAGTGAACACACTGCAATCTGTTTTGAGAAATGTAATGTACAGGTTTATCTGTCGGTTAAATCATTCGGATAATCAAATTGTTGTGGTACTGGCAGTGCTCGAGTTGAGGGGGGATGAGGGGGGATGTCATCCCCCCTGAAATAAAAACGGTCAAAATCATCCCCCCTGTAAAACTACCATCCCCCTTTCTATCCCTTATGTCATTTCATCAATGAATGTGGTTTTACTGCTATTTCAACATTTAGAGTCATCACCAGAAAAATAACTTATTTGACAATTTTCACCTGGTTCAAGTAAATTTTCACTTGAAATAAGTAGGAAAATCTGCCAGTGGGACAAGATTTATCTTTTTATTACAAGCAAAAAAATCTTGTTCCACTGGCAGATTTTTCTACTTATTTTAAGTGAAAATCTACTTGAAACAGGTGAAAATTGTTGTTTTTTCCAGTGATGAGTCTTGTTTTAAGTGTAATGAGATTTTTTTACTAAAATTAGACATTTTAACTAGAAACAAGACAAATATTCTTGTTAATATTTTGAGTTTTTGCAGTGATCCATTTTACTTATCCTGTGAAGGACAGAGGCATATTGATAAGTTCAGACAGTTTTTTATTTTTGTGTTTTGATGTATTTGATGTAAGCCCAGTGGATATTTAAAGCTTACACAAGGCTGCATTTAACTGCTGCTATGTCATTCCTGCAGTATTTCTGCAGGTGTTTTGGTCAGTGCTATTATTTGTAATATATTATATTATTTGTAATCAGCACAAATTATCTGTCCCCATATGATAAAATCCACCACCCCCCTGATTTTTTTTTACAACTCGAGTACTGGGTATATGTCTTTTAAAATGAGTCATTAGACTATTTTTTATTTCTTTGTTTTTTATGGACCTTGAGTCTGGAATAAAGCATATCTATCTATCTACACTGACTACAGTATCTATCTATCTATCTGTGTTGTATGTAGTTCCCCTCCGCCCCGCCAGGGGGCGCTGCTGCGGGCGGGGACGGTGTTTCCCTGCCAGCAGCTCTGCTGCTGCGGAACCGGAGGGAGCGTGCTGGTGTCCAGATCTGCCAGATCCCATTCTGTCAAAATGCTAAGAATTACTATCCGGGCAGACGTGGGATCCCTCTGGGTTTTATTCTGCATCATCCATTTTCAGATCTTGACTGTATCAACGGACGACATAGTGGTGGCATGTGGCGGATTTGTAAAATCCGATGTTGAAATCAATTATTCCCTGATCGAGGTGAGTCTGCTAGCAGCTAGGTGGGAGTTAGCCGCACTATCAAAGTGATCCAAAGGTTACAAACAGTTGTGTTTGAATGGAACTATGTCGTTATACATTACAGTTGTGTTTCGGTTGCTCTTAATTGCGAATAAGCACGTTTTTAGTTCGGTGATTTAGTTAACTGGTTGGTAACTAATGCGGTTATTTTTCTTCACACAGTTTACTGAGATGTGAATGTTAAATGTACATTAGTCACGTGGTTGTCAGTCCTGATATTACAGTCTGTCAGCGTCGATGAGGAAGACCTTAAGAGCACGTTGTCACTAGTCTTAATCTCATTCAAAGCTCCAGTGGATTAGCCATTTGCTGCTTTAAACTAGCCACATTAACTCAGTTTATACTGACTGTGTTTATGCTTTTTCCTCCATGATACACGTTACTCAGTTTAACAATTAACTTTGTGTGCAAATAGTAACCCCAACTTTACTTTGCCTTCTGATGCCCAGATTAAATTGTACACCAAACAAGGCTCACTGAAATATCAGACGGATTGTGCACCAATAAATGGTTACTTCATGATTCCTCTCTATGACAAGGTATGACACTCACAAACATGTATTTATCTGTCTCTACATTCTTAATGATGGGATTTGTTTCTTACTGAATTCTCTTTTTTTTTCATTAGGGAGACTTTGTTTTGAAAATTGAGCCTCCTCTCGGCTGGAGTTTTGGTAAACTTGTCACAGAAGCATCTTCACAATTTATATATTACATTTTTATTAGCTGCAGTTCAAATATTTTCTGAACTCGATTGTCTTGTTTTCCTCTTCACCAGAGCCAACAAGTGTTGACCTGCATGTGGATGGAGTCACTGACATCTGTACCAAAGAAGAAGACATCAATTTTGTTTTCACAGGATTCTCTGTCTCAGGAACGGTAAGACATTTATTTAAGATGGTTTTGTTTTGACAGTAAAGGGACTGTTTTCAAAAATAATTTGGTCAAGTTGCAGAAGCAGGATTGTGTGCAATATTTGACCGCAAAAAAAACATCAAGATTATTCAAAACTCTCAAGAGATTGTGTAATTAGTTTTTCAAAACGTATCATCATCCTCATCAATATTAGCTAATCTACGATAGGCTGACTCACTGGACGCAGAAGCTCGAAATGAGCCATTGCCTTCGTATTTGATTTCATGTGTTCTTTGTCATCTAAGTATTACCATTTTCAAAATCCTTTTAATTTTATTTAGTTTTAAAAATAATCTAGCAACCGTCACTCTAATAGCAGTTTGTTTTTAATGCCGATTGGGATAAATCACTTGTTTGTTTCGTTGAATGAAAGTAAAAGTGTGTTGTGTGCTGTCTCATAGAAAGGCATTTTTGCATGTTTTCCAGAGGGTTGATTAAAATAATCTCCCCGTACACACTATTTATCCAAGTCAAGTTGGGGCTGTTGCTTGTATTAAAGATCTTTGCTCCCCCCATGTTATGTGTGTTGTACAGGTTCTGAGCAAGGGTCACCTGGTTGGCCCAGCAGGAGTGGAGGTCAAACTGAGCCGAGCAGGAACAGGGGAGAAGCTCCAGAGTGCCGTCACACAGCTTGGGGGAAAGTAAGTGCGTCAAACCTTTCTGTTAACGCGAAATCTTCCAAAAACTAATTTCAAAACAAAACCATTCTGCATCCATCACTGGTATTTTACACCACCTTAAACACATATGGCATGGACATGCATGCTCACTGGGCATGTGCACATGAGTTGGGGGGAAAAAAACAAAACACTGGGAAGTCTGCTTGAAGTTTGCTGCACATTGTACTTACAAAAGATCACAAATGAGGCAAGTTTTAGTGTCATTCAAAACGGCCTTGAGCCGTCAGCTTTTTACTAAAGAAACCAAAGCAGAAGCGCTTGCTCGTCTGTCTGCACATTATTTATGGATTTGTTAAATTGTGTTATGTATTTATCTGTTTTATTGGCGGTTGACCGCCACTGGAAGGCTGCAATACTTCCCCCTGTGTTTTATCCTCTGTGATAGTCATGTGATACAGGCTTGACGAATCAGGGAAGGATTTGTTTTGGCCAGATGAGCCAATCATGAATCGTGAATCCTTTTGATCAGGGGTGTCCAAAGTCGGTTCTCGAGGGCCGGTGTCCTGCATGTTTTAGTTGTTTCCCTGCATCAACACACCTGATTCTAATTAACGGTCGTCACCAGCTTGTCATCAAAGTCTGGATAATTCTGTTGATGACCAAGCTCCTTGTATCACGGTTTGATAAAAAAAGGGACACATCTAAAACACGCAGGACACCGGCCCTCGAGGACCGACTTTGGACACCCCTGCTTTTGAGTAATGTGGATATTGTGGAACCATAAAAAGTGTTTTATGTTATGAAATTAATATGCATTTATTTGAACATAACCTGAGGTTTTACTCTGCTGTCTCTGCAGTAGTTGAGATTGGGTACTGTTAAACTTGTCATTCTTTTTCTAAAACAGATACACTTTCTTCAAAGTGCTACCTGGAAGTTACGATATCACAGCTTCCCACCCCTCATGGACTCTAGAGCAGGTTAGTATATTTATTTGGTGACTTCCTCTGGTAAATGTGATTTTGCCAGTACCGCTGTGGAGGAGTGTCTGGACGTTGTTATGGATCCTGTTCATTCTGTCATAAAGTTAGGACATTTTAATTAGATTAAAATTTGGGGACACGTATGTCATCTGTTAAACAGATTGTGTAGAAGTACATAATACATACAGTACCCATCTAGATCAGAAACTTTGAGAGAGACTCTTACACTTAGGGCAGGGTTTTATCTTATGATTAACAAAGCAATAACATTATCACAGCATCTTCATCCAGTTGATATCATTAGTACTTCAGCATCTCAAGCCCTTTTAATTGTGTTTCACTTGAGGGCAGAAATCTTCATTATTCACTTACTAGTGCTGCTGATAAGGTTTCTTGTCAGGTCAGGAAGGTTATAACTAACAATCTCCAACAATAATCACACTTCTCCTGAAGGGTAATTATTCCATGCCTCCCTGCAAGTTACGCAGAACCTTTTACTGCTTTCCCACAGAGCACCACCACGGTGCACGTGTCCAATGCCAACGCCCCGGCTGCCCACCATCTGGTGGTTGGAGGCTACGATGTCTCTGGGGAAGTCCGCAGTGATGGAGAGCCCATGAAAGAGGTCACCTTCCTACTGTACTCAGCCACAGTCAAGAGAGAGGTAAACTCACATTATTATACATGTTTAGGAACACTGAGAAGGAAAACTCAAAGTCCTGATTTATTTCACACTATTTGAAAACGGTGATTATGAAACACTTGTGTAGTAAGTTTTTACCTTTAGAAAATCAGAACATTCCTTATTGCCTTTACATTTTGCGAGAAGATAGATGGGTGAAATAAGTTGTTTTGCTTTTACAGGACGTGACTGGCTGTAACATGTCCCCAGTGGA
The DNA here is from genome assembly GCF_033807715.1 of Cololabis saira. NCBI lineage: Eukaryota > Metazoa > Chordata > Actinopteri > Beloniformes > Belonidae > Cololabis > Cololabis saira. The sequence goes on from NC_084587.1 coordinate 39,631,904, forward strand.
AGGAGCAGATTCTGGGGATGGTTCCCTCATCTACCTGTGCAGCACTCTGTCCAGGGATGATGGCACTTTTACATTCCCCTCACTGGCCAGCGGCGAGTACACTGTTGTATGTTGTTTTTCTTTCTCTACAAAAAGGAAAGGAATCTCAGCTAAAATTGTCATTCCTCATATTTCCGTTCTTGTTCATTTAACGTTACCTGGAGTAACCTCCAGTTAGACTACAGCAAAACTTATTCCAGCAGCTACATTGTCAGAAATACAGCAATGGTCAAATTTGTTTACGGTTATATCGTGTGTTATTGTCCTTCTTGAAATAAGAAAACTAGTACACCCCATTTGTTTGCAATTCTGTCGACCTTTCGCACGCATAATCGGCTATGCTAATGTTGGGCTGGAATCACAGTGTGGCAGCATGTCTCTGAGTGTGAATGCACTGGATAGTTTTTGTAAAAATGATAATAAAAAATACTGTCCGTAGTAGGGCTTTATTTGAAGAATTCACAACTTTAGCCTTCAGACTATTATAGAAATACCTTCTTACGCTTGAATATAATTGTTTTTTGCAAACGGTTTGGCTTCATTCCCTTTGTTTCCAGGTGCCTTTCTACAGGGGAGAGAGAATCACGTTCGATGTTGCTCCTTCCAGGATGAATTTCAAGGTGGAACACAACAGCTTGAGACTTGAGGTAGAACGTTTTATAATCACTGTTTATTTTCTTTTTTTGTATGTAAATATTCCAGAGCATAACAAGTAATCCCGCTGCTATTTTTATTGTGTTCAGCCCATCTTCCGTGTGATGGGCTTCTCTGTGACGGGCCGAGTTCTGAACGGTGTTGGGGGGGAGGGGGTGTCTGATGCCACCGTTGCCCTCAACAATCAGATCAAGGGTAGGTATACTAGAAGATTCTATTTTCTGTGGGCCGTCTTTGCAAAGCAACACCGGGGCAACAAATCCCTTTGGACGTGATTTGATATTGTTTCTCCCCCTTTTTTTCCCCATTCTTACAGTTGTCAGCAAGGAGGACGGTTCTTTCCGGTTGGAGAATATGACAGCTGGTACTTACACCATTCGCGTCACCAAGGACCTAATGTTCTTTGAGCCCGTCACAGTGAAGATTGCCCCGAACACGCCTCAGCTTCCTGACATCATCACTGCAGGGTACGTTGTGTGTTTTGACTTGAATTGTCTACATGTGTCAGTGTTGATGCCTTACCCTGCATTCACACTGAAAGTGTCAAAAATCGCCTGATGCCAGCATCGCGCTGCTTGGTGGATTCACACTGAAAGCTGCTGCACTGTCGACGCCTGCAGTGGGCGGGGCTAATGCTGCGCTGCAGAAGTGGAGGGAACAAAGTGCATATCGCCTACACATATCTATATATAGCGTGCACATCTTCAGTTTCCTATTTCACCATGGATCACACTTTGGGAAGCCTTCTTTTATATTTTAGCGTTATTTCAGCATAGATAAGAGTGAGTTTGATGCTATCTTTAACAAGTTTGGTCCGCAGATCAACAGCAACCATCAGAGTCGTTGGCCCCGGTGAAGCTGCAGTCTGTCTGCAGTGAACAGTGACTACGTTTACATGCACTCAATAACCCTTTTAAAACCCGAATATTGGCAATAACCCGCATTTGCACGGCCATGTAAACACTTTAAATAACCCGAATTTGCTCATATTCTGGTTTTTAAAAACCCGAATATTACCCCTGGGTTACTCCTTTTAAAACCCGAATATTCAGTCATATAAACGCCAAATGGAATATCCCGACCAAACGGAACAGGAATTTGTTTTCTGCGCATGCTCTGTTCGCAAGGAATCCTGGTCTTTTGAGTCCAGGACGTACTTCTAAACCAGCCTTTCTCGACCGGGCTGTCGCGGCACCCTGGTGTGTCGTCAAAAAATGACCTATTCTGACATTTCATATATAAATACCGTATTTTCGCGACCATTCGGCGTGCTGTGTGGAAAGGCATACCCTCATTTTTGTGTGTCATTTGTATTTAAAACACACACACACACACGGCGCGCCGTCTACACACTAACACACACGCGCCGCGGAACACACACACAAGCACGCAAGTGTGCGTTTTTAAAACTAGAGCCGGAGCAAAACTTTGTTTGATTTACTTTATTTCAGTTTTTACATTAATCAACCCCATCAAAGTCTCATCCCCTGTTTCTGCATTAAAGAGCTCAGCTAAATCAGCTGTGCCAGTCCGGATTCCTTGCTGTCAGAGTCTCTTTCCGTGCCGTGCGGCGCCTCGGAATGCATGCTTTTGCAAAAGCTCGCAAAATAGTCCCAGCAGACACGTTAGCCCACGCATCAACAATACATCTGCAAACTGTGGCATAATTTGCCCGGCGCTGCTTTCCACTCCTGGAGAAACTGTTCCCCCTCAGTCATCCATCGCTCCCACGCCGCTGCAGCCTTAAGGCTGATTTATGGTCCCGCGTTAAACCGACGCAGTGCCTACGCCGTAGGTTACGTAACCTCCGGCGTAGGCTCTGCGTCGATTTAACGCGGAACCATACGGCTTCACTTTGAACGGCCGGTTCACACCGACGTCCAGCGGTTGGAGTTACTTTGTCAGACCTCCCGGAATAACAGCAAGCATAGCGTTCATATTTTTCACTTCTTTTTTTATACTGTCTGTGAGATGGGCGCATAGAGTCACAGATCAGCAGCGATGGTGATGTGTGGAAAATACCACCGGGTCCCCGCAAACATACACCTGCCTCAGCCACTCATCATCATCCCTTCATCCATCCAGCCTTTTTTGAACATTTTGTCATTTGTGCATGGTAGAAAGTACAGGGATAGCGAGATTTACATGAAGTTGAGAGAAAAGTTGCGCGAAGCAGCATTTGTTTTGAATTTGGATACAGGAAGGAGAAGCGGAAATGACTGTTATTGCGTCATGATGTTCTCCGCGCGTCGCTGGTTTGATCGGGATATCCCGAATGATTAATCACCATGTAAACAGGGATAACCCTGTTTGCTCATGCATGTAAACGGAATATTCCAAATGTTTCAGTAACCGGAATATTAGCAATAACACCGACACACCGGGTCGTAGCGGATTTGGTCATATTGTTTAAACTGTGTTTTGTGATTAATAAGCACGGTTTTTAATTATTTTGCGTTGGATCAATGTAGCAAATAAAATCGTTCGGGCCATCCAGTTCCTCAACCATCAGTTACGTGTTTCACATGAGCAGTTCAGGTAAAAACGGCAGTCAAATCAGCAGAAATGTCAGTTTACTGGATGAAATATATTAATTCCTGATAAAATAAGTTTTAGTGCACAGCTCTGCTCATGTACACATGTGAATGAGTGTACGTTTGTGTGTACATGAAAGTACAATCTGCATTGAGGCTTCTTGCTTTGGGAATCCCGGTCTGTGATTGGACGCTGCCTCTGCGTCGCTGCTGCTCATTTGCATAAAGTTGAGATTTTTCAATTTCAAATTGACACTTTCGGCGTGCTGCTCCCGGCATCTCCGCTGCCTCTCGACGCGCGTTTTCATAGAAAATGAATGGCAGCCGGACACCTATGACGCCCGTGACGCTTTCAGTGTGAATCCAGGGTTAATCTTACAGTACATATAGTCCTGTTACTAACAAACATTATTAAGTTCCCCTGTTGGTCCCACGCAGGTTCAGTGTTTGTGGTCAGATATCCATCAGTCGCCTGCCTGAGGGCATGAAGCAGCAGGGTCGCTACAAGGTCACGCTGACACACCTGGGCCAGGACAACGCATCCAGTCGGACCATTGACTCCGACCCTCAGGGCGCCTTCTGCTTTCAGGCCAAACCTGGAGACTACAGCGTCCATGTAAGACTGCGGCAGCATTTAGTTTTGTCCCTAGGAAATGCATAGTCTGTATGAGCTCTCAAAACTTGCAGAGAGATTAACTGCTGTCTTGATGTGTGTTCTGAATGACAAGTATAAGCAGAAGTTTAGTCTTTTCAATGGCAAATATTTCAAAGCCAACATTTGTATCAGACACCAAAGAAAAGAACACCAAAGACAAAATTGTAATGCATAACTTGAAAACTAAGCAGAACACTAAAATCCTTAACTTATTAAATATTTTCCCCTCAAATTTGTCCTTGATGCACAAGTAAATAGATGAATAGATTCTATTTTGTATCAATAAGAATCATTAGTTGAAGCAGATATAGATCCAGATACAGATCCATCCAGTCCATTTTGATCAACTAACAGTTATTAAAAGCAATATAAAAACAAAGTTTGAAAAAAGACAAAGCGATTATAATTTAAACGGATGTGAGCTATTTACAAAACCAAGATTCAGAACAAAAGTGTTGCAGCAATGTGTTTCCTTGCACAGAGTCTGTTTATGAAACAATCTTGATAAAGAATCTAAAGAACCAAAATACACTGGTGTGTTTTAAAAAAGATTGTTAAAGACGCTATAACGACAAAATATAATGAATTAGGTTAATTTGTTTTGTTCTCTGTAGCATTGTTTAGATAATCAATGAAGAGTAAGATATGATGATTTTGATAGAAATCGGTGGCATGTTGGCCTGCAGCGGTTTTTAGTTCTATTTTATTAGTTAAATACATTTTATTTATTTTTGGTTTAATTATTTGTGTGAGAGGCGCAGATTATTTCTCCTCCTTTTCATTCAAGTGTGTGAAACTTATGTTGTGTTAACTGTTTTGTGAACAATGAAATAGATACTTTAAATAAAATAAAAAAATCCTAAAAATTATGGATAGATAGAACGTTGAGTTTATGAGACCAATAGAGTTTTAGGTGCATTTTCAAAAATGACTGCTGTCAGTGTATATCTTGTATTGTGAAGGGGAAAAGCTTTGCTTTCTGGGGAATAACTGCAGCTTACCTTCCACATGTGTAGGTGTCGCTGCCGGAGCCGGAGGTTCGGGCCGGCCTGGCCCTGCAGCCTCAGGCCCTGCAGGTCACCCTGGTGGACCGGCCGCTCACAGACCTGCTCTTCACCCAGTTCATGGCTTCTGTTTCTGGAAAAGTCTTCTGCCTGGGTAAAAGCTCATCAGCCACACTTAGAACCTCTGCTTTTATTACTCGTTTGGCTTATTAGATTAGAAGACGATGTTAATGTATTTACAATATTAGAGAAAATCTTTTTTAATTGTAGCCTGTTTTACACCGCAGAGCATTCTGGATAAGGGTAACATAAGATACTAAAGAACCTGTGGGCACAACAGTGAGATAAAACAACTTCCATTTGGCCTCAGTTTGAACATGAAAACAGTGGTAGGCAATAGTGAATTTATAACTGCTAAGTTGTATTGAGATGAGAGACAAAAGTGAGTCTAAGATTTCTGTCTAAAAGCAGCCTTTCGATATTAGTGGAGGAGCTGCACGGTCTCTCATCAGCTGTTCAAAGTAAATGATGATGGTTAGTGCAAAGACTCATGCGACTAGACATTTCAAGCTCAAGTAGTTTGTGATGCATTTCTGGTTTGATTCTTGTGGTTTTCAAGGTTAAAATGGCTGAGAACAACTTTAAGCTTAAGATTTTCGTTTGTTTCAGTCAGGCTCAGTCAGTGCTTTTGGGTAAGGGCGAGGCTTGCTCGTTGATTAAATCCAGGGTCAACTACACACTACAAGGAGTACAGTTAAAGCAGTGGCAATATTGCAGCATTTCATCATTAACTACTCTTTCTTTGAGCTTTTGTGAAAGCCAAGCCCACTCGTGTATCAATTATATTTAAAAATGGAGTGGGACATATTAATCAACATATTTGTTGTCCTCTTACAACAAACATAACCCAAAATATATTTCCTGTCAGTTGATCGAAGTTTACCCAACAGATCTGAGCAGCGAGTGAGAACACAAGTGTTGCCTTTTTTATCCGTTAGGGAATCACTAAATAATTGACCGATTTGAATAATTGGCCTTTTGACAAGAAGCTACAGCCAAAAGCAGCATCAAGTGGCGTAAAATTGATTTACTGCTGGAGTGTGAAAGTTGTTACATTATTGAAACTGACCTTTGTGGCTATTTTAAGTAACTCAGAATGTCCAATCATGGTGGGATTAATAGTTCAAAAGATGTGAAACGATGAAGATTTTGAAATAATTCAAATATTTCATGAATTTTTGTTTTATTATGTATGTTAGTTGGAGAGGATAATAGAACATATTAAGCATCATTAATCTTATTTGTTGGGGGTCATTTCATTAATACAGATTTCTTTATCTGAAATATTGCGTCAGCCTGTTGTGTATGAAACAATGTTGTTTGTTGACTTGCAGCTTCCTGTGACGATCTCTCCGTCACCCTGCAGCCAGTGAGTCGGCAGGGCGAGAGGAGGACGGTGCCTTTGTCTGGCAGCAGCGACATCCTGAGCTTCTCTTTTGACAATGTTTTACCCGGGAAATACAAAGGTTATTTCTGATTTAATGTGCATTTGTTTTTAATACATTGGTTATTTTCATTGCTTTTGTAAATCAGCATTTCAGATAGGCATGATTATCAAGTCTCATTCTGTGTATTTCTATTCAAATATGACTGATGCTTTTGGAATGACAGTAGAGAAGTCACTTTCCAATAACCAACTTTCAATCAAAACTGCATTTAGTATGTTTTTTTTTTTTGTCATTGGGCAGCTTTTCTTTCTTATACACAATCTGTTACTTTTCCTCCAAGCTGTCTGCTGCTGCTGCTGCATCTTTACTCAGCTTAGAACGTTGCCACCCCAGACTGATATGGGGTGTTTACTTTCTTAAGCTTGAGCTTAAAATAAAACAATCGAAAGTTCCTTCTATTGAGAGCACCGATTTTCTTTTTTTTAAGTAATTATTTACTTTTCTTTCTCATTTTTATAATTATCAGTGGGCATTTCTCACGAGGAGTGGTGTTGGAAACACAAGTCCCTGGAAGTGGAGGTTCTTGATATGGATGTCTTGGGAGTTGAGTTCAGACAAATCGGCTACATCCTGCGCTGCTCCCTTTCCCACGCCATAACACTGGTCAGTGATCAGTCATTTATTACATTTCTAGTGTGGTGCCATTTTCAATGATTGTACATCTTTATTTATGAAGTGATTATGATGACACGTGTCAGATTGAGTGTTTTCTTCTGTGCAGGAGTTCTTCCAAGATGGCAGCAAACCTGAGAATGTTGGCGTGTATAATCTCTCCAAGGGAGTCAACCGCTTTTGCCTCTCGAAGCCTGGTTAGTTTTATTCTCCTGGCCTCCTAATATAATTAGTGATGCACCGAAATGAAAATTTGTGGCCGAAACCGAAAATAATAATAAACACTTGGCCGAATACCGAACAATACCGAACATGGTTCCTCGCAGTTTTTCATTTATTTTGCCAATTTTTAAACCATTGCATAAATCAAATAAATTTGATTTAGGCATGCTTTTAAAAGAAAAAAATCTTTTACAAAATTACAAGGTAGAAAACATTTGTTGAACATAAAAAACTGAACATTTTTTAATTTCCCAGCATTTCTTAAATATTCCAGCAGACATTATACCAGCAAAGAACAATAACTTAAAATAAAAAAATTAGCAAAATACATTTTTTGGCCATCTTTGAGCTTACGTTAGGTTTAACTGACTGAACATTGTAACATAGGCCTTAAAACAATAAAAATGCATTAAAGCGCTCAGGGTTTTTTATCATTTCAAATGATAAATCAAACTTGTAGTGCTGAAAGACTTTGCAGATGAGCCCCCTCTAGATATTTGAGCAGAACATTCATTGCAAACAGCCATTCTTGTATTATTCTTTGCCACTCTAAAATACTTCCACACTGCTGACATGTTTGCACCACTTCACTCCACGCTCTTTTATCTGTTTGATTTCGTCATCTAAACGCACCTGTAATAGATTGATTTATGTTGTTTTGGTTCCACCTGCTGGTGAATGTTATGTAAAATTCTTATGTGGTTAGTTTTTGGTTGGCCAACAATTTATGTGGTGCGCAACAGTTACGGAGCGGCCAGTCTATTTCCTTATATTACAACGCCGTTATTAATTGTTCGGTTTTTTTCCCACTTATTCCACCGAACACCGAAAGTGTTTTTTTGCCATTTTCGGCCGAACAATTTCGGTTACCGAACAATCGGTGCATCACTAAATATAATGTTAGTTAGCATACTGAAAAAGTACCAAGGCCTGGCACTTTTTCCCTTGTATTTACTTTAGGGTACAGTAATTTTAAGATGGAAGGTCTGTGTCTGACTGACTGTAGCTAAATATAAAATTGGAATAATGTAATTAATCAACTAAAACTGTCTTGTCCAGGTGTTTACAAAGTCACACCTCGCTCCTGCCATCAGTTTGAGCAGGACTTCTACACTTATGACACGTAAGTAACAATGGTTTGTCCATTTATTTCTGTGGACCTGGAATGTAAATGTTTTAAACTAAAGATTGATTGTTGGTCTGCAACAGGTCAGCTCCCAGTATCCTGACTCTGACTGCAGTACGTCATCACATGACGGGACTCATCAGCACAGACAAGATTCTAGATGTCACCGTCACAATCAAGTAATTATGAGTTAGCATGGCCAAGTTCGTTCTAGCTGTGCATCCGTCGATCAATATCCCATTCCAATGTGTCTCCCGAAACGATGCTCACCCTGTTCAGGTCGTCCATTGAGAGCGAGCCGGCGCTGGTGCTGGGTCCCCTGCGCAGCCTGGAAGAACAGAGGCAGGAGCAGCAGCTGCAAGAGATTCAACTGCGGCGTCAGGAGCGAGAGCGGCGAGCAGCTGAGGAGGAGGGAGGCGGCAGAGACGACAGTCCTCCCATCCAGGAGAAGGCCGACGACCTGACTGGCCCTTTCCACTATGAATTCTCTTACTGGGCCAGGTCAGTACCGCAACATTCTCACTGATCCTCTCTACACTTCACAGTCTTGTAGAGTAAGGACTGCAAAACTATGGTATTTTCATTAGCTTTTGGGTTTGTAAAGTAACTCCTGGTCTCCATAGCTTATTTCCTAACAAAACTCTGTGTGAAAATCTTACTCAAGAGACAACTTCAATGTATTCAAAGAAAAAAAAAACACAACTATTGTTCATGAACCTGACATTTGATGTTTCACTCCACCTCCAAGTTAATTCAACATGTAATGGTTTGGATCCAAACTAGGCATGGGGCGATATACGATATTATCGTATATCGCGATAAAAAACGGCCGCGATAACGTTATCGTGGGGTACTGTAATTATCGCCAATTTTTTATTTTTTTTTTATTATTTTTTTTTTTTTTTTTTTTTTTTGGTCACACAAGGCTACTAGCCAGGTAGAAGCCAGTGTTTTTTTTTTCATGTATTTTATTAATATTATTTATTATTATTATTTATTTAATATTTTTTCAGAGAGTAGTACAATCCGTGTGCATTTGACTACTGTGGCACTTTATTTTCACTCAATCTTTGTGTTGGCCATGCAGCTTTTGTTTTACTACTGTTTTACTGTTGTTGTACTACAGAGCAGTGCCTTTATTTTATTATTTTTCCAGAGAGCCGTACTAAGTAGCAGGCAGCCAGCCACTGTTAAAGTTTCAGAGAGTAATACAATCAGTGTGCATTTGGCTCTACTTTGTCACTTTATTTCTATTTGTCACTTATTTCTTTCGACTCTCAGGGAAGTATTTTCTTACAAAAAAAGAAAGTTCAAATAAGTACCGGTACCGGTACTATAGTTTACACTTTGTAATGCATAACATTTACAGTACACTATTTGTTCTCCACCTCCACCTCAAGTGTCACTGTGTTGAGAATGATTTGAGAATAAATGTTCTGAAGGAACCAGTGGATCCGCGGTTAGTGTTTTTCCTTGCATTTTAAGAATTTTATAAGCGACGCGCTAATATCGTGATAATATCGTAATCGTGATATTTTTGTCCACTAATATCATGATATGAAATTTTCATATCGTCCCATGCCTAATCCAAACAACATGGTTAACATCTCTATGAAAGTTTTAATATGCCATGCTTATTGAGACCTCTTTAAGGGCAGATATTGTTTTAACATTGTTTGTCCTTTTTTCGAATATTTTGACTAATCTTCAGAAGGGTCAGCCACATGCTATTGCCTGGATATAAAATGAATGTGACTATTAACATAACATTGGAATTGAAACGTTCATTACTATTAAGAATCGTATTTGAGCCGTCCATGTAAGTGTGAGACCATGTTATCATGCCCTGAACAAAATTACAGGGCAGGTGAGAAGATCACGGTGACTCCATCATCTAAGGAACTGTTATTTTATCCACCTGAAGTAGAGGCAACTATCACAGGAGGTAAGCGCCTTCTCGCACACAACGATTTTACAAACATCTACAGCACCAGTCAAAAATTAGCAAAAAATTGAGAAAATGAGCCAGAAACCCTAAAGTGTTCACTCTCTGCTGACAGAGTCGTGTCCGGGGCGGCTGGTGGACATCATCGGGCGTGCAGGTGTCTTCTTAGAGGGAAAGGTGTCTCCAGAGCTGCAGGGTGTGGAGATATCGATCACTGAGAGAGGAGCTGCTGCGCCGCTTATTTCTGTGGCCACTAATGAGATGGGAGCATACAGGTATGAGAGCCCAGAAGCAAGAATATAGAAGGTTACCGAGGGTTGGAGGTTCAAGATGAATAAAGTACGCAATGCTGCCTGTGACTTCTGCTACAAAGGTTCCAGTCTAATGGCAGTGTAATGCTTTGCCTATCAACGCAAGACCCCAGGGCTCTCTTTGACATGTAAACCACATTAATCATTAAAGAAAGATTTATGCAAAGCTCTCTGCAGTCGACTTGTAACTAGAAATCTTTCTGTGACCTCATGGAACAGCATACTAACAGGCCAGTCTAGGAATACAGCTTTGATATCATGGAATAATAAATAATGAGGTCCACCTCAGAACTCTGAGCATAGCATAAGCGTGAGCGTAGCATAAGTTTTACAGTTGTTTAATGGGTAATTGTCATCTGAGATGCTGTCTTGTACCATTTTCCTCAGCTGTTATGGGGTGGTGAATTACTTTACATGTCCAACTTGGACTGTTAAAATGTCAGATCACAAATAGAGATATGAATGGATGCATTTCTTTGAGTGAACAAAGAGAGTGAACGGAAAGCAAATTGTGAGATCAGAAATTGGAAGCAAGATATTTTTAAATATATATTATGTCATTCAAATGTCACTGGTGAAAACAATTCAAGCTCGATTGCAGTGGTATTTGAAAATGTTGTAAACCTATGGTGCTTCATGATTTTAATGAACTAGGAGTCAGTCTTTTGCCTCATTCCCACATTTCTCATGCTGTTCTTTCAGTGTGGGTCCACTCCACAGTGACCAGCAGTACAACATCAGTGCCAGTAAAGAAGGCTTCATCCTGAGTCCAGTGGAGGGAACTCTGGGAGATTTCAAGGCGTTTGCTCTGGCAGGTGTCACCTTTAAGGTAGATGAGACCCTCATCTGCATCCATGTAGTATTAGTTTACTTTCTTATGAAAATCCTCAGCCACCTTTTGATATACATAAAATGTAGCCAACTTGGGTTTTCATCTAAAGTAGTTTTTATTGAAAACTGTAGTTCAAAGGGAATGTAAAATGACTTCATGAAAGCCTTGTGTTGGTTTGTTCTGAACGTAGATGTAATCTAAAAAAGGAAAAACACAGATGAGTCATGGACCATTTGCTTTGTTGTGTGTTGTCAGTCTTTCTGCTGCATTTGTTAAAAGGGTATACAATTGTTTATTGTGACCATTAGACCTTTGTGCAAATGAGAGTGGACCTTTCAGACAGGTTAAGGCCACGTTTACACGTAGCCGGGTATTTACAAAAACTGATATTTTCCCCTCTCTGTTTTCAAAAATATCCTCGTTTACACGGACTCGCATGAAAACGCTGTTAACGTCATGCCAGCCAATCAGAATCCTGGAAAAAACATCAACAAATGACACGTGTAACTTCCAGTTAAGGCTGATTTATGGTTTCGAGTTACACCAACGCAGAGCTTACGGCGTAAGGTACGCGGCGACGCACACCGTACGGCGCGCTACCCTACGCCGTAGGCTCTGCGTCGATTTAACGCGGGACCATAATTCAGGCTTTACTTCCAAGACGGAACGAGGGTCTGAGAGAATGTAAAATAAAAGAAAATATTGACGGTGGCCAAACAAATTGTAAACACAGGTCGCACTCATGACGCTGCTGGTGACGTTTCTGTCGCATAATGTGACGTAAATCTCCGTTTTCCTCCGTTTTCTCTGTTTAGACGCAAACGTGAAAACTGAGTTTTTGAAAATCTCCACTTTGGCCGGAGTTTTCAGAAATGATCGTTTTTGGGGGCTTTGACCTCCGTTTTCGTGTAAACGAACGGCCAAAACGCATGAAAACGCCTCCGTTTTTGCCCTGTGTAAACGGGGCCTAATTAATTGCCTTGAAGCCCAGAATGCAACATTTACATGTACTTTTGCTCTTGTTTCTCCTTCACTTGTACGTCCCCTTTGAAATTGAACGTTAGCGACAATAAAACCCCTTTTCAGGCAGATGACATCCACGGTTTAACAGTTTCAGCATCTGTCTGTCTATCTAAAGTATCTTCTTATCCATATGCACTCTGTACATAGTATGTTGCACAATTGTTTCTACAGTCACTTCGTTATGAATCATGCCCTGTGTTTGTGCTTCAGATTAAATCGGAGGATGGTCATCCCCTGTCTGGTGTCCTTCTGTCTCTGAGTGGAGGACATTTTCGTTCCAACCTTTTGACACAGGACACTGGGCTTCTTACCTTCAATAACTTGGTAAGAAAGCAAAAGCCCTTTGTTCACCTCATTCCTAGTATAATTGTATTTCTGAGGTGTGCTCTTTAAGCTTGGACCTATTCTTGATTTAGTTGATGCGTATGTTTTTTGCGTTCCATATGAAATAACGTTTGGGTCCTTCTCCAGAGCCCTGGTCAGTATTACTTCAAGCCCATGATGAAGGAGTTCCGGTTTGAGCCAGCATCCCAGATGATCACAGTGGAAGAAGGTCAAAACCTCAACATTGACATAACTGGCATCAAGACGGCGTACAGGTATGATGGCGATGGTACTGCAGTGAATTTAAGCATAGCATAGGAATCAAGTCTTAAAAAAGGACCTATTATGAAAAACACGTTTTCTCTTGCTTTAACATACCGTATTTTCTGGACTATAAGCCGCTACTTTTTTCATAGGTTTTGAACCATGCGGCTTATACAAAAGTGCGGCTATTCTGTGGATTTTTCTTCCACCGCTAGGGGGAGTGCTAACCGGAATTAGAATAAAAACTAAGACAAAATAAATGCAAAGAAGAATACGCTACTTCTTCTTTAGCAGATAGAAGTAGAAGCAGATTTCAAACAAATAAATAGATAAATAAATACCGGTTATTTTCTCTTGGTTCTGTCCAGTTTTAATCAGCAAAGTTGCTGCCGTGTTAAAAGACACTGTTAGGAAAGTATCTATTTAGGTACAAACATGTACATCATTTACAGTTCAAAATCCTTCTGTACATGTAGTAAATATCTAATCTAACAACATAAATATCTGCGGCTTGCATATCTTTTTTTCTAAATAGAGCGGGTGCGGCTTATATATCTTTTTTTATTGTTTTTTTTTTTAAATAGAGCTGATGCGGCTTATATACAGGTGCGGCTTATAGTCCAGAAAATACGGTATATAAGTGTTCTCCCCTCAGCCTGCCAACTCAGAGAAGGAGGAAAGCAACCAAATTCTGCAGTGTCTGTACAGCCGCCCGGATGAGCCGTCCAGTGTGATGTGGATCTACGAGCCGTTCAGATTCTGCTCCCGTCGTTGCCCACCACAACTAATTCCGTCAGCCGGAGCTTCCGCCATTTTTTCGTAGCGATGTATCACGTCATTCAGGCAGCCAATCAGCACAGTGCCTCATTATCATAGCCCCGCCCACTCAGAATCCCACATAGATAATGAGGTTAGAGAATGGGAAGATAAAGACATTCCTCAGAGGCTGAATTTCTAATTTATTTAGCAAAAACAATCAAAAGCTTGTTTTTAAGACATTCAAGGCCTGTTTAAAATAGGTATTAGATGCCATAATAGGTCCCCTTTTAAGCTTTACAGTTATTTAACGTATTGTCATCTTAGTTGCTGTCTTGTACCGTTTTCCTCAGCTGTTACGGGGTGGTGCAGTCCCTGAGTGGGGATGCAGAAAGGGATGTGGCTGTGGAGGCGGTGGGTCAGGGAGACTGCAGCCTGTACAGCGAGGACACCGTCACTGACGAAGAGGGTCGATTCAGACTAAGGGGTCTACTGGTGAGAACGCTACAAGTTATTAAAATGAGAGGTTTCCTGTTATAAGAAAACACGTGGCATTTGAGCAGACAAACTGTAAATGACTGCATACAGCACCCATCTCTCAAATCGTGTAGTCTATCTTTGCTTTATCTTTAAGGCTGTTTGATTAAACATTTTATGATTAAATCATGTTTTCCTGCAGCCTGCTTGCAAATACCTGGTTCAGCTGCGAGCTGAAGGCAATGACCACATAGAGAGAGCTTTGCCTCAGCACCGAACCATAGAGGTAAACACATTTTCTCTCTCTGTATATACAGTATATGTGTGTAAAATCCACAGGGTGTTGTGGATTCACTTTAATATCTTTTCTATCTTGCTTTTAAAGTCCTTTGTTGACTCTGTGTTGGAGTCAAAAGATCTGGGAGGGGTCAGTGTCAAGCTTAACTGTATGCCCCCCCCCCCATTATTCTTTTTATTACTATAATGTATTTCTCCAAACTCGAAAACTGGATAACCTTTGTAGTGAATTGTGAAATTACTGTGAGAACCCTGTGGTAATGATTTAAATCAGCCACCTCATCACGTTGGTCTTTTCTATACTGAGAACAAAAGCAGTGATAATCCCGCCGCCAAGGTTTAAACCTTTCAGTTGGTTTGAAAAGTCCAGCACCTAATCTGTCCTGTGAGGTTTGAAATGCCCTAATTCCACTTAATTCTGTTATTATCACACCATGTGACATGAACAAAAAGTTCTCCCTTCTCATTGTACATCGTCTAAACCAGGACAGAGTTGTATCCTTATATGAAGCCGTGATTTCCCTCGCAGGTTGGCAGCAGTGACATTGAAGGGGTCAACATCATCGCCTTCAGGCAGATCAATCAGTTTGACCTCAGTGGAAACATCATCACGTCTCCTGAACATCTCTCAACCCTTTCGGTAAGACTTGTCATCACTGCAGTTTGGTCTCTTTTACTGAACCTCTATAAATATGAATCCTACAACAGTAGACGCATTAAATGTAGATGGGACATAACATATTAGTACTTATGTCTTTTTTTTTTTTTTTTTTTTGTCCAGGTAAAACTGTACAGGAGTGACAATTTGGACAATCCAATCAACAGTGTCTCTCTGGGACAGTCGCTTTTCTTCCACTTCCCCCCTCTGGACCGGGATGGCGAGGTATCGGTTTACCATGCTAATAACTCGGCTAATGCTTTAAAGCAAGAATTGCCAGAATTACATGTATTTTATTACTTTGAGCATTTTATGAAGCTAACTAGGATCCAGGAGAAGCTGTTGTTGCAGCTGCCGTCACCGGTCTCCTCTTCTCCTCTCCTCCTCAGAGCTATGTGCTGATGCTGTACTCCACACTGTCTCGCTCCCAGTACGACTTCACTCTGCCTCAGGTCTCCTTCACCTCCAGTGGATACCACAAGCACATCACTCTCACCTTCAACCCTACTGTAAGATACACATGGATTTGATGTACCTTTTTATTTGTCATGATGCCACAAATCAGTGTTAACTTAAAGGGGACCTATTATTATGAAAAACATGTTTTTTCTCGCTTTAACATATATAAAGTGGTCTCCCCTCAGCCTGTCAACTCAGAGAAGGAGGAAAGCAACCAAATTCTGCAGTGTCTGTACAGCCGCCCGGATGAGCCGTCCAGTGTGATGTGGATCTACGAGCTGTTCAGATTCTGCTCCTGTCGTTACGTAACCAAAATGTGATTTACATCGGTTGGCTTCCGATGCGTGAAACCACGCCCACAACTAACTCCGCCGGCCGGAGCTTCCGCCATTTTTCCGTAGCGATGTATTGCATCATTCAGACAGCCAATCAGCACAGAGCCTCATTATCATAGCCTCCCCGCCCACTCAGAATCCCACATAGATAATGAGGAAGAATAAAGACATGGCTCAGAGGCTGAATTTCTAATTTATTTAGCAAAAACAATCAAAAGCTTGTTTTTAAGACATTCAAGGCCTGTTTAAAATAGGTATTAGATGCCATAATAGGTCCCCTTTAATGTTTCTTTCTTTTTCCTTCATAAAATGTATCTCCTCGTGATCTTGGTGTGTGTTTTCCCTCAGCGTAAAGTGCCTGACCAGGATGTTGCCCAAGGCTCCTACATAGCTCTGCCTCTCACCTTACTCCTACTCTTAGCAGCATACAACCATGAGAAGGTACATTCCAAGCACAACCTAATCCAGACAAGATGTTCTAAGAGATTTTGTCCGTCAGCTTTTGAATTTCTGAAATGTTTCAGTTGCAATTTACTTCTTATATCTTGCTTATGTATTACTTGTTGTTTTTCTTTTACCTGTTGCTTATGTCTGACCTGTTTTGCAGGTGATTCCCCTCCTGTTGCAGCTGGTAAACCGCATCCAGGGGGTTAGAAGCATGGCCCAAGCTGGCAGTGACAGCGCCGCTTTGGACGAAGCCAAACGTCAGGCCAAGAGACAGAAAGCCCGGCGAACATGAGGCGTCACTCGCTCCATGACCGAGAACGCTGGATGGGGCGCTAGCAGGCGTGTCCACCGCCTCACAAAGCGCCGGTTTACACTCTGAGTGTTTGCGTGTGTGTTTTTTGTGCTAGTCAACTATTTAGCGCATCAATTTGTTTTGTTTTTTTCTTCTAATTTGGGTTCAGGTGAACTCGGAGACCACTTGATATGCATTACCACCACCTCATCAGCCATTCAGAGTCACTGGACCGATAGCTGACATTTTACAGTAGAATTTCTTTTTTCACAACAGTGGACTTGTTAATATTTGTAATAGTCCTTTTTCTACATGCTGTAATTGGTCTTGATTAACTCAAAACGTTAGCTTATGTTTTTGAAAGCACTTACCAACCTCTTATGCCAATCTCAATATTATTAAAAACTATCAGAAAGGCACTCAAACATGCAGACGGTCTAATAATTGATTACTGTTATCAGTAATTACTTAAATGTAAGTCAGCAACAATTTATCATAACACAGGCCATTTCTGATGGACTTCTTATTAGTAAGTGTGATGTAAGGTTGTCTTAATGTCAGTTTGTTCAATAGCTCAGGAAAGTGATTATGAATAGGTAGTTAAAAATTTGGATTTGAGGAGAATTATTTTGTTTTCTTTAAAGGGTGGGCTCGGACAACATGGTGGGGGGGCCACAGGGATAGCTAATAATAATTTATTAACATGTTTATTCAGATGTGAACAACAACCTAGTTTGTATGCTAGGAAGCATCTTTCGGGAGTGTTGGGATTTTTAAGTTACTCTGTCAGATCAAGTGTTTGTCAACAAAAGACTAATCATAAAAGTTAAAATGAATAAAATTCTCCACAAGCGGTCTGTAAGAACCTTGAGTCAGATAAGGCAGCATTGTACTTTGATAAGCTCATTATCTTCCCACACAGCTGTGTACTATACTGTGAAAGTTATGGACCTCAGTTATTTTTGTGTATTTCATTCATATTCTCCTAGTTTTGGCCAACTGTCACAGGGGTATGAAATGTCACTGAATATTTATTGAGTTGAAAGTTATTTCAGGCAGGTCACATTTAAAGAGAATTGATGAATTTAGTTGTGATGGGAGATGGATGCAGGAGATTTGTTGTTTTAATTTGATCAGGATTTGTACTTTTTTGAGGAAATAAAGTTTGATTGGAAAGAAATAAACCTGACCACATCTTTTGCCTGTTGGGGGCAGTGTAATTCTGTACATGAATATGGTGATAAGGTTGCAAGAACCTGATCTTCACACCACACCTCCAAAGTGTTAAGGTACAATGAATGTTATATTTGCGGTCGATCACAAAGTGCACTGCCTTCAGAAAATCAGGTGCTTGATTTATGACTACAGCATCTGTTCTCTGCTTGCAGACCTGAGTGTACTTTATATTCCATATTTTATATTACACATTATTAGTATTTATGAAAAATACAGCCAAAAGAAATGGACGTTATCTTTTATGAGTCTTTTTTGTTGTTAGATTTATTTGGCACAAAGATGGAAGGCATGATGTGTCAAATAAAGAACAGTCTGTTTTAGAGAACCTGAGGTAGCTTACGTATACCCAGTCTGTTACCGTGGTAACTTACCCTGTGAAGATAATCTGGTCGAGCTGTTACACAACCCTTCTCTATCTCCTTTCCATAAATGGCAGGCAATCGCTTATTTTTAAGGATTTTTTTTAAAACAAACAAGCATTTCTAAACAATGTAAGGTTCTTTATTGACTGAAAGTTTCTCTGCATGGTTTCTGTCCGATTCATTTTTCTTTTTTTTTTTTTTTTTTTAGCCCAGTAGCATCTCATGGCTACAAACCCAATACGAGCCATAAAAGAGGACTTTCGGATAGCATACATGGTTTGGAAATAAATATAACAATTTACAATAAAAAATTGTAATAGCACTCCCTTCCAACCTCTGGGATTAAAAAGATTTCCCTGAAGGATTTCCTAATATGATGTATTGTTTATACTTCATCCTCAGCTGCTGCCATGTTTTATTTATGTTTCACAATTAGGATTCGTCTCCATGAAAAGTCAGTCCTACGTGTAATACATCTACATTCCAGCTTGATACTCGTGCCACGATATAACAGCTTTCAAATATTAAAATTATGCATTAATTCACTGAGTTTCTTTCCAATGCCAACTGTCATTTTGTTGCTTTTTCAGAGAAATATGCCCTCAAATTCACTTTACACTGTAATAAAAAACATGTTTTAAATCATGGTTCTCATAATGAAAAGTTGATCAATTTTATGGGCGTTGCCATAGTGAATTATGAGTTGACAGAACCAGCCCAGTTGATTGTCGACTCTGAATTTAATATAACTCAGAGTTTGTTGAACCTCCTATCTGAAGCAGGCCCTGTCCTCTCGTGGCCTCTTCAGAAAAGTCATTTATGTCTTTGATGTGATTGAGGTGAAAGACCACCTGCCACACCCACCAAGTCTGTGCTTTGATTCTCCACTTCCTCAGTTGATGTTTCAAAACACAGTCGTGCAAGATGCTGAACATTATGCACTTGTGTTTATATAGTTATGTATTTAACGTGCAATTTGAAATCATTTTAAAAAATAAGCTTATTATATTTTGAACATGTGGTGTTTGTGGAGGGTTTTAAATTCACACATTTGATGCCTTTTATTTTGTGAATAGGTTCCACTGGCACCAGTTAACACACACTAGCCTTAAACAGTATGACTTTACTGCTGCCATTTTAACCAGCAAAAGCAAAACAAAAAATATCACAGGTGTATTGGATCTCATATGAAATCAGAGACACTTTAAATGACAGAGACAAGGAGCATTCACATGTTTGCTAACTCATGTCTGCAGCATGAGAGGAGATGGAGAGATGTTTTTTGCAGGCTCTTTCTTCTCCATCTGTGCATAATTGGTGTTATATGTTTGCATCACAAAAGCATCTATGAACTGGTGTTCACCTAGATGTTTCAACAGTATAAACAAAAATGTTTTGGCATGCAACATTACAAAGTCTTCCTAGAAGGACAGTGTGAACATGTTTGTTTTTAAAAATGCAAAAAGTGGATTATTAGAATGATTACTGCTTCTTTTAACTGAATAATGCAGATTTTCCGTTGCCTGCATGGGAGAACAAAATATAGCAGCCACTACAGTAAAATATAATGGCTGCATGTGTGGTTTCAAAGTTTATTTAGACGGGACAATGCATATTAATGTACACTACATTAAGCAGTGTAAATACACCGGGTTTAGCAGATATGCTAGTTTCCACCCGCAGTCCCCACAAACAACCAAACACACTCACACCTATGGGCAATTTAGAATGATCAATTAACCTAGCATGCATGGTTTTTTTTTTGGACTGTGGGAGGAAACTGGAGTACCCGGAGGAAACCCACGCAAGCACAGGGAGAACATGCAAACTCCACACAGAAAGGTCCTGATGGGCCTGGGAGTTGAACCGGGGACCTTCTTGCTGTGAGGCAACAGTGCTAACCACTAAGCCACCGTGCTGCCATTGTTTGCATTGACATTGTTTGCTGAATTACAGGGCTTATAGGCACTCGTTAGTTACTTAAACTACACCGGTTTAAAAGCAACAGTTCACTTTTAACCACCAGGGGAAAAATACTCAAAAAAAAAACATGTACGGTAATTATAAAGAAACCTATAGTTTTTAGTTGTTCTCCCGCTCCATCGTTCCCTCACTCGTGAACAAGACCCCGAGATACTTGAACTCCTCCACCTGAGGCAGGACTTCTCCACCCACCCGGAGATGACCTCGGTCTTGGAGGTGCTCATTCTCATCCCTGCCTGCGTTGCACCCGGCTTCATGAAACGAACGTTATAGCTATTTTTCAGATCCGTCACTGTAGTTTTGAAGTGCTTTCTGGTGCAGAATATGCATGGTTAGCACAAACAGTTGCAATAAAAAGATTGTATGGCATCTATGAATTATAGCTCTCTCTGCTTGTAGGCAGCACGGAAGTGTAACTTTTCTTGTTGGGCACATGTTCTCTGCAAGCCTGTGAGGTTTATCTGTGGGTGCGCCGGCTTCCTACCACAAACCAAAATGAAAGTATTATGTTGACTTGTGATTCTACATTGTGTGTAGGAATGAATGAACTTGTCAAGGGAACAGTGTTTAATTTTATATTCTGCATGTAGAAGATGATTATATAAATAAATCTTTAAGGCTCTAATCCCAGCTGTTGATGTTTTATCATGTGCATCCAACCAGTTTGAGTATTTAAACTGAAAACTTGTGTTGCACCTCATTAGAGGACCAAGCCAAGTAGTGAAGCTGCTGGATCCTCATTACCATTATTATGATTATAATTATCATTATCTGGAAAACATGATTGACATCAAAAACGGAAAAGGAAATGACTTGTGTAATTAAAATGACCCTTTTTGGTCTAAAGGTGGAGATAATCGCTGGCTTATATTTTGGGTTGCATCGTGTGAGCCATAAAAATAAAACAAAACAGGACTCATATACAGTACCTTGAAAGGTTTTGAGTCTGTGACTCAAAATCTAATATCTTCTGACTGCAATATCCAAATGTAATCAAACTTTGGACTTAGCATGTTCACAAGTGTTAGTTTTTTATTTTGCAGCAATCCAACTGTAGGAGGTCATAGAGTGGTCACAGTGGTCACATCAATACCTTAAAAACACTTAATGCTGGCTGAAATGCTACATTTTATATACACATTGAGTTGGTGTCATATTCTAAGTTGAAAAATGGCTCACCTTACAAGTTGGCTGCCAGCATCAGCAGGGGTGCTTAAACACTATTTCATTTTAGCTCATAAATCAGCAATGACAGATGGTCGAACAAAAATGATTTTTTCCTCTGAATTCTTGGGAAGTGTCCGATGCAACACACACATTCTCATCCAGTTCTGTCATTGAAAACATTATTGCTTTTTTGGAAAGTAAAATGAACAAGTCTAAGGTCTTTTAAATTTGGGGCAGTCTTATTGAGACAATGCTGACAAAAATTATTTTTCTGGAATTTTCATTTTTAAAAATAGGAGTCAATTAAATTTGTGGGTGTAGCCCAATGTAAATCTTTGGCCTGTATGTGGTGTGGCAATCATCCAAATGTAACTAAATGTGGGATTGTGGATGGGTCCAACATTCTTTGGAAGGAAACCAAATTTCATGACGTTTCATCATAAATGGGCACTAAAGCTCACATGTCAATATCTCATGAGTCTGTTGAAATAAAAATCTCATATTTGGTATACCTACATAATGTTTCAATTTTAAGCAGTGCCTCAAGTGATTGCCAAGTAAAGTCATTCAATTGTGGAGTACTGCAGAGCTGCTTAGACCCTGATTAACGCCACTTGCGGCTGCATTTATTTTGTATTTTTGTCAACATTGTCTATCTTCTCTTCTTCCTGCAGTGAAGTATTTGACACAAAGCTAATATGAATCATGCACTCTTTGTTCTTGGTCTCCTTGAAAAGGAATACATCTGTTCTGTCGCTCAGTCTATTTCACAGTGTATAAAGAGTGCCTTAGAACCTTAAATAATTACGATCCTAAAACTCAGACACCAAAGACTCCTCTGCTGCCTTTTTGACTAGATAAAATTGAGATTTAGCCAATTATGGTGCAGCTCAGTCTCTGTCTGGAGCAACCAGAGGGAATGAAAACAGCTGTAAAAACAACTCAGACCTGGGTTAGCAGCTTAAACTTGTTGCTCACGTTCATAAAATACGGTGGCATCTTAAGGATATGAGCCATAATTGTAATTTTTTCTAAAATGATATTACCTAAAACTTTAACTCATAGGCTCCTCAACCAGCAGGAATCGCAGGAGAAGACAAAGTGGTGGTGACATGGTGAAAGTATCGTCGTATATATTTCAATTGGTATGTTACTGCCATTACCCAACTTTATAAATAACTGATGATTCCCAATGTTTTCTAAGCAGCTCCAAAATAGTTTTTGGGGGATTCTTGATAATTATAAATGTCCAGAACAAACGGAACACAAGTTATGTGTTTGGGGAAAAAAAAGAACAAAATATAAGAGCGAAATTCATATCATATACAACCTGCAAGTTGACATTTGTACACTCTTCAACTTTTTCGAGAAAAAAAAAAGATCTTTCAGTCAGACAACTCACGCAGTAAGTTTGAAAAACTTTAATTGTAATACATATTTGGCTTTGGCGTTTAGGCTCCATTCAAACATAATTTATCAGGCTTTGCATATAAATACAGTAGGACTAGCCCCCTTTTGAATTAGAACGTACAGGTGGAAGCCAGGATGGAGGTGGGATTGACAGTGAGCTTTGTAGGTAAGACATCAGACGGAACCTAAGAATCCATACTTCTTGCTCATTAAATAGGTGAAATGGAGTGATTAAAATCAACCATTCAGTCGGCTAAATAAGCTTGAGTCAACCCTACCACTCATAATGCATCAGGACACAAGTCATCACCACGGAGAGGAGAGAGTAGGCCACATGTGGTTTGTGACATGTAAATATGTGATAGGAAAGCAGGATGGGCTGGATACAATTTTCAAAGTTAATGCAAAATGGGAGCGTTGGCAATAGTGTATAACCAAATCCATTGGACACTTGTATGCGGAGACACACAACACAGACTGACTCCAAGTGCCAGTTTCAGCGGAGATGTATCATGTCACTCTTTTATAAACCCAAATGTTTATTGTGATGACAGCTGAGGTAGAGCCTCAACCTTAATGTAATCAGAGCAAGTAAAAGTTCACCAGAGGTTTTCCCATAATTTATACATGTCGCAAATTATCATTCATGCCCTTGGGCTTAGTAGCACCAGCTTTCACAACAGTAACATTTTGAAAATCCAGAAGTGTGAAAACTGTGGTTCGAATCACTACTGGCTTCAACACTACTGCATGTCAAAATCCTCATCATGATAACAATGTTGTTCTGCAACCGTGTCACATTAGTGGTATTCTTCAGTCAATGAAAATATCCCAAATATAGATTATTGAAGGGGGGACTTCAAGGATGCAGGGCAGGACCAAAATGAGGAGAACGAAGGGGGAAATTCAAACTGTTTCTTCTGTCAATCATCATGGGGAATTTGAGATCCCTGCCAAATAAAATGTGAAAGGTTGAGAAAGCTCATGTATGTATGTATGTATGTATTATCATGCCACAATCTCTGGAAATTTCAACCATGTAGGCTATTTATTTATATTTAATCTGTTTTTTTTGTACTACAAAAAATGTCATTTCCATTTAGGGCTTAATTAAGTACTCTTTGATTCATAAATTATGTTCATCAAAGAGCCAGATTTAGCAAGTATAACATAATACACATTTTTATTAATTTTTCTCTTTTTCGACCTTCATTCAGTTTTTTTTTCTTCCAAGCAGTGGATAGTTTTATGGTGAAATACGTGCCAACGTTTCATGCTATGCCTGCCCACGTATTCAATCCTTCCTTGAATATTTGTGCAACCACAACCATCAACTGTCCTCAACATGTTGTCCATTCCCTTTTTCTTTATTCTGCAGGAATAATGCCTCAATGCCTAGCTGATAATGAATCCTCAGAGCGACTTGCCATGCAACAAGGACTCCGTACAGCTGCACCTCACTGGTTTTAATAGATGTGTGTAGGGGGAGGGGTGATGAAAAGGGTGACACGTTTTGGAAAGGACTGGCTCACTATCTGTCAACCTGATCTCACAAAAATCCGTGAAATGCCCACGACCTCTCACCACTATTTTCCGTGGTACCAACACGGAAACTGGTAAAATTACGTGTGGGCACCACGGATATTGTACCATGCAAAGTCAATGGGATCCGTGGTCGTGATATATACACGGATTATGACATTATTATTATTTATATATTATTCTTTGTTATAGTGGCTAAATTATGCGTTTTTGTCGCGCAAGGTACGGTTTTTTACTGTCAGTTTGTAAAAACATGTTTTTAACGCTGTTTTAGCAGTGTTTTAATGAGGTTTTAATCTGAGCACCACGGATATAGTACTATGCAAAGTCAATGGGGGCGTGGTCGTGATATATACACGAATTATGACATTATTATTATTTATATATTATTCTTTGTTATAGTGGCTAAATTATGCGTTTTTGGCGCGCAACGTACTGTTTTTTAATGTCAGTTTGTAAAAGCCCGTTTTTAACGCTGTTTTAGCAGTGTTTTAATGAGGTTTTAATCTGAGCACCACGGATATAGTACTATGCAAAGTCAATGGGGGCGTGGTCGTGATATATACACGAATTATGACATTATTATTATTTATATATTATTCTTTGTTATAGTGGCTAAATTATGCGTTTTTGTCGCGCAACGTACTGTTTTTTAATGTCAGTTTGTAAAAGCCCGTTTTTAACGCTGTTTTAGCAGTGTTTTAATGAGGTTTTAATCTGAGCACCACGGATATAGTACTATGCAAAGTCAATGGGGGCGTGGTCGTGATATATACACGAATTATGACATTATTATTATTTATATATTATTCTTTGTTATAGTGGCTAAATTATGCGTTTTTGGCGCGCAACGTACTGTTTTTTAATGTCAGTTTGTAAAAGCCCGTTTTTAACGCTGTTTTAGCAGTGTTTTAATGAGGTTTTAATCTGAGCACCACGGATATAGTACTATGCAAAGTCAATGGGGGCGTGGTCGTGATATATACACGAATTATGACATTATTATTATTTATATATTATTCTTTGTTATAGTGGCTAAATTATGCGTTTTTGTCGCGCAACGTACTGTTTTTTAATGTCAGTTTGTAAAAGCCCGTTTTTAACGCTGTTTTAGCAGTGTTTTAATGAGGTTTTAATCTGAGCACCACGGATATAGTACTATGCAAAGTCAATGGGGGCGTGGTCGTGATATATACACGAATTATGACATTATTATTATTTATATATTATTCTTTGTTATAGTGGCTAAATTATGCGTTTTTGTCGCGCAACGTACTGTTTTTTAATGTCAGTTTGTAAAAGCCCGTTTTTAACGCTGTTTTAGCAGTGTTTTAATGAGGTTTTAATCTGAGCACCACGGATATAGTACTATGCAAAGTCAATGGGGGCGTGGTCGTGATATATACACGAATTATGACATTATTATTATTTATATATTATTCTTTGTTATAGTGGCTAAATTATGCGTTTTTGTCGCGCAACGTACTGTTTTTTAATGTCAGTTTGTAAAAGCCTGTTTTTAACGCTGTTTTAGCAGTGTTTTTATGAGGTTTTAATCTGACCAGCACGGATATAGTAGCCTACTATGCAAAGCAACCTGATCTCACAAAAGTCTGGGAAATGCCCACGACCTATTTCCGTGGTACCAACACGGAAAGTGGTATAATTCCGTGTGACCACCACGATATAGTACTATGCAAAGTCAATGGGATCCATGGTCGTGATATACACACGGATAATGCCCACGACCTATTTTCCGTGGTACCAACACGGAAAGTGCTATAATTCCGTGTGACCAACACGGATATAGTACTGTGCAAAGTCAATGGGATCCGTGGTCGTGATATATACACGTTTTTTGACATTATTATTATTTATATATTATTCTTTGTTAAAGTGGCTAAATTATGCGTTTTTGTTGCGCAAGGTACGGTTTTTTACTGTCAGTTTGTAAAAACATGTTTTTAACGCTGTTTTAGCAGTGTTTTAATGAGGTTTTAATCTGACCACCACGGATATAGTACTATGCAAAGTCAATGGGAGGCGTGGTCGTGATATATACACGTTTTATGACATTATTATTATTTATATATTATTCTTTGTTATAGTGGCTAAATTATGCGTTTTTGGCGCGCAAGGTACGGTTTTTACTGCCAGTTTGTAAAAACATGTTTTTAAGCTGTTTTAAGAAGAGACAGGCGATATTTAAAGTTTCTCCCATTTCGTCAACCACAGGGGATTCCCTGGGCGTCCCCTCTACGTCATAGAGTGACGAGGGGGGATCCTGATCACGTGACGGATCCCCCCGAATAATAATGCTAATGCTAATGATAATAGTAATATTAATAATAATAATAATAATAATAAGAAGAAGAAGAAGAAGAAGAAGAAGAAGAAGAAGAAGAAGAAGAAGAAGAAGAAGAAGAATGATAATAATAATAAGAATGATGATAATAATAATGATAATGATACTAATAATAATAATAACAATGATGATAATAATAATAATAATAATAATAATAATAATAATAATAATAATAATAATAATAATAATAATAATAATAATGCAGAAATTAATTAATTATTTATATTAATCATAATATTAATATTTAGTATAATAATAAATACACCTGTAGCACAAACCAGTGTTTATAGCAAACATTCAGAGACATTATCAGACAATGATTAATGACGCAACACAGTCTCACTCCGGAGGCATGTGCTTGTGCTCTTACAACGCCATATTAAAACAAATTATAAACCACATTAACACTTCATAAAAACAAAGATCGAGGGATGAGGTCTGAAAGATCTGTTTTGAAACGTGGCTTAATACGTTACGCCACTGAACGCAACCCTTCCTGTCGCCGAGATAGGCAGCAGGACAAAACGTTAAAATAGCACTAATAAATGCATATATTGATCTTGTCCATCACATACATCTACTCACGATATAAATATACATTTTATGGTCACACTTTGTCTGTTGAAAAATGAGCGGATATATTATTTCGGAACCCTAATGTCAACATCTGTTATGGGATTCTGTTATAGTGGGAGTCCCCGCCCCCTCCGGTGTTGTCATGGTAACGTTTTGCCCCGACTGTTAAACAGGAAGTGCTGTACAGCTGATGTCTCGAACGTTAACCGTTGAACGTTAATTAAAGCAGAGACGTTCAATAAACTGTATAGCGTATCTTTGATTAGAGTACTGCTGAAGTGATAGAAACGCTCCATGTCTCCTCTCCATTTATTGAACACAAACAACATCTTAACCCTAAACCGGAAGGAGGTTACCAGAACTTTTGAACTTTTTTTAAAAACATTTTTTAAGATGTGTTTGCATAACTTAAACACACAGAAATGTATTAGCACTATGATATATTATACATTTGATCATCCTTGATCATCCAGGATCATCCTGTCAGACTGGGGAAGCGGTTAAAGGGTCTCTAAATAGCCATGTTAAGTTAATGGGAAAATTTCAAAAGGTGAAACAATCAGTATTTAAAGGGGAAAATAAACTCAGAACTGGTCCAAATTGAATAGTATGACTGTGTATAATACTATCATCGATATCTTAAAGAAATCTGGCCACAAAATACTCGTTAAAAGATTTTGACTGATTGTTTCCAGCTCAGCCCCTTAAATAGGTCTCTGAATATACAAGTCAAACATCCATGATCTGTACCAACAAGAAAATCAAACTTTGTCGTAGGACAACAGTGAAGACATCGTTGGAAAGGTCTTAACCTCAGGAGCAACATATGTCAATATGAGATTTGTGGGCAATTCCTGCTCCCCAGGTGTGCCCTTTGAACCTTGTACCTGTGACACTTTTGAAGGCCTATAATTCAACAACAAAATATGCTAGAGACATGGGGTCAACAGTTTTGGAAAGCTCTGCACCTCTACTATCATGCCCGACAGTAGTCCAATAGGGGGCGCCACTGAATAGGGTCAAAACCTATAAAAAACATGATTTCACCCTCTTACCAATACAAAAGTCAAAATCAGACCGAACAGGCGTGCTTCCCACCCTTAAAAACATATAATAAGCTTGCAAAGTTCGTGATCACAGTTTTATATAAGCGCTAATTCATTGGAACTACAAAAGCTATGACGTAGCACAATGCTGTGTATTGTAACTTGGCGCAAATTGTAGTTCTGTAACCTCTTCCGGTTTAGGGTTAAGATGTTGACATTAGGGTTCCGAAATAATATATCCGCTCATTTTTCAACAGACAAAGTGTGACCATAAAATGTATATTTATATCGTGAGTAGATGTATGTGATGGAAAAGATCAATATATGCATTTATTAGTGCTATTTTAACGTTTTGTCCTGCTGCCTATCTCGGCGACAGGAAGGGTTGCGTTCAGTGGCGTAACGTATTAAACAACGTTTCAAGACCTCATCCCTCGATCTTTGTTTCTATGAAGTGTTAATGTGGTTTATAATTTGTTTTAATATGGCGTTGTAAGAGCACAAGCTGTTAAAAATAAGGGCAGTAGAATACAGCAGGTAAGTATTTAATTTAGGAGTGTCATCAAACCACACTTTTAAATTGAAGTACTGCTCTGATCGTCACATATAGACGGGATTACATTGGAAGTGTCATACAATTTGGTGTATTCTATTTGTGTCTGAAAATTTCTCGCTAGAAATGTCATCAAACCATCTTTTAAATTGAAGTATATGCATTTTAAAAAAAAAAGAGGAATGGGGAAGCCGCTCGCGGTGATCACCTGCTCCGAGCGTCAAATCTAGCGCAGACGGGATTACATTGCAGCCAATAGGAGCCTATTTGCGCCTCCGGAGTGAGACTGTGTTGCGTCATTAATCATTGTCTGATAATGTCTCTGAATGTTTGCTATAAACACTGGTTTGTGCTACAGGTGTATTTATTATTATACTAAATATTAATATTATGATTAATATAAATAATTAATTAATTTCTGCATTATTATTATTATTATTATTATTATTATTATTATCATCATTGTTATTATTATTATTAGTATCATTATCATTATTATTATCATCATTCTTATTATTATTATCATTCTTCTTCTTCTTCTTCTTCTTCTTCTTCTTCTTCTTCTTCTTCTTCTTCTTCTTCTTCTTCTTCTTCTTATTATTATTATTATTATTATTAATATTACTATTATCATTAGCATTATCATTATTATTCGGGGGGATCCGTCACGTGATCAGGATCCCCCCTCGTCACTCTATGACGTAGAGGGGACGCCCAGGGAATCCCCTGTGGTTGACGAAATGGGAGAAACTTTAAATATCGCCTGTCTCTTCTTAAAACAGCTTAAAAACATGTTTTTACAAACTGGCAGTAAAAACCGTACCTTGCGCGCCAAAAACGCATAATTTAGCCACTATAACAAAGAATAATATATAAATAATAATAATGTCATAAAACGTGTATATATCACGACCACGCCTCCCATTGACTTTGCATAGTACTATATCCGTGGTGGTCAGATTAAAACCTCATTAAAACACTGCTAAAACAGCGTTAAAAACATGTTTTTACAAACTGACAGTAAAAAACCGTACCTTGCGCAACAAAAACGCATAATTTAGCCACTTTAACAAAGAATAATATATAAATAATAATAATGTCAAAAAACGTGTATATATCACGACCACGGATCCCATTGACTTTGCACAGTACTATATCCGTGTTGGTCACACGGAATTATAGCACTTTCCGTGTTGGTACCACGGAAAATAGGTCGTGGGCATTATCCGTGTGTATATCACGACCATGGATCCCATTGACTTTGCATAGTACTATATCGTGGTGGTCACACGGAATTATACCACTTTCCGTGTTGGTACCACGGAAATAGGTCGTGGGCATTTCCCAGACTTTTGTGAGATCAGGTTGCTTTGCATAGTAGGCTACTATATCCGTGCTGGTCAGATTAAAACCTCATAAAAACACTGCTAAA
Source organism: Cololabis saira (assembly GCF_033807715.1). NCBI lineage: Eukaryota > Metazoa > Chordata > Actinopteri > Beloniformes > Belonidae > Cololabis > Cololabis saira. Next base: position 39,662,350 of record NC_084587.1, read on the forward strand.
ACAGCGTTAAAAACGGGCTTTTACAAACTGACATTAAAAAACAGTACGTTGCGCGACAAAAACGCATAATTTAGCCACTATAACAAAGAATAATATATAAATAATAATAATGTCATAATTCGTGTATATATCACGACCACGCCCCCATTGACTTTGCATAGTACTATATCCGTGGTGGTCAGATTAAAACCTCATAAAAACACTGCTAAAACAGCGTTAAAAACGGGCTTTTACAAACTGACATTAAAAAACAGTACGTTGCGCGACAAAAACGCATAATTTAGCCACTATAACAAAGAATAATATATAAATAATAATAATGTCATAATTCGTGTATATATCACGACCACGCCCCCATTGACTTTGCATAGTACTATATCCGTGGTGCTCAGATTAAAACCTCATTAAAACACTGCTAAAACAGCGTTAAAAACGGGCTTTTACAAACTGACATTAAAAAACAGTACGTTGCGCGACAAAAACGCATAATTTAGCCACTATAACAAAGAATAATATATAAATAATAATAATGTCATAATTCGTGTATATATCACGACCACGCCCCCATTGACTTTGCATAGTACTATATCCGTGGTGCTCAGATTAAAACCTCATTAAAACACTGCTAAAACAGCGTTAAAAACGGGCTTTTACAAACTGACATTAAAAAACAGTACGTTGCGCGACAAAAACGCATAATTTAGCCACTATAACAAAGAATAATATATAAATAATAATAATGTCATAATTCGTGTATATATCACGACCACGCCCCCATTGACTTTGCATAGTACTATATCCGTGGTGCTCAGATTAAAACCTCATTAAAACACTGCTAAAACAGCGTTAAAAACGGGCTTTTACAAACTGACATTAAAAAACAGTACGTTGCGCGCCAAAAACGCATAATTTAGCCACTATAACAAAGAATAATATATAAATAATAATAATGTCATAATTCGTGTATATATCACGACCACGCCCCCATTGACTTTGCATAGTACTATATCCGTGGTGCTCAGATTAAAACCTCATTAAAACACTGCTAAATCAGCGTTAAAAACATGTTTTTACAAACTGACAGTAAAAAACCGTACCTTGCGCGACAAAAACGCATAATTTAGCCACTATAACAAAGAATAATATATAAATAATAATAATGTCATAATCCGTGTATATATCACGACCACGGATCCCATTGACTTTGCATGGTACAATATCCGTGGTGCCCACACGTAATTTTACCAGTTTCCGTGTTGGTACCACGGAAAATAGTGGTGAGAGGTCGTGGGCATTTCACGGATTTTTGTGAGATCAGGTTGCTATCTGTCCTCCTCTATTCATCTAGTTTTGTCTTATGTTGCCTATTGGTTTCGATACACTGGTGTTGTAGTATATATTGGCACCTGTCTGATCTCTGGAGCTTAAAAGAAGGGAAAGAGGAGTGAGGCGAGGGTGGCGGCAGAGGGGTACAGAGAATACTTGAAGCATGATTGGTGTGTTATGAAAGTTGTAGAAGTCCTTGCGGAAAGTATTGAGTAGAGTTCAATTTGTCATTAGAACTGCCCCCAATACAGGTGTGGACATTACTTAAAGGGGACCTACTATGAAAAACACGTTTTTTCTTGGTTTAACATATATAAAGTGGTCTCCCCTCAGCCTGCCAACTCAGAGAAGGAGGAAAGCAACCAAATTCTGCAGTGTCTGTACAGCCCGGATGAGCCGTCCAGTGTGATGTGGCTTATACGAGCCGTTCAGATTATGCGCCCGTTGTTACGTAACGACGGGAGCGATGCGTGAAACCACGCCCACAACTAACTCCGCCAGCCGGAGCTTCCACCATTTTTTCGTAGCGGTGTATCAAGTCATTCAGGCAGCCAATCAGCACAGTGCCTCATTATCATAGCCCCGCCCACTCAGAATCCCTCATAGAGAAGGAAGTTAAAGAATGGGAAGATAAAGACATGGCTCAGAGGCTGAATTTCTAATTTATTTAGCAAAAACAATCAAAAGCTTGTTTTTAAGACATTCAAGGCCTGTTTAAAATAGGCATTAGATGCCATAATAGGTCCCCTTTAATTCCAACACAGCACTCTGATGTAGCAATTAACAGCTTCTATTTTTATATATAAGGGTTGCTTGATCGATATGCAAAAATATTCATTATATGCAGCTTTGTGTCGCATATTTTTGGATTCAAAAATGTCCTTTGAAATGCATGCACTGTCCTGGATATCTGTGTTTGACACAGGCATCTGAAATGAAAACAATATTCAAATGAGGTATTTATTAATTATCTTTAAAATCCAAACAAAAAACCAGCAAAGCTTTTTCTGTGTCTGTAGCCACAGCCAGTAATCCATGCATCGCTTGGTATTGTCTGATCACAGTATTTGCAGAAGCTGTGGTGTGGTTCTGAGGAAAATGTCATGTTTCAATAGGAATGAGGATTATGAAACCAGGCAGAAAACCAGAATTAAAGTGTCATAGTCCCATCTCACTCTTCACACTTTGTTGAACAGTAGTGGCAGGGTTCTGATAGTGCTGCCAGATATGGCACATATGTTTTGATGAGGCAAATAATAACACTGGAGAGATTTGGTGTGCACATTTAATTTTGAAGGCTTGTGGTGCACAAAGATATGACTCAGTAGTAATGTTTAGGCTAGAGCATCTCTCTTTGGTGCAACACAGAGGAGACTGGCGGTTACTGACGATGTACAAAGTGAAATATGATATGAACATTTTTCTTCCCATTAAAAAATAATTTGAAAAACAATAGTTTAGACAGTTTAAATGCATAAAGATAAAGTGAGACTCTTGCAAGTGTTTGCAGTTTAAATAACACACCTAATTTGGATATTAAAGCAAAATCTGCTGTAAATAAAATAAGAGATTACCGTTCATAAACAAGAAACTGCGCCTCCTGTGGAGGGGGGAAAAATCACGATGGCAGGTATAGGAGCCAAATATGTTGTTGTTCACTCTCTGTGTGTATCGGTGGCACTGTGTTGTTACCTGAGCCACAGGTATAAAGGTGGTTACGTTTGACAAATGTTTGACCCGGAAAGGCAAAATGTTTTTGACCGCTGTGGCACTAACTACCAATGTTTTTGCTTTGTCTGATCAACCTTTCATGAAATCGCAATAAATTCATCATTGATTGCATCGGAAGAAATCGTCCTGGCTTGTCCGTCACAGCCGGCAGCAGCAGCAGCCAAAAGCACGTCGACCAGGTTACTCTAGTCAAACATTCTCAGTAGCTAAAGCATTACCCTGCATTCACACTGAAAGCGTCAAAAATCTCCTGACGCCAGCATCACGCTGCTTGGTGCGTTCACACTGAAAGCTTCATGTACTTCATGTACGACGGCTGCAGTGGGCGGGGCTAAAGCTGCGCTGCAGAAGTGGAGGGAACAGTGGGAACAGCCTACACATATAGCTGCACATCTTCAGTTTCCTATTTCACCATGGATCACACTTTGGGACCCCTTCTTTATATTTTAGCGTTATTTCCGCGTAGATAAGAGTGAGTTTGATGCTCCTTAACAAGTTTTGGCGTAGGGTTCGACGGCGAACCCTACGCCGTGGGCTACGCCGTCGATTTGACGCGGAACCATAATTCAGAAGCTGCAGTCTTTCTGCGCTGATCACTACACACTGGGTCGGAGCGGATTTGGTCATGATGTTTAAACTGTGTTTTGTGATTAATAAGCACGGGTTTTAATTATTTTGCATTGGATCAATGTAGCAAATAAAATCGTTCGGATCATCCGCTCCGATCATCATTCGCCGCTGCTCATTTGCATAAAGTTTACATTTTTCAACTTCAAATTGACGTGCTGCTCCGGCTGCTCCCGCTGCCTCTCGACGCACGTTTTCATAGAAAATGAATGGCAGCCGGCTGCCTATGACGCCCGTGACGCTTTCAGTGTGAACGCAGGCTTAGCTCCTTCAGCAGGTATTGGAAAACAATGGAGAACTCCAACGGAAATTAAATGAGGAGTGATCTAAAGAAAATAGCAACAAAGAACATGGTTATCGCAATCCGTCAGGCATCTTTACTAAACACTGGCTCTTGAAAAAGGAGTCCCCATGGTAATAACAGCAACTTTTAACGAGGTGTCACTGCGACTAATAAAACATTACAATGTTCAAACAATAGTTTTGCTGTAATTAGGGCCCGGAAACGAGAGTGCAAGGACCACAAGGTGGTGCTATGCCAAAAAAAGTATGTTTTGACCCACATAGGGATTTACACCAAACCCAATATGTATCTTCTCCTATACATCATAAAATGAATTATGGAATATGCTGGACTGGCTCTGAACGGATACATATGGTCATATTAAGTCATACTCACAAGGCCTCCTAGTGGCAACGGGAAGTGACTCGCTCGCTGTTTCGATGTGGCTGTTCTGACATGATGGTCAAAGAGACGTCACACCTGGTCAAATCCATGCTTAGTTGATGAAGCAAATCATGAGATAAAATTGAGCTTTCATCAGAGGACCTTCCCATGGTGATGTGGTGAATTTCAATGCTTCGCCATGAGTGGAAAACTTGTTATAAGTTGTCCATGCTGTCCAATGGGAATCAACCAAATTGTATACTTTTGATGAAGGTTTCATGCTGAACAAGTGGATATTACTTTTTTGTTCTCTTGGATGGGCTGTACTGAAACAAATGTTGGGCCGCTGACCCAATGACAATAAAATGAAACAAATGATCATATAGCTGCCGTACTTTGTCCAATCAACTTCAAACTCAGCAAAACCCCTGTTGACGCTGGGCTCATTAAATCCCATGATGGTTCACGTACAATGACATTTTTAAATTTTGCACACACGCACACACACACACTAAGCAATCTGTTTCTATCCGTGAATCATCAAGTTCTGTCGTATGTTGTTTGTTTTCAGTGTATACAGTATGAAACGGAAACAGGGAGATATCTCCAATTCAAAGTCAAGTTTAATGCAGCCAGGTGGCTGAAACAGACCAATATTTCCAGGGCCAGACTAGCAGTTCATGGGTGCGGTAAAGTTGACAGATATTTGCAGATTCTTTTGTGCAGTTTTGAGAAATTCTTGTTTTAATGACAAATGGATTGTAGTTTGTTGTCTGTGTCTCAGTGGTTGGACAGAGCATGCATGCTTTTATGTGTCTGTATTAAGGAGTTATTGACCGCAGAAGTGGGAATCTGTGAATATCTGTCCAACTTTACTGGACCGCAGTCATGGACCTCCAGTTGAAATACAGCTAGTATTTGGGAAAAGCTTTAAAATGTGTGATTTGTCTTCTACACAATTTAACAGTTTTTCAGTGAATCAAGGAATTTAATGCCTCCTTTTTAAATCCTCATTGTAAATCAAAGTATAAAATTGGAACTAAGAACTTACAAATGTTTATTTTTTAAATATCTGAAATTCATGCTATGTATTGTAAAACAAATAATCATGTATGCTTGATTAAACGTTTAAATCAAGTAAAAATAGAATTAATGAAATGTTGACTGTTACAATCAATACTTTCTGATAACTCAGCCATAGATAGTTTAATATTGGTGCATATGTTTGCAGTCCAACTCTGAACACACCAGCAGTGTAATATTCAGGAAGAACGTGTAGCGCCACCAGGTGGCACCAGGAAAGATACTTTGTATTACGTTTTCCATGGTCCCAGAGAACTCAGATTTTCGGTGTGCGTGATCAGAGATGCCACCCCGCCCTGCCAAAAAAAAAGAAAGAAATTGACTCGAGAATTAATTTTTTTACAATGTTTCTCCTGCTGTTTTAAGTTGTTTATTGGCTTTATATCTCTGCTACTGTGTTAATCACTTTGTAACACACGTATTTAAAAGTACTATATAAATCTAGTTATTCCAAATTTTTACAATAACCTAAAAAGTCAATATTGCGAACTTCTGCTACAGACCAGTTAAAGGTATAGTCTGTAATTTTGGAGAGCTAGCAAGATTTGAAAGTGGCACCTCCTCTAAGCCTCACCCTCTCCTCCCCCTCCCGTCAGCGCTACGTCCAAAGCCACGCCCCCACAAACTTTGAGGAACACGCATTTGCAGGAGTCGAGTTTTCCAGGACATTTTGGACACCACATTTTCAACAAAACTACCCCATGTCTCATTCATCTGTAAGTGAGGCCGGTTTTAGGGGGGGCAGGGGTGGGCTGTGCCCACCCAAATGTGCGTCCTGCCGACCCAATCAAAGTTATGGGGATCATTTATTTTTTTACAATTTTATTTTTTTATAAATATAAAAAAATATCACAGAATATCTGTACCGTTTCTGATTGGGTGGGCACTGCGCATCATTTTTAGACACAACAATGAACGCATACCGCAAAAGTTGTGTCTCGGCGGAGGGACCCGACGTCACAGCAAAATGAGCACAACAGAGAAGAGTTCAGAACAGCACACAGAGCACACACTGAAGGCTGATTTATGGTTCCGCGTTACACCAATGCAGAATGGTGCGCGTCGCAGCGTACCCTACGCCGTAAGCTACGGCGTACCCTACGGCGTACCCTACGGCGTACCCTACGGCGTAGCCGTGGCAACAGAGCCTGCAGGGCACCGCAGCGCACCGCCACCCGCTCTCCGCCCTCGCCGGGATGGAGACGCCTCCATCCCCACGGACCCCCATACTGGGGAGGTGGTATTTTTAGCTGCGTTTTCTCGTTTTCTGCGCCATTCTTCAGCAAACGTGACTCAAATTTTCCGGCAAGATTTTCCACGTGACGAGTGCGCGCATGGGACAGAGGGGGGCGTGGGCGGGACTTAAAATGAAGGCATCTGATTGGTTCTTTCCCCCCTGCTAATCCTCTGGTCCTCTGACCAATCAGTGCCATTCGGTGCGCAAAAAAACAGATTGGTCAGAGTTTTTACAGGATTAAAGCTGTCAGAGAGGTCGGATTTTTTTCTTTCCTTTTTCTGAACACATTATTCACTGGCTACTCTCAGGATGGAAGGACCATTTCACCCAGTATAACAATAAATGTTTTTGAATACGATTACAGACTATACCTTTAAGCATAATTTGCTGTCATATGTTACATGTGTAAAACTGTTCTAATATGCATAAATATATCACAATGTTGAAAAAATGTCCACTTTGCCATGGTCCACCCCATCATGGAAACATTGATGATGGGGTGGACATTTATTGCTACTTTTAGCTTTTAATGAGCAGAAGGTGGGTCTTCAGCTAGCAGAGTGCTTCAGTGTTGAAGGTGGCTGTATACTGTTTATCAAATATACTTTAAATTTCTGATTTGTTTAAAAATAATAAATGACAGTGTGTGACATGTTAAGCTTGAACCCACCCAACTACAAAGACAATATGATGAAAATTGGTAAATGTAAGGCAGGAATTTGATGTGTTTGCATCAGTTGTTCCAACTCCCAGTTAAGAAAGACAAAATGGTGTTGATGATGTATTACTAATTACATTAGTTAATCTGTTTAATGATCAATTACCCCATAACCACATGGTATACAGTAGTTTTAGGGGCACTGAAAAAAGGTTAAAAATTATTACAAAAAATTCAATATAGTTGGTCCAAGTTGCTAGTTGTATTGAAGAATATATGAAGAAAAGTGATGAAATATAAATGTGTGTAAATGTTTGGTCATTTATACCAGATTCTCAGAATTGTGTTATTTTCTATGTCAATGATAGATGTGATTTTGATGGGAACACCAAAGGTACTTTATAGTGATATTGAACAAGATTGTGGTGGCACCTGAGGAGCGATGGCTATACAGTAGGTGCGACGGTCCGAACAACGTTGCTTGATGCTTTAATTTAAAGTTGTTTCATTGAACCACTTTTTGCATTCACTGGAGAAAGCAAAGCAGCATGAGGGACATGCCAAAATTAGGTACATCAAATTAAAGAAAATGGTTTAAAATTGCGGAAAGCCATTTCAACAGACTTGTCATTGGACTCATGTGTGTAAATGTTTGGTCAATTATACTAGAAACCTGAGAATGTTGTTATTTTCTATGTTCATGATGAATGGGTGACTTTGATGGGAACACCAAAGGTACTTTATAGTGATAATGACCAAGAATGTGGTGACACCTGGGGAGCGATTGCCATAGGTGCAAGGGCTCGACCAACCGACCAAGGATAAGGAAAGATAGTAGACCTCAAAATTAATTCTATCAACACTTTTGTGAAGAAAAAGTGTGAACAGGGTACCGTAGAAAAAGGATGAATATTGTCTTCTACGATATTGGAATGGGGCTTTTGTGGTGCTCTCACTTTTGCATTGCACTCCTGACTGTAGAAGACAAAGAAAATAAAGTACAACTCTAGGAAAAACTGAAAAAGTAATTTTGATACTGTACCTAACAATGTGAATAAAAGATGGACGGATCTCCAAAGTGCATGGCATTAACAATGGAATATTATTTTCAATTTCCAAAAGCCAATATGACTTTTTTCAGATTTTGGGTGTTTCCATGAAGTCTGACATTTCCATCTGTTCACCTCCCAGGCCCCTCATGCACTGGACAGCGGCTTCTCAGTCGAGCTGTTATCGGCTGATCACTAAGCATACACAGAAACACATAGGCTAATCTTTTGTATGCTCTGTATATGCTCTGTATGTGAATAAGAGTGAAGGCAGGAAGGAAATAAAGTGTAGACTGATAGAGTTTTATCCCTAGCATTACTTTGTAGGCTTGGCTGTGTCATATAAAAAAAACTTTCTTTGCATTACATGCTTAAAGCAGCACAACGTAACTTTCAGCTTTTCTGAGTTTGGCGGCATCTTGTGGACAAAATCGGTAGTTTTTTACCAGAAAGACACTACGTTTCCCATGAGCACCAGCGCGTACTACCGGAAAACTCCTGTCCCGTCGCTGCATTTGTTTTGATGAGAGAAGACAGGACGCTTTTCTGTTTCACCAAGTGAACAGAAGGAACGCAAAAAAAGATGTTAAACTGCTGGAAAGGAACTGGAATTTACCGGGATACCTTAAACAAGGAAGCCAGGGAGCGGTATATGGAGAAAATAATGATTATTAACGGTCTGGATCCATATGAAATCCCTCAGAGATCCCTGAATCCCTGAAGAGCCATGTTTCAATAAATTTGTATAATAGTACAACATACAGTACATGTTTTGTATCCCTCTTACTTCTCTTTTTTTTTGACTGCTATATTATGTTGAAGAGGCGTGAGCAATATTTTTGTTTTCCTCGTGAGATTATTTTTTTCCTCTGCAGCTACAAATAGAGTTAATATTTTTTCCTCAACAAACTAGTTTTATCTGAAGATTGGGGTTAATTGCTCCGCAGAGAGCTGGCCAGCAACTGCGTTTAGCTGGCGAAGTGGGGAATAAAACCCGAGTTTTGATTCGACGCCCGTCTGTGTGAGTGTTTGTGGTTTAAGGCTGTTTATGGTTCTGCGTTAAATCGACGCAGAGCCTACGGCGTAGGGTACGCGGAGACACGCACCGTACGTTGCGCGTCGCCACGTACCCTACGCCGTGGGTCTGCGTCGATTTAACGCAGAACCATAAATCATGCTTTACTGTGTGTTTGGTCGTTACAGCCGCGATCCAAAGCGAGCCGACGGCTCTTTCACTCTTTTACTTTGTTATATCAGATACTTGGCCTGCGTGGTTCTGCCTCCGAGCAGGAAACCGTTGAAAAGTTAAACCATTAGGGTCTTTTCCCCACGTCTGTTATGTGGAGCTGCTGCAGCCATAACACAGCAACAGCTTCTGCGGAGCTCTGAGCTCCACGCCCCGCCCATTTTCGTCTCGACTGCGAATCGGGAAGGAGGGGGAAGTGACGTATGCCGTAAAGCAGTCAAAGTCGTAACGATTTGTAGTTTTTTAGTGTGGCAGGGTTCCTACCATGCTCCTCAAAGTTACATAGTGCCAGTGAAGGTGATACAGACCCCTCAGACCATGACAGAGGTTTCATTAAACCTGTTGGAAGTTGATGTACCATCACAATGACTCTGGAAATATGATATTAAGGTGGAAAAGTTACGTAGTGTCGCTTTAAAATAAAACAATCCACGCAGGAATACTGCCTTTTGGATCTTTTTAATGAATTTGCATGACAAATTCTTTCCTGAATTTCGTTTACCACATGCTCTTTGGAGAAAACAAAATGACAAAAGACACAAATGTAAGCAAACCTTCCTTTAATTGATAACATAATTATCTATGTCTACTAAGAAGCCGGAGCCCTCGTGCGTCTGAGAGAGAGAGGATTCCGAACCGCGCTCCCCTCCATTCACCTGGGAAACGTCCGATCCCTTACTAACAAAATAGATGAGCTTCTTATGCTCATCACAAGGAACCGGGATTTTAGCAGATCTGCCGCCTTTTGCTTCACGGAAACCTGGCTCAGTGATCTCGTCCCGGACAGCGCAGTACGGCTGCCAGGATTCCAGCTCATCCGAGCGGATCGCTGCAAGGAATCATCAGGGAAACGAAAAGGCGGCGGGGTCTGCCTCTATATAAACGAAGGTTGGTGCACAGATGCCACAGTGCTAAAAGTTTCTTGCAGTCCTCACTTAGAGACACTTTTTGTGAACTGTAAACCATTTTATTCACCGCGGGAGTTTTCATCCTTTGTTCTGGTCGGCGTTTACATTCCACCCGACGCGTGTGTGGCTGAAGCCACTCAGTGTCTCGCCGATCAGATAACAGACCTGGAGAAAAAACTCCCGAACTCATTCTTTATTGTTTTGGGGGACTTTAACAAAGCAAACCTCACTCACGAACTCCCGAAATTCAGACAACACGTCACGTGTCCCACCAGGGACACGCGGACTCTGGACCATTGTTACACCGTCATAAAGAATGCATACCGCTCTGTTCCCCGCGCAGCTCTTGGTCACTCTGACCATTGTCTGCTCCACCTCATCCCTACCTACAGGCAGAAATTAAAGACCTCGAAGCCTGTAGTTAATACTGTTAAAAAGTGGACTGAGGAGTCAAAGCTGGAGCTTCAGGACTGTTTTCAGAGCACGGACTGGAGTGTCTTTGAAGCTGCGGCCTCAGATCTCCATGAACTGACTGATACTGTTACATCGTATATCAGTTTCTGCGAGGACATGTGTGTGCAGACCAAGACGTTCTGCACATACAATAACAACAAATCCTGGTTCACTCCGACCCTCAGAAAACTACGCAGAGACAAGGAGAAGGCCTACAGGAGCGGCGACCGAGCCCTGTTCAGGCAGGCCAAAAACACACTGACAAGAGAAATCAGGAAGGCGAAGCGATCCTACGGCGAACGGCTGCAGAATCGCCTCTCTGCCAACCCTGACCCCTCGTCTGTGTGGAGAGGCCTGCAGAACATCACTGGGTTCAAAAGACCAGCTCCACGCCCTGCAGGCAACCGCAAACTCGCCAACCAGCTTAACAGCTTTTACTGCCGGTTCGACTCATCATCATCACCATCATCATCACCTTCATCATCTTCATCATCATCACCATCATCATCATCACCATCATCATCACCTTCATCATCTTCATCATCATCATCACCTTCATCATCATCATCATCATCATCACCTTCATCATCACCACCTCCCCCCCCCTCACCCTCCCCCCCTGCAGCTACACCACCACCATCCCCCCCCTCCCCCCCCACTGCCCACCTTTTCACACCTCACCTCAGCCAACCCCCCCCACCTCTGTCTACCCCCCTCCCCCCACCCGAGACTCTGCCTGCACTGAAGATCTCTGTGGAAGACGTGTGCCGGCTGTTCAAAAGGCAGAAGATCAGGAAGGCTCCTGGCCCGGACGGCGTGTCGCCCTCCTGCCTGAGAGCCTGCGCCGAGCAGCTGGCTCCCACCTTCACAAGGATCTTCAACCGGTCCCTGGAGCTGTGTGAGGTGCCCTCATGCTTCAAACGCTCCACCATCATCCCAGTCCCCAAGAAACCCACCATCACTGGTCTAAATGACTACAGGCCTGTCGCCCTGACGTCTGTGGTCATGAAGACCTTTGAGCGACTGGTGTTGAGCCACCTGAAAGACATCACAGGCTCCCTGCTCGACCCCCTGCAGTTTGCCTACCGGGCAAACAGGTCGGTGGATGACGCAGTCAACATAGGACTGCATTACATCCTGCGTCATCTCGACACCTCAGGGACTTATGCCAGGATCCTGTTTGTGGACTTCAGCTCGGCGTTCAACACGATCGCACCCGCAATCCTCCACCAGAAGCTCACCCAGCTCACCGTGCCTGCCCCCACCTGTCAGTGGATTACCAGCTTCCTGAGTGACAGGAGGCAGCAGGTGAGGCTGGGGAGCATCACATCCAGCACCCGCACCATCAGCACTGGCGCCCCCCAGGGGTGCGTCCTCTCACCACTGCTCTTCTCCCTCTACACTAACGACTGCACCTCAGGGGACTCGTCTGTGAAGCTCCTGAAGTACGCGGACGACACCACCGTCATCGGCCTGATCCGGGAAGGTGACGAGTCCGCGTACAGACGGGAGGTGGATCAGCTGGTCCACTTGTGTGGTCGGAACCACCTGGAACTGAACCCGCTCAAGACTGTGGAGTTGACAGTGGACTTCAGGAAAAACCCACTGCCACTCCCCCCCCTCACCATCCTCAACAGCACCGTCTCCTCCACAGACTCCTTCAAGTTCCTGGGGTCCACCATCTCCCGGGACCTGAAGTGGTCCACCCACATCAACTCCATCAGGAAGAAGGCGCAGCAGAGGTTGTACTTCCTGCGGCAGCTCAGGAAGTTCAACCTGCCACAGCAGCTGCTGATCACTTTTTACACTGCCATCATCCAGTCTGTTCTCTGCTCCTCCATCACTGTCTGGTTTGCATCAGCCACCAAACTAGACAGGCACAGACTGCAACGGACCATCAGGACTGCAGAGAGGATAGTTGGGACTAACCTCCCATCTATCGACGACCTGTACCGGTCCAGGACCAGGAAACGGGCAGGTCGAATCTCTGCAGACCCCTCACACCCGGGACACCGCCTGTTCCAACTCCTCCCCTCTGGACGGCGCTACAGAGCACTGTGCGCCAGAACCTCCAGACACAAAGACAGTTTCTTCCCGCAAGCGGTTGCTCTGATGAACTCCCACAAATAATAAGTCTCAGAGTAACCAAACACGTGCAATAAAAATCATCCAGCACCCTCTTTAATAATCATGTCTGCCTCACTCTGCTGCACCTCTCACTTTTGTACTTCCTTTTGTATAATTTTTTGTATTTTTTGTATAATTTGTCTGTTAAAATTGTATATAGGTTATACTTATACTTATTCTTATTTTTATTCAGAACTATCCTTCTTTTATCACTACCTCAAACTGCTGCACCTTAAAATGTTAAAATGTTTATATGTATATAGTAATACCACATCTGTTTATTGTTTATTTGTTTATTGTTTATTTTTTTTACTACCAAAGAGCGAAATAACCGAATCAAATTCCTTGTTGGACAATGTTCGAACCTGGCCAATAAAGCTGATTCTGATTCTGATTCTGATAAGCTATTAACAGCCTCGTGCTTTGTTATGCCCAGGTCACTGGGTCACCACTGGGACTCGCATACTAGAGCAGCCAGCATTAAATTGGTACAAGCTGGTCATGCATCTGTTGGAAGCATCTCAATGGGAAACTGCCTGCCACCAGCTGCTCTTCTATGACACAGAGAGAAGGATAAACAGGAATATTGCGCAAGGGATCTTGCAGTGGAAGTGTGTATCTGAGATTATTAACACGAAATCTGGCAGCATCTCTGCTCTCTCATTTTTGGGGGGATATGGGTGAGTTTATGAAAAACTGTCTGAAATAATTAGTTTGAAAAAAATATAATTGGGACCAAGCTCCCCACAATGGGGGAAAGAGCCTTCCAGGCGGCTGTGTTGCTACCAAATCACCTGAGAACTCCACAGACCCTTGAGTCTTTTAAGAGGATTTGAAAACATTTTTATTTTAAGAAATCAATTGCTTTTGGATTAATCTTGTTGAATGAGACAATTACTGATTATTTATCTGATAAAAAACTAAAACTTTGTAAAAGTAAGCAAATATTCCTTGGATAAATTAATATTTCAACATACAGTAAACAAAAGTCCATTGGTTTACCTTAATCTGGAGTCACATTCAAAGCAAACCTACAAAGGCATCATCTATAGAGTGATGAAAGTGCAATAATAATGGTGGAAGAGACAAAAAAAATCTACTAGTAGCTAATGAAGACAAAAAAGCCATGTTAATGAGAAAAACTAATACCTGTGCATCTTTCAGGGATTGGCTGGCTTGGCTAAATGTCCATTCTTGTGAACAGCATTAAATGCACACAATTTGTTTAAACTGTTTTAAGGGTGTTTTTTTTTTCCTTTTTATTCACTAAATATATCAATTATTGCTAATTTGAACAACATTCCTTTTAAAACCAATGAGAAAATTGTTGAGGCCCAGCCCTTTCACCTATGTGGATGTGGTGGCTTTAAGCATCACAAAACTTTTGTTCCTGATTTAGCCAAACTTCAAGTAAGACTTTTATATTCTGGGCTATGCATGCTAATAAATACCGGCACTCTGTGCCATCCCTCATTTAAGCACGTTCAGTATAAGTAGACCATTTGGCGTCTCAAAAGAACGTGCAAACTCCAACAGGACATTCTAACAATGTTTCGAATTTACTTCAGTTATGTGGGATACTTGGCATGTCTTCATATGATTACTATTTATTTACATCTGAGGCTCTGAAATGCTTATACCCAGTCATGTAAGTTACCTCTTGCCAATTAACCTAATATGTTGTTGAATGCTTTTAAATTTTTTTTTTATTTGTGCCAGTCACTTTTCGAGCCCTCTGTTGTCCTTGTTCAAACCTTTTTGAGACGTGTTGCTGCCATCAAATCAAAATGAGCCAATATTTTCCATAAAATGGCAAAATGTCTCAATTTCAAAATCTGATAAGTTGTTTATGTTCTTTTGGGTATAAAATATATTTGTGAGATTTGTAAATCACTGCATTCTGTTTTTAGTTACACAGCCTCCCTACATTCAACATTTTTAAAATTGGGGTTGTAGTGTCTTATTTAGAAAATAGTCTTTGTTGTATTAATACTGGATAATGGGTGTTTATTCTATTAATGCTTTACAGCTTCGACCATCTCATCCATACTTTCAGTTATTTCTTTTTGTAGAAATCACTGAACAAATTAAAGGTCTGAACACTACAAGTACATTTTAAAGTTATTGTATAAAACATTTGGTACGTTTCTGTGCATGTTCATTTTGAGAGATAGAAGAGTACCTGCCAACACAGCCACTCTTAAACAGCTTCTCGACATGCAGACAGAGTTGTACGGGAAAGGTGATAGTGGATATCTCCAAATGAGCTGATCAGCAGGATGCTTTGCAAGTGTCTCCTGATGGAAGGCCACAGGAAGGTAAACTTGAGTGACAGCTTGGCAGCTAGTGCTGGACAGATCCATCATGTCATGACAGGAAGGATAGGACACTGACGTTTTCCCCTGCCCTGACAGGCCACAGCCTGTCAGCTTAATGAGGATCCCAATGACAGGTGATGTAGTTGTTAGATTGTGTGTGTGCGCATGCATACGTGTGTGTGTGTGTATGAGTGTACGTGCATGGGTGTGGATTTTCATAGAGGTCTCATTAGCACCCAGCCATTTTTTTCTGTCTATCTTACCTGCAGCAAGCTTGTCTTTTATTTGTTTATGCATTTATATTTTTATATTTTTATTTTTATTTTATTTATTTTCATTAGACTGACACTCTATTGTTTGAATGCTGTAAAGCATTTAAAGGGGACCTATTATGGCATCTAATACCTATTTTAAACAGACCTTGAATGTCTTAAAAACAAGCTTTTGATTGTTTTTACTAAATAAATTAGAAATTCAGCCTCTGAGCCATGTCTTTATCATCCCATTCTCTAACTTCATTATCCATGTGGGGTTCTGAGTGGGCGGGGAGGCTATGATGATGAGGCACTGTGCTGATTGGCTGCCTGAATGATGTGATACACCGCTATGAAGAAATGGCGGAAGCTCCGGCCGGCGGAGTTAGTTGTGGCCGTGGTTTCACGCATCACGCCCGTCGTTACGTAACGACGGGAGCAGAATCTGAATGGCTCGTAGAAGACACATGACACTAGATGGCTCATCCGGGCGGCTGTACAGACACTGCAGAATTTGGTTGCTTTCCTCCTTCTCTGAGTTGGCGGGCTGAGGGGACACTTTATATATGTTGAAGCAAGAAAAAACATGTTTTTCATAATAGGTCCCCTTTAAAGCGGAATGAGTGTACATGATCGCGGAAATATTCTATTCGGATTTAAAATCAGAATAAACCAGCCACTTACTTCGGAATTAAGTTTAATTCGGAATGGCCATTTTCATTTGGGTCTGTTGTCTGTTGGGAACGTCTGGCTGAGCCCTCTGTCAGGGACATCTTCAACTCTCACCTCCGAGAGAGCTTCTCTCAGATCCCGGGGGAGGCGGGGGACATTGAGTCCGAGTGGACCATGTTCTCTGCCTCCATTGTCGACGCGGCGGCTCGGAGTTGTGGACGCAAGGTCGCCGGTGCCTGTCGTGGCGGCAATCCTAGAACCCGGTGGTGGACACCGGAAGTACAGGATGCCGTCAGACTGAAGAAGGAGTCCTACCGGGCTATGTTGGCCTGTGGGACTCCTGACGCAGTAGATGGGTACCGGCAGGCCAAGCAGGCCGCGTTCCGGGCAGTCCTGGAGGCAAAGACTCGGGCCTGGGAGGAGTTCGGGGAGGCCATGGAGGAAGACTTTCGGTCGGCCTCGAGGAAATTCTGGAGGACCGTTCGGCGCCTCAGAAGGGGGAAGCAGTACTCTGCCAGCACCGTTTATGGTGTGGGTGGGGAGCTGTTGACCTCGACTGGGGACATCGTCGGATGGTGGAAGGAATACTTCGAGGATCTCCTCAACCCGACTGACATGCCTTCCACTGAGGAAGCAGAGAGTGGGGACTCGGAGACGTGCTCATCCATCACCCAAGCCGAGGTCACTGAGGTAGTTCGTAAGCTCCTCAGTGGCAGGGCACCGGGGTTGGATGAGATCCGCCCTGAGTACCTCAAGTCTCTGGATGTCGTGGGGCTGTCTTGGTTGACACGCCTCTGCGACATTGCATGGAGGAAGGGGACAGTACCGCTGGAGTGGCAAACCGGGGTGGTGGTCCCTCTGTTTAAAAAGGGGGACCGGAGAGTGTGTTCCAACTACAGGGGGATCACACTTCTCAGCCTCCCCGAGAAAGTCTACGCCCGGGTACTGGGGAGGAGAATACGGCCGATAGTTGAACCTTGGATTCAGGAGGAACAATGCGGTTTTCGTCCCAGTCGTGGAACACTGGACCAGCTCTATACCCTCCGCAGGGTGCTTGAGGGTTCATGGGAATTTGCCCAACCAGTCTACATGTGTTTTGTGGATCTGAAGAAGGCATTTGACCGTGTCCCTCGTGCCATTCTGTGGGGGGCGCTCAGTGAGTATGGAGTCCGGGGCCCTCTATTAAGGGATGTCCGGTCTCTATATGATCGGAGCAGGAGTCTGGTTCGCATTGCCGGCAGTAGATCAGACTTGTTCCCGGTGCATGTTGGACTCCGGCAGGGCTGCCCTTTGTCACCGGTCCTGTTCATAATTTTTATGGACAGGATTTCTAGGCGCAGCTAGGGGCCGGAGGGGATCCGGTTTGGGAACCTCAGGATTTCATCTCTGCTTTTTGCAGATGATGTTGTCCTGTTGGCTTCATCGGATCGGGACCTTCAGCATGTGCTGGGGCGGTTTGAGGCCGAGTGCGACGCGGCAGGGATGAGAATCAGCACCTCCAAAACCGAGGCCATGGTTCTCCATCGGGAAAGGGTGGCGTGCCTTCTCCGGGTGGGTGGAGAAGTCCTGCCTCAGGTGGAGGAGTTCAAGTATCTTGGGGTCTTGTTCACGAATGAGGGAATGATGGAGCGGGAGATTGACAGATGGATCGGTGCAGCATCCGCAGTTATGTGGTCGATATACCGGACCGTCGTGGTGAAGAAGGAGCTGAGTCGAAAGGCGAAGCTCTCGATTTACCGGTCAATCTACGCACCTACCCTCACCTATGGTCATGAACTTTGGGTAGTGAGCGAAAGGACAAGATCGTGGATACAAGCGAGCAAGATGAGTTTCCTCCGCAGGGTGGCTGGATGCTCCCTTAGAGATAGGGTGAGGAGTTCGGTCACCCGGGAGGAGCTCGGAGTCGAGCCGCTGCTCCTTCACATTGAGAGGAGTCAGCTGAGGTGGCTTGGGCATCTGTACCGGATGCCTCCTGAAAGCCTCCCTAGGGAGGTGTTCCAGGCATGTCCCACCGGGAGGAGACCCCGGGGAAGACCCAGGACACGCTGGAGAGACTATGTCTCTCGGCTGGCCTGGGAACGTCTCGGACTCCCCTCGGAAGAGCTGGAGGAAGTGTCTGGGGTGAAGGAAGTCTGGGCATCCCTGTTGAGGCTGCTGCCCCCGCGACCCGGGAACGGATAAGCGGAAGAAGATGGATGGATGGATGGATGGCATTTTCATTCGGAATTAGGTGTTTACATGGTAATTTTTAATCTGATTTAATTTTAATTCTGAATTAAAGAGGAATTAAACTTCCCATGTAAACGCACTGAATGTGATTTTTGTTTTACTTTTTTTAGATTCCGTCACTCCCAGTTGAAGATCTCTGTTAGAAATTACAGACTTTCACATTCTGTGCGAGTGGAAAAACCTGCAAAATTAATTGTGGGTTAGGGGTTAGGATTAGGTTGATGTGGAAATGCATTTCCGCATTTAGTTTACTGCTCTGGGGCCTCACTTATAAAAGAGTGTGTAGGATTCATACTAAAAGTGTACGTGCGCTCAAAAGCCGAAAATGGCGTGCGCACAAAAAAATCCTGATTTATAAAACCGTATGCACGCACATCTGCACGCAATGTTCTCTTTATAAATCACAGTCCAGCTGGAAGGTTGCGCACGTGAATTCGCCTCATATCCCGCCTTCTACATGCCCACTTCATACCATGAATGGTGATGAAGCATTTTGACCATTTGGCCCCCCTGCAGGGACACAACGACGCCTTGCAGATTGCTCAAGCCCCCCCTTATGCTCATAGACATGCGGGTTCCAGTTCCTGGGGACCCCTGCCGGGACATTGTCACGCAAGGTCCGGCGTTCTGCATCCCTGCCGAGACTTCCAGCCCCCACAGAGACAAAGAACATATACGGACTTCCTGATCACTCAGGGGTGGTCCCAAAGCTAAAAGTCCCACCTCTCTCACTGGGCTGGTTTATTCCTGTAACTTTTGTATAAAAACCCTTTTTACAAACCAATTTGTGTCGACACACCAAATACAGACTTGATCTGTGATGGTCATGTCGACCGCCGGCTGAACTGATTAAAACCTCTCTATACCACGAGCGGACTTCTGAACTGGTTTTTGATAAATTCCACAACAATGGTCAATGCAAAGTAGTTGATGACTGTATTTGTATATAAATGAACCTGCTGAGCATGCGCAGCGCTTGCCTGCAGTCTGTTTCTGCTGTGCGTCAGGATGAATGAGACATGTGTCGAGCCAGGCCACCGTGCCACTAAATTTCACGGAGACCGAGATCGAGATGCTTGTGGATGAGGTGGAGGCCAGGAAAACAACATTATTTGGTGGTCACAGTAGTGGCATCACAAAAAAAAAGAAAGCGAGTGAATGGCAGCACGTCGTTGCTGCGCTAAACGCCGTGAGTGCCACGGACAGATCTGTGGCAGAAATAAAAAAGAAGTGGTGCGATTTGAAGGTGGAGGCCAAGAGGAGAGTGACCCGGCACCTATTTGTTAAGTCCTCAGTCACTCTCCAGTTGTAAGCGGTGGGTGACGAGGAGGTTCCTGGCACGGCGTGTCCTGCACCGCGGCTGCACCAGCAGCACCAGAGCGTCCCAAGCGCATAGCGCAGCTGGAAGTGGCCGTGTCCTGACTGACGCTGTGTTTCAAACAGAGGGACACGACCAGCACTATTATATTATAAGTCTGATATTCTTTTACACCGTTTAGAACACTATTTAGGCCTTAAGGGTATAGCTCTTAACTGGTTTTTATCTTATCTTACTGGAAGATCTTTCTCTGTGTCTGTTGGTAGTCATGAGTCGGATAAGATGAGCATTCCATATGGTGTCCCTCAGGGGTCAATTTTAGGTCCTCTTTTATTTAATATATACATGCTGCCTCTTGGATCCATAATTCAAAGACATAATGTCTCCTACCAATCATATGCAGATGACACACAGTTATATATTTCTGTTTCGGCCAACAACCTTGACCCAGTAAACAACCTCATCCAGTGTATTATAAACATCAGTTCTTGGATGGGTAAAAATTTTCTCCGGCTTAACCAGGACCGAGATTCTGTTAGTTGGTCCCAAAGCCCTGAGGCAGAAAATTCAACCTCATCTAACATCTTTACCTGTTAACCCATGTGAAAATGTCAAAAACTTGGGTGTGCACTTAGATGCTGACCTGAGTTTCCACAGACACATCTGTAATATTTCTAAGACTGCATTTTATCATTTGAGAAATATTGCAAAGGTTAGATGTTTTTTATCTCAGTCTGATTCCGAGAAACTAGTGCATGCTTTTATTTCTAGTAGACTGGACTATTGTAACGCGCTATTCGCTGGACTGCCAAAGCAGTCACTCAATAAGCTACAGCTCATTGGGGGGCACGGTGGCGCAGCTGGTAGTGCAGCGGTCTCACAGCAAGAAGGTCCTGGGTTCGATTCCCGCCGGGGGACGCTGTGGGTGCTGAAGTGCGTGTTAGTTCCCCCATGACTTCAGTGCCCACACCATGGGTGGGGTTGGCGAAAGGATCTTTCTGTGTGGAGTTTGTATGTTCTCCCCGTGTTCCCTTGGGTAGCTAATGGGAGCTACCCTCACAAAAAAACATGCACAACGTGATCCTTCCACGCGCTACGTTCGGCCGGAGAAGCCCCACCCTGTCTGGTGAAAAGATGCGGCCTGCTCACTCCTCAGGTTAAGGAGGAGACCTGAGCTCAGTGCAGGGCCCTTCCGGGGTTGGTAGAGGATGGCAATGCCCAGGACTGTCAGTAGGTAGGAGCACGGGGTGGTAAAAATGGGAAAAAAAAAACGGGATAAAAATATTTAAAAAAAAAAAAAATAAGCTACAGAATGCGGCCGCTAGAGTACTGACCAGAACCAAGAAATCTGACCATATCACTCCTATTTTATCAAAACTCCACTGGCTCCCAATAAAACAAAGAATTGATTTTAAAATTCTTCTTATAGTTTATAAATGTTTTAATGGTCTGGCCCCCTCTTATGTCTCTGACATGCTCAGTTTATATGTACCGAAAAGATCCCTTATCTCTGAACAAAGATCTCCTAATCATACCCAGGATAAATTCTCAATCAGCATATGGTTCATTCAGTCATTACGGTCCCACACTCTGGAACTCTGTACCACATGAACTACGCTCTGCTTCATCACTGGCCTCTTTTAAAAGTAAATTAAAAACATATCTTTTTTCACAAGCTTTTAGCTAGTTTGTTGGAATCAGTACTATAATTTTAATTTTAATATCTTTTAATTTCTTTCTCTCTTTTATCATGTTTTATGTTTTTGTGTTTTATGTGTTTTATTGTACTTTGTATGTGTTTTTATGTGTGTTAGCACATTGAGTTTATGCTTGTCATATGAAATGTGCTATATAAATAAATCTGATTTGATTTGATTTGATTTGATATGTGATGACATTAAGAGTATGACGCGAATCTGGCTTCATTTCACCACCTCACCGTCTGCGTCGCCAGTTCCCCATATCTTCAAAATGTTCGTGCGCTAGGATCAAAGTTTGCGTAAAGATACGCATATTTTCCCGTTACGTTTTTTTTTTTAAATCCCAACCTTTGCATAGAAGGTGGTGTACGCATCTTTCAAGCCTTGTTTTGTGCGCACGCAAGCTTTATAAATGAGGCCCCTGCTCATCAGAATGAGTTAGAAGATTTGTCCAGCTCTTTGCCTGATTCAGCACTGAGAAAGCTGCATGCACTTATGGCAAGATGATATTATGATGGTGAATTTAAGACCTAGTTTTTCTGAATGAATGGACTGTTTTGTTGGGTGGGAAGAAAACAAAAAAAAATCTAGTACTAGCAAGGCAGAACCTGGATCCAAGTGGACTCACAGCATTCTGACCAGCACTCATCCATGCTATATCCTCCTATGTGATTTTTTGTTTCTATTGTTCTCTTACATGCAATTCATTTTGATTTTAAGATTTTATGAAATTGTTAAAGGTTTGAAGGGTTTTTCAAGTTCCAAGATTCAACACTGGTGGTTGCTCTCAGGGCAGGATCACCTCTTGGTTTTTATGATTAGACTGTTTAGTTGAGTTCTTCTTTAGGTTGAGACAATGAAGAGAAATATGGAGCCAAATCAGGGCCAAAAGTTTTGCTAATTTGAAAATAAAATTTGAACCTGAAATTTTTTTTTTACAGTTTCAGTTTTATTTTTTTCAGTATCAGATCTTTTTTTCAGTTTCAAATCTTTTTATTTCAGTTTCAAATCTTTTTTTCAGTTTCAAATCTTTTTTTTTCAGTTTCACGTCTTTTTTTTTCAGTTTCACATCTTTTTTTTCAGTTTCACTTCTTTTTTTTTCAGTTACAAATTTTTTTTTCAGGTTCAGACTTTTGGCCCGGATCTGGCGTGGGGGGCGTGGCATCAACTGAGAGGGGCGTGGCATCATGAGTGACAGCAGAACAGAGAAGGTTGGGGACGTTATTCAGTCATGTTGCCTTCAGGAAACGTAGGTTGCAGAAGTTATCAGTAGAAGTATGAATCAACACTGTATATACACTATATTCACGTGATTGGCAGTGGAAAAAACTGATATTAGTGACACATTTATGTTTGAAAGGCTGTTTTAGACCGTACTTGGCACCAATCGCAGTATAAAAGCAATAAACTATGCCAGACTGTACAGTTCAACAGCCACACTTTAAAGTTTGACATTTCCCACTTCTACATACTACCAAGTACGGTCTAAAACAGCTTTTTAAACAGAAATGTGTCACTAGTATCCGTTTTTTCCACTGAAAATCACGTGAATACGGTGTATATACAGTGTTGATTCATTCTTCTACTGATAACTTCTGCAACCTACGTTTCCTGAAGGCAACATGAGTGAGGAACGTCCCCCGCCTTCTCTGTTCTGCTGTCACTCATGATGCCACGCCCCTCTCAGTTGATGCCACGCCCCCCACGCCAGATCCGGGCCAAAAGTCTGAACCTGAAAAAAAAATTTGTAACTGAAAAAAAAAGAAGTGAAACTGAAAAAAAAGACGTGAAACTGAAAAAAAAAGACGTGAAACTGAAAAAAAAAGATTTGAAACTGAAAAAAAAGATTTGAAACTGAAATAAAAAGATTTGAAACTGAAAAAAAGATCTGATACTGAAAAAAATAAAACTGAAACTGTAAAAAAAAAATTTCAGGTTCAAATTTTATTTTCAAATTAGCAAAACTTTTGGCCCTGATTTGGCTCCATATAGAAACAGATGTTTTAAAACTGATAGGTCTCATCCTGTTTTTCCTCAAAGTTTTAGTTACCTTAGATCTCTGCCGAGTTAACATCTCAAGTAAGAAACAATCAACAGAAAATATATGTCTGAAAGTGTGACATGTTTAGGTGTCTTTCCCCGCAGCTGCCTCCACAGATAAGGTTCAACATCTGCACCTATAACATACAAAAAACCTCCTTTTTCAGTATAAATACGACTCAATCAATGACCACCGTGTGCATTTCTCTCCTACCTCCGTGGTTTGAGAAACGTGTACCTCCAACTGGAAAATATTGTGCATGATATAATAAAGCTTGTATTAACATTTGATTCTGTTCACTGGTTTTCTTATGGTGCACCAGACAAACAAACATGCAGATCTTTCATTAGATAAAAGCATCTGCTAAATGATAGAAATAGTAGTATTAGTACTAGTTTTATATGCATACATTATTATTTAGGATAATTATATTCTATTTTTAGTTTTAAGATGTAGTTTTCTTGTTTCTTAAAGGTTTTATGAATTATTTGATTGCTTGAATTGGGAGTTTTTTATGGAAAAATAAAACACAATCTTGTAGTAAGTTGCATTTTTACTTTTGTGCCAGCTGTACATGTGGAAATCTGTGCTGGCTTAAGTTTCTATTTAAAAAAGAAATACAGAAAGTGAAAAATGCAGTCATTGTAACATTATCTTTGACTTTTATTTCTTCAAGGTGCACCCTTGAACACATTTTCAAAAAGTTAAAACACGGCAGTTTAAACTGAATTTGCACATGACAGATGCTTTGCAAGCTGTAGGTGTTGGGAGTGTTAAAGCTTTCACTATTCAGAACGGCATGCAAAAACAAGGTTAGTCATTTAATGACACGATGTTTACAGATAGGTAGACTATGCAATATATAGTCCATTTTATCGATGTGGCTAATCACTGAGCGTGTTAATGCTATATCTGAATCTGAACAAGTCAGCAAAAGTGTGACATGCATATTAAAACGTTTGCTACGGTTGCATTGAAACCTGGCTCACTATCATCAAATGAAATGCCTTGCTATTTGAAACAGTTTATTATTCTTTTAGAATTGTGTCTGCACTCAGGTGCCCATGTAAGCTATAATCTTGATTACTTTGTCTGAGCAACAATACGTTCTTAAAATAAGCAAATAAACATTATTTTCTGTCTGGGAAGAATGAAGGAAAAATAAGATTATATGGGCATTGTGAGGAATAACAAGAATATTTTTTTAATTCCAGGGGGATGCTGTTGGATATTAAGAGGATGCCTTCTGTTGCAGTAATAAAGCTGAGTTGTTAAACTAGCACAGTTGTAGTGAAGCACACGTATACAATCTTGTTAACTGGATGTATATGTATTTGACATGAAGGGAATGAAATGAAAGAATAACAGAAACACTGAAAATCCACCAGTCTGTTGTTGAGATAAAGGTAACATTTTTCAAAGATGTTACTAATTTGGTTTCGTGGTTATTTTGTCAGTTTTCGTTGTTTTGTAATTGGTATGTCTTCGATACATTTTCTTACAATGCACATCTTCTTTGGTGATACGTTGTTTAAGACCATCGTTACAACTACAATATAGGAAAACACAAAAAGCATCCTCAGGCTTTAGTATGTTGATCCTGCAAGCTACTATTAAGCCTGTCTCGAAATCCCTCCCCTCAACATAGTGCTCATTTCCAAAGAGCTTATTAACCCTGCCGTACGGCTGACTTGGAGATTCAATGTTTCAGTGCAGCTATTTAATTAGAAGCTTCTTTAGAATGTGAAAGTGGATCTCTCACCCTGTTTTTGATTTTGTGGAACTCGTACTGCATCCTGATGCAGTACAAAGCTGTAGCAAATTGTTATCATTTTTTAAAATGTAACCTTAAATATTGATTGATATAAATATTGATTATCTGTAATCGGTTTTATTGACACAGTCAGAGTGGCAGTCCAGCTTTGTCAGAGTGGCAGTCCAGCTCACAAAATATGCTCGGTTTATTGTGTTTCTTTTCCTCTTTAAAATTTGCGCTTATCACTTTTGTCTCCAAATATTGTCAAAAAGAGCCTTACAATCCCCTGATGTCCATGTAACTATGCTGACCTATTATGTGGGTAGGTGGCTCAGTTGGTAGAAAGTTCGCCAATGAACCTGAAGGTCGTGGTTCGAGCCCTAGTTCCTCCTGTGTCCTTGGGCAACACACTGAATCCCCAGTTAGGCCCAATCCCAATACACCTCCTACTTTTTTCACTAGCCCTACTTTCTACCACTAGCCCTCCCTCACTATCACTACCCCTAAAAAAGAAGGGACAGATTTTAGGGCACTGGAAATCTTCCCAGGGGCCTGTCCCAATACACCCCCTACTCCTACTTTCAGCACCACCCCTAAAATCAGGAAGCTGAGAGCCAAAAGCTGTTTTAATTTCAGTTGTAGCGCTGTTAATATGCCACTTTATTAAGTTTTAATATTTTTTCAGGCGTAAAAGTAACCGTTAAGATCCCCAACCTGGGCTCAGTTTATCCAAATAACGCCTGTTAAGAAATTTGACCCGATGTTTTCGGAGATGATAAGAGCCGCCGGCTCGGAGCAGCAGCTCACAGCCGGAGTACAGATGTGATCGCCCTGCGCCGTCGTCCCGGGGGAGAAACCTGCAGCTCTGTTGAGAATTACTGCTGGCTGAAATAAATCATTTAGGAAGATAAATGTTGGTTTAATAGATGAAATCTACAGTTGTAGCTACGCCTGTTAAGAAATTTGCTCTGAAAATTTCGAGATTTCTGCCTGCCGGCTCCGGAGCTGATTTATGGGGCCGCGTTAAATCGACGCAGAGCCTACGGCGTAGGGTACGGCGTACGGCTCTGCGTCGCTGCGTAACATCGACGCAGAGCCTACGGTGTAGGTTACGGCGTAGGTTACGTAACCTACGCCGTAGGCTCTGCGTTGGTGTAACGCGGAACCATAAATCAGCCTTTATTCTGGCGTGATCTTCGGCAAACGGGCAAACGAGTGATTATGTACATTCACTGAGTGAATATTATGAAAGTAAAATATATATTTCTCGCTAGAAATGTAATCAAAATGCATTTTTATGCAGAAACTAACTCAAAATATTGATTTTATTCACTAAAAAATAAGAAATGTCCACCATGTTTTTTTTTTTTATTCAGTCCGCAAATGACGACGAAAAGCATTCTGTGAAATTTTTCTGCCCCTAGATCAGCTAGTGTGCATCGGAAAACACTCGCTCCGTAGGGACAGATTCATAGCCGCTATACTAGTTTTCTTCACTACCCCTAGGTGGAAAGAGGAATTGGGACACCACTACCCTCACGGGAACGCGCAAAATTTCGGGGTAGGGATGAAAACTAGAGGTAGGGGGAGTATTGGGACAGGGCCAAACTCCTGGTTGTCAGACCAGCGCCGTTGTATGGCAGCTCTGCCGACAACCGGTGTGTGAATGTGTGTGTGTGTGGGTGAATGTCTACAGTGCTAAGTTCTTTGGGGCTGTAGGAGTACAGATGGAAAGCGTTATATAAGTGTAAGCAATATTTTCGGTCAGCATAAGGAATTGTTTAATTGTAATGCT
The DNA here is from genome assembly GCF_033807715.1 of Cololabis saira. Lineage (NCBI taxonomy): Eukaryota > Metazoa > Chordata > Actinopteri > Beloniformes > Belonidae > Cololabis > Cololabis saira. The sequence continues at coordinate 39,689,545 of NC_084587.1, forward strand.
TACCATTCACTTTGAAAGAAAATCTTTGAGTTTTGGTTGAGTCGGCCCGCATTCTCACTCGTTGGTGGTAAAGTGTTAACAATTTAAGGGCAATTGTTTTTTCATCTTGCCATTCCACAAACCAAACAGGTTTTATATTATCGCAACTCTTTAGTCTTGTCTCATAAGAAACAGAATCATAATTGCTTTATCAATCCCCAGACGAAAATTGGTTGTGTTACTTCTGCACAAATACCTAAGAAACAAGAGTATCAGGCTTACTAGATCAAAGTCGAGTAAGCCTGCTATTCTATGTTAATACGTCTATGTTAGTACAACAAATTAACAGAAGAAAATACAATAGTCATAAGTGCAATATAAATATGTATGAATGGAATATATAGTATATAGTTTGTTCAATTGAAATTCAAGCTGTTGAATTCTAATGAATAGCTTCAAATTATTCAAATGAACTGGCAGAAGTAAATAAAAAGAGAAAATATTAAGGTTAATCAAAACTGAAAAATATTGGCTACTATATAATAATAGGCATACAGTTGTTTTAACGATGGAATGTGACATCAAGTGTCATCATAACACATAATAGATGTCACATAAAATGACTGGCCTCACTGCCTGCAGGGCTTGAACTCTGGGCCTTTTCTGCCACAATTCTACATCATTACATTCAGATAAGCATTCTTATGTTAATACATGATGTGCGCAGATTACGTGGTCAGATGGGTTTTAAAATCACTTGATCAACTGATTATTGTTCAGGGTTTTGGTGAAACAGAATTATAAACCAGCAAAGGTCATAGGGAGTAATGTGTACACTGTTGCTCTTTCTTCCTACCTGACTGCATTTCTAGGGTGTCTGAGACTTACCATGTTTAATAAAAACTAATGTAAACTGCTATAATCTAATTTTAAGCACTTCCATAATGGTCATGCATCGATTTGTCAGATTTTTTGCACTCACATTATACAGATTATGTTTTTCTTCAGAATCAGAATCACTTTTATTTGGCCAGGTCAGGTCAGACAAGACATGGAATTTGATTTGGTTGTTATCGCTCACTCTACAGTAAATAGGTAAATAGGTAATAGACAAATGACCAGCTCTTGTTAACATATATACAATTTTTAAAAAGTGAAAGATGCAGCAGAATGAGGTAGATATGATATGATAGATTCATAAAATTATTTTCTTTTGGATGCTCTCATAGATGTACACTTTAGCTGCATAAATACAATGATGTTGTTACTCTTAATTTGGCACATTTATTGGCTTAAAGTTTTTTTAAAAAAAGGAAAGAAACAAAGCTCTACCATTGAACTCCATAAATATTTTCATATAAGAATTAATATCAATAAACACAATATAGTGACTCCATCCCTGAGTTTACACCTTCCAGTTAATACTCATTAATTTTCTTGAAAGCTACATGTTCATGTGATAAGTTCAAAGTAAACCAAATGATTGTCCGTCCGTCCATCCATCCATTATCTATACCCGTATCTATATCTTTTAGGGTCACGGGGGTCTGCTGGAGCCTATCCCAGCTATTTTCAGGTGAGAGGCGGGGGTTACAAATGATTGTCTCTCGAGAAATTCTGAATCTAGGTTTAAAATAATAGTCTTTGTTATGTGACCAATATGTGACCGTGTGTGATGTACCGTGTGTGATATCTTTTGCTGGTCTTAGTTGCCCCTCCCCTCTTAATTCCATAAGAAAGTGGTTCAGAAGACAAGGGACCTATTCTAGAGGTTTATTTCCCCTGTGGCTTATGGTCATTTAATGCCCTGATTGGAATCTGATTTTGCTGCCAAAGAATTTACAAATCCTTACCCATAATGTCAGGATTTGCTGTTCCATGAATGTGGGGTTTAGCTGGAAGGTTCCCCTGGCATTTTCTCTAAAGGCCACATAGGCTATTCACTGTTCAGTCATATTGCCTTAAACTACTCTTTTTCATTGATATGTTTGATAATATTAAGGGCTTTATAGGTGAACTGGGCTTTAAAGAATTAGAGTTATTGATTCTAGATTGTTTGTAAGGGCTTTGACATTTTAAAACTGTTGAACCTTAATTGGATACACAAATCAAAATAGTTTGAATAGTCTCAAAAAGACTTGACAGAGCAAATTGTTCAACAGTACTGTCATTTACATATTATGTAATGAATAAATTCACATTTTTTTAGTTTCAAAGAATACTTTGTATATGCAAAATAGTATAAGCAGTTTGTCTTCACTATATCGAGATTGCAAATAATTCAGTCAGGTCAGGTGAAATGTACGGGTCCTGCTTTGAGTCACAACTTTATTGTTATGGTTTGTGTTGTGTTTGTGTGTTCAAATGATCTTGTCTAGCCAGACAAAATGCAACAAAATAACCAAATTATTCTGGAATATCGTGTACTGTATCTGGTTTTTTTGGGGGGCATTTGTTTGAGGTTAATTATTTGGTAAGTATTAGTTAACAGAGGGTAAAGAGTGCAGTGTGTTTGGATTGGTTTTGAGTAAATTAATTTTGTTACCTCAGTCTCAGTCTTGAGGCCAGTTTTTGTAGGTCATGCCGGTGGCAGTTGAGCCAGGTGACAGGTGGAGGGTTTCCTATCCGTATTAGTTTGGTGTGGCGGTGCGGAATTTCTCCTGGTAGGCTGTAGCAACCTTCTCTTTTGGGATCGTCTAAGAGGGGGTAGTGTTGTGCCGAACGTGGCTGAAGCATTGCATTGGAGCATGTCTGTGGCTCTGAGAGGGTTGCCGGGCTGCTGGTCGCCTTCCTGATCCAGCGAGAGTTAGTGCATAAAAACCCACCACAGTGCCACAATAAGACTAAACCGGGAGCTTAGACAGGGGGTTTTGCTTGTAGATTAATGGGGGAATTCTAAATTGGTCTGGTTCCTTTTTTGTGCACACCATCTGCAGCAAGATCATGTTGTAGGTCTTTGGAAATGGTCTGTGGGTTGAGTTTGACTGTTCTCACCATCCTTAGCCCCTGCTTATTTGAGATTTTTCTTGGCCTGCCACTCCGGACAACTGTGCCTCTCCGGACTATATTCCTCACAGTGGAAACTGACAGCTGAAATCACTGAGCTAGCTTTTTGTATCTTTCCCCTAATCCATGATGTTGAACAATCTTTGTTTTCAGGTCATTTGACAGTTGTTTTGAGGCTCCCATGTTGCCACTTTTCATAGATGATGCAAAGAGGAGAACTTGCAACTGGCCACCTTAAACACACTTTAACACACTTTCTCATGATTGGCTTCACCTGTGTATGTAGGTCAAGGGTCAATGAGCTTACCAAACAAACTGTGTGTTCCAATAATTGGTGCTAAAGGTATTCAAATCAATAAAAGAACAAAGGTGCCAAAATGTATGCACCTGTCTACTTTTGTTTAAGTAATTATTGTACACTTCCTGTAAATCCTATATACTCAATTTCACTTCTCAAATATCACTGTCTTTGTCTGCTATATGATATATTTAACTGAAATTGCTAATCCGAATAACCAATGATTTAAAAAGGAAAATCTTGAAATTGATCAGGGGTGCTCAACCTTTTTCATACCACTGTATGTTTGAACAGCAGAAGGAGCTTCTTTTGATGCAGCTGGAGTTTGATAAATAATAAAATAAATAACACAAGTGAGTTCTCTTATCAATATAGATGGATACACTGCTAACAGTTCAACATCCAGCTTCAGAGTGAGTGTTTCTTGGTAGTATTTCTTGGATATAAGGACATATATCCTCATATTTGGATATGGTAAAATCCTGCCTACAATTCCTTACTAGAAGGATGTCTTTAAATGAATTTGAACACCCTCCAGCTGATACAAAATGCTGCAGCCAGAGTTCTGATGAGGATCAAAATGATAGCTCATATTCACCATTTTAAGCTTCCCTTCATTGGCTTCCCGTTGAATCCAGGATATAATTTAAAAATCTTCTTCTCACATATCAAGTCCTCTAGGGCATAACTCCATCTTATGTAACTTATAGTTCCATATAAATGGTAGATTGGGAGGTGGAGCTTTAAGTTACCAGGGTTGTGGAACTAGTGAGATCTCCAAACGGACGGACCCAAGGTTAATGACCCCAGCAAACAAACTGACTACTGACTGAGTAAAACATGCATCTGCGGCAAGCTGTGCAAGAACCAACGTAGCCTGAAAATCCATCAGGCAAGGATGAAATGTTTGGCGTGGGAGAGCGAGGTGCAACGCACAGGTCCTGGACCTGGTGAGACGCAGGAGGAGCCGGGACAGGAGACACCCCACAGTTCCCAGTCCCTCCACGTACGTCTCCCAAGCCGAGCAGTGTAGTTCCACAGCAGCGGATTAAGTGGCCCCCAGCAAGCAGACGGAGTGAGTGGCTGCAATTTGACGAGGACGTGTCCAACATCATTTGAGCCACAGCCAATGGGGATGCTGACAGCAGACTCCTAGCAATGACCACCATCATTGTTAGCTATGGCTCCGAAAGATTTGGCCGGATGGAGAAGGGCAACACCAAGCCCACTGCCTACACCATGAATCGCAGGGCCGCCAAGATACATCAGCTGCGACAGGAGCTCCGAACCCTCAAGAAACAGTTCAAAAGCTCTGCTGAGGAGGAGAAACAACCATTGGCAGAACTGCGCAACATCCTGCAGAAGAAGCTGACAACCCTCCGCAGAGCAGAGTGGCACAGGAGGCGGGGAAGAGAGAGAGCGAGGAAGCGAGCGGCCTTCATTGCTAACCCCTTCCGGTTCACAAAACAGCTGCTTGGGGACAAGCGCAGCAGCTGACTCGAGTGCAGGAGAAGGGAGGAAGTGAATCGCTTCCTCGAAAAACACCTTGAGCGACCCACTGAGAGAAGAAGATCTGGGACCCAACAAAGCTCTCATCATCCCTGCCCTACCAACAGCAGAGTTCAAGCTGACGGAGCCTAGCCTAAAGGAAGTTGAAGAGGTTGTCAAGGCAGCCCGCTCAGCATCTTCCCCAGGCCCAAGTGGTGTACCCTACCTCGTCTACAAGCGCTGTCCAGAGCTCCTCCGGCACCTGTGGAAGACGTTGAAGGTGATCTGGCAAAAGGGGAAAGTGGCCGACCAGTGGAGGTGTGCAGAGGGGGTTTGGATTCCCAAGGAGGAGGACTCGAAAAGCATCAATCAGTTTCGGACAATCTCACTATTGAGTGTGAAAGGGAACGTGTTCTTCAGCATCATCTCCAGAAGACTGACTGAGTTTCTCCTCAAGAACAACTACATCAACACCTCAGTGCAGAAGGGAGGGATTTCTGGAGCTCCCGGCTGCTTAGAACACACTGGTGTAGTCACACAGCTCATCAGAGAGGCCCTTGAGAACAGAGGCGACCTAGCTGTGTTGTGGTTGGACCTGACTAACGCCTACGGGTCCATCCCACACAAACTAGTTGAGCTCACATTACACCTCCACCATGTTCCCAGCAAGATCAAAGACCTGATCCTGGATTATTACAACAATTTCAGGCTCAGGTTCACTTCTGGGTCAGCAACATCAGACTGGCACCGCCTTGGGAAAGGAATAATAACAGGATGTACCATCTCTGTTACCCTTTTCGCACTGGCGATGAACATGTTGGTCAAGGCAGCTGAGATGGAATGCAGAGGGCCTCTATCCAGATCAGGTGTTCGACAGCCCCCGATAACAGCCTACATGGATGATCTTACCATCAGAACAACATCAGTGCCAGGGAGCAGGTGGATCTTGCACGGACTGGAGAGACTCATCACATGGGCTAGAATGTGTTTCAAGCCCTCCAAGTCAAGGTCCATGGTACTGAAGAGGGGGAAGGTGATTGACAAGTTCCGGTTCTCAATCTCAGGAACTTCAATCCCAACCATCACGGAGCAACCAGTCAAGAGCTTGGGGAAACTCTTTGACTCTAGCCTAAGAGACTACGCTGCCATCCAGAAGTCTGGCGAAGACCATGGAGCGTGGTTCACCAAGGTGGACAAGTCCGGCCTGCCAGGTAGATTTAAAGCCTGGATCTACCAGCATTCCATCCTGCCAAGAGTCCTGTGGCCTCTCCTCGTCTATGCAGTCCCAGTATCAACTGTGGAATCCCTTGAAAGGAAGATCAGCAACTTTTTCCGGAAGTGGCTAAGCCTTCCACGCAGCCTCAACAGCGCTGCCCTGTACGGGTCTAGTAACACCCTGCAGCTACCTTTCAGTGGGCTCACTGAGGAATTCAAGGTAGCACGCACCAGAGAAGCCCTACAGTACAGGGATTCCAGGGACTGCAAGGTAGCATCAGCTGGGATTGAAGTGAGGATGGATAGGAAGTGGAGGGCTGAGAAGGCAGTGGAGGTGGCAGAGTCTCACCTAAGGCAGAAGGCACTGGTGGGGTCTTGGCAACAGGAAGAGCAGGCTTGGGCTACTTCCCAAAGTCCCAAGTCAGCCAGGCCCGAGGCAAGGAGAGACACCATCTACTCCAGGAAGAGGTCCGAGCAGGTGTGGAGGAAGAGCGAGTGAGCAGGGTGGTGGGACTCCGGCAGCAGGGAGCATGGACAAGGTGGGAGAGCACATTACAGCGCAAGGTTACCTGGTCAAACATCATGCAGGCAGACTTCCATCGGGTTCGGATCGGCGTGCAGGCAGTTTACGATGCTCTCCCAAGTCCAGCAAACCTCCATGTGTGGGGGAAGAGTGAGACACCTTCCTGCCCCCTTTGCTCCGGAAGTGGCTCCCTAAAACACCTCCTCAGCAGCTGTCCGAGGGCCCTGGCCGATGGCCGCTATCGATGGCGCCACGATCAGGTGCTCAAAGCAGTTGCGAAGAGCATAGCCTCAGCTAACAGCACCAGCAAAAAACACCATGCTCCATAGAAGGCAATCCCCTTTGTCAAAGCTGGAGAGAGGCCCGTGAAAGGCCCACAGACAGCATCAGGACTCCTACACGCAGCCCCTGATTGGCAGCTGCATGTCGACCTCGAGAAACAGCTGAGGTTCCCCCAGCACATTGCTACAACATCTCTCCAGCCAGACAAGATCATCACCTCCGAGGCTTCAAAACACCTGATCATGCTGGAGCTGACAGTGCCCTGGGAAGAGCGGATCGAGGAAGCCAACAAGAGGAAACGTGCCAAATACCAGGAGTTGGTGGAGGAGTGTAGGGGCAGGGGCTGGAGAATATTCTATAAGCTCATAGAAGTCGGCTGTTGAGGCTTCGCAGGACGCTCGCTCTGCAAAGCCCTAGGTCGCTTGGGCGTTACAGGAGCATCAAAAAAGAGGCCCATCAAATCTGCAAGTGAAGCTGCAGAGAAAGCCACAAGTTGGTTGTGGCTAAAGAGGGCAGATCCGTGGGTTGCTACTGGGACGCAAGCCGGGAGCTGATCACCCCCGGCTGGGTCACCTAGGAGAGGGTGTCTGATGTTGCGAGACCCGAAACACCTGATGACCCTAGGATACATCACTGAAGATGCGTCCCAGTGCATCCAGGAGATGTTTCTTTGAAGTGTATTTTTTTTTTGTTTTGTTGTGATGCCCCTATCCCTATACCCCCTACCTGAGTGTGGTCCTGTTGGAGGTCTATTAAAGCCCACTTTAGTGATGTGTCAGTGACGAACGATCCGATTCTTAGAGCCGGTTCTTTGAAATGAATGACAGGACCCGGCTCCTGGCTGGGAGACAATCTGATTGGTAGCCGATTTTTTTTCTTTTGTTTTTTTTTTCTTACAGCCGCACGTGATTGGTTAAGATGCGTGGCGGCGTGTCCACACTGAGCAGAAGGAGGAAAGGGGAATTACAGAAGTGAGAGCCAAGAAAGCGAGCACATTACTACAAAGTCACAGAATAGTACACGCAAGAAAGGTGAGAAAGATAAGCAACAGAAAATGTAGCAAAATCTAATTGTATCTATCTATCTGTAAAATCTAATGTAAATGATGCAAAAATGTCATATCGGGGTATCATAAGGCTTTTGAAAGCTTGACTGAATGGTGGCTAGTGGTATTTGAATGGATTTTACATATCTGTTTGAATGGTGTCATTTTTTCTTTCATTTCGTCTGAAAGCAGTCAAACACCACTCCTCTTCTAGATTTGTCCAAGTCCGTTTTAAAGTATGAAGCTGTGAATTAAACCAAGGACCGCGCCTCCTCTGTTTGATTAACTTCTTTGTCACAGCTTTCTAAATGTGTACACATTAGAGCTATAGGTCTGACAAGACAATCAACCTATGCAATAGTAAATCTCAGACTGCTGTTCAACATAGGCTGACTTCTAGTCATTTCTTTTTTACAGCCATAAATATCATGTCCAGAGAAGTCTTTAAATAACAAATTTGTTTTCTTAAGTACCAGACTTTTTACCTTTCCGCAGACTTTTAGTAATTGGTAGGGCAAGATGAGATGTGAATATATGTGACTTGTCTTACAAATATGTGTGTGCTCATGAATGGATACACTCAGAGTAATTGGGTTGGTCTGCCGAATCACCGGTGGAATAGTAGAGGACAGGATGGGGGGAATGAGAGGGAAATGAGACGATGCATTGCTTCAGCTCATTAACCAACGCCTGTTAGCTTCGAAATAAATTGGGTGAGATTCCACCACTGGAGAAGCTGATTAGTTCATTTTTCTCAGACCCACCCTGCCTAATCTGTCATAAGGGTAGTGAGGCATGGATGCACTCTCCCTCTCACTCTGTCTCACTTACACACACTCACACACACACACACACACACACACAACATCTAAGTACACATATATTAAAAATCTCTGGCCCGTGGATTTTGGAACAGATGTGCATGAGACAGGTGTCAGGACAACTCAAAGGTCTCCTAACTTGCTGTAGCCGTGTCTGACCAGGCTTGCATGAAGTGGTTAAGGCTCCATCCTCAATGGGATTCATAGCTTTGTCTTGGCTGACAGAAGACTTCAAGAAACTAGCAGAGTGGTGGGAATTGCTCTTAGACCCAGGACAAAAACAGCATTTAAAAGTAGTCTGTGTTGGCTGCAGCTCTGCAAGAGCATTAGATGCCTTGCTGTTAAAGGTTTAAGTACAGGTCTTCTCTGTGTACTCTGTTCTCCACCCAAAAAATGTCTGGTTAATTAGGGCCCAAGCACTTACAGTGCAAAGGCCCTATTGTATCTGTAGGAAATTTTTTTTCTCATTTTTATTTTTCTGACGAAATGAGGGCATTTTTGCCCTCCTAAACGTGCCCCAAAAGTGCAAACAGCAACAGAAGACGACATCAGTTTGTGTGTGTGTGTGTGTGTGTGTGTGTGTGTGTGTGTGTGTGTGTGTGTGTGTGTGTGTGTGTGTGTGTGTGTGTGTGTGTGTGTGTGTGTGTGTGTGTGTGTGTAGATAGGGTGATGAAAGTAGATACATAAATTGACAATGTTTTTTTTTTTTTAATATTTTTTTATCCCCGATTTTTTACCCATTTCATCACCCAGTGCTCATACCTAAGTAACAGTCCTGGGTATTGCTCTCCTCTGCCAACCCAGGGAGGGCCCTACACTGAGCTCAGGTCTCCTTCTTATCCTGAGGAGTGACGGACCGCTTCTTTTCACCAGACAGGGTGAGGATTCTCTGACCGGACGTAGCGCGTGGAAGGATCACGTTTTTCCGGCCAGATCCTCCCCACCCCATCTGGCGCCCCGGTTGGCCAGAGGGGGCATGTGTAGCCCAGGACTGTGTGCATGTTTTTGTGAGGGTAGCTCACATTGCTACCCAAGGGAACACGTGGAGAACATACAAACTCCACACAGAAAAGGCCCTTTCGCCAACCCCACCCAGGGTGTGGGCACCGAAGTCATGGGAGAACTAACACTAACTATCAAATATGGACCAACCAGATGAAGTGGGGGCGCGCTTTTTGGCATCTATCGTCGCCACGGTAACGCTTTTGACTGAGAAAAGTAATGCGCGTCGTCACAGGATCGAGACGCACATTTTGATGTATAACACACCTGGGTGCACGTTACGGTTCGGGCCGTATTAACGGCCGAAGACATGGCATAAATTGCGCCAAAATTACGCGATTAAGTCAAAATGGCCGACTTCCTGTTCGGTTTCGGCCATGGTGCCAAGAGACTTTTCTTTAAGTTGCGACATGATACAGGTGTGTACCGATTTTCGTGCATGTATGCCAAACTGTATTGTGGGGCTTGAGGCACAAAGCTTTCTGGGGGCGCTGTTGAGCCATTTTGCCACGCCCATTAATGCAAACCATTAAATATCACATTTTTCGCCAGGCCTGGCTTGCGTGCAAAATTTGGTGACTTTTGGGGCACGTTTAGGGGGGCAAAAAAGGCCCTCCTTTCGTCGGAAAAATAAGGAAAAGGAAAAAAAAAATTCCTACAGATACAATAGGGCAGGGGTATTCAATTAGATTCGGCCGGGGGCCACATCTGCAAAAGGACTGTATGGAGAGGGCCGCACAATTTGAAAATGTGGGGGTTTTTCAAAATGTATTTTGCACTCAATACGAAGACTTATGTAAATATAATACATTTGTATTATACATTTGAATATATCTAGTTTACATATGAATTATGTATTAATTGTCTCCAGATTTAGTAATTGTGAATGTTAAATATAATATTCAGATAAAGAAATATTATTTTGAATGCAAGTTCATTTCGAAACCATGCATTGTGAAAACTGAAATTGATATTGACCTACTTTTAATAAAACACGCCATAATGACAAAGCACCACTTTCCACTAAGATTTCCTTATTTGAATATTATATTAAGCATTGAGCACAAGCATTTTAGTCCATAGTAGCCAGTTTGATGTTATAAATAAGCAACCAAAATATTAACCATAAGCTCTTTTATTAATGAAACACAACTTAAATGTGATATGCATTCTCTGCACACATTACAAATAAAAATCGCACCTTGTGTGAACGCATTCCTGGCATGTCTGTCTGCCTGTGTATCTGCCTGTATCTGTTAGCTGTTATTAACTGTTCGGTTTTTTCCCCACTTATTCCACCGAACACCGAAAGTGTTTTTTTTTTGCTATTTTCGGCCGAACATTCGGTGCATCACTATTATAAAAAAAAAAAAAATATATATATATATATTTTTTTTTTCAACAAACACCCCCTTTTTTGAAATATGACCAGGGGCCACATAAAAGCTCCTGGCGGGCCGCATGTGGCGCCAATTGAATAGCCCTGCAATAGGGCCTTCGCACTGTAAGTGTTCGGGCCCTAAAAAAATAAAAAAAAAATTTTGTAACCAAATAAATATTTAAATAACATTTAATTACTATTGACAGTCTCCCACAGACTGAAATAACACCTTCTTTTAATAATTATATGCAACTTAAAGCATGTTTTTTATTTTATTTTTCTTTTATTCTTCTTCTCTTGATTTGATGGGGGCGGTACCCTAGCGCCCTCTACTGACCAACCGCCACTGGTGGTTATAGATAATGTATGGATGGATGGGTTTTATTCCAGTGATTGCTAAACATTTGGTTTTCAGACATCATCTCATTTTCAGTCTAATTACTGTATGGAAATTGTTCTTCTCCTCTGCATCATTGTCGTGTGGAACAATAAAAACAAAATTTGTAACATAGCTTGCTTGAAAAACCCTATCGATGTGTTAGTATTGTTACCATGCTGTACAAAACAGGCAGACCACTTGACCAGTTTGAAAGAATCATTGTCATCCTCAGTAAAAGACCCCCTGTTTGGTTAAAAGTGAAGAGTGGAGATTATTGGTTTTCCCAATAAGTATTTGCTGCAGCAATTCCCTGCAATATCAGAAAATGACTCTAAAGCTGTGGGTTAAAAGACCTGAGACTACATCATCCTGTTGTTTTGATAAGTTTGTGAATACATATTCATGCATCCCCAGTCCTTTCAACCCACTTACAATTTGTCTGATATTACTTCTGAACTCATCTCAATGTAAGAATAAATACACTACAAACAGGGGATTTGGTACACATTAAATAGTTAATTCTGAGAGCAGACACACATAGAAGAACAAATGTCATGCATAGACACACACACATTAATGATTAATGTAATGGACAGTCACGGAATGCCTTGTCATGCCAAAGCCCACTCTGCTCCTCCCTTCTTAATAACATAATTCATCAGAAAGTGTCAGTGCTGAGATTTGGGTCGATAAACAATTTGGTCCAACATGCCTAACCGGAGTCATTTAATACATTCACATTCTTATAAATTTTACAGATTAGACCATACTTTCTAAAACCCTCTATCAAGGTATTAAATAATATACTGGCAGAATGATGTCACATGTGGTGCAATCCTCAACCCCTGCCACTAAACAGGTAAACATATTATACAGAGGATGCTCTTTCTCTAACTATTAAGTAGGTTAAAACATATGAAACAATGATAACTCAACTCAAACATTTTAAAACATGGAATTTTTTTTAAGTTATTGCATTAATACATATACAACTCAAATCAAATACAAATCACCATAAGCGCATCATCAATGATTCTCTCTACAACTATTGCAGAACTATTGTATCATTTGCAGGTGAAAGTCTGATTTAGTAAAGCCGAAATCTTTTTTAGATGACCTACCCTTGTGTATATGTATAGTTTTCTTTTCATCAAATAATCAAGGTTTTAGAACAGATGTTTCATACCAGTGTCACTTTCAGTGTCACTTTCAAATTTGTGAAAGGAACCCTGACATTTACACTAAACCGCTCATTCAGATCCACATATTCAATTAATTATTAAACATGCAGTGTGATGTTATGTTCTGTGTTGGTGACCAATGTGAAGCTGCAGAATTAGTTTTTTGATAAATAATTCAAATACTTATCATTTGATTACACATCACACACTATACAATAAACAAAGACAAACTGAGCTGATCTTGAGCTGGTCATCTCTCTCGTCTTTCTGTGTTTGCTGTCTTGAGTGACATATAGTTTGAGTGAACATGGCACCATCATCTAACTGGGACCAAATGAGCCATGAGTAATGACAGAGAAGCCAAGACCATTGGCCAATTTCCCTGATTAATGAGTCTGGCACTGTTTTCTGATTGGTGCTGAAGGTGGATGGGTAGCTGACAGCAGACCCAACTCAGCATACAATGCAGTGTCACTAAAATCGATCTGCCGGTTGACTGCTCGGTCGGCAGAAACCAAACCTACAAACCTGCAACATGTAGTCTGTTTAAGACACAAGCACCTGTAATCTGCTTCTTTATTACTCAGCTGTACACAAATAGCGTTGAAACATGGATTTACCAACTCATACTGCTATCAACCTCTAAAACGTGTGAGAAAAGTACTTTAATTTACTTCCTTTAAGCATGACCATCTCCTACTGGTTTTCCAATACGGCATTTACCTGGGTTGTCAGAAGTTTGAAAGGTGTTTCTAGCTGAAAGTATGCTGAAGTAGTAAGGTCTCAAAGTGGTGGAAGTTTCCACCAAAAAGTGGCTGAAGATAGCGGGATATAATCACAATAGGTTGAATGCTGTAAAGCATTCAACCTATAACAAATTTTTGTTCTAATTTCGTCAAGATTGCTACGTAAAATGCTGTTTTAGTTATTCCAAAAATAAAGAGCTATAAATGAAATTTCATCGTTCAGTCCTCAACCTTTATAATTCCTTTCTGTTTCTGCTACACTTGGTCGTGACTGTTAGGTGCCAGAAAGATATGCCTCTGTTTACTTTGAGGCAGCTTCTGATAAGAGTTAAAAATAAGTTATATGTATGTTGATGAGAGCAAAATAAAATGAAAACAAAAGAGTATTTTTGCATTAAAAAAAGCATTTTGCAAGAAGTAATTGTTGGGATCATATGTCATAATCCTTACTGTTGAAAAATTTAAGTGTGTCCTTGCCAAAATTAATTTCGTATCATCTATTTTAACACTAATTCACCGGAAGAATTAATGAGGATTGACATGGCTGCTCTTTCTTGTGCTGTGAAAGCCAACATGGAGTGCTTGATAAGCCGGACGTGGGGCTGAAACAATAGGCCGCTGGTTATAGCCTCATCGTTTATTTTACATTACTTCCAAGAAAAAAGAGGCTGAGAATATGTTAAATAATTTTAATTATCTCCAGTAACAGTGATAATATTACTTATCAAAGTATGAATATGCAGCTTTTCCATTTCATACAAAGTTAATTAATTTAAAGTAAATGAAGCATTTACCATCATGTTTACAATGCATTATCTTTAAAAGGTCACCTCTATGCTGTGTGCCAGACATGCTGAGCATAAAGCCATGCATTTGGAGGGCCATCTGTTTTAAAGATTGATAGCTCACGTCTATCAATGAAATGCCCATGTGCCTTTTAGCATTCTGCAGATCATCATTGTTTTCTTCAAGGACATGAGGGACATAGAACATCATATTAAATGACATATCTGAATAATAGAAAGACAGACACTGGAGAAAGAGTGAGGGAAAAAGAGGATAGTTTGAAGACATAATCCAAAATGTCAGCAATGTTTATACAAAATGTTTGAAATACTGCAGCTCTCATGGCTTCTTTTTATCCTTGAAGGAAGGAAAGAAACTTGCTGGGAACAGTCAGGATGTGCCTACAAAGATCTGTCATGTTCCAGGCTGACTTTAATGGGTTAGAGAGAAAACAGGGCTGCCTGACATTCACAGAAAGCACCAAGGATGTTTTACAAAAGATGAAAATAAATAGATAAACCTAAGCTATTGGTGTGTACATGTACATGAATGGCCAACAAGGTCTACCTTAAAGAAGACATATTATAATTTTTTTCAAAAGATGGAGGTATTCATGAAATACAAAAAATATAACAGGGTTATTGTACAATCATATCTTGTCTGACCCTATATTAGAACGGTGTGGATGGGTGTTAGGGTGTGGATGAAGCCACTTAACTCGATTCTACTCTGTACCTCTGTTAAATCTGGTGTTTCCATTTTGCACAATTTAGAGTTACAGCAAAAGTTTGTCAGAGATAATGGCAATGGGAGGTGGGATAAATCTACTCTGATGTGACTCTGGGATGTAATAGTACCTGTAAATGTTGAACGGCTCACTGAATTACATAATATCAGACCCTAAAACAATGTCACAATCATTCTATGTTCATTTTACATGTTGAGTTGAATGTACTTTATGAGAAAAAACAAAATTGTTTTCCTGGGTTTCCTCCAGGTACTCAATTTTCCTCAAAAGGTCCAGAAAATATACATTGGTTTAGTG
The DNA here is from genome assembly GCF_033807715.1 of Cololabis saira. Classification (NCBI taxonomy): domain Eukaryota; kingdom Metazoa; phylum Chordata; class Actinopteri; order Beloniformes; family Belonidae; genus Cololabis; species Cololabis saira. The sequence continues at coordinate 39,704,722 of NC_084587.1, forward strand.
ATGTATAAATTCACCATTGATGTGTGTGTAAATCGTTGCTTGCAGAGTAGGCATTCAAAATGATGGTAGCCTGAGCAGCAAATTTTTTATTTTTTTATTTTTTTTGCCTGTGAATATACTTGAGAGATAAAAGATAGGATGTTCTAGATAAGAACAGGGAGAAAGTGGAAAGCCCAAGAAGAGGTCGACATGGCAATTGGCAGGCTAAAGCACCGCGAGATGGTTGGCAGAGTCCAGGAGGGTCGAGCAGGCCTCGGGAGGGGCGATACTCCCTTGTTCTGGCCAAAGGCTTCCAAAGAAGACCGAAGAGCCATGGTGGTGGCGGAAGTGGCAAGAACTGAGCAGGAACGCCTTAACATCAAAGCGGTGTCCCAAGGCCAGCAGGGACGTTGGCCGTCATGGGAAGGCCTCACAGACAGATCCATATCATGGTCTGACCTGTGGAAGATCCCCTAAGCTTGGCTCAGCTTCCTGATCAGAACAACGTATGACACCTTGCCCTGTCCCCGAAACCTCCACCAATGGTTTGGTGCCGAAGAGACCTGTCCACTTTGCAACACCGTCAACGCAAGCCTCCAGCACATTCTGTCAGGCTGCAGGACAGCGCTGTCCCAAGGCCGCTACAGATGGCGACACGACCAAGTTCTGAAAAAACTGGCAGAGGTTTCAGAGACATGCAGAAAGGAGGCAAACAGCAGACCTTCCGCTCCAGGCAGACATCCTATCCAGGGTGCAAGGGCCGGAGAGGCTGTCAAACCGTCCCACCATCGAGATACAGCAAGACTCCTCTCACCGGGAAAATAGTGGACCATGAGGGTCGACCTGGGGAAGCAACTCCAGTTCCCCAGGGAGATTGTGGAAACATCGCTGTGGCCAGACCATGTGTCATGTGGTCAGAGGCTTGCAAGACAGTCCTTCTGGTCGAACTCACTGTCCCATCGGAGGGAGGTTTGGAGGCTGCATACGAGCGGACGCGAGCCAAGTACTCAGACCTGGCGGCAGAGTGCAGGGAGGCTGGCTGGAAAGCTGTCATCTGGCCTGTGGAAGTGGGGTGTAGGGGCTTCATGGGTTCCTCAACTGGGGTTAAAGGAGCGAAACGTTAATGAATGGTGGTCCCCAGCTGATGAACCGTTTAGGCCCACAGAGGTGTTCAGTGAGGTGTCACAGCACACCTGTTCAAAAGGCACTGGAGGAGGTGCGTCAGGCAGCAATGCCCAGCAGGAATACCAACACCTGTATCTGATAAGAGTGTCAGGAGGGGGAGGGCAGTGTTGATATACAGTATATAAATGACATATACATAATATACATACAAATATCTTTTCTGGTCATACATGTTTAAGTATACCAATATGAAGTCATATACATGCAGTCAACTAGTAAACATACCTATTATGGGGAAAAAAGGAAGAAGAGAAAATTAAAAAAACATTCATACATACACCCAAACACACATATATACATATAAACAGAAATATATCTACATAAAAACATACACATGTACCCATTTATATATATAAATATATATATATATATATATAAATATATATATATATATATATATATATATATATATATATATATATGTGTGTGACAGGGTGGAGGAGCTGCAGCCACTCAGGCTGATGGGACACAGGTGTGGCCCGTCAGCCTCTCCACCCTTCCAGCCCTATAAGGGAGGAGCTACTGCTGAGAAGCTGGTCAGACTGAAGCTGAAGCTGCTGAGTGAAGCTGTGCTTGTGCACGTGTGGGTGTTCGCTTCTGGGTAAATAAAAGGGTTCTGCACTAAACTCCGTGTCCTCTCTATCCTGTCGGTCGGGCCCCGTGGCACTCGCCGTGCTGCAATATATATATATTTACACAAATAGATTTATAATAAGAACTAGAACATTTCAGGAAATTTTGATATGGGCATACCTTACTGCCCATTTGTCCCCTCTTGCTGCTTGTGGTTGTGTTCGAGTTGATTCTGGTTCTGTCTGAGGTGGTTGTGGTTGTGTTTGGGGTGGTCAATAATGGCCAATAATGGTTGTTTATGAACCCTATAAAAACAATGTGGTTCTGGTTGTGTTCACGGTTTCTGGTTCAGTTTAAGGTGGTTCTACATTCATTCCTATGCTCCAGTGGCGATTCCTCTAAGACTGCAAGGGAAGCTCAGCTTCTTCTAAAATGTAAAAAAATAAGTGGTCAAATATGTACTGTTGTGTTTACATTTCATTGACTATATATGCGCTAGAATGCGTTCACCTTTAGTTCAGAATCAGCCTTCTATCGCAGGTCACATACGCAACTTTCTTCTCATTCATTCCTGCAGCTTCACAGTAACAGTGCAGAAGCTCAGCGTCTATGGGAAGCATGGAGTGGGTTGTTCCACTGCAGCCAAACAGACCGTCATTGGATAAATGCTCGGTTTTGTCCCGCCCATCGGAAGCTCAGCTTCTCTGGGGGTCTATGGGGCAGTGGGCGTGGCCTCGGCTGGCTTGGATGCTGCACTTCTCCATGATCATTGGATGATCTGTCTGAGGCTGAATCCCTTTCTGATTGACAGCGAAATGAGCAAATCAGCGATCTTGAGATATAAACACTGCCGGAGAAGTTTTGTAGCTTCATTCCGTCATTCCGAGTTGATCTGGAGGGTTTGGATATCCTCGTAGTGACTTTTGTCTTTGTTAAAACGATAAGCGACACACTCAGCAACTTGTTTCTGGTGTTTGGAGACTGTATTGGTGTTATTGGAGACTGTGACTTCTGTTGCTCTACAGTTATTGTCCCCAACGAGCAGTGGGTGCTGCTGTGTGCCACTCCACCGTTGCAAAGCATTCACACTAGCCTTGCGCAGCAGCCCCAGCTAGCTAATGGCAGACAATTTGAACATTGTCGACCAGATTTTGGCGAACCCATTTGAAAGTCTTCCTTACGAGGAGAAATTGAAAGTTAAACAGCAGGGCAGATCAACACCTAAGGTTAATTTGGTGCAAAGAGTGGGGAAAAAAAAAAATTCAGATGTACAAAACTGTGCATACGCCCAAATCCACGCAGATTTCTCTGTACATCCCAATCAGCGTGGATTTGAGCGCACATGCGGGAGCACAACACTCCGCCCTGTCTCCTCCCTCAAATACATGTTTGAATATGATAATGAAGATAATTATCCATTAAAAACCGCTCATCCTAACAAGAAATGTGCAAAAAAAGGTAAAACAAATAAAAAAAAACATCGGCTGTGAGCTGGAATAAATAATTTATTTGGGGGCATTTCTTCCGATTTCAGGTGCATTGCATTATGGGTAATGCTGTTCTTTGCTTTATGTTGCGTTCCGTGAAGAGTTTTAGTTTTATTATGATCGTACGGGTTTGTGAATGTTTATGGGCAGCATTAGTGCATCATTACACTCTGCTTTTCTTGTTTGTATTTTAAGAACCGACACCAGAACTTAAATTGGTGGATGAAAAACGTCTCCTCGTTCCGCTTTATTGTCACGCGTATTATATACTGACGGATCAAGCCCAATGTACACGTGTATTGAGTTCTACACATTGTGGATGTCCGCGATCACCTCTCTCATAAGTATAACAATGTGAACAATATACATTTATATTTAAAACATGAAGCATCACGATCTGATTCCTCTGCTGCAGAAATAAAGACAACTTGTGCCAACGGGATTATCGAGGTGCAAATGTGAGAAATAAAGAACAAAGTTGCTTTAACTCGGAGTGTTGCATCCGCAGGAGGAGAGACCGGTCTTCCCGGTCCATCATCGAAGAAACACTTTCTGGATCCTGCAGCACCTGCAGCTGACCCGATATCAGACTCTGAAAGTTGCCTAAACATTCAATAAAAACTTTATTCATCATTGCTGAATCACATCAGTTTGTACCAACCAAACTTTCCGTGACATCTTAGTTTTATTTTAAAAACAACTTTACAGAACCGGTTTTTCGCTGCAAGATGTATTTTAATGTTTTTCTTTTCAGACACAGTTATGGGATGTTTTAGGATCTGGCTTTAATCTCCAGTAGTCATCCCATACGGTCGTCATGGTGACAGAGATGTCCGACCAATGGACAAAACCTCAGAAAAGTGCGTACACCAGCCTTAATGTGTGAGTGAAGGGCCGCAACTTTCCGCAAGAAATAGCCAAATTGGCCAAGCTAGATGCATATTTTGTTCGCCCTAATCCTCCTCCTGTGGGAGATGAACCACGTTGTTAGCAGCGATTCATCCCCGGGCCCCCGGGCGAGTTCTCGGAGCGCAAGGCTCGCCGAGTACCTTCAAGTAGTGGTGAGTAGGCCTACAATACAAATTGAATTTGAACTTTTTTGTGAATTTATGGGCCACCGTGCCAATTTTCCTACACTAGTGTCATTAGTTGAAGTGGATGTCAGATGGTGATTTCAGAGTAATATGGAGGCTCCGTGGTGCTGAACTCCTATAATGTCTGAAATGTATTCGTTTTATTAGGCTTTTTTTGTTGTTCTTGTGGTTTGTTGGACTTTGTCATGTTATATCATTATATGAAGTGGGTTTCCGCTATCTGTGGTGCTGATAAATACAATCAAAAGCGAGTCACAGGGGCGGACATTAAAGGTATTGTGACATAATTTTTTACATGCTTTTAACACTATTAAAAGTCTTGGCCAATATCCCTCAAATGTGTCTAAAAGGGTGCAACAAGAAAAACTTCACTCCAGTACTCCATGCCTGGCTTTTTTTATGACGGTGTTTTTTGCCTGTGAAAAACGCGTCCTTTTCCCCCTTTCCTGTCAATCATTGCCCCGCTCCTCCTCCAAACCCCCCCCCCCCCATCCTCCACTCCTCCTCTCCCCCAAACTCCCCGCACACAGCAGACAGTGGATCAATGGTATGTGATTTTGTCTTGCACATCGTCCACGGGCTGAGCCTCGATCAGACTCAGGCACTCAGGACTCAGGCACCCGACCGCAAGCGGTCTTCCGTACGCCACATTTCCCACGCCCGCCGCTCGGACGGGGATTCGGCGCTGAGCTCTTCCCTCTTCGCTCGCCGCTACTGAGCTGAGTTTCTTTTCCTGCGCTTAGTAATATGCTTATGCAGCGGGTTGTCTCGTCTGATCTGAGGTCGTAGGCGAAAAAAAAAGCAGAGCGCGGGTGGAGAGGAGAGACGTCTCTCTCCCTCCAGCCGGCTCCAATCGCCTCAGCGCTGATGGGCAGGGAGCTGGGTGGAGGGGGCGGTGATTTAGCCGCCCTTTACGTAACGGTCCGCCACCAAACCAGATGCGCCGTTTTTGCATAATTATGCGGAAAATCCCAGAAAGCACACAATACACTGAATGTTAAAAGTTAGTTTTTTTTTGGGTGTAATTGATGTCAAGACACCCAACAAAACACAAAAAAACAAGAAAAATGTGTTTTTCATGTCACAATACCTTTAAATTATATGTTACCCTGCTGCAAGTAAACATAATTATTCAGAAAAATTGTATTATTTTAACAAATTTGAGAATTATCTTTCACAATCTCTAATAGGCTATGTTCTGCTCTTACATCTGGTAATGCTTGTGTGTAGGCTATGATAATGAGACGGGTATTTTTGCAGCCTAGAGCCAGACGGGAGGTCATGAGACGAGAGGCTCCAGGTTGCAAAGGGCCCGGCTCTGATATGCCCCGCCCCCCGGCCCGGCTCTGATATGTTCTGCTGCTGATATATAAATATATATATATATATATATATATATATATATATATATATATATATATATATATATATATATATATATATATATATATATATGTGTGTATGTGTATATATATATACACACACATACATACAGTACAGACCAAAAGTTTGGACACACTTGTCATTCAAACAAATGAGGAAGTGTGTCCAAACTTTTAGTCTTTACTGTATATATATATATACAGTCACCCTCAGGCTCACTGCTCAGTGCGTTCAAGATGAAGTACTGAGTCCGAAATGTAGTCAGTCATAACCTAAAGGCCGTGAGTAGTCCAAATTTCCAGGAACCTTTCCCTGCTGGACAAAAGCTTGTGTCAAGTGGTTTAAACCCTCACCTTGACCTACCTGTTCCACATCATAGGAGAACTAATTATTAGGGCCCGAGCACTTACAGTGGGAAGGCCCTATTGTATCTGTAGGAATTTTTTCTTTCTTTCTTTCTTTCTTCCGACGAAATGAGGGCCCTTTTGCCCCCCTAAATGTGCCCCAAGTCACCAAATTTTGCACGCAAGCCAGGCCTGGCGAAAAAAACTGTTTTTTTTTGCGTACTGCAGATTTTGCTTCTGTTCACATACAGCATACTACATACTACATTTTGGCAAAATCAGTACATACTAGTAGTACAGTATGCGAGTTCGGAAACGGCCTCAGTCACCGCGTGACTTTGTCAGCCATCTTTTCTTTTGCCTCACCATGTGTAAAAACAGCCATCGTTACACACACACACACACACACACACACACACACACACACACACACACACACACACACACACACACACACACACACACACACACACACACACACACACACCTCCTCGGCGGTCCATCGTAGTCGAAGATGACGTAGCTTCCTTCTGGTGTGGTGTGTTGGGCAGTGGCTATCGGTGCTGGCGACGATGCCACTGTAGGTGACTATGAAGCCCAATTCTGGAGCCACAGATCCTGCCACAGTCAGGACATGTGAGGCCTGGGTCAGGAGGCTGAAGTGGTACTGGGACAGTATGTTGGTGTCGTCGTTGGCGCCGCACCGTCCGCTGCTGAGTGCGTCTCTCCTCAAGCTGTGAGACCCCTTCGTGGCATAAGGAACGCCAAAATGGCCGATCAGCTGCAGCTGACTCCAGATCACTGGGTTTGATGTTGCATCTCTTCAGGGTCTGTTTCAGCTGGTCTTTGTACCGCAGCTTTGGGCCACCGGGCTTCCTGTTTGCTGATAAAATCTGTCCATAAAGCACCTGACGAGGCAAGCGGCATCCAGGCATCCGGATGACATGACCAACCCATCGAAGTTGCCTCAGGGCTAGTGCTGCCTCTATACTGATGGACTCCGTGCGGTGGAGGATGTCAGTGTGCGGGACACGGTCCTGCCAAGTGATGCCAAGGATGCGCTGTAAGCATCTGATGTTGAATGCATCAAGGCGCCTGACGTGGCGTCGATAAACAGTCCAAGCTTCTGACCCATATAGCAGTGTAGACACGCACACTGCCCTGTAGACAGCAACTTTCGTCTGTGTTCGTAGATGGTTATTTTCAAAGACGCGAGAGCGCAGTCTGCCAAAGGAGTTGGAGGCTTGGTTGATGCGTGCTTGGATGTCATCATCTATTTGGCAGGAAGGGGTCAGCATGCTTCCGAGGTAGCAGAACTGCTGGACAGTCTTGAGGGGTGTGCCGCAGATGTTAAATACGGGGGGTGGAGGTCGCTCTTGTGTCATGATCTCTGTTTTGTGGATGTTAATCACAAGGCCGAGTGAGCCGTAAACAGAGGACATGGTGTCCAGGGCTTGTTGCATAGCAGCCGGGCTGTGGGCCAGGAGAGCACAATCGTCTGCGTATTGGAGCTCGTAGATGTTGCTAACCAGGGTCTTGGTCTTGGCCTGTAGGCGTCTTATGTTAAACAGGCTACCATCAAGGCGGAACTGAATTTTCACACCACCCTCTTCCTGGATGGATTTGTGGAAGAGGAGTGTGGCTGCCGTCAGGAAGAGATTGAAAATCACTGGGGCCAGCACACAGCCCTGCTTCACTCCAACCTTTACAGGGAAGGAGAGAGATTGCTGGCCGCCAACAAGCACAGATGCCTGCATGCCACTGTGGAACTGCTTCAGGATGCTGAGGAATTTGGGAGGAACACCAAACTTCTGCAGTATAGTCCAGAGGATCTCCCGGTCAACTGTATCAAAGGCCTTAGTGAGGTCTATGAAGGTTATGTAGAGGTCCTTGTTCTGCTCCCTACATTTCTCCTGCACTTGACGTGCAGTGAAAATCATATCCAGTGTGCTTCGGTTCTTTCGGAAGCCACACTGGGTCTCCGGGAGGATGTCCTCTGTGATGTGTGTTGTTAGGCGAAGCAGCATTAGTTTTGCAAGGATCTTGCCAGCAATAGAGAGCAAAGAGATGCCACGACTGTTACCACAGGATGACCTGTCTCCCTTCTTTTTGTAAATGGTGACGATGTTGCTGTCTTTCCATTCCTGGGGAAGTGTCTCACTTTGCCAGATCTTGCAGATAAGATGGTAGAGCTGTCGCAGTAAGAGGTAACCTCCTTTCTTGAAGACCTCGCCGGGAAGTCCATCAGGGCCAGGGCTTTTCTTGTTTTTGAGACTCCTGACTGCGGAGAGAACCTCAGTGAACTTGGGTGGTTCATCGAGAGAGGGAACTGATGGAAGTTCTGGGAGAGCATTGAGGACAGAGGGATCCGAGGGATTTATTTTATTCAGCAGGGAGTTGAAATGTTCGGCCCATCGTTCAAGGATCTGCTGTTTCTCCTTGAGCAGAACAGAACCGTCTGCGGATCTTACTGGCGCGATATTTTGCCTTTGTGGACCATACAGGGACTTAACAGCATCATAAAAAGCGAATGAGCTGTTATTGTCTGCATGCCTTTGGATTTCTTGGGCTTTTCTGAGCCACCATTCATTCTCCATGCTTCGAAGTTGTTTCTGAGTCTCACTGCGGATGGCTTTATAGTGAGAGAGGAGAAATGGAGAGTGGGGGTTGGAGAGCAGTGCGGCATGGGCTTTACGCTTGGCTCCAAGAAGCTCCTGTATATCAGTGGAGCTATTGTCGAACCAGTCTTGATGTGGTTTTTGCGTGAAACCGATGGTCTCTGAGGCAGCTTGATGTATTGCTGACTTCAGTTTTGCCCACTCGCTTTCAATATCAAGGACACTGTCATCCTCCTCCAGGGTGGCGAGCCTCTCTGCCAGCTTACTGCGGTAGCGGTCAACGCACTGTGGAGAGTCCAGAGCCCTGCAGTCGAGACGCTTCCGGGGCTGCTGTTTTTTGTGTGGTGGTCGAATTTTCAGCTTTAGACTGGATCTAATCAGCCGGTGATCAGTCCAGCATTCAGCCCCACGCATGGCCCGAGTTATACAGACATCATTCTGGTCCTGTTGCCGAGTGATGATGTAATCCAGTAAGTGCCAATGTTTTGACCGGGGATGCATCCATGATGTGATGTACTTCTGTTTCAGCTGAAATATGGTGTTTGTTAGGATCAGCTGATGCTCAGAGCACAGAGAAAGGAGTCGGAGACCATTGCTATTTATTTTCCCCGTCCCATGTCTTCCGATGACTTGTTTCCACAATTTTTCGTCAGTGCCTACACGGGCATTGAAATCGCCCATTAGGACAAGTTTGTCGGAGCCAGGGATTTTAGACAGTGTGGCATCAAGCGACTCATAGAAGGCATCTTTGGTGTTTTCGTCAGCATCCAATGTGGGGGCATAGGCACTGATTAAGGAAGCAAAGCGACCTTTCACTAGGGGGATACGCCAAGTCATAAGCCGTTCGCTGATGCCTTGAGGGGACTCAGAGATGTTACTGAGTAGCTTGCTTTTCACGGCAAAGCCAACTCCGCGGAGTCTACGTTCGCCCTCTGGGAGACCCTTCCAAAAGAAGGTGTAGCCTTCACCGACTTCTGTGAGTGAGTCTTCACCAGAAAACCGAGTCTCACTCAGTGCCGCAATGTCTATGTTATACCTCCTGAGTTCATGTGCAATGAGAGCAGTCCGTCTTCGAGGTCTCTCCGTCCCGTCTTGAGCATCAAGGAGGGTGCGGACATTCCAGGTAGCCAGCTTCATAGTCATAGACTTTGGTTTATTGTGGTTCTTTCGACCGCAGAAAAGGGATGCCTTGGTGGCTGCGGTAGGCCACCCAGGTATAAACGGAACAAACAATTTTTGAGTCACCTTTTCTAGACCCTTCCCCTTTAAGGGGTGAGCAGTGTGGACCCTAAATAGGGCTGCTCAGACGCACGGGATGCTGCCGAAGGAAGATGTTGTTCCAGTCCCATCCTCGCGACGACCATCAGGCCCGTGCCGCCTCTGTGCAGGATTCAAGCTAGAAGCTTCCAGTCACATCCTTGACCTGCCCCCGTCACTCTATCCTATCGCCAGAGGACTTCTATGGTGGAAGCCGAAGCCTGCGCTGCTAATTGATTTAGTGTGACGGATGGGGCGCGCAGTCCCTTCCCCCACAAGCTTGGCCACACCCACCCGGTTCCAGTGGCAAGAGTAAAGACTCGAGACGACCTTCAGGTGAGTGAGGTTGCAGGGGGCTGCCAGTGTCTCTGTTACCCAGAGTCTGCCTATGTGTGCCCCCGAGCACAGTGGTTGGATCGCCCTTGGTCTGGAACCTCCCCTTCAACCTTATCGCCATGGTTGGACCTACCAGGAGCCTGAGCTCCAGACGGCATCGCTCTCAGGTTCATTGGAACACGCAAGGTTCTCCACCACGACAAGGTGGCGATCCAAGGAGAACCCTTGGATTCTCCTTGGAACACACACACACACACACACACACACACACACACACGTATATAATCTGAAGTTTGTGTTAATGTTTAGTTAGTTGTTGTTTATGAGTAGTTTAGGCATCAGAATTTATTTTTTAAAGTGTTGTTTTATCATCTTTTTAACACTTGTGTAAATCAATTCTTATTAATTTGAATGAGAGAAGTTGTTTGTGTATTGCCTGTTGGCTGCAAAGGTCTGTGCTCAGACTCCTTCCTTCACTGTTATTCTGTAACGCCCACCCCCCCAGGTAGCAGACTGGCAAGTATGGAATAACAGCTATTTTGAGACTGATATTGCTGATAGTTATTATTTTCCTGATGAAGTCAGGTGGTGCCCCATTTTGATTAATTCATTTTGATAATTCATTTAGATAAGTAATCTACTTTATTTATTATTAATAATTGTTGAAGGCCAATTATTAATAACTATTTAATAACTGAACCAGCAACCCCTTTGCGGCACAACAAAATGCAGTTAACTTGTGAACTGAAAGCACTCTGATTGAGAGGTGTGTGTTGTTCAGCTCTCACATAAACTATGTTTGGTATTGTTTACAGCAGAAATCAGCTGATGATGTGTCACCAAAATTCCACTCAGGGCTTCTAAGGTTTCACTTTCATCTCAGCTGTTTAGCTGTCAGCTGGTCTCCAGCGAAGAGGGTGGGGTTAGGATCATCTACGTTCCTACCCTCATCTATGGTCACCAACTCCAGCAGGGGGACAATACAACCACCTGAAATGAGGTTCCTCCGCAGGGTAGCCTCAGACTCACTGTCAAGCACGATGGTGGAGGGATGCTGGTCTGGACCTGGACACCTGTCAGTCACATGTGATGGATGAAGCTTTACCGAAACTGGGTCACGTGATATGAAATGATCCCAAACACAGCAGCAGATCCACATCAGAACCATGAGGAATGAAAGAATCTGGGTTTTAAAACGACCTTCAGAAAGTTGTTGATAACTAAACACCTCAAAATCCCAACAAAGAGCAGGAATGTTGTCAAGACTTGCCTCTGCAGTGTCAATCAAAAGTGTGACACACCTCCTAACTTCAGAATGACGTCATATATGAGTGATTATCTATCATACTTGCGGATATCTTCAAACGCTGTACTTGAGACCAAAACCAGCACCATTCCGGTTCCACCCTCCTCCTGACCAATGTCGTGTAAAGTGACGTCTGGAAACTGAAACTTCAAGAAACAGATAAAAGAGCGCGCCCGGTGTCACGGAGATGCACACAACACAGACGAGAGATGGGGGTTCAAGGTCTCAGCAGTCTCCTGGATACCCGCAGGGAGGTCTACCAGGAAGTCCAGCTCCGGAGGACCCGGCTGGTGATCGACGGCAGCAACCTGGTGTGCCACCTGTACTACTCCTCAGGTGAGACGCGCATCACTAAAACTCCTCCGTCACCGACATACAAGGATTGCATAAGTTATCAGGAGTAGATTATAGAAACAAAAAGACCTGGTCCTTAGAATGGATGGAAGGCAGGTGATGGAGACACTCTTTGAAATGAGGGATGGCGAGGGAAAGAGCGTCAGCCTAAGATTCAAACCTGCGCTGCCTACAGGAGGACGGTGGTTGGATGCACAGATCTGATCAGGATAGGTGGAGGTTATGATAGCAGGTAAACCGGCTGACAGGCGTGTCAGTTACAGTTATTGTTTTATCTTTTAATGATTTTGAACGAGTAATTCATGCTTTTATCTCAACCCGTTTGGACTACTGTAATGCCCTCTATACTGGTGTCAACCAGACCTCACTTGCTCGCTTACAGTTAGTCCAAAACGCGGCTGCTCGTCTTTTAACAGGAACCCGCAAGCATGACCACATCACCCCCGTTCTGGCCTCCCTTCACTGGCTCCCTGTCTCTTTTAGAATTAATTTTAAAATACTATTGTTTGTTTTTAAGTCACTAAATGGGTTGGCACCAAAGTACATCTCGGACCTCCTACATGTGTACACTCCCTCGAGGTCTTTGAGGTCTTCTACTCAGTCGCGTCTCGTTGTTCCGAAAACAAGGCAAAAAACCAGGGGCGACCGTGCCTTTTCAGTTTTAGCCCCTAAGCTTTGGAACGAGCTACCTCCCCACATTAAAATGGCCCCCACAGTAGAAATTTTTAAATCTCGTCTTAAAACTTATTTTTATTCCTTGGCTTTTAATCCAGCGTGAGAGTTGTGTGGTCTCTGTCCTGTCTTTTATGTCGTGCTTTTATGTGCTCTTATCTATTTTACTCTGTTTTTAGCTTTTTACTATTTTTATCATGTTTTATTTTACTCATTGTGCAGCACTTTGTTAACCTTGTTGTTTTTAAAATGTGCTATACAAATAAAGTGGATTGGATTGGATTGGAGTTACTGGACCTGTTTGCTCCGCTCATCCGTGCGGTATTTAGACTAACCGGTAAAGCCAGTATGGCTTCAGTACTTTCATACTTCAAATGGACTTCCCTAGGGATGGGAATCGAGAACCGGTTCTTGTTGAGAACCGGTTCCCAGTGTTTCAATTCCTTCCTTCCTTCCTTCCTTCCTTCCTTCCTTCCTTCCTTCCTTCCTTCCTTCCTTCCTTCCTTCCTTCCTTCCTTCCTTCCTTCCTTCCTTCCTTCCTTCCTTCCTTCCTTCCTTCCTTCCTTCCTTCCTTCCTTCCAACCTTTCTGTGACCTCTTAGTTTTATTTTAAGACAACTTCGCAGAACCGGTTCTTCGCTGCAAAATGTATTTTAATGTTTTTCTGTCCAGACACAGTTATGGGATGTTTTAGGATCTGGATTTTATCTCGAGTAGTCGTCCCATACGGTCGTCATGGTGACAAAGATGTCCGACCTGTCAGCAGCTCCAGCTGAAAGCATAATGTTGGTCTGAACCGGAGCAGCTGGTCCAGTTCAGGGCAGAGATCCAGAAGGATCCTCTTGGTGACCTAAACCAACTGATGGTCCAGTCTTAGTCCTGGACCAGCAGATCGGTGTGATCTGATGCATCAGCAGGTTCCTCTAACGGAGCCAAGGCTGCCATCGGGATTTACGGGTTCCATCGTTGAGCTCCTGCCTTTAGTTGTATGTTCAGATCATGTGGTTGATTGTGTGATTGTTGCAGCTTTACTCTTGTGTAACTTATCTGATGATGTGGGGACTGTCGTGTCCTTCATGTGGTCGTGAACTTATTGTGGACGTCACGTTTCCTCATATTCTGCACTTCACTGCATCACCAGTGAGTGTCACCAACGGACAAAACCTCAGAAAATTACATACCCCAGCCTTGGTGTGTGCGTGAAAGACTGCAACTTTCTACGTTCAAATCATTCTTTGTATATCCGACCGTGAGCATAGAAAGTGGCGTACACACGTTTTTTGTGCGCTGCACGTTTTGTACATGAGGCCCCTGGTCTTAGAGAGTCCAAATGTCCACAGAGTCCATAGCTGCTGGATGACTGCTTGTGTTGTTGCCAGGTTTGGACCAGAATTGCGGTGGGGAGTACGCATCGTTCGAAGACCTCATCGAGAGGTTCATCTCAGCGCTCAGGACCTGCGAGGTCAAGCCGTATGTGGTTCTGGATGGACCAGACCCCACAGACAGGAAGCTGGAAACGGTGACGATGAGAGCTGAGAATTTAATCCAGAGAGCCCACCAGGCAGCGGAGACCGGTAAGAGAAAGGGAATCCTCCCACAGATGGTCAAGATGGTCTTCAAACAGACTCTGATCCGACGGCGGGTTCCGGTGGCCCACTGCTTCGGGGAGGCTGACCAGGAGGTAGCTGCCCTCGCTGCTGAATGGAACTGCCCTGTGCTTTCCAACGATGGGGACTTCTTCATCTTTGACCTCCCTGCAGGGTTTCTGCCTATCACTCACTTCCGCTGGAAGGAGGTGAAGGCCGGCCCACGCAGCTACATTACCTGTAAGAGCTACACAACCTCTTGCTTCTGCAACGTCTTCCGGATCCAGCGCCAGCTCCTGCCCACCTTCGCTGCCTTGGCCGGTAATGACTACGTGAAGCTGAAGATGGTCAACTGGACTCAGTTTGCCCCAGCGGGAAGCAAGACCTCGTATCACCTGGAGGGGCTACTCTGCTGGCTGAGGGACTTCCAGCAGTCTGAGGACGCCGAGGAGGCGGCGCTGGGGCTGATGGGAGAGCTGGACACGAAGAGGAGAGAAGAGGTCCGGAGAGGACTGTATGAGGGGATGAAGGAGTACAAACCTCATCAGAGTTGCCTAAAACAGTTCTTCGACCACAGGGTGCCACCCCTGTTCCAGGTAGTACACGTCACTTTGTGAAATCATATTTTTATTAATGCATTTTAATTATTAGTATTTCTCACATATAATTTCATGAAAGTCGTCTATTCAGGTGCAACAACTCACAGATTAAAGCCACGTTAGAGAAGCCTTCTGAGAACTGAGCCACCGACGATACCGCACCAAGGAGGGGGGGGCCCCCCCTTTTTTTTCCTTAATATTTTTATCTCAGATTTTTTCCCATTTTAGTACCCAGTGCTCCTACCTTAGTCAGTCCTGAGCATTGCTCCCTCTACCAACCCCGGGAGGTCCCTGCACTGAGCTCAAGTCTCCTCCTTACTTGAGGAGTGAGCAGGCCGCTTCTTTTCACCAGACAGGGTGGGGCTTCTCTGAGCAGACGTAGCGCATGGAAATATCACGTTATTCTGGACAGATCCCCCCCCACCCCACTGGGTGCCCCGGCTGGCCAGAGGGGGCAGTGTATAGTCCAGGACTGCTGCATTTTTTTGTGGGTAGCTCACATTAGCTACCAGGGGAACACAGGGAGAACATGCAAACTCCACACAGAAAGGCCCTTTCGCCAACCCCACCCAGGGTGTGGGTGTGAAATCATGGGGGAACTTACGGCTGCACTACCAGCTGCGCCACCGTGAATGTGCTTCCCTTGTAGGAAGGCTGGTGGTCCGTGTGAGTCTTCGTCTGCTGCCAAGACCGACTACCGACTACATTGGGGGTGTTTTAAACTGTTGTCTCCAGCAGGGATCTGGTCTTGTTCCAGACTGGGCCGGTCTGGCTCTGACGCAGACCCGGCTCACCCCGAACATCTTGGACGTGCTGCTGCTGCAGAGGATGTTCCTGGGCATCGCCGTGGAGCCCCGGGACTGGCCCAGCGTGTATGTGATCTCCAGGCCAATCCGGCAGATTATGTACGGGCTGCTGTTGGGCAGAGAGACGTCACTGCAGGTGACGGAGCGAGACCGGGTCGATTCGCAGCTGATATACGTACCGGTCCGACCAGCCTTTAGTGAAACCAGCAAGCGACTCAGACTTAGCTCGCTGCATGAGGTGACGCTTCTTTCTTCCAGGTTACAGGACACAATAATAACGTTGCATATGAATAAACAAGTGTCAGAGAATCATTTTAGCTCTTTGGAGGTTATTCTTTTCACATTTTATGATAAACGATTGATTGCCTGAAGTTTTACCATCTCGTCATCTCCTCCTGCATCTTGGCGGCACCAGGCGGAGCTCTCTGAGCGTCTGCTGGTCCTACTGGAAACTCTGGGTGTGATTGAGGACTCTCTGAGCCTCCTTCCCACTCAGCTGAAGCTCCCGGTGGCCGTCACCTGCTTCTGGCTGCAGATGGCTGAGCCTCCTCCAGACCTGACCCTGCTGAAGGCGCTGCTGCTGGGAATGAGCATGGGAGTCGTAACCAGACCCAAAGCAGGTAAACGGGACCGGATCAGGCAACAAAACTGCAGTAGAACTTAATGAGATGGCAGGATAAACATTCAATCCATATCCAAGTAGCCCCTCCTTGAACCGCCACCTTATTGTGGTGGAGGGGTTTGGGTTGCCCGAATGATCCTAGGAGCTATGCTGTCGGGGGGCATTATGCCCCTAGTAGGGTCTCCCATTGCAAGCTGGTCCTAAGTTACGGGCCAAACTAAGTGTGGTTCACAAGTCAAACAGAAAGGCTAAGAGAAAAATCAGGGACCGTTACGTCACCCAGATTGGCATCATTGGGTCCCTCCCTGGAGGCAGATATGGGGTTGGGGGTTAAAGGCAAGTGCCTTGTGGCTGGGTCTTTGCACATCGGACCCGGTTTGTCTCAGCCCGGAATGGCAACGTGGGCCCGCCATTAAGCAGTCTCACCACCCGCAGGAAGAACCATGACAGGCTGGTGCCATGTGGTCTGGGTAACAGTCATGGCGGGGTGCCCCAACGACCCAATCCCTGGACCAAAACCCTTTCAGTAGGGACATGGAATGTCACCTTGCTGGGGGGGAAGGAGCCGGAGCTTGTGTGTGAGGTTGAGAGATACCAGCTAGAGATAGTCGGGCTCACCTCCACACATGGCTCTGGAACCCAGCTCCTTGAAACGGGCTGTACCCTCCACTACTCTGGAGTTGCCCAGGGTGAGAGGCAGCGAGCTGGTTTGGGCTTGTTTATAGCCCCCCAGTTCAGACGCAATGTGTTGGAGTTCACCCTGGTGAACGAGAGGGTCGCTTCCCTGCGCCTTCAGGTCGGGAAAAGGTCTCTCACTGTTGTTGCGCCTACGGGCCGAACAGCATAGTACCTGGGAGGAGTACTTGATGGTGCTTCAACTGGGGACTCCATTGTTCTACTGGGGGGCTTCAATGTTGGCAATGACAGTGATACCTGGAGAGGCGTGATTGGGAGGAACGGCCATAACAAACACCATGTTCAAGCATAAGGGTGTCCATCAGTGCACAGGGCACCAGGACACCCTAGACCAGAGATCAATGATCAACTTTGTTGTTGTTTTTTTAATCTGATCTTCGGCCGTTTGTCTTGGACACTCAGGTGATCACCACATGGTGGTGAGTTGGATGCAGAGGAGGCAGAGGAGGAAGTTGGACAGACCGGGCAGACCCAAACAGACTGTGAGGGTCTGTTAGGAATGTCTGGCCGAGTCCTCTGTCAGGGAAGTCTTCAACTCTCATCTCCGAGAGAACTTCTCTCAGATCTCGGGGGAGGCGGGGGACATTGAGTCCGAGTGGACCATGTTCTCTGCCTCCATTGTCGACGCGGCGGCTCGAAGTTGTGGACGCAGGGTCTCCAGGGCCTGCTGTGGCAGCCTACCCCAGAGCTCGGTGGTGGACACCGGAAATAAAGGATGTCGTCAGTCCTACTGGGCAATGTTAGCCTGTGAGACTCCTAATGCAGTAGATAGGTACCGGCAGGTCAAGCTAACCGCAGCTCGGGCAGTCCTGGATGCAAAAACTTGGGTCTGGGAGGGGTTCGGGGAGGCCATGGAAGACCGACTTTCCTGTCCGGCGTCTCGGGAAGGGGAAGCAGTACTCTGCCAAAACCGTTTACGATGCGGGTGAAGAACTGTTGACCTCGACCGGGAACATTGTCGGACGGTGGAAGGAAAAAACTTTGAGGATCTCCTCAATTCGACTGAAATGCCTTCCGTTGAGGAAGCAGAGACTGTGGACCCGGGGATGTGCTCATCCATCACCCAAGCCAAGGTCACTGAGGTGGTTCATAAGCTCCTTAGTGGTACCGGTGATGGATGAGATCCGCCCTGAGTACCTCCAGTCTCTGGATGTCGTAGGGCTGTCTTGGTTGAAACGCCTCTGCGACATTGCATGGAGGAAGGGGACAGTGCCGCTGGAGTGGCAAACCGGGGTGGTGGTCCCTCTTTTTAAAAAGGGGGACTGGAGAGTGTGTTCCAACTATAGGGGGATCACACTTTTCAGCCTCCCCGGGAAAGTCTACGCCCGGGTACTGGAGAGGAGAATATGGCCGATAGTTGAACCTCGGATTCAGGAGGAACAATGCAGTTTTGGTCCAGGTCGTGGAACACTGGACCAGCTCTACACCCTCTGCAGGGTGCTTGAGGGTTCATGGGAATTTGCCCAACCAGTCCACATGGGTTTTGTGGATCTGCAGAAGACATTTGTGTCCCTCGTGCCATTCTGTGGGGGGGGCTCAGTGAGTCTGGGGTCCGGAGCCCTCTATTAAGGGCTGTCCTGTCTCTATATGATCGGAGCAGGAGTCTGGTTCGCATTTGCGGCAGTAGGTCAGACTTGTTTCCGGTGCATGTTGGACTTCGGCAGGGCTGCCCGGTCCTGTTCATAATTTTTATGGAAAGGATTTCTAGGCGTAGCCAGGGACCGGAGGGGATAAGTTTGGTAACCACACAATTTCATCTCTGCTTTTTGCAGATGATGTTGTCCTGTTGGCTTCACCAGACCAGGGGCCTCATGTACTAAGAGTGAGTGGATTTCAACGTGAAACCGTGCGTGGAATTTACACCTGTCAGCAGCTCCAGCTGAAAGCATCATGTTGGTCCGAACCGGAGCAGCTGGTCCAGTTCAGGGCAGAGATTCAGAAGGATCCTCTTGGTACCTAAACCAGCTGATGGTCCAGTCTTAGTCCTGGACCAGCAGATCCAGACTAAACCAGCTGATGGTCCAGTCTTAGTCCTGGACCAGCAGATCCAGACTAAACCAGCTGATGGTCCAGTCTTAGTCCTGGACCAGCAGATCCAGACTAAATCAGCTGATAGTCCAGTCTTAGTCCTGGTTCAGCAGATCGGTGTGATCTGATGCATCAGCAGGGTCCTCTAACGGAGCCAAAGCTGCCATCGGGATTTGCGGGTTTCATCATTGAGCTCCTGCCTTTAGTTGTATGTTCAGATCATGTGGTTGATTATGAGATTGTTGCAGCTCCACTCTTGTGTAACTTATCTGGTGATGTCGGGACTGTCCGTCACTCGGGAGGAGCTCGGAGTCGACGCTCCTCCACATTGAGAGGAATCAGCTGAGGTGGCGGACCTCCGTGTTTCTGGATTGATGCATCAGTGATGACGGGTGTCTCTGTTCTGCAGCATCTCAGATGGGAAATCACTGCGGTGCAAAGAAGCTGGATGTGGGCGTGGTCTATGCCTTCAACCAATGGCAGGCGTGCCTGAAGGACAGCGTCCACCTCAACCAGCTGCTGGGCTTCCCTCTGCTGGAGCCGGAGATCGCACGGTGAGACTTTAACCAGTTCCAGTCGTATTTCTGACGAGTAGTCGTGTCTCTTCAGGGTCGTCTGTTGCTCACGTCCAAACGTTTGTTTTTTTATATTTTGCTGCCATCAAATTCAATATGAGCTAATATTTGTTATGAAATGGTTAAGTGTTTCTTAACTTTTTTGGTTTTCTATTGTAAAATATCGTGGTCTGTCTGACGTGATGACGCAGCACCATCGGCCTGAAGATGAGACGTTGTTGTTGTCCAGGTTGTATCAGGGGACGACGGTCCACCAGCTGGTGGACAGGATGAGGAGCGGAGAGAGGCCGGAGGCCATCCTGATGAATGACAGGACCAGCGTAGAGCAGTACCAAAGTATGCTGTCTGTGGTCCAGTTACACACTCACAGAGCTCCGGCGGCCCGGGAGAACCAGCAGAGAGCGGAAGCCGGCCGCTCCTCTGATGGAGACAGGTTCTGATCATGATGGTTGATGAATAACCTTTTATCTGCACTGGGGTCTGGTTTTGCTGGTTTATGGGGACAGTTCAGGTTCTGGTTCTGTTTAAATTATTTAAAAATCTGCTTTTTACCTGTTATAGGTCAGATTCTTTTGTATTACATATTTTTATCTGGGGACAACAAAGACCCACAAGCCTGGCCAGGGCTACGCCGCGCCCCCAGGAGTGGGCCCCCGCCGCTGTCAGAGCCCCCAGGGTGGAGCGGGACATGGTACAAACAGTCCTCCATTCACACCCACGACAAAGAACATATGAACCTGAGAATGAGTCCCCCAGCTGCCACGCCCATCCGAGAACTCCCCAGCAGGGAGGTCCACACAGTGGACACCCCCGAAGACCCAGAGTCCCCACAGACGCCGGGGCAAGTTCTCCAACGACAACTTCCCAAGGCAGCAATGCCCCCCCAGCACAGGCAGCCACCCCCCACCCAGGCAGAGGCCAGCCCCCAACACGGAAGCTACAGGCCCACATCCCAGCCCGCACCAGAATGGTCAGGAGAGTCGCTTAAGGCAAGTGGACGCCACCCAGGCCATTCCCAACCCCCACACCTGCCTTCATGAGGTAACACCCCTCATAGACCACCAACCAAAGTCCCCACCAGGCCAAGGACAGAGCTCCACCGCGATGACCCCCCACTCCCCGGCCCCAAGGGCCACTAGAAGCCCGTATCCCAGCACTCCAAGTCAACCCCTGATTCCCAGAGTTACAAGATCACCCACCTGACCCCACTAGGTGATGAAGCCAATAAACAGGGAGAGAATTCAGCTCCGCTGAATGCTGTTTAGTGGAAGCAGACGATATCTCTTACTGATATGATCTGACAGAAGATTCCTAAATTGATTAATACATAGATTAGACTTTTGTTTCCAGTTCATAGGAATGGTCTTCTTTGCGATACATAAGGCAGTGAGAACCAAGTGAGCCAAGTTAGGTTCCATGGGGATGTCACCCAGGTGACCTAGTATGCATAGTGTGGGGCACACAGGAATTCTGTAATTGAGCCATGTAGATAAATCTTCACATACCTCCAGCCAGAATTTCTGCACAGGTGCACAAAACCATAAAGCATGCATATACTTATCAGAGGTGTTCTCTGTGCACTGTGAACAGATATTAGAGGCTGCAAAACCCATCTGGAACATCCTTTGTCCTGTATAATGTGTTCTCTAAATAACTTTGTATTGTATAAAGTGCTAATTTGGATTTTTGGTCATAGTGAAAATATTTAAACATATTTGTGACCAAAAAATGTGATTAGTGTTAAGAGATAAGTCAATTATCTATTTTGGACACTAATCTATATAGCTTTGATAGTAATTTTGAGGTGTTTAGATTAAATAATTCTGTCACATTAAAGGGAATTTGCAGATCCAGTTGGTTGAATTTATATTTTGTACTTTTTATGGACTTGAGTTGTTTGTATTCTCAAAATATGTTACTGCTAATCCCATATTAAACAGTGTGTTGGGCCACAGTCCGATGTGAACTATGTGATTATGTGATTATACGAACAGTAACTTAAAGGGGACATATTAGGGCCTTTAATGTCTTAAAAACAATCTTAAGCTTGTTTTTTCTACCTAAATCAGAAATTCAGCCTCTGGGCCATGTCTATAGTTTTACAGATAATAAAGCCTTTTTCTGTGCTTCATTTTCAGGGCGGTGGGGGCTATGATAATGAGGCTCTGCGCTGATTGGCTGCTTGAATGACGTGTAGCAGGGGAGTAGACAAAGCGTTGCTCCGGGGAGAAGAGCAGCGGCTGCGTAGCAAAGCGTGTCCACGGTTCTGCGTTAAATCGACACGTACCCTACGCCGTAGGCTCTGCGTTGGTGTAACGCGGAACCATAAATCAGCCTTTAGTCACCTCGTCTGCAAACAGGAAGATTGAATTTAATTCTAAACAGTTACACCACAGTTATTTACTCCGATTCCTCATCATTTCACTTCTTATGTTACAAGACAAATGAATCATGTTAACTGTAAAGAAATCACAACACTGAATTTTCACAAATGGCAACTTTATTGTTAAAATATATAAATAAAATGTATGCACTATTGCTGGCTCAAGGAAGGACCGCGCGTCTTCTGAATGTGAACAGCTCCAGGTGCTTGAAAGATCTGAAACCACAGAAGAAAAATGTATTAAGGTACTAATAGAGCCCCGAGCCCGGGGCTCCTCGACGGTCCGGTCCATAAGCAGCCCCCGCAGCTCCGTATGCGGCGCCGGGGCTCCGGAGCTAAGCTAAATACTTAGCCCTTGCAAAGATCATACAACCGCAACCCCACGGCGGGCACCCGGCGCACAGATCGGCTCCTGGGCGCATCCTCTGCGCATCGTCGGTTACCGGGGATCAAACCGACAGATTTGGCTGAAAATCTCGGAGGGTGAAGCTGATCCGACCTGGGACGGACCCCCGAGGACCCAGCTCCCAAACCACCCGGGAACCTGGATGATTTAACCCGGATCCGCTCCGCCACGGCGCGCGTCCGACTGGCTCAAGGAAGGACCGCTCCAGCCGGCGTAGAGAGCTGGTTGTGGGCGTGGTTTCAGCAGCGGAGGCCAAACCTCTGCGCCTCGGGTGACGTCACCCTAGGCGCAGATTTTCATCGGCTCAAAAAAAATCACGTGACACTGGGGGATTCTGTAAGGCGGGGGGTCAAAGACCTTGCAGAAATTCATGGTATTTTGTCTCCCCTGTGCTGGCAGGGTGAGGGGAGACCACTTTATATATGTTAAAACAAGAAAAAACTTGTTTTTCATAATATGCCCCCTTTAAGTCAACTTTAAGGCCCAGCTCTGAGGCCTAACTCTGAGACCAGCCTTGATTTCCTTTGCAGCTGACCGCATGGTTGAAACAAAGGAATCTCATGGTGGCTCAAGGTCCAAGCAGGATTTGCATTATGCGGCCCTTCAGTGATAAGGAAGAGCCCCTTCGAAGAGCCCCTTCATTGGAACTTTGTTTGGTTTATTACACACACACACACACACACACACACACACACACACACACACACACACACACACACACACACACACACACACACACACACACACATACACATATATATATATATATGGTCTTTTGGTCTGTACTGTATATATACACACACACACACACACACACACATATACACAAGCACCTATTGTATGCGTAACAGTGTGTAGGATCCAGTAGGATACTGAATTCAAAATGTTTTATTGGCATTACTGGAGGTGTGGATGACAGCCAGGTGGGCAAGCAAGTAGGCAAGTAGGTAGGCAGGCAGGCAGGCAGGCAGGCAGGCAGGCAGGCAGGCAGGCAGGCAGGCAGGCAGGCAGGCAGGCAGGCAGGCAGGCAGGCAGGCAGGCAGGCAGGCAGGCAGGCAGGCAGGCAGGCAGGCAGGTCTGAAAACTGAATGGAAGAAAAAGAATGAGGGTTAGTGTCAGATTAATCAAAGATTTGAACAAGTTTGTCATTATGAAACTACCAGAATCAGAATTTAGGCCTATTAAAGGTCAGCTTATTAAGCTGATTGCTGGGTTTTTCACATCCTTATCATTGTTAACAGAAGTCACAGGACAGGCCACTCCCTGAGGGTATTCAGGGGGGTTGTCTGCTCTGTTAACAGTTGACCAGTGTCTTTAGACACATCTGTGCAAAACCTCACAGAGTTCTCATTTGTCCAGAAGGGGCCCCATTTATTGACCCTTCGTGTTTCTTAAAGACTTTAAGCTGACTGCGGGTTATCACATGTTAACAGATGACAGGGCAGCCCTTCCTGAGTTTGGGCTGTCCAACAACTATCCCATTGTAAGTTGGACAATCTGTTCATATCACAGATAAGTTGCTTATTAACTGAAAAGTCATAGGTGTGACTTTTCAACCATCATCTGATAGAATGTCTCTGTTCTCCATCTGATTCTTCTAATTGTTCATTGTTTACCAAATATGGTCATGTTCCTGTCACCCTTGCTGAATAAAAGCGCCAGCCTGCAGGGAGATTTTGGGAGATGGCCTGACGAGTTCTAAGAGGAGGGCCGTGTTGCCCTGAAGCTCCTCAGACTTCAGAAGCTTCTGCAGAGGCGCCTTGAAAATCATTCCACAGTCTCTGTGTCTTTCCTAAGTTATTAATTTATGTTGTGATGATTTAGGAACCTAACAGTTAGATCAGACTGATTTTAACTGATGTGCAAACTTTCTAGATGGCCAAATGCTGTACCAATGGGTCAAAATAATCCGGTGATGACTTGAAGGCCAAGCAAGTATATACTGTATATACACACAGCCACTGATTATAGATGAGGTGAAGTCGAATACTGTTGTTGCCAGGGAGATGGAGAGGCATGCCCACACCAGAGCGGAGACCTGGACTAATACACCTATAGCCTATAATGTAGGCCCCAACTGAATCTTTTTTGCTCTTTTGTCTCCAGTGTTCTCACCCCTTCTTTCTCACTCTGATCTGAGTTACAACTGCTTCCTTCTGCTGTACCCACAGACAGGTGTTGAACTATGCTTTAAGTTAGTCACTCAGTGCAACACTGATTTGACCCATCACCTCAACAATGGAGACTGAGCCAAAGCTGCTACTCCAATTAATCACCTTACCTTCTCTTCAAACCACTGGCTGGCCTCTCCTCTTCTTCTTTTTCCACTCCCCAATTCTAGTTGACCCCAGATGACCTAAAAAAACCCTCTGGTGCTTGTCCTGCACACAAGGGTCAAAGAGAGTCGTCCAGCATTCCGCCTGGCTGCAAGTATTACTCTGATGGAAATAATTACCCCTCCCACTCAAGGCCAAGAGCAGGTTTCTTCACCCCCACTTCAGCTTCAAAGTATTTCAACCTTATTAAACTCGGATGGGAGGAGAATTGTGGTGTATGAGTGTAGAACATCGTAGTTAGAGTTAATTGCCTCTGGCGGGTAAGGACATCAGTTCCACTGTGTACCCAGACAGATGGCTCACTGGGGGCAGGTTCAAACAACTAATTGTAAAGTTCTGATGGGGCTGTGTTGACCTAGAGCTGTGACTGAGGGACATGAGACAGACTCAACACAGAGGACTCTGCAAAGTTGAACTTATTTTTTATGTTTCCACAGTTTTAAAAAGCAGTAAATCATCTTCTTAGATATTTCTGCAACCATAACCATTATCTTCCACGCATGTGTGGACTTTTAGGAATTCAAAAACAAATACATAAAGGGAATGCAGCTTTGCATAAACACATGCCTCATTGAAGCACATGTCCTTGCATTTAGCTTGTGCTATGGCTTTAATTTCCAGGGCAATCGAAGCAGATGTAAATAAAGCTGCCGGTTGTAATTCCATTGCTGGTAAGAACAAAGGAAAAGAGATCCAATACAAAAATAAGCTAAAAAGGACAAAGACAAAGGGATCAATCAACCCTCTCAGCTATCTGGCTGTGTATTTAATCTTGTTTTTACACATTAGTGTATTTATTCAAATAGAGACAAATAAAAGCCAAATATTTTCACATTGTGCTGAATTTTTAATTTAGACAAAGTTTTCCACTGTCATAAATTTAGATATTAAAGACTAGAGGGGGGAAAAAGGCAAGAAACAGACCATAGCCATACATTTACATAAGATGCAGTGGAGGAAATGGAGGAGAAAGAAAGAGAGGGGTGAGGTTGGAGGAGTGAATGGAGAGCAAAGAGGGAACGATAAGTCAGGAATGCTCAAGGGACTTCTGTCAGTGCAGAATCTTCACCTTAGTGTATAAGCTATTTAAATAATATGAATCCCTTAGCAGAGGCAATGTTGATACAAAAATATAAAGTTCTCAAATTATTTTAAGTCTTTGCAAATAGAAATACACAGAAAAGAGCAGGAAAATTCTTTCCATGAGATTTTTTTCTTTCTGGTTTGATAACTTCCACTACAAACAAAATACTTGCTCTTGAGGTGGGAATCTGAAAATGTTGATTGACATTCTAAGATTCTAAGATGAAGATACGCATCATCATGCTAATCAATTACAACAATTTAAAAAAAAGAATGATTATTGCAAATGCAGATTAAAATGATTCATTCTATGTTAAGCATGAGACAGGGTTCAATGAATTCACAACTCTACAACTACTCCATAGGAAGTGACACACACCCCCATATACACATACATACAAGCATATAATACATACACAGTGAAGAGTATCTGTGTGGATGTGTTTTAATGATGCACGCACGCACGCACGCACGCACGCACGCACGCACACATATGTATGCATACATATTTGTGTCCATGTGCAGCAGAAGCTACTGTGCTTAGTATGATGTTAAATTGTTGTGTTACTTGGCATGAAGATCAATTTTAGATTAGTTTTCCATCATGTTTCATTACTTTCAGCAACATTTATCATTCGTTGCTCCGCAACACAATCACATATCCTTACATTGCTGTATAAAATGTGAAATCCTATATGGGCGTTTGAGCATGAAGCTGACCAGCACAATTGATGGCCCTAAGTGACAGATTTTTTATGTTCAAGTGCTTGCTGTTTTAGAATGAAGAATAGACTGTTATGGTGTTATGAACACACAGCTTTGAATCCGATACCTCAGGGATGAATATAAAATGCAACACAGTGACTTTGCTAATCAGAGAATCCTTGGCTCAGCAAATAAATGTATCATCAAAGTATTTTTTTAACCAAATTTTATTTAAAAGAAAATACAACACAAGTAAGGGTGATCAAGCATAATTTGGCTGGAACATGCAGTGCGATGTCTGGAAGGTCTACCTTCTCTTTGTCAGATTATCCGTCATAAAACGGGATAGTCTTACTATTACACACACCCCCACCCCCTCCTTTCAGATCCACTTTCGATCTCTCTATTCATTATGTGTAAAGTATTGTTCTGTTTAAAGGAGTATATCCATATGCATTATATTTAAAGGAGCCACTTTGTTGTGCTGATTTTATCAACACTACTGCTAAACCTTACCTTAGCAAAGACATAAGAGCTGAACCCAGCCAGATATAACAGAAAACTCACCTTGATTTTGATTGGTCTTTACAGCATCAAAACAGTTTGAGAGTCGGTGGCTCAGCTGCAAAGAAAACTGGGCATTTATACTATGATTTCATAACAGCGTAAAACTCACCAGGTGCAAAAATAGCTCAGCTGTTTCTCTTTTTCAGTCATATTCTCTCCATGAATTCGCTGATCCATAGTCGACCAAGGATACAAGTATCGTTTTTATGGCTAGAGAAACATTTTTGTTCCTATTTTTGTACAAATAATTCCACTTTATGTTTAAATGCAAGCTTATTAGTGCTGGCTGCATGATGAATAGTCCAGTGAAGTGTGTTACATTAACTCATTGGCCTTGGAAGAACTGTGTTGCTTTCTCTGAGCAGGCTGTTGTGTGGGTGTGGTTGCATGTGCATATGAATGAATATTGCTCTTGTGTGTTTCCGTTTGTATTTTATGTCTGCAAACACTAATGTGCATTTGTGGCCAAGAAACAACAATCCTGACAGCATTCACAGTCACAAAACCATGATGTCAACTATGAATCATGGTAATGATCCCTCCACATGTGGCTCTATTTTAACTAAATTGAGGGCCTGAAAAAAAAACAACTGGCTACGTTGTCAGCACTATCATATCTTTCTATTGGCATGCTGTGTGTCACTACTAGTGTTAAAAGGTGAAGAGTTATGACAGTAGTTTATGGATGTACGTACAAAAGCTGTAACTGTTCCCATCCATCTATCCATTAGCTATACAATCTTATTCTTGTGCAGGATCACAGGGATCAGATGGAATGTATCCCAGCTCTCTTCAGGTGAAAACCAGGGGTACACACTGGATAAGTTGCCAGTCTATTGCATTGAATTTAGACATGCAAACCTTACGCAGAAAGGTCACTATTAGATTTGTATCTGTGAGGCAACAGTGCTAACCACCAGGCCACAGTATTGCCCATTACTGTTTCCTATGATGATAAAACATAATCTCATATGACTTACACTAACATGAGGTTTTAATTTAGAATGCAATTTATGTATCAGGATTTTAAAATCAAAGAGCCACGCAAAACACACAAGATAAGTGCATTAGCACCTCCAGATGTGTGTGTGAAAATTATAAAGAGAAATCAGTCCATGTAATGCCAAATAACTCATTCCCAAAAGGCTATGGTTATGGTATTCACTTTCTTATGTGCTGTATGTTATTCACTGTTGTGCAACAGGGTAGTGGGCTGTTCAGTTATCAAAAGGTTATTAATAATTTTATTCAACAATTATTAATAATTAATAAAGTAGACTATTTATCAAATTGAGTTATCAAAATGACGTAATCCTTGGGGCACCACCTGGGCCTTAACCAGGAAAAATGATAAAATAGAAATGAAACATTAACTGTATAAAATGGAAAAGAAATCGAAAACAGTAATAAACAGGATCACCTCTGTGGTTCAAAACAACATGGCTGCACGTGGCCGGTATTTAAAGATGGCGGGGCTCTGTGGTATTTAAAGATGGCAGGCCGTGCTTTCGGATCAAATGGAGCCTTCTCACGCGCTTCTAGGCGCGGCCGGTCACTCGTAACCGTGTGTCCTTGCTCGTCAGTCGCCGAAGCGCGGGCGTCCGGATCCAGGAAATGCAGCTCACAGCTGGGCGAGGCGCCGGCCGTCCGTCCAGGAAACGTCCCGATTCCTGATAGAAACAGAAAAACTCAGGGCAGGAAAAAGGGGGTTTCAGTCGGAGCTTTCAGTCGCAGCGGTCTCCTGGTCTGATGGCCGAGGAGCGCGTAGGCGTCATGGACTCGGATCTGCAAAACAAGAGGAGAAAGTTTAGTGGAGGCGAGAGCCACCGCGGAGCGTTGCTCCGGGGCCGCAGCTTCAGCGGGCAGACCCCCCCGGGCCCATCCCGATGCAGACCTTTCCTCCCCCCAACTGGGGGGGGGAGACGTGGTCTTTGACCCCCCCCCCAAGGCACGCTGGTCTTGTAGTTTCCAAAGCGGCCATTTTGAGAGGCACATTAAAGCTGATTTCGGGTTGAACCGACTTTAAAGTTGAATATCATATTTACAAAATGTTCATAAACATTTATAAGTTCAGAGTTCACATGAGCACATGGGTGGTGGCACAACATCACCATCTCCTACCTGAAATAAGTTACTATTCATCTCTTTGGAGAATGAATCCTGCACTGGCTACTTGTAAACTCTGTTTCACGAAAGACAGCACTGCAGAGCTCTTTTTCAAAAGCAACAAAGCCATGAATATTTTATAAATGTGTTGAAATGTGAATATCCAAACAATAACATTTCAAAATATTTAATCATTAGCAACCACATTTCACCTGTGATGTGTTCATTTTGCTATCTTTATTCTGTTCAGTATCATTGGAGGGAGAAGTCCAAAATTCTATGTGGCATTGGTCAAGAGGCAGGTTACGTCTTTGTGCTATGGAAGAAAGCTGGAAAACCTGAACAAATTCCAGGGAGAATATGGAATCTAAAGATACAAAGATCAGACAGATCTGACAATTCAAATACCGGTAGATACTTTCTCACTGCGGGATGACAAAACCCATCACCACAATTATGGTCATATGCTCTATGAACATAAATGTCATTCCAGCTTTAATTATGAAAAGACATACTTATGGTATACATATATTTTGCTGGAATGTACAGCACAAACCTCACACATCAGTTTTTATATGGACAGTGTGACCTCATTTAATACTAGCTTACAGGCTTGTGGCAACACCACTGGTTTTGACTTCAGAGAAGTATGCTGAAGTTAAATTGCCAATTTGAAATCAGAATTGTAAAGTTATTTATATCACCAGGATAGACATCTTGAAATGGATAGAAAAGCTATACCCGGCTTTGTCCATGTGTGTCACGGCTCAGACAGGACAGAGAACCCAAATGCACAACACCAGGCAGAATCAGAGTCCAAGAGGCAGGCAGATCAGGCAAACAATCCGAAGGGGCAGGCAAAATCCAAAAACCAGGGGTCATGCAGGGTCACAGGCAGGCAGGCAGGCAGAAACAGAACAGAACAGGAAGGCTTTGGCCAACACATGGCCAAAGCTCCGGGGGCCGTCCTCGGTGCCGGGCAGGCCAGCGAGGCAGTTCCGGGGGTCGGTCTGGGGGCTTGGCAGGCTGGTCCGGGGGTCGGTCTGGGGGCTTGGCAGGCTGGTCCGGGGGTCGGTCTGGGGGCTTGGCAGGCTGGTCAGAGGGTCGGTCTGGGACTGCGGCAGGCTGGTCAGAGGGTCGGTCTGGGACTGCGGCAGATCCATCCAGGATCGCCTCAGGAAGGGGAACCGAGACCGGCGGGACCACCTTCAGAACAGAGACTGGCGGGACCGCCTCCGGAACGGAGACTGGCGGGACCGCCTCAGGAACGGAGACTGGCGGGACCGCCTCCGGAACGGAGACTGGTGGGACCGCCTCCGGAACGGAGACTGGCGGGACCGCCTCAGGAACGGAGACTGGCGGGACCGCCACAGGAACGGAGACTGGCGGGACCGCCTCCGGAACGGAGACTGGCGGGACCGCCTCAGGAACGGAGACTGGCGGGACCGCCTCCGGAACGGAGACTGGCGGGACCGCCTCCGGAACAGAGGGCTGCGGGACCGCCACAGGAGCCGGAGTCGGGGCTGACCGGAGGCGGGGAGCCGGAACAGGGGCTGACCGGAGGCGGGGAGCCGGAACAGGGGCAGACAGGAGGCGGGGAGCCGGAACAGGGGCAGACAGGATGCGGGGAGCCGGAACAGGGGCAGACAGGATGCGGGGAGCCGGAACAGGGGCAGACAGGATGCGGGGAGCTGGTGTCGGGGGCAGAGGATCCTCGGAGCTGCCTGAGTGGGGACCCGGGTCCGTGGCGCTGGCTGCGGGGGTACCCGGGTCCGAGGTGCTGGCTGCGGAGGTACCTGGGTCCGAGGCGCTGGCCCCCCCTCAAGGGACAGATCCCAGATGTCCCCACAGT
Source organism: Cololabis saira (assembly GCF_033807715.1). Classification (NCBI taxonomy): domain Eukaryota; kingdom Metazoa; phylum Chordata; class Actinopteri; order Beloniformes; family Belonidae; genus Cololabis; species Cololabis saira. The sequence goes on from NC_084587.1 coordinate 39,735,659, forward strand.
CCACACCCAGGGCGGGTGGGGGGGGCCTGGGCGCTGGCTGTGGAGCAGGGGCTGATGCGTCCGGGACCACCGCTGGAACATGGGGAGGTGCGTCCGGGACCACCGCTGGAACATGGGGAGGTGCGTCCGGGACCACCCCTGGAAAAGGGACAGGTGTGTCCGGGACCCCCACTGGAACCGGAACAGGTGCGTCCAGAACCACCACTGGAACAGGGACCGGAGCAGGAGCTGGAGCTGGAACAAGCTGGGGCTGGCGCTGACGCCGTCGTTGCCTCCCCTGAGCCTGAAGGCTCCATAAATCCTCTTCCTTACGTGGTAGATCCATGTTGGCTGGGTTCATTCTTTTGGCCAGATTGTACTGTCATGGCTCAGACAGGACAGAGAACCCAAATGCACAACACCAGGCAGAATCAGAGTCCAAGAGGCTTTAATCAGGTCCAAGGCAGGCAGGGGTCAAAACCGGGTAGTCAGGCAGATCAGGCAAACAATCCGAAGGGGCAGGCAAAATCCAAAAATCAGGGGTTATGCAGGGTCACAGGCAGGCAGGCAGGCAGGCAGGCAGAAACAGAACAGAACAGGAAGGCTGGAAAGCGAGGCAAAAACACACGACAATCTGGCAACAGGTATGAGGAAATGGGCCGGTATATGAAGGGGAAACTGATGAGGGAAACCGATGAGGGAAACCAGGTGTGGAGCTGGGCCGGGGAAGCACAGGTGAAGGGAATGAGGCTGATGAGGGTGGCAGGATCCAGACGACAGGAGAGTCAGTAGCAGTAAAAAAAAACCATGAAACTGTGACCATGACAATGTGTACATTTTTGAACTGGTACAGTAACAAATACTAGAAGGAACATTATTATTTTTTCACAGGATTAGTCAACCACCAGCAAAAACATATTGAAAGTATATAAAATGTATAAAGCAGATTCTAAACATACAGCCATAAAAAGGGCCTTTAAAGGAGCTACATATGAACACATCATGGTCCATATCAGCCAAACTGATATTAATCTCACATTGAGTTATTGCATAGTAAAAAAATACTACAGAAGATATGAAGGGGACATGACCAAGTTTCTGACATATGTGAGGACTTGTTAAAATGTTAAAGTAGTGTAACATATGCATTCTGTATTTGTATTTTGTATTTTGTATTTATTTATTTAGCACAATTTTTTTTAAAAATAGTGCAAGGAGGGAACGAAGCCCAGAGGGCTTGTACAGAGTTCCACCCCCGTCATCTACTGTAAACAGAAAATGAAATGTACAAACATAGGAAAACTCTCATTATAAACATGAAAAGAAAACAAAGATACATAATAGAGAATACATTGAAAAATTAGGACATGAGATGTTTTTTCAGCAATTTTTTGAAGGATATAAATGACAATGTGGACCTCAGAGACATATCTAAATTGTTCCAGAGTTTAGAACTTCTAAATGAAGTATTAAACTGATGAAAAGATGTTCGACAGAAGGGTAAATGTAGATTGACACTGTGTCTAGTTGAGTATGAATGCAAGTCAGATGAAAAACTAAAGAAATTATGAAAGGTGTCTGGAAGATCTTGCTTATTGTTGATAAACTTGTGCACAAATAAACATGAGTGAAAAACATTGAGTTTATGAATGGGTAATATAGAGTATTTTTTGAACAGAGGTGCGGATGGATTATGTCTATTGGATCTAGAGATTGATCTCAGGAATCTCTTCTGGATTATCAGTAGTTTGTTAAGGGAGGATGGATAAGTTGCAGACCAGACAATATTACAGTAATTCATATATGGATACAGAAAACTATAATACAAAGTTAAGTGAGCGGAGTGATGGATCAGGGGACAGACTTTCCTCAGTATACCAAGCATCTTCATAGATCTTTTGCATACTTGATCAATATGGTTTTTCCAGTTAAGGCCTTCATCCAGAACAACACCCAAAAATGTGGTGTGAGGTACCTGTTGGATTTCAGTTCCGTTAATTAATATTTTGGTTTCTTCTTTTGTATGAGGTTTGTTTTTGTTGCAGAAGATCATGAAGTTACTTACTTTGTAGAGCAAAACTTGTTGTTTTGATCCGATCATGAAGGAAGCATGAATTTGTTTATGTCCCCTCTATTGATATGATTTTTTTGTAACACCACTTGTTTCTGTTGTACTGCGCAAGAAGACAGCCATGTTACAGCCAGATTTATTGCAGTATACATCAAAGGCTTTTATTGAGTTATTTAAAACGATTGGAAAATGCTGTAAAGATCTTTTAAACTTAAATTTTCAATAAAATGTGGATTCTTCTACCAAATGTGTATTCTGGTCATCTGTGACAATGTTCATTTTATGTTAATCAAGCTACTTCAAATTCATGAAAAGATTACAGAAAAACAAATATGAACTTCTAATATAATTAATTTTTTGGTCAGATGACATTAAATCATTTGAATTATTTACTCCTCGAACCTGATGTACAGATCTGTTGCAGTAAAAGGATCTGCTGGAGCCTCCCATCCATTCTCCTCCATCAGTAGACAGCACAGTTCAAAAACAATTTGATGACACGGAAACTCTCCCTTGGTAGTACACTATGGAGGATTTTTTGTGCCAAAATTAAATAAATAAATACATGATTAATGAATTAAAATGGGAATTAAATATATCATTAACTAATTAAATGTGTCATTTATTAATTAAAATTAGAATTAAATATGTCATTAATTAATAAAAATACAATTCATTTTAAGTAAAAAAATATATTTATTATTTCAGCATTTAATTAATTAATGACACATTTAATTAATGATTTCGTGTTGCGTGTGGATCATGAAATGTAAAACTGCATTTAATTAATTAATGACACATTTAATTAATGATTTTGTGTTGCTGCGTGTGAATCATGAAATGTAAAACTGTCAGTTTCACTCGTCAAACTCAGTGGGCGGATTCCAAACACCTCATTGGTTCCCCTGCACATCAAGGCAAATCGAATCCACATAATGGATTGTTGCAGGGCTTGTGAACACATTACGATAAACTAGGTGGCGCTATTCACCTCTACGTTGGTTTGGATACTCTACTCCAAAATTTTTACTTTACTCCAAAATGTTATTGGCAAACACTGAAGACTGTCCTCTAACCACAAATGTTGGTACAGCAAGGTGTACAAAATGGCAAAATCCTGCCCAGAGCTCCTGAGAGAAGCAGCAAATTTAATTGAAGAAGCTCTGAGCAGAACTCCTGCGGCTCCATCACAGCAGATACCTGCTGCTGCATCACGCAACTCTCTACAACACGGAACTCACAGCTGTCATGTTTAGAAAGGCTTCCTCTTCTACCTCCAGTTTCAGACCAAAGCAGTGGATTCCACTAGATTCGCGTTAGTCCCGCCCACTGAGTTTGACGAGTGAAACTGACAGTTTTACATTTCATGATTCACACGCAGCAACACGAAATCATTTATTAAATGTGTCATTAATTAATTAAATGCAGTTTTACGTTTCATGATTCACACGCAACACAAAATCATGAATTAAATTTGTTATTAATTAATTAAATGCTCCAGCGCGAGGGAGCAGACGGGGAACGGACCCGGTCCAGCGCGGGGGAGCGGAGCGGGACCCGGGACCGCCGCGGTCGGGATCCGCAGCACAACGGGGTATGAAAAGTGTATTTACTATTGTGCTTGCCTGCCACGCTGATGGACAGAAACGGCCGGCTATGGTGATTTTTAAAAGAAAAGCGTTGCCTAAACAGACTTTTCCAGCCAGAGTGAAATGAAAAGGGCTGGATGGATGAGAAGATGATCAGTGGCTGAGACAGGTTTATGTGCTGCGACCCGTGGTTTTTTTTTATTCTTTAATGCAGAAACAGAATATGAACCTTTTGAAGGGTTTGATTGATGTGAAAAGTGAAATAAAATATCAAACTAAGTTTTGCTTCCGCTCTATTTTTAGCGCATGTGTGTTTTGCAGCGCGCGTGTGTGCAGCTCCGTCTCTGTAGACGGCGCCTTTTGGGTCGGTGCGCCGTATGTGTGTTTTAAAACCAAAAATGACACACAAAACTGAGGGTGCGCCTTTCCACACAGTGCGCCATATGGTCGTGAAAATACGGTATATAAGCTGAAGTTTGTGTTAATGTTTAGTTAGTTGTTGTTTATGTGTAGTTTAGGCTTCTAAATTTGGTTCACTATCTTTTAACACTTGTGTAAATAAATTCTGATTAATTTGAATGAGAGAAGTTCTTTGTTTATTTTATACATATTTGTCACAGCTGCTGGTTGCAAAGGTCTGTGCTCGGAATCCTTCCTTCACTGTTGTTGTGTAACGCCACCCCTGGCAACAGGCTGGCACTTAGGGAAGAACATCTACTTTGAGACTGATTTTGCTGTTCAGTTATTATTTTCCTGATAAGTCAGGTGGTGCCCCGTTTTGATTGATTCCTTTTGATAATTAATTTTGATAAGTAATCCACTAGCCACTTCTAGTCACAATGAAATTACATGCCAGTACAGCCCATCAAAAGAGCAGAAAAAAGACAAAACAGATGACAACATATGACATGGGTATACTGGTGCAGGTAGCTGAGAAAGCATGACACTGGGAAAGAGGGAAAAAAGACATCTTCACACCATGTATAAATACACTGTGAAAGTGCAAAAAAACACGTCAGCACCTGAAAAGCAACATACTCAAACAATTTCAACATCATAACGTAGACTAGCATGTGTGGAGGCGGAGAGGGGGCCTGGGCACTGCAGCCTTCATGGAGCAGCTCTCCAACCTGGTAACTGTTTTAGGAGGGGTGATATGGGCGGAGACAGAAAAAGCATTGAATAATAGGGGAGGTGTATTTATCATTATGTGCACGTGTGTGTATGTGTGTGCATGTTTGTATGAGTGGTAAATCTGTGAACTATGCCCCAGATCTACTCCTCAGTCATTGTCCTTGATGTTATCAGCTGGCTCGGCATAGTTCTGATACAGTTCCACAGGTGTCATGAGGGGAAGGGGAGGGCTAATGGGAGCAGAGCGTCTTGTTTTCATTTATACAGGGAGATTGTGACTAGAGCAGCCTGCCAAGCCGCTCTGTCAAGGTCAGATTGTACTATCAACAATTGTGTTCTAGTCAGGCTGACTCCAGTAATTTTCTGTCTGCCTCTCTGCTTTATCTCCATGGCGACTCCAAACTGAATTTGTGGTCAATTCCCGTCATGCCAAGCGTCCAACTTCTCCAAGGTCTTTTCCATCCTTCCAATGAGTTAAAAAACCGCAGCTAGCCTGCTGTTCGCTTCAAGAATCGCATCCAGTTTGCGATTTTGCTCACACAATGTTTCAGTCTTGGAGTGTTGGTCGCACAGCTTGTCCCTTCAGACACACCAGGAAGCCTTAAAAGTGCCAGAATAGCTGTCAACCTTTTCCGAATTTGTCGCTATGCCAGGTAACTGCCAGCTCCAAAAAGCAGAAATCCTGTTATCAGAAATCCATTTATGTAGGCATCTTTAACATCCGCGACCGACAGTATGGACAGACACATGATTCTCTGTCTTCCAGGAGTCCATCGTGTATCCATCAGCAAACATCCCGTCAGGGCAAGAGGGCTCCCCTTTCTCCTGTTATCTCATTGAGAAAATTTGGTCAATTGCGTTGAGACCAGTTAACCAATTCCATGATTTTAGAAATTTTCTGAAGATATGAAAAGAGAGCCTCCAATAGAATGACAAGACAAAGAGCAGCAGGAGGGCAGATAGGGAGGAACGGGAGAAGAAAAGCATCCCGTTTTACCAAGAGGAGGAAGAGAATATCAAGTTTTTATGCATTTACAGAGGCAGGAAAAAACGCCTTGATACCATCTACTATCCAGTTAATCACAGTAGTGATTCTTTAGCATCCCAGTCCAAAGCCACACACCGTGCATCTGAAGTGGGAATAGGAGCTTGTAACTCCACAAAATCACTAGGTTTCCTCTTAAGAGCCAGCAATTTGTGTATTTTGGCCAACCTGGGTCAGAATTCCAAGCAGAAAACAGAAAAATCGAGTCGGTTGGAAATGCAAAGATGCATCCTTCATCTCAGTCACACTCCATGCACGGAAAACAAGTTGGGGACCCGCCTTCAAGTAGAGGTTAAGTGGCGACAGACCCAGCATCCTTGCCAGATTTATGTTTCTTTTCCTTAGCTTTTCCACAAGTAACTATAACTGGTTTCTTACTCACTTTTCTGACCGCTTTTGCAGCGTCTGCTAAAGAAGTCTGCACTGGAAGAGACAGATCAAGTGAAGGTTTTTCTTTAAATGGGGGCGGAATCCTTTATCCCTTAAACCACAATGTGACTATCTGGAGTGGATCAAAAACGACCTCAGGCGTCTATGGAGCTAGAACAGTCTCATAATTGACAAATGCACAGGACAAGTTTTACAAATGCACAGACCGATTTGCAAATACACACACCGTTTCACACATGCACAGAACAATTCACACGTATGTAGGACAAGATATACAAATGTATTTTTGATGCACAGACAAATATAACCTGATTCACAAACGTTTTTTTGTCTGTGAGCTGCGCTGGATTTGCGTGTGACTTTTGAGACTCCCCTGACGTGACTCGATCCACAAATACGTTTTTTTTTAACATGGAATGATCTGCAACCAATCAGATGTCTTCCTTTGTTCCAGCCAATCATAAGAGCGCACCCCACGTGGGGGATGCAGAGCAGTGGATAAAACACGATTTACTCTAAACCAATCAGATTAAAGGGGCGGATACACCTGCTGTTAGCGTTAGCGCCGTTCGCTTAGAAAAGTGATTAATATTTTGAGTTGGTGGAGTAAAGATAAATAAACAGCAACAGGAGATAAAAGATAAATAAACAGGATGGAGAGGAGATCACTGCTCTGCTTTTCTTGTGATCTCGCTAAAGAAAACAGCGCAATCAGAGATGGTTTGTGAGGCCGTTCAAGCATTGTTGAACAAAACAACCCCAAACATACTAAACCTACTTTTACTTCATAAAAAGTGCATACTCAAGCTCATTGACTTATGTACCATGATCTGCAGTGATGAAGAATGTACTCAGGCATTTAGAGGGTTAGGGAACATGAATCAAGATCACCATAAACAGAATTAAAAAGAATAAATAATTGGCTATCATAGAACCCTACTGATTTATTCTACACTTTCACAGCATTAGCTGAACAGTGTACCCCGAGAAATCAATATGTAATTATAGACATCCTACCCTGGGCTGTTCCTCTCCCAGCTTCCACCTCCCGCCACCCACCCTGCACTGACAACACCAACCTCAAAACAAATGTCAGAACAGCACTCAACCCTGCACAACAACAAAAACAAAAGGTTCTACCCAGTAAGCACATTTTTGTGTTTGAGTGTGTCTACCATCTGTACATTCACAATCCTCTGTATTTTTCTCAGAGATACTTAGTAATTCAGTTTCTCATGATCTGGATTCAGCCTCATAGACAGATTATTTTTTAATTTGTTAAAATATACACAAACCTGTTCATTCTAAGAGAAAATTGGTTGAATAAGGAAATAAATACTATCTCTGTTAAACTCAATCTTAGAATTAGTTTGCACTAGTGATATCCCGATCAGGTTCTTTTGGCCCTTAAAATACCCAGCAGGTATGTAAACAAATAAGCAAATAGAATTGAAACAGTGTCATAAAGTAGGGCCAGTAATGTGCTTTTTAGACTGTACTCTTACTTCTTACTGTCCTTTTCTGGCTTAAAGAATAAAATGTTTGTGTTGAAGTGACCTTCAATCCTCTTCCCGGTAGCCAGGGTGTCCATCATGCTGCGGTGAAAAAGCAAACCCTGGTACACGCAAAGTCGGCAAGAATGAGTGACACAGCCTATGGCGTTTTTCTGAAGGCTCAGCTTAGGAAGACAACACAGGCGTCAGCTTCGTTCGGGTTTCAATCACAGTTGTAACCTAACTTTTATTTATTTGCCTTCGCTGTAACACTGATGTTCACATGTGCAGATCACCAAAAACAAACAACTTTATTGAACTCACGACATGACACAGCCCACACTCTGCACCCTGACCTCACCCATAGCTTTCCTCATATTAGCAGCTTTGTCGCGAAAAATTACATGGACCCGCTGCTTGTTGATACATCAGTTGTTTAGCATTTTTTACATTTTTTATCTGTTTTATCCTGATCAAAATAATGAGAATAAAATACATATCCGATTCCTGATCGGGATGCAACGTTTGATTTTGATCAAGTCTGAAACAATGTGATCGGGCGCAATTTCTGATCACTTGATCGGATCGGGACATCTCTAGTTTGCACTGAATTATTATTTTACTGAAGGTAGATTTTGAAATTATTTTTCTGCGTTGATTGGTCTCAGGAATAAGTGGTATTAAGACAATATGTCTTTTGAGAGACAAGAGTCTTATTCAGCTTAAAATAATGGTCCAAAATTCGCACATAATTTCACTGGGATCAAAAATGGTTAAATTTTTGTAGCTATTCAGAGCCACGCTTTCTTTTTCACACTATGCTAAATAAACCCAGCAGTTACATTTATTGTTCGTATTTAATGAGGATGTAAAATTTCTGTCTGTTTGGGGCCGACATGTTCAAAATACCTCACCTGGTAAACATTCACAAAGACAATTCCTAACAAAATCCCCAAGCCAGCTCAATTTGGTCATTTCGAAGCAGAGGAATAAAGGCTCCGCTCTGAGTCCCTCCAGAAAGAGCCCCACCTAATCTTCTAACATAGAGTCCACAACAAAAAAGCAGCATGGCAACCAAGCATCAAAGTATTTGTTAAAGTGTTACAATTTATTTAGCAAAAATGTGAGATTAGAAAAAAAAAATTTAACTAAAGCTGCAAGCAGCGATGAACGGGCCCTCGCACCCTTGTGCACTCTCAGGCGTGCTGTAGTGGAACCGCTTGTATGACTTGCATGTAGATGTCTTCAGGCCTGGACATTTAGCGGATGACACCATCCATATCAAACCATTCAAGGGCTATGGCAGAAAGTAGGAATTATCAGATATCAACCAATCAGAAGAAGGGGCGGTGCTAATTTGCAGCAATAACTGAACTGAAATTTTTAAGAATGTCTGTCTATCTGTTGTGCCTGCGCCTGCGCACTTTATATGTTTATATGTTTCACCGTGGGATGTGGGAAACGTCCTCTCGATTTCTTGTATGTCTTGACATATCAAGAATCGACAATAAAGCTACTTTGACTTTGACTTTGATGTTCAAGGACTCAAAACCATGTCCGATGACACCACCCACGAGTCTTTATGTCAAACCATTCAAAAGTTATTTCAGAAAATAGGAACTACCACATATCGACCAATGAAAGGGCAGGGCTAATTTGCACCAATTAAGGTGAAGGAGTCTGTAGCAATCTCGTGCTACGTGGGGTCGCCAGACAGGAAAGAGGACACCGGGTTTCGGGGGAAATCCTTGAACTTTTATTTCAGCCAGACACAGACGAGTATCAGCACACTCAGTAGCTCTGTGTACCCTCGAGCAGAGCCCTTTGCTGGTGTGCAGCCGCTCCTTAAATACCCAGGCAGGGTGGAGAGATTGATTGTGCACAGGTGTGCCCAATCAGCCGAACCAGACCCGCGCCACCTGTGTGCTGCTCCCCCACAGACCACGCCCAATCCTCCACCCTGCCACAGAGTCAAAACCGATTCTGATGACACCACCCACAACTCTCTATGTCAACCCATTCAAAAGTTATGGCAGAAAATAGGGACTATCAAATATCGACCAATCAGAAGAAGGCTAAGAAGAGAAGGGCTAAGAAGAGGGCTAATTTGCACCAATTATGTTCAAGGACTCAAATATATATATATATATATATATATATAGCTTTACGCTGTACTCATAGGGGGTTTTGGAATGTCCAGTACACGAAACAAGCATAGAGGAGGGGACTTGTGTAGGTAATGACATATTGATGAACAGCTGTACAGGTCTGAACTCATCACTCATCGCTCCTTCCCAACTAAATCGATAATGTGACCAGTCAGTGCTTGCCGGCGCTAAAGCTATTGCCATGCCCTTATCTGGTCTGGCAGTTTAACATTGACCCCTGCACAGGTAGCAGGAGACACAATAGTCCATCTCTCTGAACCCAGACAGACTCATTTCAGTTCATCACAGCAAACCCCATTCCCCTGCAGCCTCACTGGTTTAGTTAATCAAACCGAATTCAAATATTTATCTCCCTTACTCTGTCCACAATTTCAGATAAACCCTATTGATCTACCCATCCATTCCCCGCTGTTGCATTATTCAGTGATCCATCTCTGCACCTATACCCATCTTCCATCCCCTGTTTGAGAACACTCTTTCCTTATGCCCTAATCATTTTGTGAAACTATGTCATTTTGGCAATGGGGAGACAGGTATCTGATCAAATTGATACAACACTGTCCGTTGGTAGGCCCTAGAATTAGAGAGAATTTGAGCTATTTATGCAGGCTACAGCTTTAGATTACCAAGAGAGTAGAGAGTTGTAGAAGAATGTCTGAAAATAAATGAGTATTCATAATGGCCAAATGAAAGTGCAGTAATGTGAAAAACAGAAAAAAACATTTATAAATGTATAGAAAAAGATAACATTTTATAATTGCTGATATATCATAGAAGGCACGGTGTGTTTCCACTACCCTTGAAATTACACAAGTACACAAATATGCCAAATAGAAACATGTAAATTAAAAAAAATTAACCCAAAAGATGAGAGGGTACAGTTGTTTTTTATATTTGGAAAAGGACTATTTTGCAAAACTACAATAGAAAATCTTTTTGCATATACAGGTCAGAAAACATACTTTAGACATGCTTTAGAATATATCGCTCAATGAGTTTTTGCCTCACATATAGTAGCTCATCAACAGTTAATGTTGAGCAAGTTACTTCCAAGATGTAATATATTTTATAGTTGCTGTCATATGAAACTAAGTAGTTATATTACTTTCTCTGACTTCCTGACTGCCAGTGGCAGTAATCAAAGTGTATGACTAATTCCAGCAGTCTCACGAGGGCCCGACTCTCACCCATGGTTCGACTGGCCGAGGCTAAAGGCAGGATGGCTGATGCCAACGAAGCCCCGGAGGCCACGTTGAGGAGGTAGAACCTGGCAAAAGTACAGGGAGATGCTGCTACACAGATGTCCCGCAGTGCCATGCCTGCCATTGCAGACCACAAGGTGCCCACGCCGTGGGTTGAATGACATACCACCCCCATGTGGGGGGGGGGGGCACGTCCCATATGCTGATCCAGTGGGAGAGCCTGTGATTGGACACACGCTGGCCCCTAGTATTCCCGCCATAGCACACAAGCAGTTGCTCTGAGCGCCAAAAGCTCTTGGTCACAGTGGTATACTGGCGCAAAGCCCGGACAGGACACAGTAAGTTTGCTCTATCATCCTCCGCAGAGGTGAAGGGAGGAGGGCAGTAAGCAGCCAGCTTGATTGCTGCGTTCACATGTTCCGAGGACGAAACCAGTGGCAGAAAGGCGATGTTCCGCCACAGTGTCACGCCTGAATCATCCTTCTTCCAGCAGTGGCTGGTAGGGCTGATTGAGAGTGCCTGGAGTTCGCTCACCCATTCGGTGGTTGTAATAGCCAGCAGCAGTGTGGTTTTAAATGACAGCACTCGCAGAGTGTTGTCTGACCTTGGTTCAAATGGGGACTCACTCAGGGCCTGCAGTACCAGATGCAGATCCCATGTTGTGGGACGCCTGTGCCGTGGGGGACGCAACATCCTGGCACCCCGCAAGAATTGCATCACTCAGTGATGCATCCCCAGGGGGCTGCCATCAATGAAGCAGTGGTGGACGACGGTCAATGATGCCACACGTGCCCTGAGGGTGGAGGCTACCCGACCAGCATCCAGGAGATTCTGAAGGTAACCCAGGACCCCTGGTAAAAGGCAGGAGACAGGAGGTCTGCACCCTGTACAGTGTGGATAGAATCAGAATGCAGCGGAGGAAATGCGAGGAAGCCCCTCTGGCCAGGGGATGGCGAGGGCTCCAAGGCTCAGTGGGGCACTCCACTCCGTTAGGGAGGAAAACAAGTCCACCTGAGCTTCCCCGAGCTGGTCCCACATCACGCATACCATGTGGGGATGCAGTCTCCATTCCCCACGTGGCAGCGTCTGGCGGGACAGGTAGTTGGCCACCACATTTTATTTGCCCTGCAAGTGGACTGCATTCAAGGAGGTCAAGTGTGGATAGGCCCATGTCCACAAACACTGTACCTCCCTCAGCGAGGGGAGAAGTGCCTCAGCGCCAAGTAGACGAACCTCCAACACATTGATATACTATTGGAGTCGTCAAGGGCCCCAGGACCCTTGAACTGACCTGCTCTGCCACACGACAGGTGGGAGAGGCATCTATTGTCACCACTTCCTGTCTCGCCGGAACCGAGCCGAGAGGGACTCCGTGCTGGAGGAACCTGCGATCGTGCCACCGCCGGAGAAACAGCATGCACGGCCGAGTCACTTTGACAAGGACCTGCTAGTGTGCATGGGGGTCCTGGCCATGCCTGTTGAACTGTGGCTGCAGGGGGCGTAGGTGCAGGAGCTCCAGGGTTGTAATGGCAGAGGTTGCTGTCAACATCCCCAATAACCTGAGCCACTTCTGGACACTCAGACGTGCCCCCAGCCGGAAGGAGCAGAGGAGGTCCAGTAACCTGACCACTCGCTCCATCGTCAGCCGAGCCTGCATGAACACAGAGTCCAGAAGGGTGTAAAACATATTAATGATTTACTGTGCTGTATCTCAATCAAAACAAAAATTCACCAATTCAATCAGCTCACTGTTTCAGTATGGGTGTAGGAGGCATATCCCTCTTAAGCTTTAAGATTTAGCGAAAAGTTTCCTTTCTTCTAAAGCATACAGTTAGGGCTGGTTAGGGTGACTCAAATGAGGCCTAACTTCGCATAATTCTGTGGGGGTTTTCATTACTCTCTTCACCCTCCGTTTTCGTCATTTTTACATTGACCTATTGAATTGCTTTCCCGGGCAGACCCAAACGGATCTTGGTGTCAAGTTCAAAGCTCTGCTTCTGGCTTACCAAACAATTACCCAAATGGCTCCTGCCTACTTTCACTCCTTCATCCAGAGCTACACCCCCTCTCGACAGCTCCGGTCAGCCAGTAAAAGACTGGTGCTTCCACCACAATGTGGCATGAAATCAGCAGCCAGACTCTTCTCCTCCATTGTTTCCTGATTGTGGAATGTCCTTCCAAACTTTGTCTGATCTACACGGTCTGTACCTAATTTTAAGAGCAAGCTAAAGACTCAGCTCTTTAAGGAGCATTTTTGCATCGAGTAAACTTCTCTGGTCATCAAAATTAGTTAGAAGATTTGTCCCGCTCTTTGCAGGACTCAGCACTGAGTAAACTGCATGCACTTATGACAAGATGATCGCATGATGGAGTATTTTTACCTGCCATTGTTTATGTAATAATTGCTCGGGGGTCATGTTCTGGGTCTCTGGAAAGCGTCTAGAGACAACTTTTGTTGTATTAGACGCTATATAAATAAAATTGAATTGAATTGAATTGAATTGAATTGAATATGTAGCCCTGCGATAGACTGGCGACCTGTCCAGGGTGTACCCCTGCCTCTTGCCTGAAATTAGCTGGGATAGGCTCCACCCCTGACCCTGTAAAGGATAAAGCGGGTATAGAAGATGGATGGAAGGATAGATGATATTCAAGTTTGAATATAGACGGTTTTGATAAGGGGATTCATGAGCTGAGTCAGTGCTGACCTGCAGCTTATAAAGGTGCAAAAGAGAACAGTGAGAACCGCTAAAAGAAGAGTATGCATCTGACCAGGAATGACTCCAGAAGCACATCTATCTACTTCTTTCAAATGTGGTAGTCTGGCAATCAAAATATAAACGTTGTGGGACGGCAACACATCCCGGGTATGTTGTGGCATATAACATAACGAAGACTTTTGAAATGTCTAACCCCCTAAACATGTATAATCTTTCTAACCAGAACTATGTTTTTTCTTACATCTAAAATTATCTTTAAGATAACTACAGACATTAACATAACATTTAATCTGAATGACTCTCAAGTGGGAATGCAGTAGAAAAGAAAAAAGAATGTTAAATGTGTTTTGTGGGCTCTCTAATAGGGGACTTGGTGCACTAATTACTTCTTCTGCCACATCCCAGTCCTTTGTAAGCGTTACTGCAATGTATTTTGGCTATGGACTTAACTTAAGCTTTTAAGGTCAAGATTGCCTACCTTCCGAGTGTTAATATAGTTGTGTGTGTTGAGTGTTTTTGTAAAGCCTTCTAATTCCAGATTTGAAGCTCTGTTTCACATTGATACAACCGATTTGTCCAGGTCTGTCCTCATCAGACATTTTCCCAAACCATCTCTTTACAGGTGAAACAAAAATTTCTCAAGTCAGTTGAGTCCTTTGCCATGGGCTCCATTGCATAGATATGGATTAATCCCACTCCTCATCTATGTAGGTTGTTGTCATTCACCCCAAAGCAGAGCAAAGCTCTGCTGGTTGCCTTGCATGCACGCATGAAAAAGAAAGAGAAAGAGAAATTAACCTTTATGAGGTACCCAACTTTTCTCTTAGGTGAAGGGTAGGGTGAGATGCATAGAGACAACCTGAGGGTGATAAGATGTGGTGAAAAAAGGCAGATGAGGGTCTCAAGGAGCCAAGGAAGAAAGACACCTACAGTATTTGAATGTGATCAGGTAAGAAGTAAGAAAAAGATCTGTCGCTTGAGTTCTTCTCCCCATGCTTGATATTCCTAATGATGTTCCTTACAAATCTTCCTGTACAAAAAGTGAAATATCTGGCAAAAACAGGAGAACTGCTAGATTTGGTATATTGTATTTGTTTCTTTGTCCATTATGAGGAGAATTCCATAATGTCTTTGTATCCGCCATCCTCTGTGACACGCACGCACGCACGCACGCACGCACGCACGCACGCACGCACGCACGCACGCACGCACGCACGCACGCACGCACGCACGCACGCAAGCACGCACGCACGCATGCACACAACCACGCACACACACACACACACACACACACACACACACACACACACACACACACACACACATTAGTGCATTGGCTCCACTGTTATCCTTTTCCACATCAGTCCATCTGCTCTTCCAGGAAGTGTGTGAATGCTGGGTTACGATCGATGAGTTGTGTTCAGAGATGGGGCATCCCCCACTGTTTGTTTATCACCGTTACACATAGCTGCAGGATCGCAGCTGGGACCAGCGTTTGTATTTGCTTCTGCCTGGCAGGAAAAGTTGAGTTATCTTGGCTTAACTTGTCCCCACTTCCAAATAACAATACACATGGAAAACAACAACAATAACAATGTGTTTGTTTTTCAAACATTTATAGATTACCCATTGGTAAACCATCAATCCATCCATCCATTTTCCGCCGCTTATCCGGAACCGGGTCGCGGGGGCAGCAGTCTCAACAGGGATGCCCAGACTTCCTTCACCCCAGACACTTCCTCCAGCTCTTCCGAGGGGAGTCCGAGGCGTTCCCAGGCCAGCCGAGAGACATAGTCTCTCCATTGGTAAACCGTATACACACAGGGAACTTGGTGTACTTGGAATATTGCATGCTGCTACCAAAATTTATGTTGTCTGTGGTCCAAGCATAATTATACTACAAAAGAAATGGGAACAATGCTGCTTTGCAAATGTTTGCTTGCTCAGGATGTTTACTGTCAAATGAAATGTATTTAAGAGCACAAGGAAAAGAAAAGCTGATGCATGTTTGACATATTTGAGGATTTGAGCTCTTGCAATTATAGTGTTTGTTCACTTCCAAACAGAACACATATAGCACACGTTGTACATACTAAATAATTCTTGTTCTCGTGTGTGTGTGTGTGTGTGTGTGTGTGTGTGTGTGTGTGTGTGTGTGTGTGTGTAGATTGCCAAAGCAAGAAAAATGAGTACTCAGCAACACACACACACACACACACACACACTGAGAAAGGTTTTCAGTGTGGAAGTATAACTCAATGAGAAGGGTTTTGTCTGAGTTTATCTAATAATAGACTACTTTTAAAGCCCAAAAATGAAATTGCAGCATTTCCTGTTTAAGAACGATCAAATCTGGGAAAACAGCCGATGGTAGTAAGTGAATCTCTTTATCATCTCTAAGGACCTAAGAAGGCTCTTAAGAAGGGTTTGGCTAAGAAGGAGTGCTAAGTAGGGGTGTTTCCCAGAGACCTTCTTAAGATCCCTCCAAAGAAGCTTCTTAATAAGCTCTTAATGGGAGCTGTCCACCGCAGTGGTGCTGAAACTAAATGAATCGATGCCAGGCAAATCGATCACCCACCACTTTATCAACGCATACATCACACTAAATGTCCTATGGTCCCCACACACTGGTGCACTTAGACTATGCTTGTGTGTGTGGGGGCCTCATTGAACCTCTCCTACTGTGGTTTTGATGGGTTGGTTATCGGTGTCACAAGGTAACTCCGGAGAGGGTAGCCACTGTCCCCGAGGAAGATACTCCTGCCGAACGCTCCTCTGCCCCACATCTGAGTTGGCACACACAAAGCTGTCGTGTGCTTCCTGGCCACCTGGCAACGATGTCTGTGATGAGGCCATCATGGTCCACCGCCAGGGAGGGATTGTGGATTGGGATCTGAGATACAACGCCTCATCACGTTGGTGTCTCCACATATCCGGAGGGCAACCCGGTGCAATTTTGCCCTGAGCCCGGAGGTCCAGTTACTGGCTGCACTGCGTTTTTATGCAGTGGGGAGCTTCCTGGAGGTGGTGGGGGACTGAGCAAGGCGTCGGTGTCACGTAGTGTGGCAGCCGTGACACCGATCCTCCTGCGCCATGCCCGTACGCAACGAGCGCAACGTTGATGAATGCAAGATTCTGCTTAATAATGAAAAAGGTCAAGCAGCTAAATAAACTTCAGAATATTTTTTTGAGGTGAAGGATACTAGTCAGGCGGATACAATGTGGTCCTATATGCTGATTGTTAAGTTAATTTGTCCTTTCATCCATCCTTTCATCCATCCAAAAAAACAATACATTTCCTCATTATTCTCTTACCAAGACTACTTCTTATTTAGTTGCAGTCTTGTTTTCATCATGAAAAAATCCTTAAGAAGAGTTGGATCTAGGAAACCCGGCCTTTATGTATACACAGATTCATACTTGGATACAACACAAACACTTAGAATTAAGATCACACAAGGGAGTACTGTTGTTATTATTACTATTCAGTCAGCTTCTTATTTAGTTGCAGTCTTGTTTTCATCATGAAAAAATCCTTAAGAAGGGTCGGATCTGGGAAACCCGGCCTTTATGTATACACAGATTCATACTTGGATACAACACAAACACTTAGAATTAAGATCACACAAGGGAGTACTGCTGTTATCATTACTTTTCAGTCAGCATGTAACATAGCACACATATCTTTCCCTGCAGCACTATAATAACCGCAAAATAGAGATGCTTGATAAGAATGAACATATCAATATACAGATGTATAGGAGAATAAAGAAAAGTGGACCTGCATGTAAACAATTCCCTCCCATTTTCCCACCTGTATATGCAAATAAATCCCTGCTCCACTGAGACTCCTGCTCATAAATACTTACACACTTTTGCAGTTTTGCATGTGACTGGGATTTTCTAAGCACCTCTCTTCTTAACCTTGATGCCTTTTCCAAATCCCATACCTCTACTTAACACGTGTAGCCCTGAGCAGTCATCTACACCAGACAAGAGAAACAGGAGGCAGCAAGAAGGAGGGAAGGATTGGGGGGATAAGGGACCTCCAGAACCTCCAATTGGCATTCACAAACAGAGCTCCTAGTCCTTGTGCTTGGCATCCCCTAAAGTTCCATCTGGCCTTCACTTAATGTGAGAAAATGCCCCTGGAGTCTTAAGATGTTCCTTTAGCAAGGTTTATATCCAATTTTACACCCGACTTTCAAATTTGCAACCAAATTTTGGAGGTCAATTGTCCCAGATTGGAGGCAAAGTGCCATTTCATTAGCCATCCACTCAGCTTGTATGATTTAAGATAAGATAAGATAAGATAAGATAAGATAAACCTTTAATAGTCCCACAGAGGGGAAATTTGCAATTTACAGCAGCAAAGGGGATAGTGCAAAAACAAGAAGCATCAATAGAGAAGTAATAACACAGTAATAATAATAACACACTATAAACAGTAAACTGGTATATACAATAATAATAATAATAATAAGAAAAATAAATGATAAGAAATACTAGTATATAGTGTTGTCCCGATCGATCGGGTGGCCGATCGATCGGGCCCGATCACGTCATTTTCAAAAGATCGGGATCGGCCAAAAAAGTATCGGGACATACTTTTATGGCTCGGCCGGCTGGTTTCCGACTCCGCGACCCGGTAGCGCTGGGAGCGCGGAGTCGGCGCAGCGGCCAGAAGAGCCGGGCGGCTCTGCTCTGAGCCCCAGCTGCAGCTCAGAGCGGCTTCAGCAGCTCCAGGCCAGTTCGTCTTATTTGTTTGCTTATTGCTCTGTGCCTATGTTTTAACATATATTAATTATTTAATCATTTTATAATTGCATTTAACAATACAGACAGTTGATGTGTGTTTATTGTAAGATTTTGGGCAGCGCCGGCGGCTGAAGAATCGTTTGTGCTGGTGGGGAAGGAAGCGTGGCTAACAGAGAGCTAACAGCAGCTAGGCTACGCTCAGATAAACGGTCTGAAAGTTTTAAAAACAAAGAAAAGCTGTCGGAGAAAAGTGACTGTAGTGTTATGTAAATGATTATCCGTCACTCGTAAATCATTTTTTGGTCCACTTTATTGACTCGGTAACAACACAGGGATGACGGACTGCTATTTTGCAGGCTGGTGTTACGGTCTAAAGGGTCCGTGTCTGAACAACCACAATTGGTTCCTACGCTCTGCGTGACATCAGCACAACACAGTGACAGAAAACTATAACAGCCACAATGAATATCTGCTGCTATTCATTTCATGCTGTTGAGAATTCTGCACTACCACTACGGTTAAGCCAAAATGTATTTTCATTTTCTTATTGATTGTGAGTTTGACTGGATGTCATTCAACTTTTAAACCTCGTAAGTAAACTACCTCCTTTTGAAGTGAAATTGATTTATTTTTGTTATTTTACTATTCTGAACTTTTTGTTTTAGTTTACAATTTCATGTTTCTACATTTTGTGGCACCAGAGCTGATAAGCTTTGTTTTGATCCAATGATGCAGTCAGTGAAAAAACAAAAATATGTCCATGTTGGAGAGAATGGACAATACAGTTTTTTACTTAATTTACTTTACTTTTTTTTACTTTACTTTTTTACTTAATTCTTTGCCAAAATGTATCTGATTGGGAAAAAGTATCGGAAATGTATCGGGAGCCAAAAAAAGTGATCGGATCGGGAAAAATCGGGATCGGCAGATACTCAAACTCAAGTGATCGAGATCGGATCGGGAGCTAAAAAATCCTGATCGGGACAACCCTACTAGTATATAAAAAGATAACAGACTGATATATACAGATGGATATTTACATAATTGCACGTTGCAGTGAATGAAAGATATTGCACATTATTTCCCTTTATGTACATTTATTGTCAGGTTGTATGTGGTCTACTGTGAGCAGTGCTGGTTGTGTAGTCTCACAGCTGCAGGGAGGAAGGACCTTCTGTAGCGCTCCTTCACACACCTAGGGTGAAGGAGCCTGTCGCTGAAGGAGCTCTCCAGCGCTCTGAAGGTGTCCTTCATGGGGTGGGAGTCCTTCTCCATCATGGATGAAAGCTTAGCCATCATCCTCCTCTCTCCCACCACCTGCACTGTGTCCAGAAAGCAGCCCACGACAGAGATGGTTATTGATGGTTTTGTCCAGCCTCCTTCTGTCTGCAGCTGTGATGTTGCTGCCCCAGCAGACCACTCCATAAAAATGGCTGATGCCACCACAGTGTTGTAAAATGTTTTCAGGAGTTTTTTGTTATGGCTCGGCCCGATCGTGCTGCAGAAGCAGAGTCTGCGCAGCACACAGCCAGAGATCTGCGCGCCCAGCGACGAGCCCGGTGGCGCAGCTGAGCCAACAGAGGAGCGCACCTGGACGCAGCTGTAGCGCATCAGATCAATTACAGGAAGCACTTATAAAGATCAGAACTGCTGGCAGACCCTTGTGAGTTCGTGTTGTCACTCCTGTGTCTGGTCGTGGGTTCCTGGAAAAGATTGGATTACTTTTTGGGTTTTTGTTGAAGACTTTTTCCCTTGGATTACTTTGTGGAGTTTTTTTACTTTGTTCCTGGATTCTTACAGTGAGTTTTTTCCCCTGCCATTTAAGGAGGCAGCGCTTTTTGTTATTGAAAATAAACTACGCCTTTTTTGGGCTAAACTTGAACCTGTCTGGTGTCGTGCGCTTGGGTCCAAGGACAGAATCCTTAACAGTACGAACTCACCAAGATGGACCCAGCCGACCCAGAGCGTGGTTCATTGCAGGCCGCTTTAGATAAGCAGCTCCAGGTAACAAATAGCCACACTCACCAGCTGGAGGCGGCTGCTGTGGCCGTGCAGAACCTCCACGCCCAGGTCCAGCCTTTGCAGGCTTCGGTGGATAGCCTGACCCAGCAGCAGACGGCAATACTACAACAGCTGCAGGTGTTAACGGCGAGCCTCACCACCCGGACACCGAACCAACCTGCACCTGCGAGGGCCGTCAACCCACCTCCAGAGGTTCCGCGCCCTGCTCTGCCCGATCCGCTACCCCAGGAACCCTGCATTGCCAGCCCACAACCTTTTGGGGGCAACTTCGAGACCTGCTCCACGTTCGTCATGCAGTGTGAGTTGGTGTTCACTCACCAACCCAGCCGGTTCACCTCGGACGCTGCTCGAGTGGCTTATATTACTAACCTGCTCACCGGGCGGGCAGCCCAGTGGGCCGCCGCTTCCTGGTCCATGGGGGCCAGTTTCCGTCACTCGTACCGCGAGTTCGTGGCTGAGCTCCGGAAAGTCTTCCACCACCCGTCCAGGGGTCAGGACCCCGGCGACCGGTTGGTTCGTGTTCGACAAGGTACTGGCACGGTGGCGGACTATTCGGTAGAGTTCCGGTTGGCCGCAGCAGAAAGCGGGTGGAACGATCCTGCACTTCGGGCTACCTTCCGAAGGGGACTGAATGACGCGGTGAGAGAGCAGCTGGCTACACGGGAGGAGCCCAGCTGCCTCGACGACCTCGTCAGCCTGGCCATCCGTGTTGACGGAGGTCTCAGGGAGCGAAGGCGAGAGCGAGTTCGGGGGTTCCTTCGTGAGACCCAGGCCCCTGGCACACGGGAGGGGGATTCCGTTGTCCCTTACAATGCGCCATCGGGCTCCTTCCGGTCCTCCACGCCGCAGATTGCGAATGAAGAGGAGCCCATGCAGTTAGGGCGAACGCGCGTTAGTCCAGCCGAACGAGAGGCCCGATTTAGGGCAGGGCTCTGCCTCTATTGCGGCCAGAAGGGACATCGCATTAGCAACTGCCCTGTGCGGCCAAAAGATTAGGCTCACCAGGACCCCGGGAGATCCTAGTGAGCCAGCTTTCATGTTCCCGCAATCCGGTACCAGACAACCGACGGGTTAGCGTCACCCTGGCCTGGGGGGGTCAGAGAATTACGGTGGGGGCTCTCCTCGATTCTGGGGCCGACGACTGTTTTTTAGATGAGGAGTTCGCCGCCCAGGCTAAGGTTCCTCTGGAGGCTCTGGGGGAACCCGTGGAGGCCTTTGCTCTGGACGACCGTCGTCTGGCCCGGATCACCCAGTGCACCCGTCCCATTTCCCTCACGGTGGCGGGTAACCACGTCGAGACCCGTCAGTTTTTTCTTATTCCGTCCCCGTCGGCTCCGGTGATTCTCGGGTACCCGTGGCTCGTTCAGCATGAGCCGCACGTGGCCTGGTCCTCGGGGGCCATTCTGGAGTGGGGTGCTTCTTGCCACGCCCATTGCCTCCAGGCGGCTCCTGGCTCGTTACCCCGGTCGATCCCCAGCGTCACCCCCCCGGATCTTGCCTCTGTCCCCCGAGAGTACTGGGATCTGGGGGAGGTATTTAGTAAGTCCCGAGCCCAGAGTCTCCCCCCACATAGGCCTTACGATTGCGCGATCGACCTCCGGCCTGGGGCCCCCCTTCCCAGTAGTCGTCTATACAGTTTGTCCGTTCCAGAGAAGGCCTCCATGGAGGAGTATATCTCAGAGTCACTGGCAGCAGGGCTTATTCGGCCTTCATCCTCCCCGGTGGCAGCGGGTTTTTTCTTTGTTAAGAAGAAGGATGGGGGCCTCCGTCCCTGCATCGACTACCGTCAGCTCAACGACATCACGGTCAAGAATAAATACCCCCTCCCCCTCATGAGTTCCACCCTTGAGCCCCTGACCCAGGCTACTATCTTTTCCAAGCTGGATCTACGGAGTGCCTACCACCTGGTGCGGATCAGGGAGGGGGACGAGTGGAAGACCGCGTTCAAGACACCCCGGGGTCACTACGAGTACCGTGTAATGCCGTTCGGTCTTACCAATGCCCCAGGGGTGTTTCAGGCGCTTATTAACGACGTGCTCCGCGACATGCTGGATGAATTCGTGGTGGTGTACCTTGATGACATCTTGGTCTTCTCTAAGACCCTCGGGGAGCATGTCCAGCACGTCCGCCGGGTGCTCAAGCGTCTCCTCTTGAACCGACTCTATGTTAAGGCGGAGAAGTGCCAGTTCCACTCTTCCTCGGTCAACTACCTGGGGTTGATTGTGGAGAGGGGTCAAACTCGAGCCGACCCCTGCAAGACTCAGGCAGTGGTTGATTGGCCAGTTCCCGGGTCGCGGAAGGGGTTGCAGAGTTTCCTTGGGTTTGCGAACTTTTACCGGAGGTTCATAAGGAACTACAGTGTTGTGGCGGAACCCCTCACCAGGTTGACCTCCCCCTCCCAACCTTTCGTCTGGTCTTTGGCTGCTGACGCCGCTTTCCAGTCCCTCAAGGAGAGGTTCACCAGCGCCCCGGTTCTGCTCCATCCAGACCCCGGGAGGCAGTTCATCGTGGAGGTGGACGCCTCGGACACCGGGCTGGGGGCGGTCCTCTCCCAACGATCGGAGAAGGATCTGAAAGTGCACCCCTGTGCGTTCTTCTCTCGGCGTTTTCTTCCCGCGGAGGAGAACTATGATATCGGGAATCGTGAGCTGCTGGCTGTGGTGGCTGCTCTGGAGGAGTGGCGCCATTGGCTTGAGGGGGCGGGGCAGCCGTTTATCGTTTGGACTGACCATAGGAACCTCACGTTTATTCGGGCAGCCAAGCGCCTGAATGGTCGACAGGCTCGTTGGGCCAGCTTCCTCAGTCGGTTCGACTTCAGTCTCACCTATCGTCCCGGCTCCCGTAATTGCAAGGCGGATGCCCTGTCCCGGCTGCATCAAGGGGGGAGGCCGACCACCGAGGAATCAGTACCCATTCTTCCCGGGGCCCGAGTGGTGGGCAGGGTGGCCTGGGGCATCGAGACTTTGGTCAGGAGGGCGCTGCGCTCCAACCCGGCCCCTAGTGGTGTGCCACCACGGAGGTTGTTCGTTCCTGACTCGGTTAGGTCCAGAGTACTGGATTGGGGTCACTCTAGTCAGTTTGCCTGTCACCCTGGGGTCCACCGCACATTCACCTTTCTGGCTCGACGGTTCTGGTGGCCTGGGATGAGGAGGGAAGTGAGGGACTTTGTTTTGGCCTGTCCTGTTTGTGCCCGCAGCAAGGCTTCTCACCAGGCACCGGCCGGCCTACTTCAGCCCCTTCCTGTTCCGAGCCGTCCCTGGTCCCACATTGCCTTGGACTTCGTGTCTGGACTACCGGTCTCCCAGGGGATGACAGTGATACTAACAGTCGTTGATCGTTTCAGTAAGGGGGTGCATCTGGTGGCCCTCCCCAAACTCCCCTCGGCTGCAGAGACGGCGGATCTCCTCACGAGCCAGGTGTTCCGGCTCCATGGTCTTCCCCAGGATGTGGTTTCGGACCGAGGACCCCAGTTCATGTCCCAGGTATGGCGGGCTTTTCTCAAGGGGTTGGGTGCCTCGATCAGTCTCTCTTCTGGCTATCACCCTCAGACTAATGGACAGACGGAGAGGATGAACCAGAGTGTGGAGACGGCACTCCGCTGTGTGGCTGCAAAGAACCCTGCTTCCTGGAGTCGATTTCTCCCGTGGGTCGAGTACTCCCTCAACTCCCTGGTCAGCTCAGCGACGGGTCTTTCTCCCTTCGAGGCATCGCTGGGGTACCAGCCGCCGTTGTTTCCGGCACAACTGACGGAGGTGGCAGTCCCATCGGTGCAGGCGCATCTGGAGAGGTGTCGTCGTGTCTGGGGGTCCACCAGGACTGCCTTGCTCCAAGCAGCGGAGAGCGGCAGTCGGGGGGCCAACCGTCGCCGGAACCCTGCGCCGACGTACAGTCCGGGGCAGAAAGTGTGGCTTTCTGCCAAAGACCTTCCCCTACAGTCGGCTGGCAAGAAGCTGGGGCCACGGTTCGTGGGACCCTACGAGGTCACGAAGGTGCTCAGTCCTGCAGCCGTGAGGCTGAGACTCCCGGCTTCCCTAAACATCCACCCTGTGTTTCATGTGTCGAAGGTCAAACCTGTCTCACGGAGTCCCCTGATGCCCCCTGCCCCGGATCCGCCTCCACCCACGATCGTGGATGGACACCCGGAATGGAGGGTCAACCGAGTGATGGACGTTCGACGACGGGGGCGGGGGTACCAGTTTCTGGTGGACTGGGTGGGTTATGGTCCGGAGGAACGGTGCTGGGTGTCCCGCCATCTCATCAGGGACCCGGGTCTTCTGACTGACTTTTATCGGACCCATCCCGAGAAGCCTGGCAAGTCGCCAGGTGG
This sequence comes from Cololabis saira, assembly GCF_033807715.1. Lineage (NCBI taxonomy): Eukaryota > Metazoa > Chordata > Actinopteri > Beloniformes > Belonidae > Cololabis > Cololabis saira. The sequence goes on from NC_084587.1 coordinate 39,760,557, forward strand.
CTCCCTTGGAGGGAGGGGTACTGTTATGGCTCGGCCCGATCGTGCTGCAGAAGCAGAGTCTGCGCAGCACACAGCCAGAGATCTGCGCGCCCAGCGACGAGCCCGGTGGCGCAGCTGAGCCAACAGAGGAGCGCACCTGGACGCAGCTGTAGCGCATCAGATCAATTACAGGAAGCACTTATAAAGATCAGAACTGCTGGCAGACCCTTGTGAGTTCGTGTTGTCACTCCTGTGTCTGGTCGTGGGTTCCTGGAAAAGATTGGATTACTTTTTGGGTTTTTGTTGAAGACTTTTTCCCTTGGATTACTTTGTGGAGTTTTTTTACTTTGTTCCTGGATTCTTACAGTGAGTTTTTTCCCCTGCCATTTAAGGAGGCAGCGCTTTTTGTTATTGAAAATAAACTACGCCTTTTTTGGGCTAAACTTGAACCTGTCTGGTGTCGTGCGCTTGGGTCCAAGGACAGAATCCTTAACATTTTTCCTGCACACCAAAAGCCCTCAGCCTCCTGAGCAGATAGAGTCTGCTCTGGCCTTTTTTGTGGAGTGTAGAGGAATTAGTAGTCCAGTCCAGTTTATTGTTGAAGTGAACACCCAGGTACTTATAAGATGTCACCATCTCAATGTCCTTTCCCTGGATGTTCACCGGTGTCGGGGGGGGATTTATTACACCTGCGGAAATCCACCACCAGTTATTTGGTTTTCCCCGCGTTGATCTGGAGGTGATTCTGCAGGCACCAGTCCACAAAGTCCTGGGACAGTTCTCTGTACTCGCTATCATCTTCATCTGTGATGAGGCCGACGATAGCAGAGTCATCAGAGAACTTTTGTAGGTGACAGGTTGGTGAGTTGTAGGAGAAGTCAGCAGTGTAGAGAGTGAAGAGGAACGGCGCCAGGACCGTTCCCTGCGGGGCCCCCACACTGCAGACGACCATGTCTGATGTGTAGTCCCGTGTCCTCACATACTGTGGATGGTTGGTGAGGTAATCCAGAATCCAGGATGTGAGGTGACTGTTGTGAGGTTAATCAACATTTTTGCTGCAGTGGCCTACCGCTGTGGCAGACACATGATTACTGTTGAGTATGATCCCTGGTTCTTCCACGTGGACTCCTGATCACTGGATTCTGGAATAGCTCACCATCCGGGATCACAAAACCTGGCCAATTCAGGCAGTCAAGTATTCAACAGGTTTATGACATCGACAATCAAGTATTCAGTTTCAGACTTCGACAACCTCCCGACAGCCAGTGGAAAATCTGCAGTTGGCAACAAGGTGGCTGTTAACCGTCATATGACACTATATTGTGAAAACGCCAGCAACAGTTTACTAACCTGCAGCCGCTCCGCTCCCATTCATCCAACAATGAGAGTGTCTGCTTCCTGTAAATAGCGGAGCGGCTCAGCTGATTGGCTGAACGCTAGTCACATGACGTCACACTGACGGGGTCTGAATGAGCTTGAAATGAGTTTATTTTAAATATTAAATAACTGCTCATTTAGCACCTGGGTTACAGTTGCTCTTCAACTGAAATGTCCTGTTTATCTGTTTGTTTCCTCCCATTGTCCATCCACTGTCTACCATTGGTTGTCTTAACATAGCCGACGCCTGTCAGTTTTTCAATAAATACCTGATGCAAAAAGGGAGCCGGCAAGCATTTCGTCGAGAGCCAGAGAGCCATGTTGCTCTGCAGGGCTCTGACTTTGCTTCCCTTCTGCAGAAGGCCTGAAAAATCATTTCTAACAGTCTCTGTGTCTTTCCTAAGTTATTAATTTATGTATGTTGATTTAGGAACCTATCACTGTCTACCCCTGCATTCTCCAGCTTGTCTCCCAGAGGTGCCGGCTGGATGGTGTTGAACGCACTGGAGAAATCAAAGAACATCCTCACAGTGCTCCCAGGTTTCTCCAGGTGAGACAGGGCACGATGTAGCATGAAGATGACGGCATCATCCACCCCAATGCCAGGTTGATATGCGAACTGTAGTGGGTCCATCGCTGGGCTCACCATGGGGTGGAGATGTTGGAGGAGCAGCCGCTCCAGGGCCTTCATCAGGTGGGATGTCAAAGCCACCGGCCTGAAGCTGCTGAGGTCCTTGGGGTGCGGGTTCTTGGGCACAGGTACCACGCAGGATGTCTTCCATAGTGGTGGTACCCTCCCCAGCCTCAGGCTCAGGTTGAACATGTGTCCAACAATCCCGCACAGCTGGTCTGCACAGGACTTCAGGAGCCTGGAGCTGATGCCGTCTGGACCCGCAGCCTTCCTCGCGTTCATTTTCCTGAGCTGATTCCTCACCTGGAGGGTTGTGAGGGACAAGCTGGAGCGGGGGGGGGGTGTATCAGTGGTAGTGGTAGGGGGGTGGGGGGGTAGAGCAGAGTGCAGGAACAGCGGGGAGTCGGCTGTGGGATGAGCTTTGTTGTTTTGGGAGTGGAGGTGGGGGTGAGAGAGTCGTGGGTGCTGTCATCGGACTCTGTATTCAGTCCTTGACCTTCATTGACCTGAATTGGCCCCGCCCCTTCTTCCGATTGGTTGTCCCTATTTTCTGCCATAACTTTTGAATGGTTTGATATAGAAAGTCGTGGCTGGTGTCATCCGCTAAATGTCCAGGCCTGAAGACATCTACATGCAAGTCATACAAGCCTTTAATTACATTTTCCATTGTCTGAGAGACCTCAGATTTTCTGTGTGTGATCAGAGTTGCCCCCCACCTGAAGAGATCCATATGCTCCTATTTGATCATGCTCATAGCGCCCACTTGTTGCGAAAGGAAAAATGTATCATAATTATTACATGTATCCTACTTCTCAAAATGATCACACAGAAATAAGGGGGAGTGTACATTTTAATGGTTTAAGGTAGCAAAGTGAGTCAGTATTGAAGGTGACTATACACTGAGTGCGTTTACATGCAGCAATTCAATCGGGTTGCAGATCGGATTAGACATCGTTCAGACTTTTAACCTGCATGTAAACACCTGAACCCGACGCGCACGTACGGTGCGCTTCGCCGCGTACGTTACGGCGTAGGCTCTGCGTCGATTTAACGCGGAGCCATAAATCAGGCTTCACTTTGAACGGCCGGTTCACACCGACCTTTCAAAGTGAAGCCGGCTGGAAAAGTCTCTTTAGGCAGTCTTTCTTTTAAAAATCACCATAGTTTCTGTCCATCAGCGTGGCAACCAAGCACAACAGTGAACGATGACTTCTACTCTGGTGCAGTTACCGTGTTCAAGTTATTGATACAAAATAAACAGGACTTATGCATTTACAGTCAGAGCGATGCAGTGCGGTTTTTAATTATATTTTACTCTGGGGTGTCGTGAGATTTTATTCACTTTTGAAAGGTGTCATGACTGAAAAAAGGTTGAGAAAGGCTGTTTTAGACAGATTATTAATAGGAAAGCAGTGAGAATGCACTTTTTTCCTTAAAATGCTGTCCTACACGACTGATTTGGTGCCCGCCCTAATAAGCCTCGTGCCCCCTCTGAATATTTGCTCTGGCGCCGATTATGCACCACAGCCGGCGTCGTTCTTCTATCATCACTGCAGTCAAAAGATCTGTTGTTCTTTTCATCATCAGCACTAAAAGCTACATAATGCACGAAATGTAGGCTGCTGTAGCCTCGTCGAGGTGCTCGGATGCCATCTTCCTTTGGTCTTGTTGTTGGTAAGCGGAGGTCAACCGGAAGTGGCTCTTTGTTGAAATGGTTACCTTGGGTACAGCGCCACCTAGCGTCACGGAGTCAGCCATGCTCTGGTTACAAGTGGGTTATTCAATCTGATTCAGTCTGATCTCTGAATAGCATGTATACTCAGACAAGTGATCCGATCTTCTGCATGTCATTATCTGATCCGATCTGCAACCCGATTGAACTGCTGCATGTAACCGCACTGAGTCAGTGCGGTTACATGCAGCAGTTCAATGTTGATTGACTGTTGATTATATATATTTTGAATTTCTGATGTTTTTTTATATTATTAAGATATCACCACAGAAGTTTGAACACCTTAGATAGATAGATAGATAGATAGATAGATAGATAGATAGATAGATAGATAGATAGATAGATAGATAGATAGATAGATAGATAGATAGATAGATAGATAGATAGATGTGTGTGGGGTACTGGCCTAACTCTTATTGGTTTTGTGGATAAGACTTGGAGGAAATTCTTAGTTTTTTTTATTGTTTTGTTGTTTTTTAAATAAAGTTTTTAGAACTTTTTTCCACTCATGAGAGACATATAGTGCATTCACATCCAGAGATTTGGATATAGAGCAGGCACTAGCGGAGCAGGCAGGGGGGCAGAGGGGGCGGCCGCCCCGGGTCCACTGCTGCGTGGGGGCCCACGCCGAAGAGGAAAAAAAAAAGGGTTCTGAATAAAATAAGGAAAGCTGGACTATATAACAATTGCGTTCATAAGGATAAAGTTGTTTAAAAAATAAAAATGAAAGAAATAGTCCCTTCTCCCCTTGTGTGTCTGCCTGTCATGCACGAGTACGTGCGCGCATGTTGTCTGTTTATTTTTAAGCCTGAATTATGGTTCTGCGTTACACCAACACAGAGCCTACGCCGTAGGGTCCGCCGTAGGGTGCGCGTCGCCGCGTACCTACGCCGTAGGCTCTCTGTTGGTGTAACGCGGAACCATAAATCAGCCTTTAGCCAGTTGTCGCATCAGAAGTGGAGCCTTAAAGCAGGAAAGTCAGAGTTTCAGCAGGCTGAAATTATTAAAAACTATCTCCGGGCTGCATGGATGAGGCCTCATACCTCTCCTTGCTCTCAATCGAGAGGGACATCGCCATTGATGAGAGCAAAGTGATTGAAAGGTTTGCGGCGATGAAGAACCGGCTGATCGTTAAATGTGTACCCCCCCCCCCTTTCCTTGAATGGAAATATGTTTTGTTGTGGTTCTCTGCTCACCGCTGGATGAAACCATCATTGGTAAGCTGTCATAATATTAATTATTTCTGATAACATTGTAATGACGCTGAATATATGGCCTTTCCTATAATGTTTCCGCCGTGTCGCTCGGTCATTGTGTTAAATACATGTCGTCGCACATTGTAAACTGTTGTCATGTAGGTTGAACACGTGTGTCTGAATTGTGCTACTCGGCGAATCCGACATCTATGGCTAAGATGAAAACTTAGCCTTAAAAATAAAAATATCCCCACGATTATGAGATAGAAAGTCGAAATTATGATATAGAAAGTTTAAATTATGAGATAGAAAGTCATAATTATGAGATAAAAATTTGAAATTATGACTTTTTATGTTATAATTATGACTTACCGTGGGGATATTTTTATTTTGAAGGCTAAGATTTCATATTTTTTTCTTTTACTGGCGGAAATGGGCTTCCATAGACATCACTGGATGTCATTTGATTTTTATCTCCAGTTTGATACTTATATCTTAAAGTCTGCATTAGGCTTATAAATAGGTTTGACATAATGACTGGCAAAATCCATGGTGCTAGAACCTCATTTGAATGGTTCTGACCGTGTCGCCTGTGTGCTGTGGTTGTGTGTCAGAGGGCCTGATCTGTGGCATTTTTTTAGCGATTATGTTTTAATGGGGATGTTTAGGCCACAAGGGCCCATCTAGAATGCTTCGCCCCCCCTAGGCTGGGACCCCTGCTCCGCCCCTGAGAGCAGCTTTGAGGCATGAAACTGGCTTTTGTGGTTGCATAGCTCCCACAGCCCATGCAACAGTTGCTTCCCAAATTATTGACTCTCAAACTTATATTACCTTTAGAATGTTCAAAAGACCTAAAACAGAAAAGGACTTTTTTTTTCTTTTATCACAGTCGTTCAAATCTTAAGTATTTCTGCTGCAGTGTGAGAAATGGTGTACATGTGGTTCCAGTACTGTTTTTGCTGAAGGGAGAAAATCAAAGGGAAGAGAAAACAATGCAGGCTATTCTCTCTATTGAGTCCCTTAGTGGCTCTCTGAGGCCTGCTTCTCTGCAGATGCACCCTCCCTTTTGTAACATTTTCATCCTGTTTTCTCTCTTGTTTCCTATTTCCTCTGTATTCTCCTCTCTCTTTGTCTGTGCTGTACAGTGTGCATTACAATAAGTGTCCAGAATTTCCCTTCTGTGGTGAAAACAAATTAAAGTGTCTATCTTAAACTAAGGACGTTGCAGCATCTAAGAGAATGCTTCTTTTCCTGTAACTATGGGTATAGTGCAAGTCAATCGTCTTACATACTACGGACACACGGGCAGGCAACATTCTTCACAACTCAGTGCAAACACTCAGGTCATGCTATTTGTAACAACTCATCCCTAAATTTGGAATAACCTCCCAGAATTTACTTCACCCTGACTTTTAGCTTTAGCTTGTGCTTGACATCTTTGGAAGTATTTTCAATTCCTCTCTGGTTCTAGCATGACTTGAGTCCTGCAACATTGTTTCATTTCATCAGCATTATGTGACTTTCAAAAAATGATGAGGAGGCGGAGAAGGTCTTCATGGATGGGCTTGTTCCTGGCCAACCATGCCCAGTTCATACAGGCACACTGTTTTCCCACTACATTTCCCTTTATTCCCTTTAACACTCCACTGGGCCTCAAAGAGAAAGGGGTGAGATGTATTGCATTTTGAATGATGTGTGTGTCATTACCTTGCTTAAAAATCTGCTACAAACCACAACCTTCTAGCAACACATCCTCAGACTGCGTCAAAATTTCACAGCTGGCAAAGTTAGCCACAATCTAAAAAAAAACCCACCACGAACAGAACCAGAACCACCTCAGATAGAACCACAACCACCCCGAACAGAACCAAAACCACCTCAGATAGAACCAGAACCATCCTGAACAGAACCAGAACCACATCAGATAGTATCACAACCACCTGAGCACAAACAAAACCACCCCAGACAGAACCAGAACCAATCCCAATGGGACCAGGACCATTTCAGACAGAACCAGAACAGCCCCAACAGAATGAGGACCACCTCAGACCGAACCAGAACCACCCTGAACAAAATCAGAACCACCACAAAGAGAATCAGAACTACTCTTCACAGAACTCATCCTCCTCCTACAGAACTCATCCTCCTCTTCTGAAAACAGAGTTCTTTCCTTCAGGTGATCTTACTGTCTTCAGATTATCTTCTATTCACTTCATCTTTTTCTCTTCAACAGATCTTCTTTTTCATTTTTATACAATTTTAGCAAACTCTAATGGCTGAATTATGGTTCTGCGTCAAATCGACGCCGTGCCTACGCCGTCACCGTGACGCCTTCGTGAACCCTTCGGACTTCTCCATAACTTCATTTCGCCGCGGTGCAGTACCCCCCGCTACCGCTAGGGGATCGCAATCTTTTCCTGAATGGTTTATCCGACTTTTCCGGTCACAGTGAATCAAAGAGATAAGGACAACTATTGTGCAAAAAACCAAAACAAAAAAAATCACACATACACAAAGAAAAGAGCACTGACAGTTCACAACTGCTTCAAACCGGAAACCGGAAATGCGTTGCTACCAAGCAACCCAATCACAGCCCTTTCGGTCTGCGTTTGGTCTGCCTCGACGCGTAGTTACAATTTTTCGGGAGGTACGTGTCAGCAACGGCGTGGGGTGTGCGACACGGCACAACCTGCGGCGTAGGCACGGCGTCCATTTGACGCAGAACCATAATTCAGCCTTTATTCAGCTGTTTTTTTCAGCAAAATTCAGCTCTCATTCAGCACTCCAGCATTCAAGCCTGCATTTTCGGAGGAAATGCAGCCTTTTCTAGTTTTAAATTACCCTTCAATACCCTTATCTGAAAAGGAAAGAGAGATGGAAAAGTACACTAGATGTCACATCATTAACAACCCCAAACATGATTTCTGGTCCTGTTCAGTTAGCATTCCACTTCAAAGCCTAAACTGCCAAACTAGCTTCAGATTACCTTAGTATTTTTTGGTCACTGCACACGTTTTAACCTGCAATGTAAGGTAAAAGGTTTCTAACTCAACATCTGTGTTGTATGGATGCAGCAGCGTGAGTTATACTGGCGGAAAATGACTTAAAAACCTTACCCAGTTCTCTGTTAAGAAAAGCTTGTGAAGGACTTTTCGGGTGTAGCCTACATGGCTGGTGACACTTGGGATAGGCTCCAGGGGCCTCATTTATAAAGCTTGCATGCGCACAAAACAGGGCTTGAAAGAGCGCACGCCACCTTCTACGCAAAGGTTGGGATTTAAAAAAAAAAAACTAACGGGAAAATGTGCGTATCTTTACACAAACTTTGATCCTAGCGCACGAAAATTTTGAAGATATGGGGAACTGGCGACGCAGGCGATGAGGTGGTGAAATGAAGCCAGATTCATGTCATGCTTTTAATGTCATCACATATCAGACTTATAGATCCATGTACACTCAAGCCGGCAGTGTTATAGATCTATGTGTTCCGTAAGTGAGCCATTACGCAGGTATTTGTAGTAGGTACTACGTTCATATATCATACTTCCATCTTCAAATGGTATGGAGTGGTGAATAGCACCAGAATGACTATTTATTGTGACAAGGTGTGTAACGATCAGTCTAATTGCTGAGTAAGAATATAAATTGCGTGGTGACAGCCGTGCGTAATGCTGCACAATGGATGCGGTGGCACTAATTGAAGATCACGTAAATGGCAGGATCAGGATGGAGAGAGTATTTAGGGACCATGAAGATTTACTGGCCCATGATGATGACTGACTAATAAGCCGATTTTGATTCCCTAGAGCAGTGCTCTTGGATCTATGTGCTGAACTGGGTCCAGTCCAGACAGACCGACCCGCCGGAATCGCGCCATCCCCGTGCACATACAGCTCATCCTGCCGGTAGGACGATTCGCGGAGGTAGGACAACTCAGCAGAACAACTCGGCAGAACACCAGCATCGGAAAGTGACTCGGCTGCTCAGCATGGCCAGAGCTGCGGGCTCGTGCCCGTCGCAGCTGATCGGTTCTCCCGGTCTCAGCTGATCAGTTCTCCCGGTCTCAGCTGATCAGTTCTCCCGGTCTCAGCTGATCACTTCTCCCAGTCTCGGCTGATCATTTCTCCCGGTCTCAGCGCGATCAGGCTCGGATGAAGCCTGACACGTTGAGTCCTGACAACTGATTAATGTAATAACTTAAATACGCACACTTGTATGCTTGTGTGTGTGTATGTGTGTGTTGTGGGGCGCGCGTGTGTGTTGTGTGGCGCACGTGTGTTTTGTGCGGCGCGCGTGTGTGTGTGTTGTAAGGCGGCGCTCCGTGTTTGTAGATGGTGCCTTTTCGGTCGGTGCACCGTTGTGTGTTTTAAATACAGAAATGACACACAAAACTGAGGGTGTGCCTTTCCGTATGGTCCTCAAAATACGGTAGTATTTTAAAATGACCAAGATATATTTCTAAATTATTTAGCAGGATAGAAACTTAAAAACGTATTATGTCATTATTCAACATTTAATCATACTACTACTTCGACAGGTTGTTAAAGGAAAAATGTTAAGAATGTTTGCTCTCATATTAAAAGAGACATTTTTCAGAAATTATTTCATTTCCTCTTGGCCTCCGCACCACTTCTTTTTTATTTCTGCCACAGATCTGTCCGGCACTCACGGCGTTTACGTGCTGCCACTCACTTGCTTTCTTTTTATTAGTGATTCCACTACTGTGACTACCAAATAATGTTGTTTTCCTGGCCTCCACCTCATCCACGAGCACCTTGATCTCAGTGTCCGCAAAATTTTGCTTTCTGGTCCCCCCTGCCATGATTTTTGAGTGTAAAACACCATTGATCGGCAGGCTCATTTATATGCAAATACAATCATCAAGTACTTTGCATTGCCCATTCATGGTATGAAGTGGGTGTGTAGAGGGCGAGATATGTGGCGAATTCACGTGCGCAACCTTCCAGCTGGACTGTGATTGATAAAGCGAACATTGCGTGCAGGTGTGCGTTCACGCGGTTTTATAAATCAATGAATCCTACGCACTCTTTTATAAATGAGGCCCCAGCTCTGTACCAACCCTGAAAAGAATGAATTAAATCATAAATCAATGCACGTTTTCTAATAAACGCAAGATTTGTGTACGTTGGAGCCTGACCCAGTGATGAGAGGTAGGATACACATTTAATAGGTCCATCGCAGGACCATGCTGACAAACAGAACTAACCACCACATACTACCTATGAGACCTTTTTATTAGACACTCCCCTTGACAATCCGGGGTCCAGGCCAGAATGCAGAGCTGCAGTCTTACATGCTTCTCTGCTGCTTCTCAAGGACTACCGCCTGCAATTGAAAATATCTAAGATTGGAGACTGTCAGTGTTGTGCCACATAGGGGGGCGCTGTTTCACTTATCAAGAATTATTAATAATTTTATTCAACAATTATTAATAATTAATAAAGTAGATTATTTATCAAATTTAATTATTCAAAATGACTTAATTATCGGGGCACCACCTGGTTTCTAACCAGGAAAATGATAACTTTTAACAGCAAAATCAGTCTCAAAATAGGGATTATTCTGCAGAGTAGTAAATTTTACTATTATCTCTACAGAATAACCGTTGAAGGCTCTTAAAGAGTTCGGCACTAGCTCTGTCAAATCAGCCATTGTGACAGAATATGTAACAGAATAAAACGTTAACTGCACAAAGAAAAATAAATCAAAAATAATAAACACGTGGTTCAAAACTTCCGATCATCTGTGTTTCAAAACAAATTGGCTGCACGTGGCCGGCAAAGATGGCTGCGGCATTTAAAGATGGCGACGCCCTCGCCACGCCACATGCAATCAGACGGAATGGCAAACACAGCATTTGAACCGTGAATAACTGGCGAAACTGCGCCACAAAATGAACAAACAGTACTATGCATACAGTAAACAATGTTGCACACAGATTTTGCTCTAAACCGCTCTAAATTAAACTGATCGCCCAAAAGCCAACAGCCTCACGCTTCCTCGGTTCCGGATCGGGAAGTTCTGCGGCTTTCCGGGTGCTGATCCACGTTTTCTGCCGGGCTTTTTCAGTCGGAGCTGTCAGTCCAAGCGGTCTCCCCGCTCCCTTCTCCTTCCGACTCTGAAATGAAGAGGACGGTGGTGCAGCGTGCAACAGCCGGGTGGTCCCCCCCTGGTCAACGGAGCCTGGTCATGTCGTCTCGTGCGCGTGGGTCCGGTCCACTTGTCAGACATGCGGGCTCCTGTCTTATGGCTGATGAGCGTCACGGACTCAGATGGCGGGATGCTTCTGGGGTTGGTGTGGGCATGCTGCCGGAGGATCGGGTCCTCCTTACAAAGAAACCCAAACGGGGAAAAGTTAGTAGGAGGGGGAGAGAGCCGGGAGCTCTGCAGCGCTCCGGGGCCGCAGACGGGCGCTCCGATTCCCCGGTAGGATGATCCGGGGAATCTTCTCCCTCCCTCCGGGGGTCCCGATGAGCTTTTGGCAAGAAGCTAAGAGCTGACTAACTGAGCGGTGAAGAGATGAAGAGGGGTTGAAGAAGGAAGGCGAGCCTTTTCGTTCTGCGGGCTGCGGTGACGTCATCAGCGCCTGGCCAGTGATTGGACGCGCGCCGCTTCAGGCGCCGCCTCCAAAGCACATGGGCTTTGTAGTGTTTCACAAAGCGGCCATTTTAGGAGGCACTTTATAGCTGATTTCAGACCGGGGGTTGAGCCGGCTTTAAAGTCGAATTCACATTCACAAAATGTTCAATAAGAGTTCACATGATCACATGACTGTAGCACAACATCAGTAACAATATGTGCCCAAAAAATGAGGTCGACAGACTACTTCATGGTGTTGCACATAGCCATGTGCAACACCATGAAGTAGTCAGACTTTAACCACATTGACAATCTTGACACAGAAGCACACAGAAACAGAAACAACAACAGACGTCACAGGTCTTGCATGTGGGTGATGGGGGGTGGGCAAGTCGGGGGGGGGGGTCCCGGCACAGTCCGTCCAAGTGAGCGCCGCGAGCGCGTGGCGCTCGAAACCCGACGTCCGTGTCGGGGGGGGGGGGGGGGGGGTGGGGTGATAAGAGGGGGGCCGAGGAAGGCGTTGACATGATGTTATCAGGCGACTCAGTACAGTTCTGATCCAGGTCCGCAGATGTTCATGGGAGAGGGGAGGGCTAGTGTGGTACAGATTCATCTTGTTTACATTCCTCCAGGAGATTGTGAGCAGGAGCGGTCAGGCCAAGACCGCTCTCTCAAGGGCAAATTTGTAGAATCAGCAATTGTTTTGAAAACAGGCAGCCTCAGTAATTTTCCGTCTGCCAGTCTCTGGATCATCATCAGCGACTCCAATCAGACGAATAGTGATCAATTCCGGCCAAGCTGAGCTCCCAGCTTCTCCAGGTTGTTATCAATCTTGTTAATGAGCTCGAACACCGCGGCCAGCCTGCGGTTCTGCTCGAGAATCGCATCCAGCTTACGGGCCTGCCCCCCAAATGTAAAAGTCAGAGCGCTGATCGCTTTGCTTGATCCATCTGCCACGTCCGGCAGCTTCGAAAGAGCAAAAAAGCCTGCCGACGACTCATGGAGATAGTCAGGAGAAATCCTGCCATCATAAATCCAAATATGTAAGCATCTTCTACGTCCTCGATTGACATTATTGCCATACATAAAAGCTTCCAGTACTTGTATGAATCCATTGTGTATCCAGCAAAAAATGTCCCATCGGGGCAAGAGGGCTCCCTTACCCCCTGTCTTCTTGTTGCAAAAATTTGGTCAACTGTGCTGAGAGACCAGTTAATCAATTCCATGTTTGTAATTTCGGAGGAGTGAAAAGAAGGAAACTCTGAAAACGAGACAAGCAAAAGCAGTAGCAGGGCAGATAGATAAGGGAGAGGGAGCAGAAAAGCGTCCGCCTTCGTCGAGAGCGGGAAGAAAGAGGCACTCCACTCCTAGCCAGTCACTGCCAGATTGTTCTCGTGTCATGCCTGACTTTCCAGCATTTTTCCCCAGACTGCTCACCTGTTGCCGACCCTGGCTGTTGGCCTGTCTCCGTCCTGGTAATCACCTCAGCCCTCTGTCCCCGACCATGAGTTCTGTCTGAGTGTCTCTGGTTTCTGTTTGCCTGCTGCCTGGCAATTCCTCAGACTGACCGGCATTTCAGTTCCTGTGTTCCGGCTTCCAGATCTACTCAGCGTTCACACCAGCTGTTTCTGGTTTTCACTATCCTGCCACTCTGGATATTACCACGATCCTGAGGACTGAACTTTGCTCAATTTCCTGCTGTGAGGTTGGCTTTAATAAAGGCTTTAATGAACACTCCGTGCCGTTGTGCTGCATTTGGGTCCACCACAAACCCTTGTCAACAATAACAAAACACAATCTCCTTGAGCAGATAATTAAAGGTATAGTTTGTAATCGTATTCAAAAACATTTATTGTTATACTGGGTGAAATGGTCCTTCCATCCTGAGAGTAGCCAGTGAATAATGTGTTCAGAAAGAGGAAGGAAAAAAATTTGACCTCTCTGACAGCTTTAATCCTGTAAAAACTCTGACCAATCTGTTTTTTGCGCACCGAATGGCACAGATTGGTCTGAGGACCAGAGGATTGGCAGGGGGGAAAGAACCAATCAGATGCCTTCATTTTATGTCCCGCCCACACCCCCCTCTGTCCCATGCGCGCATTCGTCACGTTGAAAATCTTGCCGGAAAACTTCACACACTCGAGTCACGTTTGCTGAAGAATGGCGCAGAAAACGAGAAAACGCAGCCAAAAATACCACCTCCCCAGTATGGGGGTCCGTGGGGATGGAGGCGTCTCCATCCCCACGAGGGCGGAGGGCGCCAGTGCAGGTGGCGGTGCGCTGCGGTGCCGTGCAGGCTCTGTTGCCGCGGCTATGCTGTAGGGTACGCCGTAGCCTACGCCATAGCCTACGGCGTAGGGTACGCGGCAACGCGCACCATTCTGCGTTGGTGTAACGCGAAACCATAAATCAGCCTTCAGTGTGTGCTCTGTGTGCTGTTCTGAACACTTCTCTTTTGTGCTCATTTTGCTGGGACGTCGGGTCCCTCCGCCGAGACACAACCACGTTTGGGTGGGCACAGCCCACCCCTGCCCCCCTCTAAAACCGGCTTCGCTTACAGGTGAATGAGACATGGGGTAGTTTTGTTGAAAATGTGCTGTCCAAAATGTCCTGGAAAACTCGACTCCTGCAAATGCGTGTTCCCCAAAGTTTGTGGGGGCGTGGCTTTGGACGGAGCGCTGACGGGAGGAGGAGGAGGGGGTGGGGCTTAGAGGAGGTGCCACTTTCAAATCTTGCTAGCTCTCCAACATTACAGACTATACCTTTAAGTAAAGTTCACAAATATAATTTCTCATGTCCTCACTGAACACACCAATAAATAGACAGTTTCTATATACAATGGTTAAAAATGTGTCTTTGCAACTGTAACTTGTAACAATGTGCATCAAGAAGATGCATCAATAATCTTTAGCAAAAGAATAACTTAATTTCTATATGTTTAATTTTTTCTTCTTTTGGCACTTCTGTTGAATCCTATATGTGACAGCAAAACATGTTTAGTCTACTTTACTTGAAATTTGAAGTTGTTTAGCAATATAAAAGTAACTTTGTTACCACTGTGATATAGAAATCCCTACATTCTACAAATGTACTCATATTCTAATCTTTATAGGATTTGTTAATTTGAAATAACGTGGTGCAAATCACTTGATATTCCATTTATGAGCCAGGCCTAATCCAGTGGCTGCTGTTTGTTTACAAAGGCATATATGTACCAATATTTTTTCCAGTTTTGGATTAAAAAATATTACATGTTCCGTTTCTTTTCCCTAAAGCTGTGGAGTATTCACAAATATTTTGCTCATATACAGTATGTTTTATATTTATATGCTCATATAATCTTAAAATGTATGTGTACATCCACAATGTACCCACGTGAAAATTTGTGCTTTTTACTGATTCTTTGCTGTGCAAAAAATGTTAATATGTTCTGACAACAGGGCCAACTGTGTCTGGGGGGTATAGGCTAAGGACAAAAGGACCTTGACACCATGAGAATGCTTTCACCTAGACTGACTGGTCAGACTCTATCACCACATGCCTGCCAATACAATTATGATTGTGCCTTTATTCAGAATTAGATGTAATAATAAAAAATTAAAGAAAAAAACAGTCAAGTATTGAATGCATATGGTCAGAAAAAAAAATGTCATTCTAACAGAGGAGATGAGCTGAATGTATTGCATTAAAATCAATTAAATGAGATTAAAATGAAAGACAGGCTGAGTGACAAGACAGAAAACACTACAGCAACATAATGGTGGCAGAAAGAGGGCAGGATTTGGGATGAAAAAGAGAGCAAGAGAGATTTGAGGAGGAAGCCAGTGTTGGTTGTTGTTGGTGTTGGTTGTTGGTGGCTGAATTGCAAGGAGCTGGTGAGCCCATACTATTTGCAATATTGGTCTTAAAGCACTACTGAGATGAAAGTCTCCAACATGCCTCATGCACACACACACGCACGCACGCACGCGCGCACGCACACGCACACGCACACGCACACACACATAAATTAATAGGCTGTCCTGTGAGCACATGAACCTGCACTCCTGTGGCTGAAAGGCAACTCCAGTTATTTCCCACCTCTCTGGATCTCAACCACTTGTATGTCAGAGGACCTGAATTTTTTCTTTGTCTTCTCCATCGTCTGTATTTGTAACCCAAGGAACGAAAGGAGTAAAGCAAGAGAGCTGGGACCAAAAGAATCCATGTTTGTCATGTAAGTCCACCATTAGCGGTACACATCCCAAAGTCACATTCATCACCTAAAATAGCTCTCATCTATCACAAAGTTCACTGAGGAAGACCAGTCTTTGGCATGTAGTGCTCCATCCCAGAGAGTTATGGCTTATTGTCAATGCGAGGAACTCTTCATAAATTTAATTCATTACTGACCTCATCAGTTGCACAAAGAAATGAAATTGGATGAAATGTAAAATGTTTATCATTACTTGACACTTGGCCTATTTTCCACCTACTCTTGTTATTCCCTAATATGAAAAATTTCCACCACAGACCGCCAAACAATGCAAACATATGTAATAGTACTACAGAGAGCTTTTATTGACTTGTATCTTGAAAAACAAATCGATAAGCAGTCATTACTGGACAGAAAAGTTAACCACCAGCCCCAACAGCAGCAGAGTGCTGCAGCAGTGGAGATTTGTAGAGGAGAGTGGGAACAAAACGAAATGAATTCGCAATATTATGTATGTATGTATGTATGTATGTATGTATGTATGTATGTATGTATGTATGTATGTATGTATGTATGTATGTATGTATGTATGTATGTATGTATGTATGTATGTATGTATGTATGTATGTATGTATGTATGTATGTATGTATGTATCAGTGACGTGCAGTGAGATTCATGGATGGGGAGGCACTGACTTCATCAGTCAGATTTACAAGCATATGAACCCTCCAGAGCAACGTATTCACCATTTAAATGGCAGCAGTTAACTGGTTATGTTTAAAACCTCCCAGTGGCGAAACAACTCAGCACCGGGACCCGATGCAAGATCATTAAACCGGGCCCTGCCCATCACAATGCAAAACAGACGCTGTGATTGACGCAATCTCTCAGCAGATGCATCCATTTAAATGACAACTGGCACTACTGACAGCTTTAACTTAACACAACCACAGCGCAGATATATATGTTTAAAAAAAAATACGCGTCTCCGCGTACCCTACGCCGTAATCTGCGTTGGTGTAACGCGGAACCATAAATCAGCTTTAACTCCTTTCTTCTCCTCACTCGCCAACTCTTACTCTACGCAAATATGGGTTACACATGCGCACTACACCGGCATCATCCGAGATCATCTATAAATTAAAATTTTTATTTAAACTAGATATATCTTTATAACCAGCCCATAACATTGATGTAAACACAAAAAAAAGTTTCGCCACTGAAACCTCCTATCGTCATTCACATACAAATGCTTTACACATACAACCTGTAGCGCACAAAAAGCACATTTAATTAAAAAAAAGTTATTATAGTCTTACCTTTACTTATAAATGAAGTCCATGCGCTGCTCCTTCTGAACAAAAGCAGCGATGACCTGATTGTAGAAGGCTTCCTTATCTTCCTACATCTTTAAAAGCCTCTCTGTCTCGATGGAGCAAACATTTTAGCTCCGGCGTTGGTCTTCCCCTAAGTATTACCTCCTGCTTCGATTGAAAATCCAAATTGGAAAATCCCTTCAATTTAGAAATGTAATCCTCCATTCTGAAAGTAAGACCAGGCGAGAAGATAACGGATAACTGTAAACTTCTGCTTGTTACTTATTCTGCAGCAAGAGTCGCGCAAGAAGAATCCCCGAGTTCACCAGCGCCCCCTACCGTGAGGAACGAGAAGTGCGTGCCTCCCCCGTGCCTATTTTCAGCAGTTTTATGATTGCGCCGGCACAAGAAACACATTACACACATATAGTTGCTGTTCATTACATAAATCAGCTTAACTATGGAAACCTATTTCATATAGAAAACGTGTTTGAAAATTTTAATAATGACATACAAAGAGACAGCGATCTGGTCTCAGTACATGACATGGCAGCACAGTTAGCCGAGTGATTGCGCAATCCAAGGGGAGGCTCAGCGCTGCGCTGCCTCACCGCCCGTATCTTCTCAGCATTTGAACGGCAAATGTGAAAATTCAGGATTTTAAGGAAAAAAATAATCTAAAAATGGTGAAGTTAAATGGAAAATTACTTTATAGTACAAATCAATTGATAAATATAAAAAAAAAATTTTTTTTTTCATTTTACACTTCTTTCTTTCCATGATGGCAGGGCCTCCTCTAACCGCACGTCACTGGTATGTATGTATGTATGTATGTATGTATGTATGTATGTATGTATGTATGTATGTATGTATGTATGTATGTATGTATGTATGTATGTATGTATGTATGTATGTATGTATGTATGTATGTATGTATGTATGTATGTATGTATGTATGTATGTATGTATGTATGTATATATGCACACAAAGAGTATATGTATAAGTATATATTTTTGCATGGGTCATAACATCCCTGGCCAGAAACAGAGAGTTCTTGATTGGCCCTGGTGACCAGCTGTATCATAAAGACCGTGCAACACTTGATGTTGTCGGGTATGATAAACTTGAAGATCATCCTACTAATGCAACAGTACCTCTTCACTTTGTGGAGAATCCCTTTGGCTCTTTCAACTTCCTCCAGTATTTCAACAGCATGAGTACACTGAATACAACTGGAGTACACTCCTCAACGTCAAATCGATTATCTTTAATGACGACGATGAATAGGCCCTACAACAAAAGGGGCACAATAAGGTAAGCTAATGATCCTGATAAAAACTCATACTATAAGCTGTCATAGATCAAAATAACAGATGAGGAGACTTACAGGTAAGAAGTAGAACAGCTACATAAACTGCCTTACACACTATCAGATCAACAACGGTCCGACAACTTTTTCCCTGTGTTGTTCAACCCTCTACTTTTGCTATGGAAACAAGCTGTGGAGTGACCAACGACAACATAACAATGAACGTACACGTTCTATAAATCCTCTATATACAGCTCGACTTAGCTTCCCTTTCATGTGCATTTGGTCTCTTATGTCACTGAACATAGAAGTGCTCTGCACACTGCAGCATCTTGTTGCTGCATGTTGTGCAACTAGCTGTGGGGAATTATTATGGATGGGTATTCATCAGGTAACTGCAGTGCGGAAGGGCACATGCCGGAAAGACGGGAAGCGTCCCATTTTAAGACAAGCACTTTGACAATGTTCCGCTGGTGCATTTCATTTTTGGCACCAGCTTGAGGTTATGGTTCTTCAGGTGAGATAACAATCTCAATTCAAATTCAATTTAAGTTTTTATTTCAGACATAGTAGTATAAGTAACAGACATGCTTGAACATACTTAAACAATGAATGGAAGACAGACCCCTTTTTTGGTAGCAGCAGTCTTGACATGTTCGAAAAAGGGTAGGAAGAAGTAAAAAAAAATGAGGGACTCATGTTTCCATGTTTCCATGTGGACTCTCGTTATTAGATATCAAAAATCTTGATGTATTTAGAAGTTACACAGATTAATAGTAAGAATTCTATTTACAGCTGGAAGAGGGGATCTGGGAACGCTCTCTGGGGCGCATTCATACCACCTCTTTATGTCTTAGACATTGTTTGATTCAATTTAAAGTAATTCATCGTTTGCATTTCTTGAGAGAAAAACTATCTAAAATTTATCCTGATGTTGACCCTACTTGTATAAGATGTCACCTGGAGCCTGCCTCTGTTGGACATATGTTCTGGGGTTGCACGTCTCTGACGTCATTTTGGAAGAATATTTTCGATGCTTTCTCGACCATTTGTCATATAATTATTGAACCCAACCCTATGACTGCTATATTTTGAGTTCTTACGGATGATGCACCAGTTACCTCTCCTCAAGCCAATTTTATTGCATTTTCTTCTCTCATAGCCCGGAGACTTATCCTCCGCAATTGGAAATCTGACAAACCCCCAACATTCACAGAATGGGTCAAAGATGTGATACCTTTTATACCTTTAGAAAAGCTCAGATACAACAGATTCAAATCTCACTAAAAATGTATAAAGGCCTGGTCCCCTTTCTTAGAATTCGTCCTTACGCTGTCTTTCGATGATGTAGCTTAGCATTATTTTTGTCATGTTTACAGTGTTACTCGGATTTGTGGAAACCCTCAATTGTACTACTAACAAATGTTTGGACTAATGTGTAACCCTTAACCGTCCATGTGTTATTCATCTATTTATTTATTTTAGCATCATTATTGTTGCTCTACGTTTTTAATAGGTCATATGGCTATATCAACCAGCAACAGGTAGAGGTTCATCAAGGACCTGTATCATACTGTATAGGTGCATAACACGCTAAAATATAAGCAGATATCCTATTTGTTGAAAATAAATCAATATTTACATTAATCTAGTGATTCTAAAAATTTAAAAAAAGAAATCAATGAATTTTGTTTCATTCACAGAAAAGGAACAATGAGACTGGACATAACAATTTTGGTCCTGTTCACACTGGCCCTTTGGGTTAATAACGTTCAAGGCCATGGAAATCGAGTGATGGATGATGAGACGTATGATGTAATTGTTAAAGCAATGAGAGGAGAATGTCACATTCCTGTAAAAGAAAGAACAAGGGTCCAATAGGGTCCAATAGGGTCCAATAGGTGCCGTTCGGGCCGAATTGGTCAATCTGCCTGAATGTCAGTGATTGGACAGTCCTCACCTACTTCCTGCCTCCCATTTCTGAATTTGAAAGTACGGCTGGCTCCTGTACCGAAGGGTGTGTGTCGGAGGTGGGAGCATCATGAGAGCCAGAACACAGGGGGGAGGGGGTGTGTGTGGGGAGAAGGTGCCTTTAAAAAAAAAAAAAAAAACTGAATATCGTAGACCCTAGCTTTAAATTGGCAGTAACATTTTGCCTGGAGGGACCTCATCAGGTTGTATGGAAGGAAATAGTGTCCACTTACTTATTTGAAAAGACCAATCTTAAATGTGTTTTGATTGTAGAAGTTATTGTGTCCTGCATTTATTGTAGCAATAGTAAACAAAGAAAATGCTCTTTTAAACTACCTAAACCACAGCCCCCTCCTTCTTCCCTAATCCACCCTCTTGTCCTGCCAGCTTTTGAGTTGGTTACTGTAGCGCCAACTATGTACAAATCATAGTCAAACACAAACACAGACTTCTGCCCATTAGTCCATTCTTGTTGTCAATGTGTGCTATATTGTCACCTTTATACCATGGACTTGAGCTATAGGGGATGATGCGTTAAATAATTAGGCTTCTCTTCCTGTTAATGTGGCCCGCCGCGTATTGGGGGCGGAGTTATATGGCATCTAAATTGGCCAATGCGCCACCACGTGTCGCTGAAATTGTGTGATCCTGCTCACACAGACAGACACACACAGAGGTGAAAGCATTTCCTTCCACCCCTGCAGGAATGGCTGAGGTATAAATGATGATAATGCAACACTTTTCTCACAATATGAGCCATTATTACATTATGCGCTGTTATAACATTATGAGCGGCGCCAGTAAGGCTCATAATGTAATAAGTTATTACATTATTACATTATGCGCAAAGCCGTTATTACGTTATGCACTCGTGATTTTATTACATTATGAGCCGATTATTACATTATGAACTTTTATTACATTTAAGTTATTACATTATTACATTATGGAATTTTAGTTGCTATATTAGTTTGTTCGTTGTTTTTCTTGATGAATTTAAAGTATTCTTTCGTTTAACTTTTGAATATTTAATATAATGCCAATACAATTCTGTGTCCTGTGTTTCATTAATTCTCACACAGCTCTTAAGGTAAATCTTGCACTAGCCCTCCACTTAGCTTTAAGCTTTACAAATATTGTAGCGTAGTATATTATAACTTATGTATATTTAATAATTTATATTGCATATTGATCGTATCTTTAAGTAATACACATAAGTCGCCAATAGCTGTCAGTCTTTCTCATCAGTCGGATAATTGTCTTTATGACATTGCTGGCCAGAATCCTGTCATCAGTCTGTCTGGGAACCACGAACAATAGAAGAATAATTTTGCAATCATACACCTCTACTTCCATATAGCATGCAGCTGAAGATGTGACCTTATGACGTCCACGTCCAATAATGACAACATAGTCAGCAAACGTCTTATATCTGGATGTGTTTGCAGGAGATGTTTCATAGCCGGTTTACTCAAAGTGCATCCCATCAAGCCACTGTCCATCGCCTTAAGAGAAACACCCGCCACAGTTACAGTGATGTAGAACAAACTGTCGGAATTCTGTGTGCCTTGAAATATGACAGTTTTGCTTGAGGGTATCTTGGAACAGACTCAAAGACTGACTCAATTTCCTCTATCACATGTGGGAAAGACATTAATAGGATCCGCATCATCCTCCCCTTGATGAAGATCCACTAGTTTCCCAACTCTGCAGACATGGTGTCAACTGCACAGGGCAGCTGCGTCTGGAGTGATCAGGGAAGGAACATTTAAAGCAGAGTTTCTTGTCACAGCAATGTGTGACTGCAGAATTGTTTGTGTTGCCACAGATGGCACATGGAAAGGTATCCACACCCTTAATCCTGGAGGGTTTCACTCTAAGATGCCAGGTGATATTAGCTTGGGTTGGAGTAGATTTCTCCAGCATTGTAATGTCATGTTCAAGGGCAGCCACGTCTGGTGACTTGGTTCTCAGAGTCTTTTGACTCAGGTGAGGTGCTGCAGTGTGATGCACTTTAACTTTGGTCACAAACACGTTCTCGCCAAGCTTCCTACTCACAGCAGCAGCAGTAGCCCTCGAACTTCTCTAAGTCTGGTTCTAATTCAACACATCGTCAACCTCCACTGGTCTACTTATCTTCTTTAAAGGGGACCTATTATGAAAAACACGTTTTTTCTTGTTTTAACATATATAAAGTGGTCTCCCCTCACCCTGCCAACACAGGAAAGATGAAATCCCATGAAATTCTGCAAGGTCTGTACACCCCGACCGGCTGAATCTTCCAGTGTCATGTGACTTCTACGAGCCGTTCAGAATCTGCGCTTATGGTGACATCACCATAGGCGCAGAGGTTCGGCCTCCGCTGCTGAAACCACGCCCACAACCAACTCCGCCGGCCGGAGCTTCCGCCATTGTTTAGAAACGGTGGCTGTTTGAACAACGAGGGGACAGTAAAAATGAGGTTTTGCATCGACATTTACCCTCATAAAAGGATCAGTGCCCACGGTACGGACCCGGCAACTGCACACGAGTCAGCGGTAAGTGACGTTATTTTTTTTATGTTATTTATATTTGTCTACAAGTATGATCTTTGCATGGGCTAAGTATTTAGCTTAGCTCCGGAGCACCGGGGCTGCTCATGGAGCTGCCGGAGCTGCTCACGGACTGGACCGGTGAGGAGCCCCGGGCCCCAGTGGCTCCAGTGTTACCTAACGGAGTGTTAGGTTACACCGGAGCTCTACCGTAATTCATTTTTCTTCTGTTCATGGTTTCAGATCTTCCAAGCAATGCACCTGAAGCTGTTCAACGACACCTTCAGAAGACGCACGGTCCTTCCTTAGCCTGCAATAGTGCATACATGTTATTTATATACAACTTATGTTCTTTTATTTTTTTTTAAATAAAGTTGCAATTTGTGAAAATTCTGTGTTGTGATTTCTTTACAGTTAACATGATTCATTTGTCTTGTAACATATGAAATTATGAGGAATCTGAGTAAATAACTGTGGTGTACCTGTTTAGAATTCAATTAAATCTACCTGTGTGAATTAGTGTGAAGACGAGGTGACCCGGATCCCTCTTCACGTAACTAAAGGCTGATTTATGGTTCTGCGTTACACCAACGCAGAGCCTACGGCGTAGGGTACACGTCGATTTAACCCAGTACTGTAATTCAGGCTTTAAGATCCGTTTACACCGTGTAAATGCATGCCAGCGTCCGACTATCGCGTCGAGCTGCGTGACATCGGACGCTCTCTGTCCACACTGAAACCGTTAAACTCGCGGCTAGTTAGGACAGTTCAATACAAAAAAAATAAAGCAATGAAATTTATTTTGTCGCCGAAGCTCTGTCGCATGGGACACGCTTTGTGTAGGCAGCCGGCTCTTCTGCCTGGAGCGAGGCTTTGTTCCCTCCCCTGCTACACGTCATTCAAGCAGCCAATCAGCGCAGAGCCTCATTATCATAGCCTCCCCTCCCATCAGGATCCAGCACAGAAAATTAGCTTAGAAGCGGTAAAACTTGGCCCACAGGCTGAATTTCTGTTTAATGTAGAAAAAACAAGCTTTAGATTGTTTTTAAGACATTCAAGGCCTGTTTAAAATATACATTAAATGCCATAATAGACGCTAACATACACTCACTGACAAAGACATGGACAATCATTCTCTCACCACTCCCATTCCCCCTAGAGGCCCGGCACAGGGCTGCTGTACCTATATATATATATATATATATATATATATATATATATATATATATATATATATACAATTTAAATGATAATGTGTAATGTGTAGTTTTTATTTAGGCATGTTCAGGTGTTCAGAGCAGATGTTGGTGATGTTGTAAGCTCAGTATCAAAGGTAATTGCTAATCAGTATCTATCAGCTACACAACTGAACATCACTGGGAGGGTTTCTCAAGATATAAACTATCTCTGCTTTCCCCCCTTTCCCTCCTTTCTTAAATGTATTTTTTGTTCTCACTTTTCTCAAATTATAGCTGGTGTTTTGTTGCTATTTTTACCACTCTAACAGGGTTGCTTGGTCACAGAAGACACCAAAGAAACGCCCGCTGAGATAAACAGTAAAGACATGGCACTTTAAAATAAATGACTCGGGGGCTGAAAGTGGAGCCCCCTGAGTCAGAAGGAGATGGAAGACCAGGCAATAGTTAGACAAACTTGACATTAAGACAGAAAAGAAATATCTGGTTAAAGCTGAGAGAATATTCAGAAAAGGAGAGGTCAAGTTAATGCTGTATGGTGTTTTGCAACTATTTAAATCTGGGTACAGGGAGCGAAACAACCAGAGTCAAATTCCCTGTTCATACTTGGCCAAAAAAGCTTATTCTGATTCTATTCTGATTCTGTTTGAAGAAATAAAATGAAGTCGGAACCTTTGAATAATTCAAAATGTGAAAAAGGACCTATTTTACAACTGAGTAAAGTGAAATTAGTCAAATCAACTAGTTTCTGTAAAACTTAATATTTAGAAAAAATGCCCAAAGTTATGGAGTAACAACAAGAATTTTAATTAGTAAAATCAAAATACAGATGAATGGATTGGATTGTTGATGGCAGATGTAAGGCTTTGTGGATCTTGTTTGTTTACACTTGTTATTTCATTCTTTGCCTTTCATGGTTCAAATTCATTTAGTGTTTTGCTATATATGTTTGATGATCCTTTATACATCGCTGCACTTATGAGTTCATAATTAATTTGCCAAAATGAATAAAGATAATTTCAATACATTATTTCTTAATCTTTAAATGGCTCAAATTAAATTTGTTGGCTTCATTTGACTATTGAGTAATTTTGGTACACAGAGGAGCCTATGGTCAATGACTGATAGATTGCTATATGCAAACAAGTGTTGTGACACAAAGGGGGTGCTGGTTCAGTTATAAAAGAGTTATTAATAATTGTCTTTTGATAATTATTAATAATTAATAAAGAAGATTACTTATCAAAATGAATTATCAATATGAATCAATCTAAACGGGGCACCACCTGATTAATCAGGAAAATAATAACTGAACAGCAAAATCAGTCTCAAAGTAACTGTTATTCCACTCGTGCCAGCCTGTTGCCAGGGGTGCTGTTACAGAACAACAGTGAAGAAAGGAGTCTGAGCACAGACCTTTGCAACCAGCAGCTGGGACAAATATGTATAAAATAAACACAAACAACTTCTCATTCAAATTAATCAGAATTTATTTACATAAGTGTTAAAAGATAGTGAAACAACACTTGGAATAAATTGGATGGCTAAAGATTAAAATGGCTAAATTACACATAAATAACAACTAACAAAACATTAACACAAACTTCAGATTATATACCTGTGTGTGTGTGTGTGTGTGTGTGTGTGTGTGTGTGTGTGTGTGTGTGTGTGTGTGTGTGTGTGTGTGTGTGTGTGTGTGTGTGTGTGTGTGTGTGTGTGTGTGTGTGTGTGTATCACTGTGGTTGTTCATACACATGGTGAGGCAAAAAAAAATGTGGCTGACAAAGTCACGTGGTGACTGAGTCTCGCATGATTCAAAATGGCGGACTAGATTTTGTCTCATCCAGTGAAAAACAAACTCGGAGACTTTATGGCCAAGATAAGAGTGTGCGTGTGTGTGGGGGGGTTAGTAGGAGAGGATGAGAGGAGAAAAGTAAAACACAAGACACTAGAATAATTTCTTTATTTCCTTTAGTTCCTTTATTCTAACCATGCGGTCGGCTGTAAGAAATCGAGGCTGGCCTCAGAGTTAGTCCTCAGAACTAGGCCTCAGAATTGAAATCAAGTCTTTCCATGTTCAATACAGCCAACACAAACCATGCTTGTTCAACTTCTTTCTTAATTTTACTCGTATGACTCGTATGATGGATTATTGTTTATTTTCATATGTAAGCGAAGAAAAGATAACTTTCAATCAGAAAAAATCTTTGAAAGTAAAAGTATACAAACTGTAATTAAACTGTTTCATTGAAATTAAAAAGGCATATGTACTGTATATATATGTTTCTTGAAATGTAAATCCAACAGTTTTGTTTCCAAGCCCAAAAGTTCTATTTGCGAATCCAAAAGTTGTGTTTCTCAATCTAAAAGTTCAATTTATGGATTTAAAGGTTTTTCAAGATTCTTTGCTGGATTTCTTGAGTGAAACATAGTGAAACCCAGGGGTGCTTCTTGGTGCTTGGGCTATCTGGTGCACGTCCCCACTGCTTGGGACTGGCCCTGTGGCATGGGATGTCTGGAACCTTGGCGGGTCACTGGCTAGGCGCACCTATGATGTTTTGGCGGGTTCTGGAGGTTTTGGAGGCGGAGTTAGGTTCACTGCTGCAGCTACCGGGATGAGTGGGGTGTGTGTCTGCTGGGTTGACCTCCCACCTGCGGTCCTGTTGCCGGGGCGGGGAGTTAGTGGGAGTGGGGAGCTGGGGGTTGGGTGGCCTCTCATGGCCCTCGCGCTGCCGCATTTTGGTTCAGCTGGAGCCTATTCAGCGAATTACTTATCCTGCTAATAATACATTACAGTAATCTAGCCTAGAAGATACAAACACTTGAATTATTTTTTCCGCAACACTCTGCGAAAAATCTTTTGCGATATTAAGGAGATGGAATAACACTGTTTTACAAATTATTATTTTGTTATGATTAATATACGGTTTAAATGACAAATCCTGATCGGAAATAATACCAAGGCTTCTCACAGTTGAACTGGAGGCCATCGCAACACCATCTAATCCATTCTTAAGATGCTTTGGACCAAAAATAATAACCTCGGTTTTATCGGAATTTAGAAGCAAATAATTTCATCCAGTCCTTGGTGTCTTTAAGACATGCCTGTAGTTTAGTTAAGAGTTTGTTTTTTTATCTGGCTTCATAGACAAATAGAGCTGCATATCATCAGCATAGCAATTAAACTATATTCCCTGGATGATTCTGGATTATACTTCCCAAGGGCTGCACAGTAATTAGATTGTTTACTAATAGAGACTTAGAGCTTAAAGATCGTATATGTAATAGTCTTCATCTAATTTTTCGGTCTTTAATTGGTACCAAGTGCGCATTGGTTGCTGTGTTCTCTTTTTTCGATTATAGCCAAATGTGATGGTCCTGGCCGTACTAATGGAAAGCAATGGAAATATCCGCCCAGTCACACAGTTGCAGTAATTTTTATGACAGCAATAGTTGGTTTGTTTTCTTTATACTACATTTGTTGCAGGACCATCACATTTGTGCTGACTTGTAGTGTTCCTGTAGTGTTGTGCCTTTTCTTTTATTGCTCTTGTTTGTCTTGTTGTTGTCTCCTTCTCGCAATTCTTTTTATGCTCTTTCCTCCTTGTAATAAAACACCTCCCTGTTCATCGGGGAGACAAGTCAGCCATCAACGATCACTGCAAAAGGGAAAACTACATCATGGACTGGTAAAAGGCCAGAGTCATCCGCACTGAAGACAACAAACACCAGCGTTGGATCAGGGAGGCCATAGAAATCAGAAAAGCGGGGCCCGAGGACCACTGGCGACGAGGGAGCCTACATGCTCTCTCCCACCTGGAGCAGCATCCTGGAGGGGGCGACCTGACAGCAGAGGGCGTGACTCACCTGTTAAATCTGACAGGTGTGTCACGCCTCCCTTTTAACATCAGCTGTTAAATGACGGGTCACACACATCATTTTGTGACTGCAGCCCCGCTCACCCAGAGAACACCATAGTCAAATTTGCTGATGACACAACAGTGGTGGGGCTGATTACAGGGGGAAACGAGGCGGCCTACAGAGATGATGTCCTAAAACTTGGTGAGTGGTGCGCACTGAACAACCTGGCACTGAAAATCACCAAAACCAAGGAACCAAGGAAGATTAATGGCTGTTTTTTGGCCTCAACAGTTAAAGGTTCTGACTTTATCTTAGAATATTTAACAGAAGACAGCACTAAAATTTGCAAGGTAGATCGATGTATTTGCTGTTTTGCCGACAGGCTATGCTCAAAGTTGAATTTACTTTTCTCAACACAATCTCCCGTTGAATCATTTTTGTTGCTCTGAATACGTCACCTTAGTCAAAGCTCTGATTGGTTGTAGCCAAAAGTTTGATAAGCAGCCGTTGGTGCAGCCCCTTGGATAGGGAGGCTCATGGATTGTCTTTAGACCTGTGTGTCTAGATGTGGGTCCGTATCTATCAGGCGAGGAAAGTAAAAGAAGCCTGACAGAACATGACATGCTTCTCTTTTGCCATGACTTCCTTTAAAGCCAACCAATTTGTATACTGTCACTGTGGTAGTGTTTTCCTACAAACATTGAAAATGTTCACACAGATCTATGCATCCACATCTTTATGTGCCCATTATTTAGGGTCACAGCGGTCTGCTGGAGCCTATCCCAACTCTCCCAACGCTGGAGCCTATCCCAACTCTGAGGCAACAGTACTGTTCACACAACTCAGTGGACATAATTATGGAAGTATAACGTATAGGAGGTTTTACTGGGCTTGCGAGGCAAGTGAAGATAGAGACAAATAAGAAGGCAAAAAAAAGAAAACATACTTGAGTCAAAACCTACCCAGCCCTCAGGATCATAACCTTCAAGATGGCAACAACTATAGGAATTCAAGAAAGCACATTAGATGCTGCATGAAATAAGGCATGGAAGGATTAACCAGACTCTGGAATTAAACCTAAAATATAAGCTGGAAAACTGCAGTGGGCACTGACAATCCAGAATATAGCATTTCCATGAAATGTGTTTTAAACTTGTAAGATGTTCCCCAAAAGGTTTAATATTACATTTGCTGCTAGTGGTGTTTTAATAAAGTACAGAGGGTAGGGATCTGATGGAATATTTGTTTTTGTTTTCTTCCTTGATTTTTGATGGAATATTTGTTTTTCTTTTCTTCCTTGATTAAAAAAATAAATAAATAAATACAACATATCACAACAATTGTTTTTGCTTTGTCATCCTGAAGAGGAGTATGTGATTGCTTGACTAAAATACAATGAATTTAGGGCATTTAAAGATGAAAAAAATTTGCCATTAAATTGAAAACTTGTGGGACTCTTACAACTTTCCAAACTGTATTTCTAACTATAGATCTTGCTTATGTAACTGACAGGGAAAAAAGGAAAACATTTTGAACTGAAAGCTTACAGGAGATGCAATGCAGTAGACAGTAGACTGAGCATGTACAATTCCAAATTAGAAACCAGGGAAAATGCAAATATACATAGTTATCAGGAACAAGTGAAGACATGACCTGTGAGGTGTTGTATTAGTGCCTTTGGCAAAGCTAATTTACAATCCTGTGATGGTAGTTCAAGTTTGATAGATAGATAGATAGATAGATAGATAGATAGATAGATAGATAGATAGATAGATAGATAGATAGATAGATAGATAGATAGATAGATAGATAGATAGATAGATAGATAGATAGAAAGATACCATTGTGTCTCTCCTCTCTCTTTTCTTCATTCTCTCCATCTGATCTCCCTTTTCCTGCTTTGCCCAGCTGGCCTTCGGCTGGAGGGTCTCCCCTTATGAGCCTGGTCCTGCTCAAGACTTCTTCCCTCTTAAAGAGCATATTGCAGGTTGGAGACCCCTGTGAATCAATGTGTAGGAAAATAATGTAGGAACTGAATTTTCATTGAAATACGCATAAATATATACTACAGTGACCTCTGGAGTTGTTTTTGTGAGAGTATTTTACTTCCGCATCTGAAAAAGCTGAACCGGGAGTGACGTCACACCGGGGAGCGCGGTGAATTCAACAATAGGAAAAATAATGGATCTTAATGTTAGTTGTGACACTGAAGAGGTTGTGAATGTGTATTCACGCCAATATGACTAAGAACCCGTTAGTCCCCCCACGTTCTTTTGATTGACAGCTGAAACTCGCTTTTTAAAAGGCTGATTTATGGGTCCGCGTTACACCAACGCAGACCCTACGGCGTAGGGTACGCGGCGACGCACCGAACGCTGCGTGCGCCGCGTACCCTACACCGTAGGCTACGCCGTCGATTTTACGCGGAACCATAAATCCGCCTTTATTCACTGCAGCACCCGTGCTCCTGAAAGAAACTCCGAAAATAACTCCTTAAAAACGGGTGAGTACTTGTAATCTGTCTACGTTTGTACTTTCTAAACAGAAAACAGGCTTATTATCTTCTCTTTTTTTTTTTAAAAGCATCCGAAATAGCCGGGTACTTTTTAAAACCGAATATTCCCCCCCCTTCGTTTATAAAATAATTTTTATCCACATTACATCGTTGTTAAAAAAAAAAAAACCTTCCACACAGAACCGAAGATCAGCGTTTTCGACCACTTTCATAAGCACAGACCTGTAGATCATCTGGTCTTCCGGACTCCGGGCCGCCTCCGCGGCGCAGCTTACCCCGGGATCTGCGTCTCCTTCTCGGGCAACGAGCTCGAGTTCCCCCGTGTCCGCCACGGAGCTGCCGCGTTAATCGACGCAGGGCTGCAGCCGGGCTGGGCAGCTTTCCCGGGACCCGTGTCTCATTCTCGGGAAACGAGCTCGACTCCCCCGTGTCAGATCCATGGTCCCACCGCGGAGCTGCCGCGTTAACCGACGCAGCCCTCCTGCAGCCCAGCTGCGCGTCGCCGCGTACCCTACGGCGTAGGCTCCGCGTCGGTGTAACGGTGTCAAGAGCAGAGACCATTTATTTAATAAATAGCTTGGAGAACAGATGGTGGATCATCTGTAGTTCTGTAGTAAACAAAGGTCGCACGTTAGACGTCAGAATCAGAGCAGATTCTTGTTGTTTTGGAGCATAATGTGACGTTCGAAAACGCAAAA
This sequence comes from Cololabis saira, assembly GCF_033807715.1. Lineage (NCBI taxonomy): Eukaryota > Metazoa > Chordata > Actinopteri > Beloniformes > Belonidae > Cololabis > Cololabis saira. The sequence continues at coordinate 39,791,666 of NC_084587.1, forward strand.
CTCCGGTTGTCTCTGTTTACACCAGGTCTACACGCATCTACATAAACGGAGTTTTCAAAAATCTTCCCTTTGCCTGGAGTTTTTTTAAACATTGGTTTATTTGTGTTTTCATGTGGATGACAGGTCCAAACGTAGGAACATATCTTGGGTTTAGCAGATACCCGGCTACGTGTGTACGGGGTCTGGGCAGTCAGATGGGGCAGCTGTGGAGACTGCTCCCTGGCGTGACGTCATATGACGCGGTGGTTGAAAAAAAGAGCGTTTGTACGAGCATGGCTAAAATCAGCCACTTTTTCCTCTGAATAAGTGCCCTTATGTCTTGTAAAACATATTAAATCCTACATTAACTTCTCACATAGTCATTTTCACATAAGGTCAGGTATCATTTTTGAAAAAATTCTAACCTGCAATATGCTCTTTAAAGGGGAGTTTTTCGTTGCCAGTGTTTGGATTGAGGTTCTTCTCTCACTAGGGGAATTTTTACCTGCCATTGTTTATGTAATAATTGCTCCAGGGTCATGTTCTGGGTCTCAGGAAAGCTTGTACAGACAACGTGTGTTGTAATATGTGCTATATAAATAAAATTGAATTGGATAGACAGACAGACAAACACGTATATTGCTGCATTAGCGAGGTCAGGTGTTGGTCCTAACTTGGGTTTTAACCTGTGCTGTATGACCCAGATGTTATCTCCAGGGTTTAATGAATGTAATATCAAAGCCTGTGTTATGTTGTCACCTCAATGTGCTATAAAGGAAATGCATATTTGGACCATGTCTCGTGGATACAGGGGCAAAACAACACTAAAGATGTGAGCCATTACCTACACCTTAAAACACCAACAACATAATTTTCATAAAATCTGGGACCCTTTCATTTACTCCGTATTAAGAATAGATTTGTCAAGTGTGATGGAAGAATCTGGGGACGTTTGAACAGTGGCATTTGCAGTAAATAATATTGAAAAAATATATCCTTTTTTTTTCAATTTTTTTTTCTTTTTACACAAGGTAATACAATGGACTAAGGCATTATCCTGATCCCCAACCAAGATTTGGAACGATTTGGAGGGTGGGTGGGTTGACATATATTTATTAAAATTTGTCTTCAAATAATTAAAATTGGCATTCAGACAATTGCAGTTGTATCGGCCTATTTGGACATGATCAGATTTCTAGGAATGATTAACTGGTTATAACATTTATGTCATCCAGGGAGGAAACTGAAAGGAGGTATGTTGAGCCGCATTTTGGAATAACGGTGCATTTTGTAATAAACGTCCAAAATGTAATAACTTTTTCATTTCATTTTGTAATAAAGCCGCATTTTGTAATAAACTGCCCCATTTTGTAATACATTTTGTTATTGCATTTTGAAAAGATTATTATAAAATGGACTTGCAACTTTTTTATTTTCTAGGAAATGTAATAACATGGTGCATTATGTAATAATACCTATTATTGTTGTTTGTTTAACAATGAATTTATACAAGAGTGACATTTGTTGTTTGTTATGCAATTTCCCATAGAGCTATGTAGCCCAATAAATCTATGTATAATACTCCAAATATAACTTTAGTTGCCTATTTGAAGTTTGGAATTATATAGGCCAATAACAAACAAACAAACTATGCTTTAGAATTGTTATTACATAATGCACCATATTACATTTTCTAGAGAATAAAAAAGTTGCAAGTGCATTTTGTAATAATCTTCTCAAAATGTAATAACTTATTACATAATGCGGCAAGATTTATTACAAAATGGGGCAGTTTATTACAAAATGCAGCTTTAGTACAAAATGAAAATTAGAATATGGTGTAAAAGTTAATTTATATTCAACTTAAAAGGTGAAACTCATATGTTACCTAGTCTCATTACATGCAAAGCAAGATATTTTAAGCCTTTTATTTGTTATAATTTTGATGATTTAATTGTTTATTGATTTCTTAAAAGGAACCCTGGCTATTAAGACATGTAGGTCTTAAAAGATAAATGTTGGTATCAATTATAACAATGTGATATAAAAAACCTTTTTGATGTCTTCGTTTTTATAAAATTTGAAAATATAATTTAACATGTAGGTCGCCATTGTTGTTTACATTCTGGGTAGTGACGTCACACGGTGGCTCCTGCTAACCCCCGTACACTGTTCTGACACCCAGAAACAGATCAAAACACAGCTAAACAGGTGACGGCGCACCAGAAACACAGATCAAAACACAGCTGAACATTAAGGTGACGGCGCACCTACAAAAAAGTAAAAAAAAAAAAAAAAAAAAAAAAAGTACAGCACCATACAGCATGAACTACAAAAACACCATAAAAAACAGAGACTAACAGACCACACGTTTCAACCAGCAGATAACCGATGCTACAATAAGAACCCCAGCCAGATCTGGCGTCATTAAATTAAATAAAGATGTTCTTGCCTATTTGAAGCGAAGTCTGCGCCTCCCGTTTCGTCAAGTCCGGGGCCAGTCCCCTCAGCCTCTGGTCTGTCATCAAACGGTGGACCCAGCACCCGAAGCCGGTTTTAGGGGGGGGCAGGGGTGGGCTATGCTCACCGGCGTCTCCATCCCGGCCAGAGCGGTGAGCGCAGAGCGGAGAGCGGGTGGCGGAGAGCGGAGAGCGGGTGGCGGAGCGCTGCAGGCTCTAAGCTCTAAGCCCCGGCTACGCAGGCTACGGCGCAGGCTACGGCGTAGGCTACGGCGTAGGCTACGGCGTAGGCTACGGCGTAGGCTACGGCGTAGGCTACGCCGTCTACGCCGTAGCCTACGCCGTCTACGCCGTAGGCTACGCCGTCTACGCAGGAGCCTGATGCACTGGTAAGATGCTCACGACATTGATCATTTTTGCAGATCTCCCGTGCATCACAGAACTTTGATCCAGTTTGCCTGAACTGAGACGTCTTATGGGCTCCCTCGTCAGCCTCCACGGCCGGGAGATGCTGCTCAACTATGTTTTAGATACCTGTCCCAGTTAAACTAACGGGGCTTATCTTCCCAGAGCCACCGTTGTACGTCATCGCCCCCAGAATGCATTGCGCAGGTAGAACATGGCGCCTCCCGCAGGTCAAAATATGTGATAAACATTGTAGATTTTTAAAGCAATTAGATTATTTTATGTGTTTCTAACAACATATTTTAGTATAAGAGAACAATTGTGGCTAATTAGGGACTACATGTCTTAATAGTCAGGGTTCCCTTTAAAACATTCTAATTTTTTTTATTTTTTTTATTTGGGGTTTTCATAAGCTGTGAGCCATAATCATCAAAATTATAACAAATAAAAGCTTGAAATATCTCACTTTTCATGTAGTGGGAAATAATACATTTGTTTCACCTTTAGTTTAATTTACTGAAACGAATGAAGTTTTGCAATATATTCAAATTTTCTAACCTTTACCTGTATATTATGACAGCAATAAATAACAGAGAGCGAACCAACCTATGTTGCTGTCTTTAATATATCATGTCCTTTATTTTGTTAATTATTCTTAGTTCGTTGTTCGTGTGTGTGACAGACGTGCATGGGACAATTGTGAAATACAGAATCAACTGCGTTCCGTATTGGTTCAATACGGAACGCAACTTTTAATTCCCAATTCCGTTAACAATTCCGTATTTCGGGACGGGTGGCAACCCTGGTTATAACATTTATGCCATACAGGGAGGAAACTGAAAGAGGGTATTTACAGGATGCGTGTCTGCAGTGGTGGACAGTAACAGAGTAAATTTACTTGAGTACTGTACTTAAGTACATATCCAGAGGATTTGTACTTTACTTGAGTATTAGATTTCTTTGGTACTTATTACTCTTACTTGAATACATTTCCAAGACAAATATTTTTACTTTTACTCGAGTAAATTTCTAGGAAGGCTGAAAAGTACTCGTTACTTTCAGGCCTGCTCTTTTTTCTTCTTCCCTAAAATCCTATTGGACACAAGCTGTTTTTGTCAAAGGAGGAGACCTATCACAGTGCATGCTCTCCACTGGGATGTACGTAAAGCGGAAATACGTCAAGCCTCCTCAAAACGATACCGCCAAAGTAGCCTGCGTTTGTCAAGACAGAGCTGCAACAAATCAAGACGTAGCCGCAACAATGGCTACGCCTGCGTCAGGAGAAGAAAGACAATAAACTCTGCATCATCTGCTGTCCTCGTATGATCCCATTCATTTGATTTGTTTTTGGTGTTTCTGCAGGTTTTATATAACATTGTGGTTCTAAAAGCAGCACATCAGTGCAGCTGGTTTCAAAGCATTAATTCTCAGAAACAAGAGTTAAAAGATCCTTAAATTAATTTAGAAAAAATATAGTAATTTACTGATGTGGAAAATAAGAAATGTACTCTTACTCCTACTCTTACTTTTACTTAAAGTAAATTTAAAAGCATTTACTTTTGGATACTTAAGTACCTTTAAAACTTTCCTACTCTTACTCGAGTAATATTTTGACTGAGCTACTTTTACTTGTAACGGAGTAAATTTTAACCAGTAGTATTTGTACTCTGGGGTCGAGTACTCTGTCCACCTCTGCGTGTCTGTAAAAAAAATGCGTTTTTGCCGAGGTTCCACCACATGGTGGCCCTGTGTTTCTGTTCCTCAGCGCTCCTCCTCGCCTCCGCAACCACCACCACCACCACCACCTCCTCCTCCTCCCTGTACTTCCACTCTCTCCTCCCGGGGAGCTGCGCAGAGCTGCAGACGCGCCTCCAGCTGCGAGCAGCAGCCCCGGTGAGAAGATGGTCGGCGGCTCGTGTGCTCGCAGGCTGGCCCGCCGGTCCCGGTCCGCCCTGATAGCAGCCCTGACGGTGCTGCTGGTCCAGACCCTGGTCGTGTGGAACTTCAGCACCCTCGACTCCGGCGAAGAGCGACAAAACGCAGGCTCTAGCAGCGTGCGGGGAAAGAGGGACAACAAAGCAGCTGCTGGCAGCGACTATTTCCAGCACGGAGTCCATCAGCAGCAGCGGCAGCGGCAGCCGGGCCAGCATCATCCTCCCGCTCCGGGGAGGCCGACGTCTCGACACATACAGCAGCCGGTAAGACTGATGAAGAATCATTTATGGTTCCGCGTTACACCGACGCAGAGCCTACGCGCACCGTACGGCGTAGGCTCTGCGTCGATTTAACGCGGACGCGCTGCCAGTCTGGGCATCTTATTTTTCCCCTTATAAAAAAATATACTGTCTCGCCCGGGGATGGTGTGGTTGGAACGCAGGTCCAAACATCATCAGCTTATGTTTTCGTAGACAAGGTCTCGGCAGGGGCCTCTAAATGAAGGTTTGATTATTTTCAGTTGAGTGGAGGCTCCATTGCAAGGAGATGACAGGATGTTTGAAGCAAAGACAGATGCCAAGCGAGCCCCCCTTTTACTCCTCCAGAGCTGGGAGTCAGGCATCCTTTTGGCTCAGTGCTTGCAAAGAGTACGAGCAACATTGCGCCATTTGAATGAGCATTCTCCAATCCAGACTTCTTGTTAAAAGGCTAGAGCTGTGAATGTGAAATGTGGACTCAGCTTTGACTCCAGGGCAGAATGGTAGCAGGGAAGGGCAAATCCTTCTTGAAACAGCAAGGGAAGATGCCTGAACAGTAGAGCCACTGTCTGGGGTTGTAGCCTGTATCTGTCAAGGTCTATTCGGTATTTGGAGTCAGCAATATTTGCTTGGCTCACCAGGACTCTCAGCATAGCTAAACTGGAGCATAAACTAATTTATGAGAGTTGTATTAATGGATACTCTAAGATCAGTCATCTGGGCTGTAAAAAACCATGAAGCCCAAAGTAGTTATAAAGTCAAATTGAACTAGAAATTGTACACAAAATTACAGAATTAGAAGGCTGCCTATTCAGAAATTGATAATTTAATGTCTGCTTTACTAGTTGAAACATATTTCAATTGCTTCCCAGAAATCTGTATATTTATTTGGAATCCATAGATCTGCACACAGACATCTGACACACCTGACAGGTTTTCATTGCTTTCATACAAAATGTAATTTACACCGTTGTCTGGAAAGGAAACTGTTTGCTTGTTCTCTCAAACGTAGAAACTGACTTAAAAGAAGTTGGACACAGTTAACACAGACAATCAGATGTAAACGACACTTCTGTCACTTCATAAAATGTAGATTTGACTTTGACATTGTTTCACTCTATGACAGCCAGCGACTTGAAGCCTCTGCAGACAATGATTCACTTGGTACAAGTGATGGCACACAGAATCCCACCTGCCGCTATCTCCACAGTATAAAGTCATGCTAAGGACAGGTTACATTCGAGTCGGTTACCTACTTTTGCCTATGTAATCTCACATAATACCACTTATAATACAGTATATGTGTTTTCCTCTTGTAGGGATGGCTTTGCTCCTCAGCAATTTATTTTGGTAGATTGATCAATACTTGCATTCAGAGGCGACATTAGGGAGTTTTGTAATACTGTTGAGTGGAATTTAGCATGTTTTCTCTGGAATTGCTGTATTGTCCGTAAACAACATAACAATCACATAACAGTAGTTGTGGATAAATCGTGTAATAACCTTTTTACTGCTGTATTATTACCAAGTTGTCATTATTTTACACACGCAACTTTTACAAAAGACACATAGTGGGTAACAAAGTTTTGGAGAAGGGCTTTCATCTATTGCCTCAAGGCCTTGTACTCACCCTGTCAAGCCAGCCAGTTAACCAGCCAGTCAGCTCATCTGCTGCCTGTCTGTCAAACTGTCGACTCATTCTACGCAGTTCTTTAGCCCCTGGATTCAGCAGACTCATCTCATTGCCGCATGCACATTCACTCTTTTGATCGGAAAATTTTCATTTTTTGCTTTCTCGTGGACTGTGTGTGTGTGTATGTGTGTGTTCGTGTGACTTGGCGAAGCAGCCTTGTTCAGCCTCAGATTGATGCATAAGGGCCAAGTGATGTTATAGGATGGCGTATGTGTCAAGGAGAGGTGGAAAGCACTTTGATCCAGGATCGAATGAGCCAGCAGTCAGAGTTATGGCAACAGCAGAATAATATGTGATAACTTGTGCAGGATGGGAACATTATACATAGCTTTGGATGTGTCAGCTCAGCAGGCAGGAGCTACAGCTGTCATTAGTGCTTGTCTCCTGTTGTTTCTCTTGAGGGAAATGCTGCTCAGTGTGCTCACATTTTTTTATCCCCTCCACCAGACACTACAGGTTGTTATTCCCATTTCCTCTTATTTGAACATCTGGAAATTCTCTTTTCATGCAAGAGAAATATCCAGTATACATACATACATACATACATACATACATACATACATACATACATACATACATACATACATACATACATACATACATACATACATACATACATACATACATACATACATACATACATACATACATACATACATACATACATACACACATACATACATACATACACACATACATATATATGTACACATTATATATTTATATATATATATATATATATATATATATATATATATATATATATATATATATATATATATATATATATATATATATATATATATATATATGGATCTAAATATCCATAGATGATTGTGAAGGTGGTCCTCATGATAGGCATAAAAATCATGCCCTTAGTAGCAGACTTAAGAGAGCTTTGTATAATATCAGGCTTTAAGCTTTACATCTGGTAGTCAGCTTTTTCTTTCCATGTCCAATCCACGGTTATTAATTAAAAGTATCTCATAAGCATACTTGTGTTCCATTGTTCTTGTAGTTTGCATGTTGACCGGCAACCCCACCCTCTGACCATCCCAGTGCTCGCTTCCATCCTTCTGTATAAATGTCCCTGTTGGATATCTGTCGACATCCTGACCTGTAGTCCTACCCTCTGACCACTTCATCGTCTGCTGTGTACATCTGTTTACCTGGCAGCCAGGTAGAGAACCACCCCCGCCCCCCCCCCCCCTATGATCCAGGTCCTGCTCAAGGTTTCTTCCCTCTTAAAAAAGGGAGTTTTTCCTTGCCAGTGTTTGGTTTAAGGGAGGTTTTACCTGTCATTGTTTCTGTAATAATTGCTCGGGTGTGTGTGAGTCTCTGAAAAGCGCAGAGACATCTTGTATTTTAATAGACACTATATAAATAAAATAGAAATGAAATTAATTGAATCTTCTTCAGCAGTCAAATTACTGTTTGATCTCCTTGTGCACAGCAGGTGTATAGATGATATACACTCATCAACCACTTAATAGGTACACCTTGCTAGTACCGGCTTGGACCATCTTTTGCCTTCAGAACTGCCTTAATCCTTCATGCATAGATTCAACAAGGTCCTTGAAACATTCTTCAGAGAATTTGGTCCATATTGACATGATAGCATCACGCAGTTGCTGCTGATGGTCGGCTGCACATCCATGATGCAAATCTCCCGTTCCACCACATCCCAAAGGTGCTCTCTTGGACTGAGATGTGGTGACTGTGGATGCCACTTGATTACAGTGAACTCATTGTCATGTTCAAAAAACCAGTCTGAGATGATTTGTGCTTTATGACATGGGGTGTTATCCTGCTGGAAGTAGCCATCAGAACATGGGTACACTGTGGTCATAACGTTGACACGATGCTCAATTGGTACTAACGGATCCAAAGTGTGCCAGGAAAATATCCCTCACACAATTACACCACCACCACCAGCCGGGACTCTTGATACAAGGCAGGATGGATCCATGATTTCACGTTGGTGACACCATATTCTGATCCGACCATCCGAATGTTGCAGCAGAAATCGAGACTCAAAAGACCAGGCAACGCTTTTCCAATCTTCTGTTGTTCAATTTTGGTGAGCCCGTCCGAATTGTAGCCTCAGTTTCCTGTTCTTAGTTGAGAGGAGTGGCACCCGGTGTGGTCTTCTGCTGCTGTAGCCCATCCGTCTAAAAGTTCGATGAGTTGTCCGTTTAGAGATGCTTTCTCCATACCTTGGTTGTAACAAGTGGTTATTTGATTTACTGTTGCCTTTCTATCAGCTCGAAACCTTTTTTTGGTCAATAGCATGTATAGTTTGAGTATTCCAAATGAAGATTTTGGCTTTAGTTTAGTCAGTCTACCAAACATTCTCTGATTAGCATATTTAACTGGTAGACCACAACATGTGTGCCTGAAACACAGTGTGTCTGACATACTGGTCAGCAACGCTGGGGCCCTGCCAAGGACTATCCTCTCTCCCTTTCCCTTCACACTCAACACCACAGACTTCAAATACTGTTTCTGATAGGTCTACAAGGGGTTGCGTGTATTAGCATGAAGTCTTGTTTTCTTAAGAATTTCTGATCAATATAATGTTAATATCATTTGGATCAATAAAGTGACTGCCAAGGTAACTTAATGCTTACAGCAATGGTGACAGTATTTAGCCATCTTCATACGGAGTGCTAGTCTGGTGGTTACAGAGGTGGTGTTGGGTCTGGAGAATCCATGTCCAATGCCCTTAACCCTAATTGCTCCTAACAGCCCACTCATTTTAGCCCAAGTAGTGATGGGTTAAAAACAGAGGATTCAGTATGTTTTGCAAGATGTATTATGACAAATAAAGATTATTTGTATTTAATTTATAGACATTTGGACTAACTGTCATTGCCATTGTGCATTAATGTACAACTTTTCTTCCATTACAGCCATGTACCAAACTCTTCAGGCAATGCCGGGATGTAACGACCTACTATGACTGGCCAGCTTGTAGTGCTTTGAGCAATTTGTTTCTTCACATTGATAGCAGACCCGGCTTGTGCTTTATATTACACAGGCGTAATACAAAAGTGCACTGTTGTCTGCTGTGACATTTTTAATGGTATCATTATTTTAGGTTTGACATTCTCATTTATAAATGACTTTCATTCACTATGTAGTAAAACCACCTCCTTTACTTTCCTGCATGTCAAATTCTGTACTCTCTCACATTGCAGTGCTGACAGTGCTGTTTGTTCTTATACCACTTCGTGCACTGGTCACTGTCAGTTCTAGTATTTGTTTCACACCAAAACACTTTTGCAATGGTAATTGGCAGTTAAATTGGTTCTCCCTGAAAGTAAATTGTCTTGGAGTTGTTTTTTTCTTTCCTTTAAAAATACCATACTTAGACTTCAGAGGGAAGGGGGATGGATACTGTACACCGTGATTTAAAAATTCAAGTGGTCCAGTCATTTTATCACCAGAGTGTAATTCTATAAAAAAGTGTTAAAAAGGGAAGCAAAGTAAAGCCATTTCATGAGTCTGTCCAACTTCAGTTGTGATTTTGCACATAGCGAGACTTTCTTTTTTCAAGTGTTGTTAGTCTGAGAGCGAGGTGGGAAAATATTCAGATCTAAAGGAAGAAGTATGCACCTGAAACTTGAAAGAGACTCATCAAAAGCCCAAGACACTTTGATGTTGAAGTATAATTTGTATACATGATGCTTCTTCCTGCAATGGAAAAACATTTAGTCATTATCCTGATGTAAAACTCTGTCATGTTACTTCACTAAGCCGATCCAACTAACAAACCTGAAAGTATAGATTATTTATGCTATAGTTTGTAGATTGGGTATCCATGTACAGTATCTCAAACACTTCAAGTACATGGTATTTATGCCATCTGTTCACAGCATAGCAGGTGTAAAATTTTTTTAACTTCTTTTTCTTTTCAATGTTTGTGGCACCAAAAAATAGCCGTTTAGCTATTCAATACATGTCACAACATAAAAAATACTGCACACCCACTTGCAAACAGAAAACACAGTGGAATGACTAACAAACGGGTCAATTATATTGACTCTTGTTTAGGAGATGAGAGGGGGGCAAGTTCCACCCCCATATTATATTAAATAGGGCAAATGGATAACTGAAGTATCAAGTTAAGAGCAAACAGTGTGTAGAGGGTTTGTATCTACAGTTACTCTACATACAATTACATTTGGCAAATAATGCATTTGTGAGAACTAGTGTTGGTGTTTTAATTACTTCCTGCCTGGTTAAAGTACAAAAAAATCCAGAAAAGGGAAACCAATCCTGTATAGCCTACTAATATATCGCCTATGTGAACAGTTTTTTTCTGGCTTTTTTTTTTTTTTTGAGAATTTTTTCCTTTCATATCAGTCATGCCACCTGCAGAGCGACTGTGTTTTGCGACTTAAACTTGCTAGCATAATGCATTGTTTTCTTGCATTTTGCATTGTAAACAGTTTTTTTCCCCGTTTCTTTGAGAAATAATTTTGTACAAATTTAGCTGAAAATAGATTTAGATTTGGAATTGTATTAGATGATGATACAGTAAACTCAGTGATGGTTGAAATGTAAAGCCTAACTGAAAAGATTGATTAAAAAAGAGTTAACATAAAGCAGATTAAGCACAGGGATGGAACAATTACGGAATACTGCTTGTTGTGAATTGTGATTTGATGAAGAGAAGAAACATTAATTTAAAAAAAACATATTTACTGTTGAGAAAGCACTGTAAAAATTCGCAATCTCAAACTGTGTGGATATTTGCTGCCGTTAAGAGCCACAACATATGTGACCCCATGTGCTGTGTGTAAATACAGTTGGATCAGTTTTGTCTCTCCACTCATTTGTTTAGCTTTTTACATTTACAGAACACTGAGTAACGAAGAGTAATATGCATTTTTGAAAAGCATATTAGAGTCTGTTCCTCCCTGCATGTCTGTGTGTGTTTTATGCTCAGCATGACACCTTTGCATGCCTCATCTGTAAAATTCCCCAGTCAATGATCATGACTACTGTTCATTTCTCTCCTGTCTGTTCTACTCGACAAAGCTCATCATTACAACAAATTAAAGTTGTATCACTTTGTCAGATATCCATCTATGAACACACAAATATGCACAAAATCCCCCCACACAACACCTCTCCAGCCTCTTGTCTTTTACTTCTGTTCCCATCATCCTATGCCACTGTTACAGATGGTTTAATTCCCCAACACATTAATAATGCCTCATGCAGATAAACGAACTGCTATAATACCTTGCAATGCCAATAATCCCATAGGTAAGAGGCTTAGCCGACAGCCCAGAGAGACACTCACAGAGATGTACAGAGAGAGAGATAGAAGCTTGGTGGTTGGTTTAAAGGTTTGGGTGAATTTGTTTTTCTCTGAAGCTGTAGATGTAGCAAGGCACGTTTACTTGTATAGCACATTTCATGTACAAGACAATTTAAAGTGCTTTACATGAAAATATTTTTAAAAATGCATTAAAGAGTAAAATATTTTAAAAGCAGAAATTATAGACAGGCAGACATACGTTAAACTGAATGAAACAAAAGAGATTAAAAAAATAAAATGGAATTGTGGTGGTAACTCTGGGTACAGAAAGTAGACGTGATCCTGATGGTCTGAGGGTTCTGGTAGGTTCATACTGGAGCAGGATATTAGAGATGTATTTTGTCTCTAGACCATTCAGACATTTATAAACCAACATCAGGATTTCAAAATCTATTCTGTGACGGACAGGAAGCCAGTGCAAAGATTTAAGAACTGGAGTTATATGGTCCACTCTATTGGTCTTAGTGAGGACTCTGCAGCGTTCTGAGCTAACTGCAGCTGTTAGATCGATGTTTTAGGGAGACCCGTGAGAACAGCGCTACAGTAGTCCAGTTTACTAAAAATAAATGCATAGACAAGTTTTTCTGAGTCCTGCTAAGACATGAGTCCTTTAATCATCAATATATTCTTTAGGGGATAATAGGCTGACTTCACTACTGTCTTAATGTGGCTGTTAAAATTCATGTCTGAGTCCAGAACCAGTCATAGGTTTCTGACTGGGCTATGGGTTACTGGCTTTACTGCTTGATTTTTTTTATCTCTGGTCCTTGGCTCCAAACACTATCATGTCAACTGCATAGTTATGTTAACTATTTTGTTTTCATGATTTGAGTGAGTGGGAACATAGGGACATTGAACAACAGAGGCCCCAAAACTGAACCTTGAGGAACTCCACATGTTATTTTTGTTTGCTCCGATTTGTAGTTTGTAGTTTGTAGTACTTTGAGACAGGACCCCAACCAAGTGAGACCATTTGAGATCCGATTAGACCAACACTGAAATGTTGCCACTATCCTTATTGGAGAGGATGTCAGTAAGGACCTTTACTAAAGCTGGAAACCTTACTGCCACAGGGTTATTAGACTACACATAGAAAGACAAACACAACTAATCATATGTGTTGAATAAAGCGTCAATATATGGAGGGATTAGTTTGCCAACTACTCAACTCTCATAGTGGTCAGTTTTTAAGGGTAATTTTTCGAAAGGACAAGAGCCTAAACATGACGAAACCAAAAACATGAAATACCACACAGAGGGGAGAACAGTACGGATCAGCTGGGAGCAAGAGATAACTAAAACAAAAGGACATTGGATTTCAAAATAAAACAGGACGTAAATACAAAAACCATGACAAAACCGTGACAGAGATCATATTAAGCTTGAACTCCAAAATGAAATATCTTTTTTTTTAAAGTATATAAGTTGAAAATATATTTTATTAGAAGTAGCGGTTTTATACATGAACTGATGATTGATGGAATGCACAAGATTTTTTTTGTCTTGTTTTTTCCCTAATATTTTCTTCTGTGAAAAGTAGATTGCCCTCAGTAGCAGGGTTTCCGTTGTCCGGTAATTGCCGGACTTTGACCGGTAAAATATGCTGAAGTCCGGTATTTTATAATCTCTCCGGTCAAAATGTCCGGTGAAAATACTCACTGGTGCTGCGGGACTAGAGTCCCCGGGAGTACCGCGGAGGGACACGCCGAGCCCCGGCGGAGGGACACGCCGAGCCTCGGTGCCGGGAGCCGGGAGGAAGCGGAGCTGCTGTGCCGACATCCACGTGTGCGTTGATTTATGGTTCCGCGTCGCACCGGCGCAGAGCCTACGGCGTAGAGTACGCGTCGCCGCGTACCTTATGCCGTAGGTTAAGCGCAAGCTTCTGCAATATTTATTTATTTTTTGAAGTTACGCTCGCGAGTCAATTGACGGGACTTATCTTATTTTAAATACCCTGTTTTTCAATAAAAATACTATTAAATGACTTGCATTGATATCGTACTACTGCATATGATTTATTTTTAACCTCAATAAATTCATATAGCCTATGTGACCGGAATTTCAAACATTTGTCCGGTAAATTGAAACCCTGCCGGTCACATTGTCCGGTGCCAATTTTTTCTAGCGGAAACACTGCTCAGTAGGAAAATGTTATGCTACACATGGCACATTGTTAGACTGTAAAGTCTACCAACACAGGAACTGATACAAACACAAAACAGGACTTCATAAGCAAAAGATCACCAGTGAACCCTAACAACAAAAAACGTTTCCTAACAACAAAATAAAACTAAAGAAGATAAAAAGAAATAACCTCAGCAAAACTTAAAATCTCAACACTGTGACTGATACAGAGAAAAAGCCCATTCTGTTCTGTGACTTTAGAGCAGAAAATTACCATGATTATTTCATAGAGATGTCTAAATGTTTCAATTGGACTGTATCTAATTGGATATTAATTGTACTTCAGTCAGACAAGTCCTGTAATGAAGACTTCAAAGGCATATCTAATGATGAAACACGACTTTGGGCGTCTAGCCTTTGATCTAATAAATTGCCACTTTTAAAGCATACATAGAGTTATTGGGGTAGGGGTAATGAACATAAGTTAATCTCACTTTCATAAAGTTGGAATCTATACATGGAGCTGAGGAGCAGGTGGACTAAGAGCGGCAGCAAGCGTAGTGGGGGAGATATATTGCTCTCTTGTATCCCTTGCTCCTTAAATGGACTAATAAGTGTGAAGGAGTAATTGGAACAAACCAAGCAGGGGGGTGAAAACGGGCATAAAATGCTGCTTGCCTTTTCCGCCTGAACTAGCCTCTATGAGTTGCTTCATCTCAGCTAGATTAGTGTCGTGATGAAGACTTCAAAGGGTGTCCTATTGATAAAACACGTGAGATTTGAAACCTAGGCTCCAGCTTAATAAATCACCACTTTTAAGGTGTACATAATGATAGGGTAATGAATAAAACGTAATCCTCCAAAAAACAGTAAGAATTAAAGTGTTGATATAGAATGTGAATGTGAATGAAGAATGGAAATTTGCATCCTTGCATCCCAACAATTATAGCATCATGAAGGGGATATACTATCCAGCAAGATATGTTTACGGGAAGTATTCAGGCCCCTTTAAATGTTTCCCTTTTTGTTTCATTGCAGCCATTTAGTAAAATCAAAAAAGTTAATTTTATTTCTCATTAATGTACACTCAGCACCCCACCTTGACGAGTACAGGACGAGTACAGCCATGAGTCTTCTTGGGAATGATGCAACAAGTTTTTCACAACTGGATTTGGGGATCATCTGCCATTCTTCCTTGCAGATCCTCTCCAGTTCTGTCAGGTTGGATGGCGAATGTTGGTGGACAGTCATTTTCAAAGACTAAGGTCCATCGCCTCTCGTATTTTGTAATTGGTGTTTTATCCTCTAGTTGTTTGATATCCCATGCCAAAAGTTTACCAGATTTATCCTCTTGCTCATAAAATGATTGATTTTTCTTTTAAGCTAAAAAGCTCTGAAAAAGGTTTTACCAAATTTTGAATTATCAATATTAGGTTCATACAGATTTACTAAATTCCAATTTTCTAATAAATTTTCTATTTATTAAATATCGACCTCATTTGTCCTTAATTATATTTTTTACTTGAAAAGGGACTGATTGATTAATAAGAGTCATAACTCTTCTACAGTAGCTGTGTATGAAAAAGCTGCTGTGTAAGTACCCCCTGGCCACCTTCTTACAAAAAGTGAGTATCCTGTGGGAACACTATTTTGGAGTTTAGTTCCTTCAACTTGTTCATAACCAGCCTGATTGTTTTCAGTTGTTGTAGACCCCTGCAGTTCCAAGAAACAAAATTAAGTTGTACTTTCTGAGACATGTCTACGAACGTGCTATGTGATAGTAAGGAACAACAGTAGAGGAAAAGCATACTGTAAACTTGGACTCTAGAACAATAGCCGTACACTCTAAACATAAACATAAACATCTCCCCTCCGCCCACATATGTGGGGAACCCCTCCCAACCTAAAAATCGTCTGTCTCCTGTTATGGCTAAAGCAGTAAGTGGGGACCAGTCAGACCAATCTTTGCTTCTCATTAACAGAACAGCTGCTGCTGCTCTGAGAGCTGTCTTTTCACTCAGTTCTACAAAAGTACATAATTTGTTTTATCCTGTAACAAATTCTTATTCACTAGGCCTATACTCCATGGTTATATATATATATCAATCTCTTAACTGGGATAAATAGCTCCAGCAAGCCTGGTGCGTCTAAGAGCATTATAACCATAAGTTATTTTATTACAACCGCATTTGTTTTGTCCTGATGTGCACCTTTAATTTACAACTGCATCTTTATGAATATTATTTATGAATTCCTAGTCTGCTTTTGCAAATTAAAAAGTGTGCCACCAATAGTTTCTCTGGATGAATTACTCCATGTCGTATCTCAAGGTTTCTCAGTTCCTGGTGAACCGCATCAAACTGCTTTCTCAGATGGTGTATTCCCTATAAGTCTGAGTAAAACTTGATTTGCTGGTCTTTGTACTGGATATCTTTTTTGGACTGCATAGCACAATTAACAGCCATCTCATCCTTGAAACTGAAAAATTTCATTATTAGTGTCCTCGGTGGGGCTTTGGGTTGCCTTGCAGGTCCGACTCTATGTGCCCATCCAATAACAACAATGTGGGGCGGCATAACATCCAGAAACTCTTCTCCAAAAAGGAACATGGATCCCGTTCTTCTGGTCCCTCCGGGAGGACCTTGTTTCCAAATACATAAGTTTATCCTCCAACGTATTTCTTTTCGACTCCAGTGTGTGCACTATAGCTTGCAGGCTAGAAACCTCATCTTCGGCATTTGATAATTGTAGCTCTGCCTGACATTTGCTGTGTACATTTGGTTACCGCTTTCCTCATGTCCGATATAGCCGTCATTACTCCATCAAATCGTGAAGAAAACTTGTTTTTTATAGTCCAAAAAATCAGTATGGTATCTGCCTTCTCGCCTCCAAGTTCCCCCGCTCCACACAGGTTCTTCTCCACCATATCACCACCCTGAGTCTCTCTGCAGGGATGATAGTGAGTTAACTTTGACTGCTTCGACATTCCACCCTTTTGTTTACACAACTTTGCAGATTTCGGCATTACAGGGGGCAATGGATTTAGAAGATACTGCAGAAGAGAGTGCAGCACAAAATGAACACCACAGTCAGCTGATACCTCAACACCCAGTGTCTTGTTTGTATATGTCTGTGTGAATGTTTCTTTGTGACTAGAGCCTTGTCAAAGACCATTTTCTTTAACCTTCCATCCATCCATCCATCCATCCATTAACTTCCACTTCTACTTCAAGTTCATTGTGAGGGCCCATCTTTCAATCACTACCTACAGTTCATGACTGAAGGGAGTGAAGCATTTTGGTACAACTCTATCTTCACTACAACAGACTGGTAAAGAGCTCCTATTACGGCAGATTCCATCCCAATCTGATGGTCTCCCACTCCATCCTTCATACAGTACGATATTCAACTTGTGAAACATAATAGAGGCTGCTGGTTGTGTGTTCTACCAGCTTTTTAAATCTAGTTTTTTTAGAATTTGTTAACACCATAGCATGGAGCACACTCAGTAGCATGTTGCTTGTTTAGATGGTGAATAAGCTTGTTCTCCCCCCAACATTTCCAATCCAGTCCAATTTTATTTTTTTTATAGTACTTTTAAAACAACCACAGCTGACCAAAGTGCTGTACAAAAGAATAAATAAAAAACATCATAGATAAAAGACAAAACAGCTAAAAAAGATGTAAAATGTAAAAAATAATAAGTAACATTCATACAATCAAAGCAACAAAATTGGATAAGTAAGTAAGTAAAATGTATTTATTTAGCACCTTTCACAGACAACGGAATGTCACAAGGTGCTTCACAAAAAAATAAACAACATCAATAATAACACGTATAAAACACTACGATAAAAGTAGAAATACGATAAAAAAATAAAAGAATAAAATAAAGAATAAAATCATAAAATATAGTAAGTCCACTGTGTCCAAAGCCAAGGTGAAGAGGTGGGTTTTGATGAAGTATTTAAAAACAGAGCGGAGGCATGTCTGATGTGCTCTGGTAGGTCGTTCCAGAACTTTGGAGCTGCAACAGCAAAGACGCCGTCCCCTCTGAGCTTCCTCTTAGTTTTAAGCTCTCTCAGGAGCAGCTGACCAGCTGACCTGAGAGAGCGAGTAGGTGTATAAGGGTGTAGAAGCTCAGGGAGGTACGGTGGGGCAAAACCATTGAGGGATTTAAAAGCAAATTAAATCATTTTAAAATGAATCCTGAAATGTATGGGCAGTGGAGTGAGGCTAAAATGGGGGGAAATGTTCTCATGCTTGCATGTGCTGGTTAATAGGCGTGCTGCGGCATTCTAAACTATCTGGAGACAGGAGATGAAGGAGACACTAACCACCGCAAAAAGGGCATTGCAGTAATCCAGCCAAGTGGTGACGTGGATTACTATTTCAAACTGTTGCCTTGAAAGAATTGGGTTTATTTTGGCCAACTGTCTCAAATCTGAAAAATTCGATTTGATAAACACCCTGATCTTACTGTCAAACTTGAGATCTGCGTTAGTGATGGTTGGTTTGATATGCTGGGCCAAAGAGCCCAGGGGCCTTATGTACAAAAAACGTGTGTACGCCACTATCTACACTCACGGTCGGATGTTCAAAAAGTGACTTGAACTTGAAAAGTTGCGGTCCCTCTTGCACACATCAAGTCTGGTGTACGCACTTTTCTGAGGTTTTGTCTGTTGGCGACACTCTTTGGCGATGCAGTGAAGTCCAAACAATAAGTTCACGACCACATGTGAATGACACAACAGTCCCCACATCACCAGATAAGTTACACACGAGTGGAGCTGCAACAATCTCCCAATCAACCATATGGACATATAAAGGTAGGAGCTCAAAGGTGGTACCTGTCAATGCCAATGACAGCTTTGGTTCTGTTAGAGACCACTGCTGTTGGCAAGATCAGGAGGGAGTCTTCAGGGACCACACTGACCTGCTGGCTCAGGATCAAGAATGGATCATTAACTGATTTAGGTCACCAAGAGGATCCTTCTGGATCTCTGCCCTGAACTGGACCAGCTGCTCCGGTTCGGCCAACATGATGCTGTCACCTGGAGCTGCTGACCGTTCGGACATCTCTCAGTCGCCATGACGACCGTATGGGACGACTATTCTAGATAAAGCCAGATCCTAAAGTATCCCATAACTGTCTAAACAAACAAACCTTAAAATACAATTTGCAGCGAAGAACCGGTTCTCTAAAGTTGTCACTGAACATGTCACTGAAAGGTTGGTTGGTACAAAGTGATGTGACTCAGACACATATGAATAGCATTTTTATTGAATGTTTAGGCTACTTTCAGAGTCTTATATCGAGTCGGCTGCAGCTGCTGCAGGACTCCAGAAAGTGTTTCTCCGGTGATGGAGGACGGGATCTAGACCGGTCTCTCCTCCTGCGGATGCAACACTCCGAG